>NC_038048.1:24369009-24976756 GCF_002211085.1 Panicum hallii | reverse complement strand
CTAAGTTTGGGTATATTATATGTAAGTAGAATAATGTATACAAGTTGTACAAAGCATAAGGGTATATTTGTAAATTATAAGTTTGTAAATTCTCATGTGCAAATGTGTGAAAATGTTCTTAAATGTCAAATTTCAGAAGGTTATAGAAAAGAAAAGAGCAAAGGTTAAATAAACACAAAGGGAAATAGGCTTTATATGAAATTAAGGACCTTTATGTAATTAATACAAACATATAAGGACTTACATGTGAAATGGTAAAAAGATAAAAGTAAAACTTAGTTTTACCTAAGGACTAAAGTGTAAGAAGAGCTAGTCATGATTACTGCAGAAAGAATTACAAAAAGGACCCCAAACATTAGGGCATTTTGTTTTAATTAACACATAAAGGTTAAATTTTGAATTGTGTTCAAATTCTCAAAATAAAACCGTACCCTTTAAGATTTCAAACCCAAGCCTTAAAGCAAAGTTGTAGAGTTTGAAAAACTCTACAACTTTCATGTTGAGCATTTTTCCATTTGACCTTTGTAGCAGTAGGAAAATTTTAGATTACAGTGGGGTCCCTGAACTTTTTGAGAATTGCGAATAGATCCCCTGACACCTCTCTGCTTCGTCTACCTCTGACCACGCCGCTTCCTCCTCTGCTCTGCGTCTGTCGCCGCCGCCCCACCGTCGGCACGGCTTCCCGAGCGCCACCTCTTGTTGCATTTCTCTCCCACGCGTCGCCCTCTACCTCTCCCACCTCAGCTCCCCTTTTCCCCTGGCCTCTTCCGCGCTTGCCACGCGCACGCCGTCGCCGTGCGGCCGCCACCGAGCTGCCGCCGTGGCGAGCTCCAAACCGAGCGCCCAACTCCTATGTTGCGAGCGCATCAGCACCACTGGGAGCTCCTCGACCTATTCTAACCATCCAATCGCCAGCTCCTCGCCCCTAGCCACCGGAACGCCGTAGCCGTCGCCGCCCGAACGCCGGCGAGCACAAGCTCACCGTCGTCCCGCTTCTCTGCAGCTGCTCCGCTTGCAACCACCTCACCGTTAGCTCCACCGCACCCTCGCGCAACTGTCCGGCCAACTCTTTTCCTTGCTCGGTCACCGGAGCGCCGCCGCGCCGTCCTTCCTTTGCCGCCGCCTCGGCCTCACCGTGGGCAGGCCTACACCGACCTCCTCGACCCCATCCGTCACCGCCCGAAGGTTGCCCTCGTTCCACTCGTGCTATTCCCCTCTTCTTTCCCCGCCGCCGGCGACCAACCTCGCCGGAATCGATGGTCAAACCTGTGCTCCCCGCTCTGACTCCGGCCAAGGGCTACATTGCAAACCCTTAAATCCCTTTAGGGTCCTTTATGCAAAGTTTCACTCCTTTTCGCTATTTCCAACCAGTGAAGTTCTAAATTGCGTAAGAATTCGTAGAAAAATCAGAAAAATACGAAATTAGTTGGGTTAGAAACCTTATGAGGAGCTCTACAACTTTTATTTTATAACCATACCATGAAAGTGCAAAGTTTGTTCTGTATTTTAAATACTAGTAAAAGGATGCATTAATTAAATCTTGTGATCCATAGCCTTGTTGCTGTTAGTTTTTGGAGCATGTGTTGTAGGTAATGTAAGTAGCTCTGTATAAATTTTTGAGGCCTAGATCAGCTCTCTAGCTAGAGTAATTGGTTACTTTTGTTATAAGTTAGTAAAAGCTTGACAATTTAATTTCAGAAGTATCTATACATATTTAAGGATGAAATTTTTACTATAGTCTGGTCTTTATGAGTGTGATATAACATAAAAATTTGAGAAGCAGAAACCTAATATAACTTAAGTTATAAGTTTTAAACTTAGATTGCAAGATAAGTCATAAATAATAATTGGAATGCATGAAAATTTATGGAACTTTTCTAGAATACTAGACTTAAGTAGTTTATGATGTTCTTAAACTGTGAACCCTAATTGTTGTATAAAAACCCTAGTCTTAATATAAAACTCCAATCACAATTATATCTTGAAATTTCAATGTTAATCTTAATTAGTTTTGTGGCTTAGAACCTTTAGAGTAAAATTACAATAAAACCTAACCATGATAATTTTCATAAATATTAATTATTTATCTTAATTTAAGATTTGGTTAAATAATTCAAGTTAGCCATAATTAAGTAAGAACCAAAGGTTAATTACAATGTTTAGCTAATAAAATAAATAAAAGTTGCTAAGTGTGTGTAGTGTTGCTTAAGGTAATTAGATACACTACCCAGTATAGTTAAATTAGATGTTTAGGGTAACCCACCACGGTTGCCTAACGAGACTAGTTAATTTAATTAGTACTCGATAAATGACTGCCCAGTACGGGGTAGTTAAATTATCGTCGTAATGTAATTTTCTTTAAGTTGGATTGCAACTTTATTGTGAATTAAATATAAAATACATGTATTCCATGAGTTATAACTCTGCATCTCATATAGACTCGACCACGTTCGCTGACGGGGATTATCAGCTGATCCCGGAACAAGAAGGAGATTATTCTGAAGACCCCGGGACTCTCGTCGCAGATTTCTCTGAAGCCCCGAACCAAGGTTCGGAAGAAACTAGTTTGACTAACCCCAACCCTACTAGCGAAGGCAAGTCCCGGACATAAACCCTACCTTATTACACTGCAACTTATATTACTTACATATATCTCTTTATGCATTAGGTTCTTAGGAGTTGTTTGGAAACTTAGTTGCATTGTTCTAGGAACCAATGAACTGAACACTAGAACCGAGTCCGACTAGCTGCTCTGCTTATAGGACCGGTAGAAGTCGAGTGATTTCCTGTCACTCGCGCGATATAGGAATTGTAATGTTTACATTCCTGCTATCACTATAAGGATGCCGGACGGGAGTTTAATGAGGTATCATGGTCAAGATGATACCCCGTCTGTGTTGATGAATTTTGATAAGGTCGCAGTGTGTGGTAGCGGTGGTTAAGCGTTTGAAAGTACTAGCCACATGCCGTGAAATATGGTAAGCGGTAAGCCTAGTAACCGATCGGCCCGAGGAGTGGACATACCCCCCACCACATGTATTTGCTTCTTTTGGTTACTTTATTCGACGTGTAGGCATATGTGTTGCTGGGCAACCAGGAGTACGGGTTTTGTAGTCGCGCTACAGACGTACGTCCTGCACTTTTGTAGTGCATATGACCTGCAGTCGCTTGTGGTGGCACTGATCCACGAGTCGGAAGGAAAGGCAAACGGTTGCTTCGGAACAACCCTGTGGTGTTCCAAGCGTGTGTGTTAGGTTTACCTTGCAAGGGTTGAATCTCGATTCAGAATCGTCCGCCTCTCACGATGTATGAGACTGCTTATCCCCTTTATCACATAGAGTAACAAGAGCAATTATTTGATTATCAAAGATGATGTTTGAGTAAAGATTCTACCATGTTTGGATAGTTATAGATGCTTACCTAGAATGGTTAATTCAACTAGAACCTGAAAGCTAAAAATTGAAAATAAGGATCTACTCTTTGTTGCCTTTCAGCTGAAAACCCTACCCAAAGCTAAAAGCCAGCATGAGTCTAGTTATGGGCTAAGATATACCCAATTCCGGGTAAGTCTTGCTGAGTATTAGTATACTCAGTCTTGCTTGTTAATTTACTTCAGGTAACCCTTCTGATGAGCCAGCGTTCATTACACCGTGGCCTTACCCTTTGCCTGATGGTTGGTCCGTGGAATGGGATCCGTCCCCGGCCAACACAGACCCCGCCGATTGATATTATGCCAGGGCTAGCATAATATCTGTGATGACGCCGTGTATATTAACGCCGCTTTTCAAATTCCGCTGCTTTAACTAGAAACTTGAACTTGGGTTGTAATAAACTCTCCTCAGTGAGGACAAATGTTATTTTGTATATTTTTGTAATATAACTGCCTGTGATGTAAATTATTTTGGCATTGTATCTCTGGACTCACCTTCGTGTGAGGTACCTTGTTGGATCCTGCGTTCGGTGGTTTATCGGGACGTTACCCGACAGACCAATAGTTTTATACCGTTTGAAGTGCGAGGTAGCCCTTCATTGAGGACTCGCGTACTTGAGCCGGTATAATTCAGGTTGGTTCTGCCACATCACGGACGGCGGAATAGCAAGAGACGATCCAATCACCTATTAGGAGCTCTCTGCCGAGCATAAGCAAAGATACGATCAAGGCTCAATTTGAAGCCGACCTCATCGGCTCTTTTGAAAGGACTCGTAACCATGGTGTCAGGTGGAGAGGGTTTTCACCTGAAGGTGCTCTTGACGGAGTAGATCTGTCTACTCCTTCTGAAGATCGCACCAGAGCTCTGCGGCAGGAGGTAAATTATGCAGTGGCTCATTCGTTGCACCGGCATTCTGAAAGTTTGGTCAACGCTTTCGAGCGTGTAGCTTTGCGAGTGGTCCAAGAAATTATGAAGCATCAGCATTCTCCAACTGGGCCTACTTTGGGAAGTCATAAGGGAGAATTGCCGTTCCAGACCAGACCTCCATTGCCTTATGCACTTGCAGCTGCAGAATCACATGGTGCTCCAGCTTATGTGGTTTATAAAGTGGGAGGTGATCCCATGGATCACCAATTCTTCAGCGAGCCACCCAAGGAAATCCCACATGGCTACATGTGTGCATACATACCGGACAGCAATAACCCGGTACATTCCGCACAAAAAGTAGTTGGAGGGGTTTTTGGAGCCGACGCAGACAAGCAAGCGTGGCTAGCAACTTATGCTACCGGGCCGAGTCACGACAGTATGCACTCGGCCCCTGGGTTACAAACAGCGGAGTAAATTAGTGCCATTCTGAGGGATCAGTTTGGCATATTACCAAAGAGGAGAGCGATCGGCTATACTAAGCCGAATCCAAGTGACTACGATCTAATTCCATTGCCGCCCAAGTATCGGCTCCCTGAGTTTACCAAGTTCAGTGGGGCAGAAGGTTCTAGTTCTATCGAGCATGTGAGCCGATATTTGGCACAATTGGGTATGATCTCTGTATCCGATCCGTTGCAAGTAAGGTTCTTCTCGCAATCGCTCACAGGACCGGCCTTCGGGTGGTATACGTCATTAGGTCCTGACTCCATCTGTACCTGGAAGCAGCTGGAAGAACAATTCCATATTCAGTATCATTCAAAAGCTGCAGAGGTGGGAATTGCTGATCTGGCGCAGGTATGATAGAAGCGTGGAGAGACCGTGGCAGAGTTCGTTCGACGCTTCAGGGAGATGAAGAACAGGTGTTATTCAACACGGATCTCAGAAAAGGAAGGTGTCGAATTGGCGTCATTGGGATTACTGAAGCCGATCAGAGATCTGGCTTTTCAATTGGAATTCACTTCCTTGGCGCATCTAGTCCAGAAGTTGACGACGCATGAGCAGCGTCACCCTAAGCTGTACCAAGAAAGATTTAAGCATCAAGTGGCGCTAGCTGATGCAGAAGAAGCTGATGACTCCGGGGAAGAAATGGAAGTATCAGTTGCAGAATGGGCTCGTGGCGCAAATCCCGTACCGTGCAAGTGGGTAAAGCAAACTGGGCCTGCAAAGGGGTTTGATTTTGATGTGAGTAAAGTCGAACAAATTTTTGACTTATTATTAAAAGAAAAGCAGTTGAAGTTTTCAGAAGGATACAAACCTCCCACGGCGCAAGAGTTGAAAGGAAGATCATATTGTAAATGGTATGATTCCTTTACCCACAGCACCAGTGATTGCAAGGAGCTCCGTCGGCAAATCCAATCGGCTATTGAGCAGGGCCGATTGATCCTAGGCCAGACCGCCATGAAAGTCGACACTCAGCCGTTCCCTGGTGTCAACATGGTAGAAAATTACGACCGGTCTGCAAGGCGACAACTGGACTTTGCACTTGGCATCAACATGGCGGGGGTGGCATCACGCCGCCAGGGCAAGAACAGAGAGGCTGATCCCAGCGATCGGCCCCAAAAAGAGAAGAAAGAGTACGTCTCAGAGGAACAAGTAAGGTATGTAAGGAATCAATGGCCAACCTCCTCTGATCTTCTCAGGAAATATGAATACTAGTACCAGCAGCGTCTCCAGCGGGAATCTGAGGAAGAGGAATATGAGCGCCGCACCGGAAAGCGCCTGAGGAAGCACGAAGATGCCTGTGATCATTGGCACTGCCCGTTCTTCAGGTACTGCTGGGATTCAGGTATGAGCCGGCTGCCTACTATCAGGGATTGCCCAGAGTGTGGACCAATGAAGTCAGAAGCAAGGGATTCAGTTTTCCGGCGGCTAGGACCTGCTCCAACCCGGCAAGAGCGGGTTCGATCACCACGAAAGGAAGATGAAGAAGAAGATAGGTATCATCGTCCACGTTGGTGCCCCGATGGACTTAATCATTCCCAGAAGCGCAAGGTTCAGCGGCTGCATAACTTGGAGGAGGCCGAGGCCAAGTACATCAAGACTTTAAGGAAAGCGCGACCAGATCTGGCAGAACAAGTCCATTATGTGCAGGAAAAAGAGTCGCGCCCATCTAGGAAGGAATGGCGGCCCAAGTCAACAAAAGCCGATAAGAAGGTATCGGCTGATGCACACATGGTTTTTGTACTTCCTGCAAAGTTCCATGCTCGGACCCAGGAGGAGCCATCGGTAGCTCAGCTTGATTTGGGACCACGGTCGGTGATATTCGAAAAGCTACAAGCCAAGAACTACAAGCACCTGAAGGCCTTGTATCTTAAAGGGTATATTAATGGTCAGCCCGTTAATAAAATGCTGGTGGATACGTGAGCGGCAGTTAACATCATGCCATACTCAGTTCTGCGCCGTTTGGGGCGGTCCACCGGAGATCTAATCAAGACCAATGTCACGCTAAGTGACTTTAATGGGCAGACTTCAGAAGCTCAGGGCGTCCTGAGTGTGGATCTCACCATTGGAAACAAGACCGTCCCGACTTTGTTCTTCATCATCAACAGCAAAAGTACCTACAATGTTTTACTTGGCAGGGACTGGATTCACACTAACTGCTGCATTCCCTCTACAATGCATCAATGTTTGATCGAGTGGGATGGAGACGAGGTGGAAGTGGTCTAGGCAGACGACTCGATCGAAATTTCACATGCTGCCATGAGCATCTGGGATGCGGAAGATCAAGAGCCGATTTCAGGGATGAGCCTAGAAGGGTGTGACCGCATCGAGGCTACAAAAAATGGAGTAAGGCTGGTCTTATCCACTGGCCTTACAGAATAAGGGAGCCACAAGAAGCGAGACGTTGCAGCGAAGCTATAGAGGCCGATTCCTGGAATCGGCCCCAAAAAATCGAATTTTTGAGGTCAAGTATTTTACATAGTTGTTATGAGATGGCCAACGCTGGCAGCCGGCCTTATTCTTTTTGTAAAAACTTGGAAAATAATGGGATGCGTGGAGCGGCTGATCTTAACGATCGGCCGGAATTCTTTTTACTATCTTCCTTTTCCATCTGCAGCATTGATCTAACGGAGGATGGGAAGCTAGGATATGGTTTCACATCGGCCGATGAACTTGAAGAGATAGATATCGGTCCTGGGGATAAGCCACGACCAACGTTCATAAGTAGGAAGTTGCACCCATCCTTACGAGAGCCGATGATAACTTTGCTGAAGGAATATGCCGATTGTTTCGCATGGGATTACACAGAGATGCCTGGGCTGGACAGGAGTATAGTCGAGCATCAGCTCCCTCTTAAGAGTGGATTTCGACCATTCCAACAGCGGGCACGGCAGATGAAAGCCGAAGTCCTGGTTGAAGTAAAGAAAGAAGTAGAGAAGATGTTAGAAGCTGGATTTATCAGGACTTGCAGATACGCCGAATGGATCTCCAGCGTTGTGCCCGTACAGAAGAAGGATGGCCGATGGCGGGTGTGCGTGGATTTCAGGGATCTCAATAGAGCCACTCCGAAGGATGAATACCTGATGCCTATTGCAAAGACATTGATCAATGCTGCTGCCGGCCACAAGGTTTTAAGTTTCATGGATGGTAATGCAGGTTACAATCAGATTTTCATGGCCCCTAAAGATATACACAAAACCGCATTCAGAGTGCCCGGAGCAGTGGGCCTGCTCGAGTATGTGGTTATGACCTTCGGCTTGAAAAATGCTGGTGCTACGTATCAACGCGCCATGAACCACATCTTCCATGATTTGATCGGCAATCTGGTGGAAATTTACATCGATGACATTGTGGTAAAGTCAGCATCGGTCAAGGGACATCTGGATGATCTACGGCAGGTTCTGGAATGAACTAGAAAGTTTGGGCTCAGGATGAATCCAAAAAAGTGCACGTTTGGTGTGTCAGCCGGGCAGTTCTTGGGCTTTTTGGTTCATGAAAGAGGAATAGAGATCGGCCTAAAAAGTCAGGAAGCCGTACGCACTATGGTGCCACCCACCACCAAGAAGGAGCTCCAGCAACTTATTGGCAAGATTAACTTCGTCAGGAGGTTTATTTCTAATCTATCTGGGCGGATTGAGCCCTTTATGGAGTTAGTGAAAATCAAAACCAATGACGAGTTCTGTTGGGGGGCAGAACAGCAATGGGCATTCGAAGAAATTAAAGAATATTTGTCGAGGCCGCCTGTGTTGGTGCCGCCACAACAGGATAAGCCATTTTACATATATTTGTTAGTTGGCGACACCTCTATTGCTTCAGTGGTAGTACAATTATATGATGGCAAGGAGAGGGTGGTATTTTATCTCAGCAGGAGGATGTTGGACGCGGAAACAAGGTATCCCGATATGGAGAAACTTTGTCTTTGTTTATTTTTTACTTGCACCAAGTTTCGCCATATTCTGCTATCGGCTGAGGTAATCATCATTTGCAAATCGGATGTTATAAAGCACATGCTATCGGCTCCTGTATTGAAAGGCCGATTGGGAAAATGGATGTTTGCATTATCAGAGTTCGATATCCGTATCAACCTGTAAAAGCAGTTAAAGGGCAGGCGTTAGCGGATCTCATTGCTGAGAGGGTCAACACCAATATAGCAGCACTTTCTGTATGAGCCTGGGCTATGTACTTTGACGGATCAGTTTGTGGAGACGGATGTGGCATCGGCATCTTACTGGTATCGCCTCGGGGGGCAACGTATTCTTTCTCAATCAGATTACCTGCTACCTGTACCAACAACCTTGAAGAATATGAGGCGTTTCATAAAGGCATGGAATTGCTTCTGGAGGCCGGAGCTGAAGCAGTGGAAGTCTTCGGGGATTCAAAATTGGTAATCTCCCGACTTACAGAAGAATACAGGTGTGAAAGTGAGCTGCTATTCCCGTTGTGGGTTCAATGCCAGGAGCTAATGGCCCAGTTCAGGTATATAAATTTTTATTGGATACCTAGAGCTCGGAATGCGGAGGCCAATGATCTAGCGCAACTGGCTTCGGGGTACAAAGCCGATGGGTCAAATCATCAGGTGTACTTACTAGACCAGGGAGATTGGAGAGCCGATATCTTCAATTACTTGAAGGATTCGGCTCGGGGGGCACCCAAGAGGATACGGTACAAAGCCATGAGGTATGTCCTGATAGGGGATGTTATGTTTTACAGGACCTTGGAAGGGTTATTGCTTAAGTGTTTGGGGCCGGTCGAATCTAATCGGCTCCTGCATGAAGTTCATGAAGGAATATGTGGGGCTCATCAGTCGGCTCACAAGATGAAATGGCTAATTAGGCGATCAGGATACTACTGGCCCACCATGCTTGAAGATTGTTTTAAGTATTATAAAGGGTGTCAAGCATGTCAGAGGTTCGGAAAGATCCAGATGGTGCCAGCATCCGTGATGAACCCCATCATTAAACCATGGCCGTTCAGAGGCTGGGGTATGGATATGATCGGCAAAATTAATCCTCCATCTAGCAAGGGTCATCAGTTCATTTTAGCTATCACAGATTATTTCACCAAATGGGTGGAAGCGGTCCCAATGAAATCGGTGGCATCTAAGGATGTTATTCAGTTTGTTAAGGAGCACGTGATTCACAGTTTTGGGATCCCACAGACCATTACCACATATGGTGGTTCGGTTTTTATTTCAGAAGAATTCAAGAAGTTTGCCGCTGATATGGGTATCAAGCTGATTAGATCATCTCCATATTATGCTCAGGCGAATGGACAGGCTGAAGTGTCCAATCAGAGCCTTATCAAGTTGATCAAGAGGAAGATTGATGAATACCCCAGAAGCTGGCACGAGGTCTTGTCAGAAGCATTGTGGGCATACCGTATATCTTGTCATGGGGCGACAAAAACTTCCCCTTATCACTTGGTCTACGGGCAGGAAGCCGTGTTACCGTGGGAAGTTACGGCCGGGTCAAGGCGCGTAGAATTCCAGAATGACTTATCAGCTGAGGAATATGCTACTCTGATGAGTGACAATGTGGAGGACCTCACGGAACTCAGGCTATGGTCGCTAGAGAAGATTAAGGAGAATAAGGCTAAGGTAGCCCGTGCGTATAATAAAAAGGTCAAACCGAAGGAATTTCATGAATGAGACTTGGTCTGGGAAGCAGTATTACCATTGGGAACCAAGGACGCGGCATATGGTAAGTGGTCCCCAAACTGGCATGGGCTGTACAGGGTTGACCAGGTCCTACCTGGGAATGCGTACATGCTTGAAGAATTGGATGGCGTTAAGTTTCCAGTGGCAGTCAACAGACAACATCTTAAGAAATACTTCCCAAGTATGTGGGCTGACGAACAGTGAAGCCGATGACACCCATCAGGCGATAAGCCGATATGGCCAGCAAGCTAAGAAAGGTGACACGGGCTAAGCCGATGGCGTTTTGGCAAGACAAGAAATGAAAAAGGAGGCCGATGAGTACGATCGGCCCATACGTTAACAAAAGGCATCAGAACAGCCGATGTAAAACCATCGACTTTAGAAGTTTTTTGTAGCAGTTAATCACCACAGGTTATCAAATAGCCGATGTACAACCATCGACTTCAGGGTCACCACATGAAAACACAGAGTTCATCTTGGGCAGGTCTTCTGGAGGAAATCATTGATGGCAGCAATGGCATCTAGACGGATGCGGTCAACTTCAGCAATCACCGCTTCGTCTTCTTCGTCCGCCCCCGGCACCACTTGCTTGCTCAGGCTGCTCAGCTCAGCCAGGTCTGCCTTCAGCTCGGCAGTCAAGACTGCTGCCTCCTGCTTGGAACCCGTGATGAGATCCTTCTCCTCCTGAATGCGCTATTTGGTGGCCCGGACTTTAGCCTCAAGGTCTTCTAGTTCTCTCTCCAGGAGATGAAGCCGCTGGGCAGAGGCAGATGTGTCAACCTTGGCGTCGAGTGTGGCTTTCTTCTTGTTGACTGATTGGCACATCTCGGTGATGATAGTCCTTAGGAGCAATTGGGAACGCCGAGTCTCAATCCGATGGCGAGCCTCTGCCACTTTTGCTCGGAAAGAAGGAAGGTACCCGGCCGGCAAAAGCTTGACCTGAAGGCTCACAGGGAGCTGGGAGTTGACCTCATGAAGGATCTGCTTCACTGCACTGGAATCCTGAATCAGGGCGTCGATCGGACACGATAGAAGATCCTTCATACGGAGAAGTCGATTGGCAGTGCTGGTCAAGCCCAGGGGAGAGTCATCAGCTTCCAAAATGGCCGACCCGATTGAGGCAGGATCGAACGCGAGGAGCTCTGAAAGGTCCAGATTCTGGTGGAAAAGAGGGTGAGCAAGGCACAGAGGGAAAAGACCAAAGTAATTAAAAGGAATAAGGCATACCTGTCCCGAGAGAGATGTGGTGATAGCCGATGAATGAACGATCGGCTCCCGAGGGCGCATCCCTTCCGAAGGTTGAACGATGATGGTAGAGGCCACAGGAGCCACGCCTCCAGAAGAAGAAGCAATAGCCGATGAGATAGCGGTCGGCTCTGCTGGATGTGTCTCTCGCGCAGGGAGGTCGGCAGTGGCTGAGGCAGTAGATGGTCCTACCAGAGAGGGGCTAACAAGGGACGCCGTCACGACCGGCTCCTGCGTACCTGGCGAAGCAGCCAGGACATCAGCCGATGCAGAAGGACCCTCTAGGACTGCCGCATCGGGATCATGAAGGGTGATCAAAGCTCTGATGGGCACGTCCACATCCTCCGGTACCTCCAAAGCCAAGCCCTGCTGGCAGGGGGTTCTTCTCCACTGGAAACATCCATAATGACAGGCTGCAGGGGGAAAGAGTGAAATTAAAGAAGAATGGCCATGAACAAAAGGCTGGTCATATAATGAGGGGAAGGTGATCCGAACCTGGTTGACCACCGGGACTTCTGGGTTAGGAGGAGATGGTACAGCTTCCTTCTGGACCTTCTTGATGAGGACCTTCCTCGTCTTAGCACGAGCTCGGGGGGCAACAGCTTCAGAGGATCGCTTCCGCTTGGGGGTCAGCTTGGCAGTGCTCGGCTGAATTTGCATTATGCTCTTTGAAGGAGGAGGTGCATTCTTGCCGAAGAGAACCATAGGGGCAACTGGCAAGAAAAAGAAGGGTGACCCATCATCGTTCATCAGCTCTGGGCCATCTTCTTGCTGCAAAAACAAGGAACAAAATCAGAAGGAGTCCAATAAAAGTCAAAAAAAGAAATGTTAGTCAAGAGGCGGTACCTCTCTAGCGGGAATTTCATATTCGGGGTGGATTTGCTGCAACATCGGACCCAGAGCTCTTCGGAAAATGTGAGTTTTCCACATCGACCACCACCCCTCAAAATCGACAGCCGAAGAAGTGAAGGTGAGATTGGCAGGGACAGACGGGGGAAGGTCTGAAAAAAGACTGTAACACCTCTAGGTGGTTACAGCATCAGGGAGATCCACTCTATTTAACGTCAGGAGATGAAGAAGGAAATGAGGAGGTACTTGTCCAAGACCAAGCTGCCGAGCTGCTACGACCGGCTGGTAAAACTCATACCCGGGCTTCATAATCCGATTGGAAGTGCTCATGCCAACCGGGAGAAGACAGGGCCAAACCATAATGGAGTACAGACGCCTGGTGTCGGCGTCATAGGCAAAATCAGCTAGCCGGAACATGGCTGGGTTCTCAAAGAGTTCAGAATCAATATACAGGAGAAAGTTTGGGCTGGCTAGGCCTCAGTAAAAGATCCTAAACCAACGCAAAGCGTCTGGAGGGTTCAATTTCCCACCGGGAAGACTGTACAGAGCCTGCCCGAAGCTAGTGCACCTAATCTGCCTCCCACTCAGGTCAGGGAAAGAATTGCCGACTAGAGAAGGGAAATTGGGGATGAAGCTCTGAAAGTAAAGATGAGCCCATAACTGGATGAACCACCACGGGCCACTAGTTCTGAGTTTTTTCTATGATAGAAGGCTCGAAGTCATCAGATGAAGGTATCTGTAAAGTTCCCCAAGGAATAATTTACCAAGGCCAACAGGGTGACCCTTGGCCAGCTCGTAAGCCAAAGAGAGGTAGTTTTTGGTGGGAGCAAGGGAAGGGCCGCAGAAGAGGAAATGTTCAAGCCACAAGTTTAGAAAGGCTGTGTGCTCCTTCTCCGATACAGGACCCTTGCTCTTCTAGTGTTGGCTCAGGTATGTACTCCAGTTAGTACATTCTGCCTTGGAAGACAGTTTGAAGGGAGCTACAGAGAGTCTGTAAGCAGAGGGACAAGCTGATGATATGTCTAAGCCAGTGATCATCATAACATCCAGCAGCGTTGGTGTCATCGGACCATGCCCAAAAAGAAAACAATTCAAGGCATCGGACCAGAAGTAGCCGATGGTCTTCAGAAGGTTCTCGTCTTTTTCAAGAGGAGAAAGGGACAGAGATAGGGCATCGGCTATCCCGATGGATTCACATAGGGGCTGGTAGGCATCCACCATTCTATTATACCAAACTATCCAACCTTCAGGAGGATTTGGCCAAGCGCGGAGGCTATCTGACCAAGACTCTAGATCTATGTCCTGACTCATGAAAGGGATCCGATTGGCTTCGGATGAAATTAGATCTATGGGCTTCTCGAAGGAATGAGGCCTGAGGCAGTAAGAATTGGGGGAAGAAGGGTGAGGTAAGAAGATATCGGAAGCCTGAAAAAACCCCAAGAAAACAAGGTTGCGGAGGAAAGAGTCATTTAACCACGCAGTAAATTTCACGGTCGCTGCATTAAATTAATGGGGGTCGAAGTTTACCTTCAGACCGAAGATGGCGGCAGCGGTGTTCGAAGATTCTGCCATCGGGAGTCTTGAATCGAGATCTTGGAGAATGGATCTAGGGTTGGCGGCGTAGGATCGAATGTGTGTTTCAAGAAGCAGAGGAAGACTTTACAGCTAGGGTTTATGAGCGAAAGAAGTGCGCAGTCAGCCTGGATTCTAGAATCGCCTGAGATATGCTGTGGATTTGAGGTCCGGCAGAGGTAAAGCAAATTGGAAGGTTATTTCGGATCCGGATTGGTATATTCTAAGGCCGATGCGTTGCCATCGGCTCTTGAGCAGATTGTTATGTGCAAGAAAATTATTGATGCAAAAGAAGATTCCATTCACAGCAAACCAGCAAGTACAAAAGAAGAGCTAACTGCTCTTTGAAACAAGCTAATGGTGGTGCTACAGCCTACCACCAGTACATGCCAGCAGTCTTGCGGCGCTTGGTCGGCGGAGCAACGCTAGCACCACTATCATCGCTACTGTTGTCGCTGCTGTCATCATTCTCGCTGGTGGTGCTGGTGAAGCCGTCATCGTCTTCGGCTTCTTCGGTGTCGTCGGAAGCCTCGTCCGATGACCTGCCAAAGAGGAAGTTACCTGCCATCGGATCTTCGTCAGAGGAAAAGGAATCGACTCTTTCTTCCGAGGAGGAGAAGTCTTCCCCCCAAGATGCATCCCCTTCGTCTTCCTCCAGCTCAGCTCCAAAGAGGAGTGCAAGATCTTCACCATCGGTCAGGGATTCATCATCCTCTGACTAGAAATGGAAATCCCATTCTTCTGCATCCCAATGTAGGGGGGGCACGAACTTCATAAGCAGCTATCGGATCATATTCTGGAGTTGGCTCTCGGGAGGTCTCGGATTCAAAAGAGTGATGGAGGAGGCAGAAGAAGAAGAAGCCATAACAAGAGAAAAGAAGGAGCGTAATGGTTAATGGCTGTAAGAGAAAGATGATTGGGGAAGATGCCGGGGGTAAGTTTATAAAGGTAAACAGAGAGGTGAAGTGAATCGGCACCGTGACGGTTCCCTAGGAGACTGATACAGAGCAGTCACATCCATTGGAAGTTGAAAAGTTGTGGCTGTACGGATCGGAAGCCGAAGGGTCAAGGCGATTTTAAAATAAGGTGATTTCGGAATTACCATTGCCAAAACTAGGGGGGCATGTGTTATCGCCATAATATGACCAGGCTAGAAGTGGGCCATGGAGCAAGATGGGCCTAGAAGATAGTCACGATAAGCTTGCGAATCGGACCCTGTGCAGGTGATCGGGGCCAGAAAGGCCGTGTAATTTAGATATAGGCAGTTAAGATTCGTGTCGTGTTTGGTTAGGGTTAGTTAAAGAGGACAAGTCTACGGACTATAAATATGTACCATGAATAAACAAGAAAGATAGAATCATTCGTCAACAACTCTCGGCGCATCGCCTCCCCTGTTTTAGGGTTTTCATCGGGTAAGTGCCATGCGGCCCCGATCACGCTCTTCGTGATCGGGGTAGCATCACCCTTGCTCGTTTGTTCATATGTTGCTCGTTCTGAAGCCTTGTAGATGGCGAGTAGCATTGGTTATCGTAGCATGCATAGAGTAATGTTATCCTTTTTTGCATCTTAATCATGCTTTGTTCGTTGCTCTCGTGCGCTTAATCATCGTGTTCGATCACGGATGCGATGGTTGTATCTTGTTTTGTCTTTATCAGTAGATCCGATCTGTTATGGATAGTTTCTATTTATTTAGAGGCTTAGTTCGATATATGCATGATTAGGCCTTGCAAACGAGTTGAATGTTCCGGCAGTATGTTTTAGTATCGGCTTGGAGCTTGAATAGAGGTTGTTCTAGGAATTGGCTTTTCGGTTGTTTCTATGATCTCTATTTAGGTTGTTTGTTCCGATGCTTTCGTGTATCTGTTAGGCTCAATCACGTGTAGGATGTTCCGATCATGCAGTGAGGGCTTAGTTATCGTGGGTTGGATTAGATTGATATTTATGAAGCAAGATTTATTTAAATATATATATTCGTATGTTGCCTGTTCCAAAGATCCGATCTGGTATTGATGCAATCGGCTCTGTTTAGCCGATATTGGGGAGGAGGTGATGAGCCGATCACGGCTCGGACTAATCTTTACATATGTCTGTGCACGCAGGAGTTTGACACGTCACACCTTCCTGATCAGGTGCAGGATCAGGTGGCACGCCAAGCGACTTCAAGCCAGGGTGCGCGCCGGATCGCTGGGCCGTTGACCGAGGGACCGGGGCACACCAGCCGTCCCAGAAGCCTCCCAGCTCCTCGTGTTCCAGTCACTGCCCGCCGGCGGGTTTTGGCCGACAGCAATTCAGCAGTTTGTGAGTCTATTATCTTGAATCTGTAATCTTTCATGTCAGACCCTTTACATTTCATGTTCATGTAAATATGTACTTGTTCAGCACTCTTTGTATTTCCATGTTTATTTCTTTACATTTACTTTTGTAAATTACTTTTGCCCATTTAATTTATGCAATTTACTTTCAATGCAATGTACAATCTCTATTTTGGAATAAATTCATCGAGGTCGAGACAACATGAGATCTACACATACAAGCATACTGTGACAATCTCCTCAACTCGAAATAAACTTGATGGCTCACATTTAATTTGAAATTGCTATATTCTATCTAAACTTTGAAATTGGTCATATGCAAAGTGATATTCAAACATCACTAATGGATGTACACTATAATTAGTGACTATCCTAATATATGATTCTTAAATTTTGTAATGTGAAAATGAATATTGAGCTTATTCAAATATAAAATCGCATCAGTTTCGCACCAACTTATCGAGATTAATTAATTGTTGGAGTTCAACTTTTATTGAATTCACATTATTGCATTAACCTTGCCATATTTCTCAAAATTATCGGCAAATTGGAATGTAGGTGAGATGGCCAACAAAGAGTTCGAGGTTCTCGCTCTTGATGGACATAATTTTACCGACATGGTAATGGACATTAAAGTGAGTCTATCGACTCACGGACTCTACCAATGCTTGGTAGAACCTGAGAAGGGTACTCAACAATTCATAGAGAAATCAAAATATGAGGCTTTATACATCATAAGGAATCATATCCACCCAGACTTAAAGTCTGAATACATGATGGATGAAAACCCACATGAATTGTGGAAAAATCTCAAGCAGTGCTATGAATAGTAGAAGGTAATGGTTCTACCTGAGGCAACTCATGAGTGGAACCACTTGGGCCTGCAGAACTTTAAGACTGTAGTTGATGTTGATGCTCGTTATGGACCAATTTTGACCGTCAATTTGATAAGAAAAATTGGGGGAAACTAGCATTTCATACATGCATATTTGTCTAGAATAATATCATTTCCACATGTCCCTTGGAAATTAGTGCTATGCAAGAATTTTAGCAGAATTGGAGGGAACACACACCCTTGAATCTAAGGCAAAAACCATCGACCAATCAGAACGCACCATTCAGCCTCACATGGATTAATGGGCCCATAAACACATGCAACTGACTTCGGACAGCGCCTGTGCACGCAAGATAGACCCAATGGCCCACTAGGCAGTCACCCTACCAAAGCACAAGAGGAGAGCTGGCCAGGCCAGTTCGACAAAACCACTGGTTCGGCCGAACCAGGACCAGCTCCACCGACTTGACCCAATGGCCCACTAGGCAGTCACCCTACCAAAGCACAAGAGGAGAGCTGGCCAGGCCAGTTCGACAAAACCACTGGTTCGGCCGAACCAGGACCAGCTCCACCGACTTACCTCTTGCACGTGGCAGCTCCTCCTTCCTCCTCAATATCGATTCCAGGTGAATGGAGCTATTCTGCCGGCCGAGGCAGCCTGGACAGGCCTCTAAATATGAGGGGAGGGGCTTCAAATGAAAACACACCTCAAGTTGCTCTCTCTCAAGTTTCTATCTCTATTAGTCCATAGGCTAGGGAGTTTAGGCTAAAGTAGCTCTTCTTCGGGTTCTCAAGGTTGCCGAGGAGTATTCGGTATGGGTTTTGCTCTTACTCTCCTTTGTAATTCTCGGATATCTTTAAATCTAGATTTATATACTTGCATACTTTATCTTCTACGCTGTCAAACATGTATGCTATGATTAGTTTATATTCATACCTCATACCTTGCATATGCAGGGTCGCTGGCGGAGTCACTAAGACACGTCGACTGAATATGCGGCACCCAGCCCCCGAGCAAGGTCGCTGGCGGTGCAACTTAGAGATGATGATTCAGTATGCGGGGCCCAGCCATCGAGCAGGGTCGCGAGTCATTATGCGATGCCCAGCCCCCGAGCAGGGTCGTTGACGGAGTCACCAAGACATGCTGAGTCAGTATGCGATGCCCAGCCCCCAAGCAGGGTCGCTGGCGGAGTCAGTGAGACACACCGAGCTAATACGCGGCGCCCAGCCCCCGAGCAGGGTCACTGGCGGAGTCGCGGAGTCACGGAGACACCAAGTTAATATGCGGCGCCCAGTCCCCTAGTAGGGTCGCTCACGGAGTCATGGAGACACGCCGAGTTAATATGCATCGCCTAGGCCCCCAGCAGTGTCGCTGGCAGAGTCGCGGAGACACGTCGAGTGGATATGCGGCACCTAGTGATGTAGCACAGGCTCGATCTTCCGATAGGTATGGTAAATTCGATTGGTGGAGTCACGACGTTGGTGATCTAGGCTTCTAATCAGTCATAATTCGAACCCCTGCAACTGTTACACCACTGCTCCGTTGGTTATCAACCAAGTACAACTCGATTAATCTCGCCAAGAAGGCTAATCCTGCAAGTGAATCGAAGAACACAAGCGAGGCAGGATAAACAAGCAATCTGAAATTGTAGATGTGTATGAAACAAAGATGAATATGGGGTTCAAGGACTAATCGCCATAGTGGTGTAGAACAAGAACGGGGCCCCTGACCCACAGCAAAAGGACATCGACATCATAGTTATAATGAAAGAGATCTATTTCTCGATGAAAAACTAGAACTAAACAAAACCCAAACCCTAATGTGGCAGCGGCTACTGAATATATGCCCCAAGGGTCGACCTAGACCCCCCGGTCATGCCCGTTTTGGGCTTCAACACATATACGGGCTAGCAGCCCAAAAGATGGCGGTGCAACACCCTGATAGATTCTGGACATCCACTTATTTTGATGATTCACATTGGCTCACAAGGACTTTTGATTTGGGACCGGTGATATTGGAAGCTCTATGAAATTCTTTTTCCATCCATATAAAGAATGTCCAAAATGGACTCCGTATGCAACCTGGGCGTCGTTAGTGGTGCGTGCTGCTCCTGGACTCCAAGGTGGACTCGAACTTGAGTTGTTTTGGGCCTCCACCTTGACGACTCAAACTGAATTAGCCTTGGGCCTCCTTCTTTACATGGACACCATTGCTGGACTCCTTTTCCATATGATGTGTCAATCATGGTCATATGCATGGGTGTCATGTCCTCATCACTATATAAGGGCGGCAGGGACCCCCTTGAAACACATCGATACCTAAGACAATACAAACCGCCACACAGGACGCAGGGTATTATGCTCTCGCGGCCCGAACCTGTATAAATCTTGTGTTCCTTGCACCTTGGAATTCCTGATCTCAGTGACACCCCACCTAGAAGCTACCACCTCGGGGATATCCCTCGGTGGGCTTGGAGGTTAAACATGAATAGCTGACACGCCAGATAGGGGTGTTCATCGAGCATCCACCGGAGAATTCGATGGCTTATTTCAACTTCACCAGCGCCATGCTCGATGAGGGCACAACGTTCATCTTCTGCTCCTAGATCTGCATCGCCAATAGCTCAGGTAGCTTCAACAGCCACCTAGCCGATACCAGCAAGCCGGAGGCCTCTGTAGCAACCCGATGCAACGATCTCGACGAGTTCATCAACAACCTCGACGAGATGCTGCTCCCCGATCTCACTAGGGAGATCGAGAAGATGTCCATTCTCTATGCAACTTCAACTCGTGCTGCACCAGGAGTTCCCAGATCAGACTCAACCTGATCTGAGGAGGGCCGTACCCGATTCCCGTTCGGGTTACACAATGCCGCCTCGGTCTACCAGGAGACTATGCGGTTTGAGTCCCTCTCCGATCTGGAGGAGGACTTAGTTCATCTGCTCAAGATCGAAGATACCACCGCTTGCGGGGGGCGCCCTATCTTTGACAACTACTCGGATTCAGATGACAACCCCGAATCCTTTTCGGGTAGTCACCTGGGTCTGACCATAACTACTACGCCGCCAGGCTGGTTGGTGTACTGGAAGGCATAAAGCCATCTGAGCTACTCGAATATGACTCCCGCCTTGTGGCCTTCATGCAAGAACTGCCTTTCCAGGAAGGCAAGCCCCTTTCTCGCATCACTGAAGAGGAAGAGGGCAACACAGAGCTAGTCAAGTACAACCACACGAGCCAGGTCAAGAGTACGATGCTGAACTACTCGTGGACGTATACACCAACTAGCGCATAGCGGACGCACCCTAGGATGAGGACGAAGAGCACAAGAGGATCCGACGGTTGAAGAATGCCAAGCACACCAAGCGCAGGCAGAACATAGAAAACCACACACGCAACCCGCTGTACCGCAGGAACCTCAACAACGCCTTCGCAGTGGTCGAAGATTGGGAGTACCGCACCCCGATCGGTGCCAGTGCAGACGCAGCGCTCCTAGTTCAACAACTGCAGCCAAACCCCCCAGATGCAAAGGTTCCAGTATCTGACCCAGCGCACGCTCATGCAACTCGATGAGCAAAATCCAATATCTTCGACACAGAACACCCTCTCGAGGTCTGAGCTTCACTGTGACTCTGCACAGGTCAGTCGCACCTCTGGAGGTGGACTCAGACCCCCCCCCCCCCCGGGGGGGGGGGCAACAACTGCCAGTGCAACCAGGACAATCGGGGCGGTCAAGGCAATCAGCAAGGCCAGCAGTCCGTGCGTGGCAATGTCAACAAAGAGGTACAACAACCTCCGCGACCACCCCGCAGCCAGCACACCGCAAGGCCTCAGGGCGAAGCCCAGCCTAAGGCCAGTCTACACAATGCCCCTATGGTTGATCTGAGGGAGAAGATCAATGATGGTCGTGACGCGCGGCACATCATTAAGGCAAGGAAAAAGCACCAACTTGACAGATACCACGACGCTGATGATAGTGACCGCTTTCCCGTGTTCACCTCCAACATCACTGATCGTTCCTACCCCAAGGACTTCAAACTAGTCGGCATCCCCAAGTGGTGACGGTAAGCAAGACCCACGCCAGTGGATTCGCTGCTACTCCGTTGCCATCAAGGTGTTAGGTGGATCCAACTCCACCAAAGCACTCTACCTCCTGATAGCCTTGGAATCTATGCTTCTCACTTGGCTCGAGAGCCTCAAGCCGAACTCCATCGACTCCTAGGAGGATCTCAAGTGGGCCTTCATCGACAACTTCCAGGGATCCATGATCCGACCAGGTACTCATCATGACTTGTCCTAGGTTAACCAGGAGATGAACAAGACCCTGAGTTCCTACACCCAGTGTTTCTTCAAGATACGAGCCACCATTGCCAACATCACCGATAATGATGTCATCCGCTGCTTCCAGAATGGTTTTTTCTCAAAGCACACTTACCACAACTTCGGACGGAACCGCCCGACTACTATTGTGGAACTCCACAACATGATGGCACGATGGGCCGACCAGGAGGATGAGGAGAACGAGTGCTTCCCCAAGCGCAACAATGACAAGTAGGGCAACAACAACAACCACTCCGACAAAGACCAGTGGAACAACTCGGGAAACCCCTGAAAACGCAAGCGAGACCACAAAGTCATGGCTGTTGAGCACAATCCACGGAGCAAGAAGTCGGGGAACAATCAAACTCGGTTTGAGAAAGTCCTGCACAAGCAATGCCCGATGCACCTGAAGTCCAAGCATTCACTCTTCGAGTGTGAAAGCCTCCGCAAGTCACTCAACACTCCACTCTGTGATCAAGACGGCAAGCGGAAGGATCAGGAGGATGATGAGATGGTGACATGTCGGGGGCCAAAGATTTCCAAGATTGAAAGAACGTTGTCAACTTCATCTTCAGCGGAGATGGCGGCTTCCCCTCAAAGCGTGCGCAGAAGCTGACTCTGCGCGAGATCCTCTCTATCGATCCGACCATATAGAAACCTCTAAGATACAGCGAAGTCCCAATCTCCTTCTCCAGGGAGGAACATGTGGCAGAACCAACCTGAATTATACCGGCTCAAGTACTCTAGTCCTCACTGGAGGGCTACCTCGTACTTCAAACGGTATAATACTATTGGCCTGTCGGGTAACGTCCCGATAAACCACCGAACTCAGGATCCAACAAGGTACCTCACACGAAGGTGAGTCCAGAGATATAATGCCAAAATAATTTACACCACAGGCAGTTATATTACAAAAATATATAAAACAACATTTGTTCTCACTGAGGAGAGTTCATTACAACACAAGTTCAAGTTTCTAGTTAAAGCAGCGGAGTTTGAAAAACGTAGTACACGGTGTCATTACAGATATTATGCTAGCCCTGGCATAATATCACTCGGTGGAGTCTGTGTTGGCCGGGGACGGATCCCATTCCACGGACCAACCGTCAGGCAAAGGGTAGGGCCACGGTGTAATGAATGCGGGCTCATCAGAAGGGTTACCTGAAGTGAATCAACAAAAGCAAGGCTGAGTATACTAATACTCAGCAAGACTTACCCGGATTTGGGTATATCTTAGCCCATATCTAGACTCATGATGGCTTTTAGCTTTGGGTAGGGTTTTCAGCTGAAAAGCAACAAAGAGTAGATCCTTAATTTCAATTTTTTTAGCTTTCAGGTTCTAGTTGATTAACCATTCTAGGTAAGCACCTATAACTATTCAAACATGGTAGAATCTTTATTCAAACATCATCCTTGATAATCAAATAATTGCTCTTGTTACTCTATGTGATAAAGGGGATAAGCAGTCTCATACATCGTGAGAGGCGGACGATTCTGAATCGAGATTCAACCCTTGCAAGGTAAACCTAACACACACGCTTGGAACACCACAGGGTTGTTCCGAAGCAACCGTTTGCCTTTCATTCCGACTCGTGGATCAGATCCACCACAAGCGACTGCAGGTCATATGCACATCCAAAGTGCAGGAAGTACGTCTGTAGCGCGACTACAAAACCCGTACTCCTGGTTGCCCAGCAACACATATGCCTACACGTCGAACAAAGTAACCAAAAGAAGCAAATACATGTGGTGGGAGGTATGTCCACTCCTCGGGCCGATCGGTTACTAGGCTTACCGCTTACCATATTTCACGGCATGTGGCTAGTACTTTCAAACGCTTAGCCACCGCTACCACACACTGCGACCTTATCAATTCATCAACTCAGACGGGGTATCATCTCAACCATGATACCTCATAAAACTCCCGTCCGGCATCCTTATAGTGATAGCAGGAATGTAAACATTACAATTCCTATATCGCGCGAGTGACAGGAAATCACTCGACTTCTACCGGTCCTATCAGCATAGCAGCTAGTCGAACTCAAATTCTAGTGTTCAATACATTGGTTCCTGGAGTAATGCAACTAAGTTTTCCAAACAACTCTTAAGAACCTAATGCATAAAGTATATAGAATAATATAGGTTGCAGTGTAATAAAATAGAGGTCATGTCCGGGGCTTGCCTTCGCTGGTAGGGTTGGGGTTAGTCAAAATATTTTCTTCCGAACCTTGGTTCGGGGCTTCAGAGAAATCTGCGACAAGAGTCCCGGGGTCTTCAGAATAACTTTCTCCTTGTTCCGGGATCAACTGATAATCCCCATCAGCGAGCGTGGTCGAGTCTATATGAGATGCAAGGTTACCAGTTATGAAATTGTATAGATATTTTTATAATGATTCACAATAAAATTGCAATCCAATCCTAAGAAAAATTACATTATGATGATAAGTTAACTATCCTGCACTGGGCAGTCATTTATCGAGTATTCGTTATTTTATCTAAATCCTTTAGACAACGGGGTTGATTACATTAATTAACTAACTAGTAGCATGGAGCAACAAGTGGGGTGGTTTTTAATATTTATATTAAAAAGCTTTACAAATTGACCTCACAATTTATATGAACTTTAAATTACCATTACCTTATAAACCAATATATTATATCTTAATTAATTAACATCTAATTCTTAGTTGAAAATTTAATAATATGTTGTAATAATACAAAACAGAACATTAATATATTTTTCATGATTTTTGAATATATGAAAGTGTGTTTATTAATTATATTATGTAAACTATACATTATTTCTAACAAAATTCATTCAATAAGAAATTATTACTAGAGTACAAGGCTAATTATTTTTCTTCAATTCTATATGTTAAAAGAAAATTATTAGCACTGGTTTTACTAATTTATCATTTTTCTATGAATTACTATGTATTTCTTAAGTCTACAAGCAATTAACTTTGATATTTAAATTAGGTCACTAAACATTCAAAAAATGAAGTCGAGCTTTAAATCAAAGTTGCAGATCTTTGTCTAAAGATTCCAACAAAATTTACTTTACCATTTTATGATTTTTCCTTGAAGAGATATGGTATTTCTAAGTTGGCAGCAAAAATTACATAAGGAGGTCCCTCGGTACTATTCCTCTGAGTCTATTCCTTTGCACTAAACCCCCTGGAACTCTATTTCTTCTAACCCGAAGCCCTTGGCCGTGAACCCGAGCAGAGCAGGGTGAAGGCGACCGTGTTCCGGCGACGGCGGTCACCGGCGGCGAGGTCCAAGTGCAGGAATCGGGTCAGGAGCTTACTGTGGTCTCGTTGCGCTACGTGTCGTGGACGGGGATGGCCGGAACAGTGGGGTTCGACTTGAGCCCGAGGTGACGGCGGAGAGGCCACCGTCGACGGCGGAGCTCCGGTGGCGAACGTTGGCAACCGACCTGTGCAAAAGCTTCAGTGAGACACGGGGAAGGTGTAGGTACTATCAATTGGATGAAGTCGTGCTGGATTAGAGGAGACCGTCGGAGACCGAGGCGGCGGCGGCGAAGAAGAACGCCGGCGAGCGTCGGGAAAGCTCTGTGGTGCACCAGAGGGTCAATGGATGGGTCGTACAGCTTCAGGGTGATGATGTGGTGCTGTTTACGGTGTTGTGGGGGCTCGGGACTGCGTGAGTGGTGCTGCCCACGGTGAGGCCGAGGGCGGCGGCGGATGGTGATCGTCGACGACGAGTTTTCAATGGAAATTGGAGGGCTGCGAGTGGTCGAGGAGCACCAGTGGACTACGGGAAAGCTTGTGCCGGTGTTGGTTGAGGCGGAGGAGGTCCGGTGTGGGCTGCCCACGAGCGTGCCGTGCGCGGCCGGAGTGGAAGGGGACGGCGGCGGCGGAATGCAGCTCGAGTACTGGAAATTGGACGCTGGGAGTATCAGAACAGCTTGTAAGGGTTGATGTGGTGCTGCTGCGTGCGAGAGGGAGAAGGTAAAGGCTCTGGGGTGGCCTGTCCACGGTGACCAGGAGGTGGCGGCCGGAGTAAGCTCGGGGATGGCGTGGTGCGCGCGCGTGCGGCCAGGAAAGGAGAGGGAAGCGGTCGGAACGGAGGGGAAATGACGCGTGGAGGGGAAATCCAGCAGGAGGTGGTGCTCGGGAAGCCGTGCCGGCGGTGAACGGCGGCGACAGGAGCAGAGCAGAAGGGGGAAGCGGCGCGGTCAGAGGAAGACGAAGCAGGGAAGAGTCAGAGGGACTAGTTTGTGAATTCCAAAAATTCCAGGGACCCCTCTGTAAACTAAGATTTCCCATTGATAGAAAAGTCTAATGAGAAAGGTGTCTAAAGCAAAGTTGTAGAGAATTTCAAATCCTACAAGACTGCTTTAAGGTTCAAGTTCATAATCTCAAAGAATATAGTTTTATTTTAAACTTTAGAGCACCATTCAAATTATAAACTTTGTCTTGTAATTCAAACATAATGTTTTAATGCTTAGGGTCTTTTTGCAAGTTTCCCTGCAGTCATCATTACTAGTTCTTTTTACACTTTAGTCCTTAGGTAAAACTAAGTTTTACTTTTATCTTTTTACCATTTCACATGTAAGTCCTTATATGTTTGTATTAATTACATAAAGGTCCTTAATTTCATATAAAGTCTATTTCCCTTAGTGTTTATTTAACTTTTGCTCTTTTCTTTTCTATAGCCATCTGAAATTTGACACTTAGGATCATTTTCACACACTTGCACATGAAACTTTATAAAACTCATAATTTACAAATATACCCTTGTTGCTTTGTACAACTTGTATACACTATATCCTGCTTACATATATTACACCCAAACTTAGTATCTAGTTGTCTAACTACCTGGATATCACAGCCTTCCCCCCTTAAAAACAATCTCGTCCCGAGATTCCGAAGCTGAATAGAATTGAATGATTAGATTTGGGGATTGGCTTGAAGGAAGTCTGGAAAATTCCGTTGAAGATAAGACTCAGTTTCCCAAGTCGCTTCTTCTTCGGTGTGATGATCCCATAAGATTTTGTACATCTTAACTGCCCTTCTTCTGGTGAATCTCTCCTTAGTATCCAGGATTCAAAGAGGTTGCTCGATGTACGAGAGGTCGGGTTCAATCTCAATGGCACATGTCTCAACAATTTCCGTGGGTACTTTGACACACTTCTTAAGTTGAGAAACATGAAATACATTGTGAATAGCAGCCAATTTAGATGAAAGGCAAAGTTTGTATGCCACTGGGCCACAAACGTCAAGAATTTCAAAGGGTCCGACATATCGAGGTGCTAACTTCCCCTTTATGCCAAAGCGTTGGACGCCTTTGGTAGGTGATACTCGGAGATATACAAAATCTCCTATTTGAAATTGTAGAGGTTTTCTCCTCTTATCTGCATAACTCTTTTGTCTGGACTGAGCGGTTTTAAGATTAGATTGAATAACCTTAACCTTATCTTCGGCTTCAATGACTAGATCTGGTCCGAAGATTTTGCGTTCACCGGTCTCAGACCAACTCAAAGGAGTTCGGCATCTGCGACCATATAACGCTTCGAAAGGAGCCATTTGAAGACTAGCTTGATAACTGTTGTTGTAGGCAAATTCAGCTAAAGCAAGGCACTTGTCCCAACTTGTACCATAGTGAATAATACAAGCTCGGAGCATGTCTTCAAGAATTTGGTTAACTCGCTCAGTCTGCCCATCAGTCTGGGGATGATACGCAGAGCTTCGAATCAATTTAGTCCCTAGAGCTGATTGCAATTGTTCCCAAAATCGTGCGATAAATTGGGGTCCCCGATCAGAGATGATAGTTTTTGGAACCCCATGTAATCGAACGATCTGGTCTAGATAGACTTCGGCATACTTCTTAGCAGAGTAAGTGGTATGTACCGGAAGAAAATGAGCTGTTTTTGTGAGTCTATCGATGATTACCCATATAGAGTCATGTTTTTGAGATGTGTTGGGAAGACCAACAATAAAATCCATGCTAATGTCTTCCCATTTCCATGACGGTATGGGTAATGGCTGAAGTGTACCAGAAGCCTTGAGATGACTGGCTTTGACTCTCTGGCACGTATCGCACTCAGACACATATTTGGCAATTTCTCTCTTCATTCTAGTCCACCAAAAATGTTGCCGAAGATCGTGATACATCTTGGTGCTACCAGGATGAATAGAGAATTTGGACAAATGTGCTTCGTCGAGGATTTGCTTACGAAGTTGATGATCCTTAGGTACAACAAGTCGATCGTTGAACCATAGGACTCCTTGACGATCAGTGTGAAAACACCGATACTTAGCTTCTCCCTGGGATAGCTTGGATTTAATAATTTTGACACCCTCATCATGTGGCTGCGACATGACGATTTTATCCCGCAAAGTAGACTCAACGGAGATCAAGTTTAAACTACCTTGGGGAATAATCTCCAGATTGAGTCTCCGCATTTGATGGCAAAGAGTGTCATTAAAAGTGGATATGGTTAGACAGTGACAATGTGACTTGCGGCTAAGTGCATCCGCAACCACATTAGCTTTGCCCGGATGATAGTGTACCTCAAGGTCATAATCCTTGATTAACTCCAACCAACGCCTTTGCCTCATATTTAAATCAGCCTGAGTGAAAATATACTTGAGGCTCTTATGGTCAGTGTAAATGTTACACTTAGCGCCCATAAGATGATGTCTCCAGATCTTGAGAGCATGAATAACTGCTGCCAATTCAAGATCATGTGTTGGATAATTTTGCTCATGAGTCCGAAGTGCTCGGGATGCATAAGCAATAACCCGGTTGTTTTGCATAAGAACACAACCAAGGCCAATTCCAGAAGCGTCGCAGTAGACATCAAAAGGCTGGTTACTATCTGGCTGAGCTAGTACCGGAGCGGTCATCAGAAGTTTTCTCAAAGTGTGAAATGCTTCCTCACACTTATCATTCCAATGGAACTTAACTTCTTTTTTAAGTAGCTCAGTCATGGGTTTAGTTATCTTGGAGAAGTCTGGAATGAATCGGCGATAATATCCTGCCAATCCAAGGAAACTTCGTATTTGATGGACTGAAGTGGGAGGATTCCAGTCCATAACTTCTTGAACTTTGGTTGGATCAACCGATATACCTTGACTAGAAATAGTATGTCCCAAAAATTTCACACTATCCAGCCAGAATTCGCATTTTGAAAATTTGGCATAAAGGCGATGATCACGTAGTCATTGAAGAACGACACGTAAATGGTTAGCATGGTCTTCTTTGGTTCTGGAGTAGATCAGAATATCATCGATGAAGACCACAACAAATTTATCGAGCTCCGGCATAAAAACGGAATTCATGAGATACATGAAGTATGCCGGTGCATTTGTAAGTCCGAACGACATAACCAGATATTCATAAAGTCCATATCTGGTTGAGAAGGCCGTTTTTGGAATGTCACTAGGCCTGATCTTGATTTGATGATAACCAGAGCGTAAATCAATCTTGGAAAAGACCTTTGCTCCAGCTAGTTGATCAAACAAGATATCAATGCGGGGAAGAGGATACTTATTTTTGATGGTAACCGCATTGAGTGGACGGTAGTCGACACATAGCCTTAGACTATCATCTTTCTTCTTGACAAAAAGAGCAAAACAACCCCAAGGTGAAGCACTGGGGCGTATATAACCCTTATCAAGAAGATCTTGTAGCTGAATTTTCAGTTCTGCTAATTCATTTGGGGGCATGCGATATGGCCTTTTGGAAATTGGAGCAGTGCCCGGTTGAAGTTCAATGATGAACTCGATGTCTCGATCTGGTGGCATTCCAGGCAGATCGTCGGGAAAGACATCGGGGTATTCACATACTATAGGAACATCCTTGACTTTGATATCCGTGATAGCATAAGTACAAGGATGCAAATATTCTGGCTGAGGCAGATAAAGAGTAACGGCCCCACGATATGGTGAATCAATTTCAATAATTTGGGAAGATATATCTAACCGTACTCGATGTTCGATCATCCAGTTTGTCCCAAGTATGACATCGGTATCCACCAAATGTAATAACACCAAATCAGTTTTGATTTCAATGCTTCCTAACTGAATTGGCACACTTTTAATTATTTGGTTGGAGATGATTTTTCCTCCAGGGGTAGAGATCATATATGACCCCTGGATAGGACAAGAATTAAGTCCTAGTCGGGTTCCACAGTTGTTACTAATAAAACTATGTGTTGCTCCAGAGTCAAATAAAGTAACAACTGGTTTGTGATGTATAGAAAATGTACCCGACATGACAGGAGCCCCATCTGGAAGTTCCGCCAGAGTGGTGAAGTTAATCCGTCCTTGACGGACTTGCATCACCGGCTTCTTGTTCTTATTCTGGTTCCCCTGGGTGGAGCTTTGCCCTTGACTAGGTTTCTTAGGCTGCGGGCAATCTCGGATGAAATGGTCCGCACTTCCGCAATTGTAGCAGCGATAGTTGCTGCCTTTCTGTGGCACTTGCTGAATATTTGGCCGTGGGCCAGATTGTTGTGCTTGTTGCGGGGGCACAGGAGGTCTGAACCTTCCTTGCTGCTGAGGCGGCCTAAAAACCAATCTACCCATAGGAGCATTGCTTTGTGGTGCCCTGGGCGGCGTATTGGAAACAACCCGATACCTCGGTGGTTGAGCACTCGAGGGTCCAGCAAGGTTCTTCCGCTTCTTCTCGGCAGAATGCGCCACAATGCAGTCTTCTTGAGTTAAGGCCATGTTAACCAACTCACTGAAAGTATTAGCCCTCACAAGGTTCAGGCGTTCCTTGAGTTTGGTGTTCAGGCCCCGGCGAAAACGGTCTTGTTTCTTGGTATCATTATCTGCATGATACCCTGCATACTGGCACAGATGATTGAAATTCTGTGCGTACTACAAAACTGTATTGGCACCTTGGGTAAGAGCTAGGAACTCGTTAAGCTTTCGCTCCAATAACCCTGCGGGTATATAGGGCCTGTTTGGACGCCTGCCTAACGCGCCACACCACGCCACACTTTTCACGCCACAGGTGTGGCGGCCAAATCGGCCGCCGCACCTTAGGCGCGGCGTGGCGCCTTAGGCAGCTATCCAAACAGCCCCATAATGCGCTCGGAAGGCAACCCGGAATTCATCCCATGTGATGACATGCCCTGCAGGTTGCATGGCATAAAAATTGTCCCACCAGATTCTAGCAGCACCTCGAAGTTGTTGAGCAGCAAAGGAAGCCTTGCTAGAATCCGCACATGGTATGGTCAGGAGAGCGAACTTCGATTCAATGATGTGGAGCCAGGCATCGGCATCCAATGGTTCCTCGGCCTTACTGAAGAAAGGCGGTTGGGTACTGAGGAAATCTTGGTAGCTAGCCACAGGAGGATTACGATCATCCCGACCTCCTCGGAATTGATGCTGCTGATTCTGTTGTGCTTGAACCAGCAAATTAAGCAATTCCGTTTGCCGAGCCATGACTTCGGCAAGGTTGGGAGGAGGTGGTGGCGGTTGCTGAGAACCGCTGGCCTGATCAGCCCGGAAACCCTCCGGGGTTCCTCGTGTAGCTCCAACCATCTGAAATAAAGGAGATGTCCATTATTAACTATCTATCCTTACTCCCAATTTCAAAAGACATAAACAATGCATATATTCCGCACAACCATCTCATCTCAAAATTAAAGATAATGAACAAGATGATAAAACCGGAAATTATATTACATTGCTGACTCAGATAGTTCCCACTTCGCATGTCTAAAGTTCACTACATAGGCCATCTATGTTACATCAAATGGCGTGAGATTTGACTACTTAAACTATTACATTCCCTTAGATTACATTTCGAAAGTCGACGATTTACTAAAAATCGTCGAAATTTCCTACAGAAGATTGACTGCCAGAAAGGGAGTGATGGGGACTAAGAACAGGATCCCCATGCTCAGAATCAATCTCTGAAATACCCTCAATTTCCTCTGGGTCTTCTTCTTCTTCTTCTTCAGGTACTATAGGTATAGCGGGGAGTATGGGTTGCTGCTGCAATTCTTCAATATGAGCCTGGGCATCATCCACTTCGAGCATCAGATCATGAATATGCTCTTGTAGAAATTCTATAACAGCATCACGTTGAGTGATAAGATGATCACTCTCAATGATCTGATCTTCGCGATGAAGAATTGTTTCATCTCTTGCTGCAATAATTTCATCCTTTTGGGTTACCAAAGCTTGTAACTCTTCTATTTGGGTTACTTGGTGATCAGCATTCCGATAGTGGCTTTGAGCCACACCAGTTATCTGACTTACCCCATGACGCAGTAGCATCTGGTAATGGTATTGCACATCCATAAACCTGGTAACAATACGGACGGTTTCTTCAGCCAGATCTCCTAGCAGATGACCAAGATGGTCTGTCCGAAAATCCCAGTCCGAATTACCCGGGTCTATGGTAGGAAATAACCCAATAGGATATGCAGCAACTTCAATCGGATGTTGATTGCAGAAGAGTTTGATTCCTTTTAAAGCAGCAGTTTCAAGAGTATCCACTAGACGATATCCAACCACTTCCACTTCTATGGGAGGCCATAATTAGCGGAAAGGGTGTTGAGGAATTATCATCTTAACCCTGCAGCGGGAAACTCCTTCTTCAAGATACTCTACCCCATCATACAGAGGAGGCTCTGTATAATGAAACATACTCAAGGATTCCCACAAAAGACGAGGAAACCCTTCCCAATGTAAACCATTGGTGTGAAAGTGCCCCTCCTGATCCCAAAAGGTACTAGTAGGAGCAGCCATCTGTGACAATAATGCGAATGGTAAGATATTTTTACCCTATTAAGAAAGTTTACAAGGTAAAATGGATTAAGATACTAATTCTGATAACAGCAAAGGCTGAAAATCAGATGGTTGCCTAAGATACCCAACTAAAGACTCTTACTTACCCAAATTAAGAAATACCAACATGTTACCTATTTCTTGGGAAGCATCAATTTAACCATTGATTAAATGATTTATGCATGCACGTACTAAGCGATCTCACAACTAAAAATAACTGCCAAGTAATCTTGGTCTTACGTGGTTAGTTACGGTGGCACAATATAAATACGTCTCTCACTATTAACTAGTCGATAAATCCTATTCGTCCTAGTTTCGGAATCGTGGTTAGTGTACCTGCAGAAAACCACAATGCATATATATCCAATGAACCTTTCATGCCAGCATGTCATGAAAGCGTCCCCATTCATTACTGTTCACTATAGAAACAGCATCTGTACAATTACCGCCGTACAGACAACGTTAACATACGTCATTGAATAACGTATTCACGGGGGTACCGCAAAATGCGGGGGTATGAACAGCGATCGCCATACCCTGCGCCGAACCATATACTCCCAATGTAGTCAACCGAGGTTGGTACATTGGCAGCATCTCAAGTAGGCCACTGCTTGAGAAACAACGTTCGGTTCGCATCACCGACAGGAAGGCCAAGCTCTCTCAGTTGGTTGAGGATTCTTACCTTCTTACCTCCCGATCGTAGATGTCGTTACATAATTGTAAAGTTGGATTGTGCGTGAAATTAAATTTCAACTGAAAAGTAATGCTGGAAGTTAGTTATATATATATTTATATTACAGCCACCTTTAATTCCCATAATAGTATTACCCTAGGGCTTACGTACTATACATAATCCTTAACGAACCAACGTAGTTCGCAAATACTTTAATTAATGAAATTTTATACTAAAAATTACTTTTTAAGGCTAATTGTATCTCCGGGGTACACTTGTTAGCTCTGATACCAGCTGTGGCAGAACCAACCTGAATTATACCGGCTCAAGTACTCTAGTCCTCACTGGAGGGCTACCTCGTACTTCAAACGGTATAATACTATTGGCCTGTCGGGTAACCTCCCGATAAACCACCGAACTCAGGATCCAACAAGGTACCTCACACGAAGGTGAGTCCAGAGATATAATGCCAAAATAATTTACACCACAGGCAGTTATATTACAAAAATATATAAAACAACATTTGTTCTCACTGAGGAGAGTTTATTACAACACAAGTTCAAGTTTCTAGTTAAAGCAGCGGAGTTTGAAAAACGTAGTACACGGTGTCATTACAGATATTATGCTAGCCCTGGCATAATATCACTCGGTGGAGTCTGTGTTGGCCGGGGACGGATCCCATTCCACGGACCAACCGTCAGGCAAAGGGTAGGGCCATGGTGTAATGAATGCGGGCTCATCAGAAGGGTTACCTGAAGTGAATCAACAAAAGCAAGGCTGAGTATACTAATACTCAGCAAGACTTACCCGGATTTGGGTATATCTTAGCCCATATCTAGACTCATGATGGCTTTTAGCTTTGGGTAGGGTTTTCAGCTGAAAAGCAACAAAGAGTAGATCCTTAATTTCAATTTTTTTAGCTTTCAGGTTCTAGTTGATTAACCATTCTAGGTAAGCACCTATAACTATTCAAACATGGTAGAATCTTTATTCAAACATCATCCTTGATAATCAAATAATTGCTCTTGTTACTCTATGTGATAAAGGGGATAAGCAGTCTCATACATCGTGAGAGGCGGACGATTCTGAATCGAGATTCAACCCTTGCAAGGTAAACCTAACACACACGCTTGGAACACCACAGGGTTGTTCCGAAGCAACCGTTTGCCTTTCATTCCGACTCGTGGATCAGATCCACCACAAGCGACTGCAGGTCATATGCACATCCAAAGTGCAGGAAGTACGTCTGTAGCGCGACTACAAAACCCGTACTCCTGGTTGCCCAGCAACACATATGCCTACACGTCGAACAAAGTAACCAAAAGAAGCAAATACATGTGGTGGGAGGTATGTCCACTCCTCGGGCCGATCGGTTACTAGGCTTACCGCTTACCATATTTCACGGCATGTGGCTAGTACTTTCAAACGCTTAGCCACCGCTACCACACACTGCGACCTTATCAATTCATCAACTCAGACGGGGTATCATCTCAACCATGATACCTCATAAAACTCCCGTCCGGCATCCTTATAGTGATAGCAGGAATGTAAACATTACAATTCCTATATCGCGCGAGTGACAGGAAATCACTCGACTTCTACCGGTCCTATCAGCATAGCAGCTAGTCGAACTCAAATTCTAGTGTTCAATACATTGGTTCCTGGAGTAATGCAACTAAGTTTTCCAAACAACTCTTAAGAACCTAATGCATAAAGTATATAGAATAATATAGGTTGCAGTGTAATAAAATAGAGGTCATGTCCGGGGCTTGCCTTCGCTGGTAGGGTTGGGGTTAGTCAAAATATTTTCTTCCGAACCTTGGTTCGGGGCTTCAGAGAAATCTGCGACAAGAGTCCCGGGGTCTTCAGAATAACTTTCTCCTTGTTCCGGGATCAACTGATAATCCCCATCAGCGAGCGTGGTCGAGTCTATATGAGATGCAAGGTTACCAGTTATGAAATTGTATAGATATTTTTATAATGATTCACAATAAAATTGCAATCCAATCCTAAGAAAAATTACATTATGATGATAAGTTAACTATCCTGCACTGGGCAGTCATTTATCGAGTATTCGTTATTTTATCTAAATCCTTTAGACAACGGGGTTGATTACATTAATTAACTAACTAGTAGCATGGAGCAACAAGTGGGGTGGTTTTTAATATTTATATTAAAAAGCTTTACAAATTGACCTCACAATTTATATGAACTTTAAATTACCATTACCTTATAAACCAATATATTATATCTTAATTAATTAACATCTAATTCTTAGTTGAAAATTTAATAATATGTTGTAATAATACAAAACAGAACATTAATATATTTTTCATGATTTTTGAATATATGAAAGTGTGTTTATTAATTATATTATGTAAACTATACATTATTTCTAACAAAATTCATTCAATAAGAAATTATTACTAGAGTACAAGGCTAATTATTTTTCTTCAATTCTACATGTTAAAAGAAAATTATTAGCACTGGTTTTACTAATTTATCATTTTTCTATGAATTACTATGTATTTCTTAAGTCTACAAGCAATTAACTTTGATATTTAAATTAGGTCACTAAACATTCAAAAAATGAAGTCGAGCTTTAAATCAAAGTTGCAGATCTTTGTCTAAAGATTCCAACAAAATTTAGTTTACCATTTTATGATTTTTCCTTGAAGAGATATGGTATTTCTAAGTTGGCAGCAAAAATTACATAAGGAGGTCCCTCGGTACTATTCCTCTGAGTCTATTCCTTTGCACTAAACCCCCTGGAACTCTATTTCTTCTAACCCGAAGCCCTTGGCCGTGAACCCGAGCAGAGCAGGGTGAAGGCGACCGTGTTCCGGCGACGGCGGTCACCGGCGGCGAGGTCCAAGTGCAGGAATCGGGTCAGGAGCTTACTGTGGTCTCGTTGCGCTACGTGTCGTGGACGGGGATGGCCGGAACAGTGGGGTTCGACTTGAGCCCGAGGTGACGGCGGAGAGGCCACCGTCGACGGCGGAGCTCCGGTGGCGAACGTTGGCAACTGACCTGTGCAAAAGCTTCAGTGAGACACGGGGAAGGTGTAGGTACTATCAATTGGATGAAGTCGTGCTGGATTAGAGGAGACCGTCGGAGACCGAGGCGGCGGCGGCGAAGAAGAACGCCGGCGAGCGTCGGGAAAGCTCTGTGGTGCACCAGAGGGTCAATGGATGGGTCGTACAGCTTCAGGGTGATGATGTGGTGCTGTTTACGGTGTTGTGGGGGCTCGGGACTGCGTGAGTGGTGCTGCCCACGGTGAGGCCGAGGGCGGCGGCGGATGGTGATCGTCGACGACGAGTTTTCAATGGAAATTGGAGGGCTACGAGTGGTCGAGGAGCACCAGTGGACTACGGGAAAGCTTGTGCCGGTGTTGGTTGAGGCGGAGGAGGTCCGGTGTGGGCTGCCCACGAGCGTGCCGTGCGCGGCCGGAGTGGAAGGGGACGGCGGCGGCGGAATGCAGCTCGAGTACTGGAAATTGGACGCTGGGAGTATCAGAACAGCTTGTAAGGGTTGATGTGGTGCTGCTGCGTGCGAGAGGGAGAAGGTAAAGGCTCTGGGGTGGCCTGTCCACGGTGACCAGGAGGTGGCGGCCGGAGTAAGCTCGAGGATGGCGTGGCGCGCGCGCGTGCGGCCAGGAAAGGAGAGGGAAGCGGTCGGAACGGAGGGGAAATGACGCGTGGAGGGGAAATCCAGCAGGAGGTGGTGCTCGGGAAGCCGTGCCGGCGGTGAACGGCGGCGACAGGAGCAGAGCAGAAGGGGGAAGCGGCGCGGTCAGAGGAAGACGAAGCAGGGAAGAGTCAGAGGGACTAGTTTGTGAATTCCAAAAATTCCAGGGACCCCTCTGTAAACTAAGATTTCCCATTGATAGAAAAGTCTAATGAGAAAGGTGTCTAAAGCAAAGTTGTAGAGAATTTCAAATCCTACAAGACTGCTTTAAGGTTCAAGTTCATAATCTCAAAGAATATAGTTTTATTTTAAACTTTAGAGCACCATTCAAATTATAAACTTTGTCTTGTAATTCAAACATAATGTTTTAATGCTTAGGGTCTTTTTGCAAGTTTCCCTGCAGTCATCATTACTAGTTCTTTTTACACTTTAGTCCTTAGGTAAAACTAAGTTTTACTTTTATCTTTTTACCATTTCACATGTAAGTCCTTATATGTTTGTATTAATTACATAAAGGTCCTTAATTTCATATAAAGTCTATTTCCCTTAGTGTTTATTTAACTTTTGCTCTTTTCTTTTCTATACCATCTGAAATTTGACACTTAGGATCATTTTCACACACTTGCACATGAAACTTTATAAAACTCATAATTTACAAATATACCCTTGTTGCTTTGTACAACTTGTATACACTATATCCTGCTTACATATATTACACCCAAACTTAGTATCTAGTTGTCTAACTACCTGGATATCACAGAACAGTGGACCAGCTTCTCTGATCTAGGAAAATTCCCGCTCGTCCTTGATCCTGTCGTGGCCGGCTCACAGTTGATCCAAGTACTCATCAATGACGGGAGCGGCCTCATCCTGCTCTTGATGTGTACATTGAAGAAGATAGGGCTGGACATCAGCAAGATGCTCACCCCTAGAGAGGCTCCGTTCTACGGTATTGTTGGTTTGGTGGTCCTGCCAGTTACCTTTGGCATGGAGTACATCAAGTTTGAGGTGGCCGACTTCGAGTCGTCATAGCACGCCATCCTCAGCAGACTGGGTCTGGCCAAATTCATGGCCGTATCTCACTATGTCTACTCACTACTCAAGATGCCAGGCAAGATAGGGGTACTCACATTTCACGGCAACTTGAAGATCGTATGACTGCAACCAAGAGGCGATCGAGTATGCCGCGACATCATGCGTGCCAGAACCTTCGGCAGAAGTCTTCACGGCTGCACAGAAGCTTGCTGACACAGAGATGGAGGTCTCCAATCAGAGACCCAGCCAGTCCAGGGTAAAATCCAACCCCAGCAACGTCGGCATCAAGACCATCCAACTGCGAGAAGGCGGACCATCCAAGACAGCTTTGATTGGAGGCGGCTTGAGTGACAAATAGGAAAGCACGCTCATCAGTTTTCTTAGGGCCAACAGTGACATATTCACGTGGAAACCAGCGGATATGCCGGGCATGCCCAAGGAGCTGATTGAGCACTGCCTAAAAGTCGATCCCAAAGCCACTCCGAAGAAGCAACAACTATGACGCTTCGCTCCAGACAAGAGGGAGGCCATCAAGAAGGAGTTAGCAAAACTACTCGCGGCTGGTTTTATTATAGAAGTCTACCACCCAGAGAGGCTACCTCACCCTGTACTAGTTTTGAAAAAGAATAATAATAAATGGAGGATGTGTGTGGATTACACTGATCTCAACAGACACAGCCCAAAGGACCCCTTCGCGCCCCCACGCATCGACCAAGTCATTGACTCCACGGCTAGCTGCATCCTGCTCTCTTTCCTTGATTGCTACTCGAGCTACCATCAGATTGCCCTCAAGGAAGAAGATTAGATCAAGACACTGTTCATCACCCTGTTCGGTGCATATGCCTACACAACTGTATCCTTTGGGCTGAAGAATGCAGGAGCCACCTATCAGCGGGCTATCCAATTATGACTCGCCGACTAGCTATCGCAATGTTGAAGCTGACGTGGATGACGTGGTCATCAAGACTAGAACCCACGATGAGTTCATCTCCGACCTCGAAGAAACCTTGAACAACCTGCGCAAGTTCCGGTGGAAGCTCAACCCGACTAAGTGTGTCTTCGGCATACCGTAAGGGAAACTACTCAATTTCATCATCAGTCACCGAGGAATTGAAGCAAACCCGGAGAAGATCACCACCATTATAGACATGGGGGCTCCACGGATGATCGAGGATTTCCATAAGCTCATAGGCTGTATGCCGGCCCTGAACAGATTTGTCTTGCGACTTGGAGAATGGGTATTTGTTGTCGGTCAAAACCCACCGGCGAGCAGCGACAGGCAACACGAGGAGCCGAGAGGCTCCCGAGACTGCTGGTGGGCCCCGGTCCCTCGGTCAACGACCCGAGATCCAGCACACGACCTGGCGTCTGGGTTGCTAGGCGTGCCACCTGACCTTGTACCTGATCAGGAAGGTGTTCTATGTTAGTTTCCTGCATGCATAGACACGTGTAAACATTAGTTTGAGCCATGATCGGCTCATCGGGTGATTCCCGATATCGGTTGTAAAGAGCCGATTGTATCCAGTATCAGATCGGATCTACATATTTGAATAATGTAAAACTTGCTATGTAACCATTAAGCTAATCCAATCTACGACGGTTAAAGCTTTCACTGCATAGCCGGAACATCCTACACGTAGTTGAGCCTAACAGATACGGAAGGTAACAAAATAACAACCTAAACAGAGGCCTAAAAACCAACAGAGAGCCGATTCTCGTAACAATCCCTCTTTAGGTTGATACAAAGCATCGAGCATACCACCAGAACGTTCAATCCATTTGAAGGGCCTAATCATGCAGATGTTAAGCTAAATCTTTGATAAACAAAGACTAACCATAACAGATTTGATCTACTAATCAAGAGCAGAGCAAGGTGCTGCCCCTCACACCCGAGATCGGGCCCAAGGACAGCTAAACATTTACAGATAACAAACGATGCACGAAAAAGCATGAAAGAGTCGATGCTACTCTATAAACGCCAAGATAACTAGTGTCACTCACCATCAATAACGCTTCAGTATGAGAAACACAAAGGTAGACAGGTAGGAATGATGATGCCCTGATCACGCGAGGCGTGATCGGAGCTGCACGGCATTTACCCGAGAAGACCTAGAACAAGGGGTGGCGATGCGCCGAGAGTTATTGTGAATGATTGATTGTTTGTTCTTTATTCATAATTCAAGGTATATATTTATAGTCCGGAGACTTGCCTTCCCTAACCAATCCTAACTGACCATGACACGAATCCTGGCTATCTCTATCTAAATTGTTTTAAACACACACACCTATCTAGATACATAGCCAATCCTGGCCTCAAACGCCCGCACTGGAGCCGATTTGCAAGCCCACTACAATTATCTTTCAAGCCCGTCATGCTTCACAGCCCACCTCCTGGCCTAGCTAAATTATGGCGATAATTATTCCGAAACCATTTCTCTTTTTCATCGCCCCGCCTCTTTGACTTCCAAAATCCGTACAGGCGTGCCTCTTCAACTTCCAGGGGATGTGACTGCTCCACATCAAACTCCTTGGAAACCGTCACGGTGCCGATTCATATTCCACTCCATCTTTATAAACCTGCCCCCGGTAGTTTTCTTTCTCTCATCCCCTTCCTTCAGCCATTAGCAACCGCGCCTAATACAACTTTCCTTCTATCTGAATGGCTTCTTCTTCTTCCTCTGCTTCCTCCGCCATTTCCTTTGAGTCCGAGTCCACCCAAGAAGCCACTCCAGAATACGACCCTATAGCTGCTTACGAGGCTTGCGCTCCTCTGCATTGGGATGTAGAGGAGTGGGACTTCCAGACCTGGTCAGAGGACGACGAATCCCTGACCGATGGTGAAGACCTCCAGCTTCTGCTCGGCGGGGAGTTGGATGAAGATGATGAGGATGACACGTCCTAGGAGGAGGACTTCTTCTCCTCGGAGGAAGAAGCCAATTCCTCATCAACCGAGGAGGACTCGGTGGTAGGAGGCTACCTTCTTGGCAGATCATTAGAGGATGATGATGACGACACCGATGAAGAAATTGAAGATAGCAGCGGCTTCAGCAGCGACAGTGGCGGAGACGATGGTGGCGACGACGACGGCAGCGACGACGACAGTGACGCCAGTATGGCTCCTCCGATTAAGCGTCGCAGAATCTCCGGTACCTACTGGTGGTAGTTCGTAGGATTAAGCCGATAGATCAGCTCTAGAAGCAATCGGCTCCCCTTTTGTACTCACTTCCCCTTATAAATAAAATCCTTTTATTTTAACCGCAACTTGCCAAGAAGCCGATCTCTTGGGAGCCGATGGCAACGCATCGGTTCCTTTCCTTAAAGTGCCAATCCAAATCTGAGTCGATTCTCAAATCAATTCCATTTTTCGCTTAAATCCGGAACCTTCCCAAAACAGATCTTCAAAGATTCCCTGAATCCAAGTTATTCTCCAAAACCCTTTGCTCATAAACCCTAGTCACAACGACCCAGACCAAAGCCTTAGAGCACGAACTCAAACTTGCGCCGCCAACCCTAGATCCAGTTTCCAGGTTCTCGATCTTCGTTGGAGTTTCTGATGGCTGGATCTTCGAATGCCGATGCGGGTGTTCTTGGTCTAAAGGTAAAACTCCGACCTTTGGTAATTTAATGCAGGAATTACTAGATCCCTTGCACCATAAATGATCTTTCTCCGGTTATTTGGCTTTATTGATTCTTCAGGTTTCAGATATTCTCTTGCCGCATTCTTCTTCCCCCAATTCTTTTTGTCTCGGGCCTCATTCTTACGAGAAACCCGTAGATCTAATTTCTTGTGAGGCCAATCGAATTCCGTTCATGAGCCAAAACATAGATTTAGATTCCTGGACCGATAGCCTACGTGCTAGGCCAAATCCTCCCGAGGGCTGGGTGACCTGGTATAACAGAGTAGCAAAGACCTACCAGCCCATATGGGAGACCATAGGGATAGCCGGTGCTCTGTCTCTGTCTCTATCCCCTCTTGAGAAGAACAAGAACCTTTTGAAAACCATCGGCTACTTCTGGTCCGATGCCTTGAACTGCTTCCTATTTGGCCATGGGCCGATGACTCCAACCCTCCTAGACATAGTGATAATTACTGGTTTGGATATCTCGTCATCCTGCCCCTCTGCCTACAGACTGTCCGAAGTCCCCTTCAAGTTATCCTCCAAAACAGAGTGCAAAAATAGGGGTGCATAACTGAACCAGCACCTAAAAACCAAAGGTCCTGTGACTGAGAAGGAACATACAACCTTCCTAAATCTTTGGTTGGAACACTTCTTATTTTGCGGTCCTTCCCTTGCCCCAACCAAGAATTATCTCCCCCTAGCATACAAACTGGCCAAAGGTAACACTGTTGGCCTTGGTAAGTTGTTCCTTGGGGAAGTCTATAGATACCTCCACCTAATGTCCTTGAGCCTACTTACCCAAAAGAAACTTAGGACCGGTGGTCCCTGGTGGTTCATCCAATTGCGGGCTCACCTATACTTTCAGGACTTCATCCCAAACTTTCCTGTTTTTGCTGATAACTCCTTTCCAGATCAGAGTGGGAGGCGGATCAGGTGCACCAACTTCAGCCAGGCTCTGTATAGCTTTCCTGGCAGCAAGTTGACTCCCTCAAATGCTTCAAACTGGTTTAGGATTTTCTATAGGGGCCTGAACAACCCTATCTTCCTTCTCTACACTGATTCTGAAATTTTTGGGAACCCAATCACCTTCAAATTGGCTGATTTTACCGATGATGATGGCACTTGGCATCTGTATTCTGTCATGATTCGCCCTTATCTCCTTCCAGTCGGCATGAGCACCTCCAACCGAATCATCAAGCCGGGATATGAGTTTTATCAGCCGGTCATAGCAGCCCGGCAGGTTGGCCTCAGGCAAGTTCCTCCCCATATAGAAGAGAGGGAGAGAGGGCCCGCGGGGAAAGAAGAGCTGGGCCGCCGTGGCCCATGCGGGAGGGAGAGGGGAGAGGGGAGCTGGGCCAAGGAGAGGAAATGGCTGCCCTTTCTTTTCCTTTTTCTTCTTTCCTTTTCTTTCCTATACTCAAACCAACCAAACAACTCATTTGAATTCAAACAAATTTGAATTCAAACCCTATAAATTCCACACAAGAAAAAATAATGCTCCAGCATGAATGCACAAACAATTTAATCCTATGATAAATTTTAATTACTTGCGTTATAAAATTACTTTAAATACGAGATAATTTAGAGAAAACCCTGGAAAATTTATTCAAGCCCAAATAAATTAATTAAAATATGAGGAATTTACCTTAGGGTGTTACAAACCTACCCCCCTTACAGGAATCTCGTCCCGAGATTCGGATAGGCTAGCTAGCAAAGAGGTCGGGATATGTCTTCCTCAGCTCGTCTTCTCGCTCCCAAGTAGCCTCATCCTCCGTGTGATGACTCCACTGAACCCGGCACATCTTGACCTTCTTGTTTCTAGTAACTCTCTCAGATGTCTCCAGAATCTTCACCGGATGCTCAACATAGGTCAGATCCTCCTGCACATCCAACCCTTCCATCGGTGCTTGCTCTTCTGGCACTCTCAAGCACTTCTTCAGCTGAGATACGTGAAACACATCGTGCACTCTTGAGAGATTGAGTGGCAACTCCAGACGATATGCCACCTCACCTTTCCGTTCCAACACCTTGAACGGACCAATGTATCGAGGAGCTAGCTTCCCTCGTACATTAAACCTGCGGATTCCTCTCATCGGCGAGACCTTCAGATATACATGATCACCCACTGCGAAGGTCGAATCTCGGCGACGAACATCCGCATAGCTCTTCTGACGAGTCTGAGCGACCCTTAGGTTCTCTCGCACCTGCTGTACCAGCTGTTCGGCCTCTTCAACAATATCCGGACCAAACACCTGCCTCTCGCCAATCTGATCCCAATACAGCGGAGTCCTGCATTTCCGACCATACAGAGCCTCAAACGGGGATTTCTTCAGACTGGCCTGATAGCTGTTGTTATAAGAAAACTCTGCATACGGCAGGCATTTATCCCAGCTGGTACCATACTGAATAGCACAGGCTCGAAGCATATCCTCCAACACTTGGTTGGTTCTCTCTGTCTGTCCATCTATCTGAGGATGATAAGCCGTACTGAAGCGTAGCTTCGTATCCAACGAATCGTGCAACTGCTCCCAGAACCGTGAAGTGAACTGAGATCCTCGATCAGATATAATCTTCTTCGGAACACCATGCAGACAGACAATCCTGGAGATGTACAACTCTGCAAGTCTAGCACCGGAGTAAGTAGTGTTCACCGGAATAAAATGAGCAACCTTCGTCAACCGGTCCACTACTACCCATATGGAGTTGTACCCTTTCTGAGTACGAGGCAAGCCAACGATGAAGTCCATAGTGATTTCCTCCCATTTCCACTCTGGAATCTTCAACGGCTGCAATAACCCTGCTGGCCTCTGATGCTCTGCCTTGACACGCTGACAAGTGTCGCAGATAGCCACGTACTCCGCAACGGAACGCTTCATTCCAGACCACCAGAATCGTTCCTTCAGGTCGTAATACATCTTCGTGCTGCCAGGATGGATCGAATATGCTGTATCGTGGGCCTCACTCAGAATCAACTTCCTGAGATCTGCTACATCCGGCACACATATACGACCCTTGTACCACAAGGTACCCTGCTCATCCTCTCTGAAATGAGGAGCCTTGCCAATCTTGAGCAACTCACGAATCTCCTGCAGCTTCTGATCTTCCTTCTGATGCTGCCTGATCTCAGCCTCTAGAGTGGGTTCCGCCTCGAACGATGTGCCCGAGGTATGATGCAAGAAACCCAGACTCAACTGCTCAAACTCCTCGCATAACTCCTGAGGCATCTGAAAAGCCACGGCCATGTTGACATAGCTCTTCCTGCTCAGAGCATCTGCTACAACATTGGCCTTGCCCGGATGATAGTGAATCTCCAGGTCGTAATCCTTGACCAACTCTAGCCATCTTCTCTGCCGCATATTCAGCTCACTCTGAGTGAAAATATACTTGAGACTCTTGTGATCGGTGTAAATATCACACCTCTGCCCAAACAAGTAATGCCTCCATATCTTCAGAGCATGCACAACTGCGGCTAACTCCAGATCATGAGTGGGATAATTCAGCTCGTGCCGGCGCAACTGCCGCGAGGCATAAGCTATCACTCTGCCTTCCTGCATCAGAACACAACCAAGACCATCCCTCGAAGCATCACAATACACGGTGAACCTCTTGCTCTGGTCCGGCAGAGTAAGGACTGGCGCCGTAGTCAACTTCTTCTTCAACTCCTTGAAGGCACTCTGACGCTCATCAGTCCAAGAAAAACCCACGTCCTTCTCCAGCAAGGAAGTCAAAGGCTTCGCAATCTTGGAGAAATTCTCGATGAACCTCCGATAATAACCTGCTAAGCCCAGAAAAGAGCGGACTTCCTTCACCGTCTGCGGTACAACCCAGTCAAGCACATCCTTCACCTTTCCGGGGTCCACCGCAATACCTCCCTTGGAGATAACATGACCGAGGAACGGGACCTCGTCAATCCAGAACTCGCACTTGCTGAGCTTGGCATACAGCTTGTGCTCTCTGAGCCTCTGCAACACAAGCCTCAGATGCTTCTCATGCTCCGCTTCTGACTTGGAATATATCAGGATATCATCAATAAATATCACCACGAAGGTGTCCAGATAATCCATGAAAACCTTGTTCATCAGATGCATGAAGAAAGCCAGAGCATTAGTCAAGCCGAAGGACATGACCGTATACTCGTATAACCCATACTTGCAGGTGAATGCCGTCTTCTGAATATCCTCAGGACGAATCTTCAGCTGATGATAACCCGAACGCAGATCAATCTTCGAAAATACACAAGCACCCTGAAGCTGATCAAAGAGATCCTCAATACGGGGCAATGGATGCTTGTTCTTGATAGTGACTGCATTCAGATCCCGATAATCGACGCACATTCTCTTCGCGCCATCCTTCTTCTCTACAAGCAATACAGGAAAAGCCCAAGGAGAGAAACTGCGACGGATATAACCCTTAGCTAGCAACTCGTCGACAGTCTTATTAACCTCCTCATGCTCGACAGGAGCCATACGATAGGGCCTCTTAGCAATAGGAGCTGTGCCAGGCAAGAGATCAATAGAAAACTCAATGTCGCGATCAGGCGGCATACCTGGCAGATCATCCGGAAAGACATCCGGGAATTCCGACACCACGCGAATACCATCCGTGGGTCTAGCCTCCATCTGATGAAGAAATCCAGAAGGCTCCGTAGCTCCAACAGTAACCTCCTGACCATCCGGTGCCGACAGAAGAACCGTCCTCTGAGCACAATCTATCCGGACTCCCCATTTAGCAAGAGTCTCCATCCCAAGGATCACATCAATGCCCTTGGAGTCAAGCACCATCAGATTCGCACTGAAATCTACCCCCCTTATGGCCACACTGACTCTGGGACAGAAGACATGAGACCTCAACTGCCCTCCCGGTGAAGATACTAACATGCACCTCTTTAATGTACTAGTAGGAATACCATGATGCTCAACAAAAGACTGGGTGATGAAAGAATGTGTAGCACCAGTATCAAAAAGCACTGTAGCAGGATGGGCATTAACCATGAACGTACCAATAACCACGTTGGGAGCCTCGGCCGCTGACTCGGCCGTCACGTGGTTCACCCTGCCCTGAGCTGGGGCCTTGGGCGGTGCTGCACGCCCCTGCTGTCCCGCCTGCGCCTTCCGGGGGCAGACGTTGGCGTAGTGCCCTGGCTCGCCGCAGTGGAAGCACACTCGAGGAAGTGCCGCGGCCTGCTGCCCAGGAGGAGGAGTGGGCGCTCCCTGCCTCTGAGCTGGTGGAGCCGGAGGCGCCGGAAGCCTCTGACCCTGTCCCGCCTGCTGCTGCTGCTGAAGACGAGGCGGAAACTGCTGCCGCTGCTGGTACTGCTGGGGCGGCCTCTGCTGCTGCTGCTGTGGAGGGTACTGGTAGCGGGGACGGGTGTTGCTGCCCGAAGAGGATGGAGCCATCTTCCTCTTCTTGTCCTCAATCTCCCGGCGCTTGCGCTCGGTGTTGAGGGCCGCATCAACCAGCTGGTTGAAGTTGTCGAAGCGGTGGTTCAGCAGCGCATACTGGATGTGATCATCCAGCCCCTCCTTGAAGTACTCCTGCTTGTCGCTATCACGAGCGACATCAGCAGGAGCGTAGCGGGCAAGCTGAAGGAAACGGTCACGGTACTCCGTCACCGTCATCGATCCCTGAAATAACGAACACAGATAACAAGGATAGAAATCGCTCAATCGGTTAGGTTTTTACGAAAGAGATCAAGGATAGATCAAGCTCAAAAGGAATGGTAGGGAATTCCGTTAAATTTTACCTGCTTAAGAGCACGGAACTCCTTCTGCTTCATCTTCATGATGCCCTCAGGAATGTGATGGTTCCTGAAACGCTCACGGAACTGGTCCCACGTGAGAGCCTCACGATCCCGAGCTGGGTAGGACTCCCACCAGTCAAGAGCGGAGCCTCGCAGCTGCCCTGCTGCGTAAAGGACTCGCTCCCGGTCGTCGCACTGCGCAACAACCAACTGGCGCTCCACCGAACGAAGCCAGTCGTCCGCCTGGAGTGGGTCCGTGGCGTGAGAGAAGGTCGGCGGGTGACCTCTCAGGAAGTCCGCACGCCTGTCACGGGGCTGAGGCGGCGGAGGAGGCGGTGGCTGAGCATGGATCTGCTGCAGAGCCTGAACGGTGTTGTTCAGGGTAGCCATCATCTGCATCTGGAGCTGGAAGAACTGCTCCGGGGTCAGTGGTGGCGGCATCGGTAGCGGCTGACCAGTACCCTGATTGTTCTGCTCTTGCTGGTCAGAACCGGAACCGGTGCGCCTGGTGTTCACCATTTGATTGCAACAAACGAAATTTATGAGAATAAGATATCGTGCAGCTGCGGAAATGAAACTTCGGAAGGATATGACAGAAAGAAAGGAATATAGGTTTTACCCCCAACGTTCTAACTCAATTTTTTATTATTTAGTTCAAGTTGGGTTAGGTCGATTTGCATGAACAAGTTTAACTACTAGCCTATGCAATCAACCAAAAATCCAAATCAAACCTTTGCACAATAACAAACATTCAATATCCACAAATTAGTCGAGTTTTCCACACTACTCGACCAACACACTCGTTCTAGTGTATTTTATCGGGACAACCTAAACTTATAACTTATGAGATTAGGCGACTCGGGCCAACGTCTACGGAAAACTCAAGCTACTTCTCAGAAAAGACGGGGGAGCTGGCCAATCTAGAGCTTAAGACTCAAGGAATAGGAGCAGAAACAATGATGGTTGAGGATTTGCGGAGGCAAGCAAGAGAACAGAAGTCCTAAACTCGACCAATTCTACCTAGGCTTCGTCCTACAGTCAACACGGCTCTGATACCAATCTGTCACACCCGATTTATAAGAACATAAATCGAGCACTCATATATGCGCCAGGATCAAGTCACGCATATATACAACAGATTATCAAGATATCACAACACATGTCACGAAATAACATTAATATAAAACGTATATGAATCAATAAAATGAATTATTTTTATTACAACCGAATCAAGAATCGGTTCAAGAGTTGCGGAAGCGTAAAAGGAATACATGAAGAGCTGGGCGCCACAGGGACGTCGACTGGGAGACAAACGCCTAGAAGTCGTCGAAGCCGCTGACGTAGTCCTCCACGTTGCCGGGCACTGAGCAGCAGTCGAAGATAGCCGAAAATAGAACAGAAGAGTAGAGAGACAAGTGTGAGTACAAATCTAGTACTCAACAAGTATAACACGAGCATGAGGCTCTAAGGTTAGCTGACTCAACTGCATTAGCTTTTAGTCTTGGCAAATTTTATTAAAGCTAATTACTACAAGTGGATGAATTACCATAAACCCAATTGCATAATAAATTAATCAATATTAATTAAAAACTACTGAGAACCATCCAACCAAAACCACCCGGGGAATCTCCCTAATCAAAGGTTGATAACCCCACTAATCAGACGGAGGATCTGGGCCGCTCATGACTGTGAGCACAGCTGATATATCAGTTTTACACTCTCGAGAGGTTGCACAACTTTACCCACAAGTCGTGAGCTACGCTAGTTGTTCATCACACTTCCTTAGGTGAGATGGCTAGCAAGCACACTACGAGACCGTTACAAAGGATCACGTTGGTAAGGTGTAACCGCTAAGGATTCTGGATCAGCGACGATGGGGCCCACCTCCGGGGGTACAAGACACACAGCACAGACCAAGCCGGAGGAGCAGGGACCATTGAAGCTTACCACCCCTCTTGCCCACGCAGGTAAGTTACTCCCGAACCAAAATGACCTAATTAGTAAGTCAAGACCGTCCCATACCAGTCTTGTGGTTGCGCGGTTGTCCCAGGTTGTCGCTCTATGAACCGGTCCTTATGGAGAGTGGCCAACCAAGCACTAAGCACCGTGCTGGCCCCCTAAACCATGTTTCTAACAAAAACATCTTTTAAGGACGCACAAACCACTCAAGCACACAGCACAGAGGGTCGGCTCCAGAATTAAGTTGCATAAGACCATTAATCAAATTAATTAAAAAGGACCAAGGTTTGTTATCGCGCAGCAACCTAGCACAACTAACCAAAAATGCAACCCATAGGATATATATAAGGATATGAAAGTGGCTAGGAAATCCTTATAGGCATACAGAATTAAAATGCACTATGAAATTGTATTTAAAAGTGATAGGAGGTTCATGTTATACTTGCCTTCCTCGTACTCTCCCGGCTGCTGCTCAAACTGCTCGGAAGATGGCTGCTCCTGGTACTGCTCCAAAGGCTCCGCGTCTACTCACGATCATCAAACATAGTCCACACATACACACATGCACAAACAATAGCAAAATATAAGAAAACAGTACAACATTACATAGAAACAGCACACAAAACTAGTCTAAAGCTATTCTACGCGTTACAACAATCGCGTGCATATAAAGAACACCTAAAACGGAGCTAAAACGCGAAAACTGCGCTTAAAACAGGATCCAGGGACCTAATTGTAAGAAAAACCTAACTTCCAGGGGCTTCTGCACAAAAACCGAGGACTAAAACCTAATTAAACCCTAGATACAGGGGCTAGCACGAGAAAACCCAAGATATGGACTGCGGGTCCAATTTCCAGGAAGCGCAGGGGGTTAAACGGGAAGAAAAGGACCTGCCTGTAATTATTTTTGAACTAAGGCTGGACGGCGGGTTGATTTCCCTAAAAGACAGGGACTCTTTAGCAAGAACGACGGGATGAACCGGTATCCTTTAATCTGGGTCCTCAGATCTAAATCGGACGGCTCGGATCTAATCCGATCCGTGAACCGGTACGCTCCGTTTGAGGTCGTTGGATCTGGATCCAGCGGTGCGGAGCAGGGGGTACGCGGCTTTTAATCCTACGCGTCCAACACGGATCGGGCGGCCAGGACTACGCGGACGCGCCAGCGGCGGTGCAGGTCGCCGGAGACGCGCTCCCGCGGCGGCGCTACGCCGGCGATGGCCAAACTTGGCCGTCCGGGCTTCGTTTGGGTCGGGATCACGTCGTGGAGGAAGCTGGCGGTATGGGTAATTCACCTGGGCTATCATCGTGGCGGATCGGGGTTCGGGTGGGCGATCCCCGCTGCGAGGGCGGCTCGGGGCGGCGGTCACGCCGGCGTGCGCGTGTTCCGAGCGCTTCAGAGGCCTAACTGCTACGGCTTTAGGTGCAACATGACCGGGGGAAGGGAGTGGAGCTCACCAAAAGGTTGTGGAGACCGGGGCGGCAGCGGACGGTGGAGAACGACGGCGACCGGCGGCGGAAGAGCTCGGCTCTTCGCGGGGGAGGATGGTGCCGGGGCGGCCGGGCCTTCTAAGCTGCGGAGATCGATCCTGGAGGCTCCTGCGGAGAGAGTAGGGGGGTCAGCACGGCACGAGGAGGTACGGGGGCCGGCAATTTGGACTCACCGGTGGCGACGGCTCGGGTTCAATCCGAGGCAAGGCGGCGGCCGGGGTTAGGGTTTAGGGGCGGCGCTCTTGGGATGAGAGGGGTCTGAGGGATGGCGCCGGGGATAAGAGGGGCAGGGCCGGGGGTCTCGGGTGCGGGTGCGGCGGGAAGAAGCCGGGGATCTCGGTGCCATGGCGCGGCCGTTGCGGGGGGGGTTGCTGGAGGAGGGGGATGACGGGTGGGGCCACCCTGGCAGCGGGAGGAGGGAATCGCGGGGGAGGGCGAGCGCGCTCGGGCTGAGGAGAACGCGGAGGCCCAAGCGGGGGAGGGAAGGAGGGAGAGGGAGGAGCTGGGCCTCGGGGAAACGCTGCGGCCCAAAGAGAGAAGAGAGGCGCGGGCTGGGGAAAAGAAGAGAGGGAGAGAGGGCCCGCGGGGAAAGAAGAGATGGGCCGCCGTGGCCCATGCGGGAGGGAGAGGGGAGAGGGGAGCTGGGCCAAGGAGAGGAAATGGCTGCCCTTTCTTTTCCTTTTTCTTCTTTCCTTTTCTTTCCTATACTCAAACCAACCAAACAACTCATTTGAATTCAAACAAATTTGAATTCAAACCCTATAAATTCCACACAAGAAAAAAATAATGCTCCAGCATGAATGCACAAACAATTTAATCCTATGATAAATTTTAATTACTTGCGTTATAAAATTACTTTAAATACGAGATAATTTAGAGAAAACCCTGGAAAATTTATTCAAGCCCAAATAAATTAATTAAAATATGAGGAATTTACCTTAGGGTGTTACAGGCGGCTTGAGTGACAAATAGGAAAGCACGCTCATCAGTTTTCTTAGGGCCAACAGTGACATATTCACGTGGAAACCAGCGGATATGCCGGGCATGCCCAAGGAGCTGATTGAGCACTGCCTAAAAGTCGATCCCAAAGCCACTCCGAAGAAGCAACAACTATGACGCTTCGCTCCAGACAAGAGGGAGGCCATCAAGAAGGAGTTAGCAAAACTACTCGCGGCTGGTTTTATTATAGAAGTCTACCACCCAGAGAGGCTACCTCACCCTGTACTAGTTTTGAAAAAGAATAATAATAAATGGAGGATGTGTGTGGATTACACTGATCTCAACAGACACAGCCCAAAGGACCCCTTCGCGCCCCCACGCATCGACCAAGTCATTGACTCCACGGCTAGCTGCATCCTGCTCTCTTTCCTTGATTGCTACTCGAGCTACCATCAGATTGCCCTCAAGGAAGAAGATTAGATCAAGACACTGTTCATCACCCTGTTCGGTGCATATGCCTACACAACTGTATCCTTTGGGCTGAAGAATGCAGGAGCCACCTATCAGCGGGCTATCCAATTATGACTCGCCGACTAGCTATCGCAATGTTGAAGCTGACGTGGATGACGTGGTCATCAAGACTAGAACCCACGATGAGTTCATCTCCGACCTCGAAGAAACCTTGAACAACCTGCGCAAGTTCCGGTGGAAGCTCAACCCGACTAAGTGTGTCTTCGGCATACCGTAAGGGAAACTACTCAATTTCATCATCAGTCACCGAGGAATTGAAGCAAACCCGGAGAAGATCACCACCATTATAGACATGGGGGCTCCACGGATGATCGAGGATTTCCATAAGCTCATAGGCTGTATGCCGGCCCTGAACAGATTTGTCTTGCGACTTGGAGAATGGGTATTTGTTGTCGGTCAAAACCCACCGGCGAGCAGCGACAGGCAACACGAGGAGCCGAGAGGCTCCCGAGACTGCTGGTGGGCCCCGGTCCCTCGGTCAACGACCCGAGATCCGGCACACGACCTGGCGTCTGGGTTGCTAGGCGTGCCACCTGACCTTGTACCTGATCAGGAAGGTGTTCTATGTTAGTTTTCTGCATGCATAGACACGTGTAAACATTAGTTTGAGCCATGATCGGCTCATCGGGTGATTCCCGATATCGGTTGTAAAGAGCCGATTGTATCCAGTATCAGATCGGATCTACATATTTGAATAATGTAAAACTTGCTATGTAACCATTAAGCTAATCCAATCTACGACGGTTAAAGCTTTCACTGCATAGCCGGAACATCCTACACGTAGTTGAGCCTAACAGATACGGAAGGTAACAAAATAACAACCTAAACAGAGGCCTAAAAACCAACAGAGAGCCGATTCTCGTAACAATCCCTCTTTAGGTTGATACAAAGCATCGAGCATACCACCAGAACGTTCAATCCATTTGAAGGGCCTAATCATGCAGATGTTAAGCTAAATCTTTGATAAACAAAGACTAACCATAACAGATTTGATCTACTAATCAAGAGCAGAGCAAGGTGCTGCCCTCACACCCGAGATCGGGCCCAAGGACAGCTAAACATTTACAGATAACAAACGATGCACGAAAAAGCATGAAAGAGTCGATGCTACTCTATAAACGCCAAGATAACTAGTGTCACTCACCATCAATAACGCTTCAGTATGAGAAACACAAAGGTAGACAGGTAGGAATGATGATGCCCTGATCACGCGAGGCGTGATCGGAGCTGCACGGCATTTACCCGAGAAGACCTAGAACAAGGGGTGGCGATGCGCCGAGAGTTATTGTGAATGATTGATTGTTTGTTCTTTATTCATAATTCAAGGTATATATTTATAGTCCGGAGACTTGCCTTCCCTAACCAATCCTAACTGACCACAACACGAATCCTGGCTATCTCTATCTAAATTGTTTTAAACACACACACCTATCTAGATACATAGCCAATCCTGGCCTCAAACGCCCGCACTGGAGCCGATTTGCAAGCCCACTACAATTATCTTTCAAGCCCGTCATGCTTCACAGCCCACCTCCTGGCCTAGCTAAATTATGGCGATAACACATGCCCCCTGGTTTCGGCAATAATTATTCCGAAACCATTTCTCTTTTTCATCGCCCCGCCTCTTTGACTTCCAAAATCCGTACAGGCGTGCCTCTTCAACTTCCAGGGGATGTGACTGCTCCACATCAAACTCCTTGGAAACCGTCACGGTGCCGATTCATATTCCACTCCATCTTTATAAACCTGCCCCCGGTAGTTTTCTTTCTCTCATCCCCTTCCTTCAGCCATTAGCAACCGCGCCTAATACAACTTTCCTTCTATCTGAATGGCTTCTTCTTCTTCCTCTGCTTCCTCCGCCATTTCCTTTGAGTCCGAGTCCACCCAAGAAGCCACTCCAGAATACGACCCTATAGCTGCTTACGAGGCTTGCGCTCCTCTGCATTGGGATGTAGAGGAGTGGGACTTCCAGACCTGGTCAGAGGACGACGAATCCCTGACCGATGGTGAAGACCTCCAGCTTCTGCTCGGCGGGGAGTTGGATGAAGATGATGAGGATGACACGTCCTAGGAGGAGGACTTCTTCTCCTCGGAGGAAGAAGCCAATTCCTCATCAACCGAGGAGGACTCGGTGGTAGGAGGCTACCTTCTTGGCAGATCATTAGAGGATGATGATGATGACACCGATGAAGAAATTGAAGATAGCAGCGGCTTCAGCAGCGATGGTGGCGGAGACGATGGTGGCGACGACGACGGCAGCGACGACGACAGTGACGCCAGTATGGCTCCTCCGATTAAGCGTCGCAGAATCTCCGGTACCTACTGGTGGTAGTTCGTAGGATTAAGCCGATAGATCAGCTCTAGAAGCAATCGGCTCCCCTTTTGTACTCACTTCCCCTTATAAATAAAATCCTTTTATTTTAACCGCAACTTGCCAAGAAGCCGATCTCTTGGGAGCCGATGGCAACGCATCGGTTCCTTTCCTTAAAGTGCCGATCCAAATCTGAGTCGATTCTCAAATCAATTCCATTTTTCGCTTAAATCCGGAACCTTCCCAAAACAGATCTTCAAAGATTCCCTGAATCCAAGTTATTCTCCAAAACCCTTTGCTCATAAACCCTAGTCACAACGACCCAGACCAAAGCCTTAGAGCACGAACTCAAACTTGCGCCGCCAACCCTAGATCCAGTTTCCAGGTTCTCGATCTTCGTTGGAGTTTCTGATGGCTGGATCTTCGAATGCCGATGCGGGTGTTCTTGGTCTAAAGGTAAAACTCCGACCTTTGGTAATTTAATGCAGGAATTACTAGATCCCTTGCACCATAAATGATCTTTCTCCGGTTATTTGGCTTTATTGATTCTTCAGGTTTCAGATATTCTCTTGCCGCATTCTTCTTCCCCCAATTCTTTTTGTCTCGGGCCTCATTCTTACGAGAAACCCGTAGATCTAATTTCTTGTGAGGCCAATCGAATTCCGTTCATGAGCCAAAACATAGATTTAGATTCCTGGACCGATAGCCTACGTGCTAGGCCAAATCCTCCCGAGGGCTGGGTGACCTGGTATAACAGAGTAGCAAAGACCTACCAGCCCATATGGGAGACCATAGGGATAGCCGGTGCTCTGTCTCTGTCTCTATCCCCTCTTGAGAAGAACAAGAACCTTTTGAAAACCATCGGCTACTTCTGGTCCGATGCCTTGAACTGCTTCCTATTTGGCCATGGGCCGATGACTCCAACCCTCCTAGACATAGTGATAATTACTGGTTTGGATATCTCGTCATCCTGCCCCTCTGCCTACAGACTGTCCGAAGTCCCCTTCAAGTTATCCTCCAAAACAGAGTGCAAAAATAGGGGTGCATAACTGAACCAGCACCTAAAAACCAAAGGTCCTGTGACTGAGAAGGAACATACAACCTTCCTGAATCTTTGGTTGGAACACTTCTTATTTTGCGGTCCTTCCCTTGCCCCAACCAAGAATTATCTCCCCCTAGCATACAAACTGGCCAAAGGTAACACTGTTGGCCTTGGTAAGTTGTTCCTTGGGGAAGTCTATAGATACCTCCACCTAATGTCCTTGAGCCTACTTACCCAAAAGAAACTTAGGACCGGTGGTCCCTGGTGGTTCATCCAATTGCGGGCTCACCTATACTTTCAGGACTTCATCCCAAACTTTCCTGTTTTTGCTGATAACTCCTTTCCAGATCAGAGTGGGAGGCGGATCAGGTGCACCAACTTCAGCCAGGCTCTGTATAGCTTTCCTGGCAGCAAGTTGACTCCCTCAAATGCTTCAAACTGGTTTAGGATTTTCTATAGGGGCCTGAACAACCCTATCTTCCTTCTCTACACTGATTCTGAAATTTTTGAGAACCCAATCACCTTCAAATTGGCTGATTTTACCGATGATGATGCACTTGGCATCTGTATTCTGTCATGATTCGCCCTTATCTCCTTCCAGTCGGCATGAGCACCTCCAACCGAATCATCAAGCCGGGATATGAGTTTTATCAGCCGGTCATAGCAGCCCGGCAGGTTGGCCTCAGGAAAGTTCCTCCCCATTTCTTCCTTCATCATTTGACAACAATCAGAGCTGATTTGCCCGACGTCATCACCACCCAAAGATGCTACAGCATATTTTCTGATCTTCTTATCCCAATCCCTGTCGACCTATCACCTCTTCGGCCATCGACTTTGAGAACTGGTGGTCGATGTGGAAGACTCATATCTTCCAGAAAGCTCTGGGGTCGGTGCTGTAGCAGATTCACGCTGAGTATGAAGCCCCAGAGGAAGAGGTATTACCATCAATTCAATGTTTTCCTCCTGACTTTGCTTAATTCCTTCTCAGATTCCATTTGTTCTTTCTGCAGCAGGAAGATAGTCTGGAGCCTAGGAACGACGATGGCTCCACCTTCTAGTTTTCACCAGTTGCCCCCGTGGCCTTTTTCGGCAAAAATGCTCCTCCCCCGTCAAAGGTCATCATGCAGATCCAACCTGGCTCCGCGAAAACATCCTCCAAGCGGAAGCAAACCTCTAAAATTGTTGCCGCTCAAGCCCAAACTAAGGTGAGGAAGATGACTGTCAGGAAAATTCAGAAGGAAGCTGGGCCATCTTCCACCAATCAAGAAGCTCCGATCGCCAGCTAGATTTAGATCGCCCCTCTTATAATTGATCCTCTGAACATATATATTTTGACTTGATTGCTCTTTCCTTTCATGCAGGTTGATGTCATAGATATTTCTAGTGGGGAAGAGCCCGCACGCCAAGAAGATCGAACTCCAGAGGCCCCAAAGGATCCTTTGTCGATGGTTAACACCTTAGTCAACCTTCAGGATCCCATCCCGAAGACTCCAGAGAACCCCGCAATGCCAGTCGATGCTTCGGTCGGCCCTCAGGGTCTGCAGGAGCCGATCGTTGCCGCATCGGATGTTGGTCCTTCTCTGCAGGAGCCGATTGTCACCTCATCGGCTATCAGTCCTCCTCCAGAAAGGGCGCGCCTACAAGAGCTGATCGCTGCTTCATCGGCTGTCACTCCTCCAGAAAGAGTGCATCCTCAGGAGCCGATCATCACTTCATCGGCTGTCACTCCTCCTCCAGAGAGGGTGCATCTGCAACAGCTTATGGTTACTTCACCAGTCATTACTCCTCCAGAATAGGTATGTTTTATCACCGAGCCGTTTGCATCTTCTTTTCCCTACGCTGTACTAATCTTATGTCTTCTTTTAGGGTCTGAACCTCTCAGAATTGCTCTCATTCGACCCTACATCCGTTGGCTCGGCCATACTAGAAGTTGATGACCATCAGCCAGACCCGACCAGCATCACCAGCCAACTTCTCCGCGTGAAGGGCCTTCTATCAGCTCCGATTGATGCCTTGGTCCAGGATTCCGATGCAGTGAGGCAGATTCTTGAGGAAATCAAGTCTCAACTTCCAGAAGTCCTTCAGATCAAGCTCTGGCCAACCAGGCACCTCCCTTTCTTTCGGGCAAAGGTAGAACAAGCTCAGCATAGGATTGAAACTCATCGCTCTCAAGCCCCCTTGAAGGCCGACATTGCCGAGAGGTGCCGATTGCTTAATGAGAAGAAGGCGACTCTAGACGCCAAGACTAATACATCTATGCACTCTGAAAGGCTTCAACTTCTAGAAAAGGAGTTAGAGGACCTCAAGGCTAAAGTCCGGGCAACCGAGCAGTGCATCCAGGAAGAGAAGGACCTTATTGCCAGCACCAAATGGGACGCAGAAGACTTGACCGCCCAACTGAAGATAGAACTCGCAGAGCTGAGCGCTTTGAGTAGGCAGGTGGTGTCGGGAGAAGACAAGGATGATGAAGCAGTGATTGTTGAAGCTGATCACGTCCGCCTTGAGGCCATCGCCGCCATTGACGAGTTCCTTCGGTAGACAATTGTAATCATCCCTTGTAAGATAAACCTGCATGTATCCGAATTAAGATTCTAAAGTCGATGGTTGTACATCAGCTATTCGACAAACTCAGTGCCTTGAGTACAAAGTTTTATATACATATATATATATATGTATATATATATGTATATGTATATATATATATGTAGGCCGTCTGCATGTATCGGCCCTCTTTCCTTGTGTCCAGCCTGATGTGTAACATCGGCTTTCACCTGTACGAGTCATCAGGTCCTGTTAGCTCAAATCCTAATGCCTAGCATCGGCTTTCTCTTGTACGGGCCAACTAATCGTATCGGTTCATAGCCTGATGCGTAGCATCGGCTTTATTGCTCATCATCCCACATACTTGGGAAGTACTTCTTGAGATGTTGACCGTTGACTGCCACCATGAACTTGACGCCATCTAACTCCTCAAGCATATATGTGTTCCCAGATAGGACTTGGTCAACCCTATAAGGCCCGTGCCAGTTTGGAGACCATTTGCCATATGCTGCATCTTTAGTCCCCAATGGTAGCACCGCTTCCCAAACCAGATCCCCAACTTGGAATTCTTTTGGCTTGACTTTCTTATTGTACATGCAGGCTACTTTGGCCTTATTTTCTTTGATCTTCTCAAGTAACCAAAGTCTTAGCTCCGTGAGATCCTCAACATTATCGTTCATCAGAGCAGCATACTCTTCAGCTGTTAAGTCATTTTGGAACTCTATGCGCCTCGAGCCGGCCGTATTTTCCCATGGTAATACAGCCTCCTGTCCGTACACTAGGTGATAAGGAGAAGTTTTTGTTGCTCCATGGCATGAAATACGGTATGCCTACAATGCCTCTGATAAGACCTCATGCCAATGCTTAGGATGTTCATCGATCTTTCTCTTGATCAATTTGATAAGGCTCTGATTGGACGCTTCAGCTGGTCCATTTGCTTGGGCATAATATGGAGATGACCTAATCAGCTTGATGCCCATGTTAGTAGTGAACTTCTTGAACTCCTCTGAAATGAAGACCGAACCTCCATCTGTTGTAATGGTCTGAGGAATCCCAAACCTGTGAATGACATGCTCTTTAACAAAGTTAATGACATCCTTAGATGCTACCGACTTCATGGGAACTGCCTCCACCCACTTGGTAAAGCAATCTATGATGGCCAAAATAAACTAGTGGCCTTTGCTGGATGGAAGATTAATTTTGCCGATCATATCCATGCCCCAGCCTCTGAACGGCCATGGTTTGACGATAGGGTCAATTACTGATGCTAGCACCATCTGAATCTTCCCGAACCTCTGACATGCCTGACATCCTTGATAATATTTGAAGCAATCTTCAAGCATGGTGGGCTAGTAATACCCTGATCACCTAATCAGCCACTTCATCTTATGAGCCGATTGGTGAGTCCAACATGTGCCTTCGTGGACTTCGTGTAAGAGCCGATTGGATTCAATCGGCCCCAAACATTTGAGCACCAAACCTTCTAAAGTCCTGTAGAACATGTCATCTCCTATCAGGACACATACTTCATGGCCTTGTAACGTATCCTCTTGGGTGCCCCCCGAGCCGAATCCTTCAAGTAATGGAAGATATCGGCTCTCCAATCCCCTTAATCCAGTAGGTGTACCTGAAGATCGGCTCTGTCCACCACAACCTTGTATCCCGAAGCCATCTGTGCTAGATTATTGGCCTCTGAATTTTGTGTCCTAGGTATCCAATAGAAATTTATGTACTTAAATTGGGCCATCAGCTCTTGACATTGCACCCATAACGGGAAGAGCGACTCGCTTTCACACCTGTATTCCTCTGTGAGCTGTGAGATCACTAATTTTGAATCCCCAAAAATTTCCACTGCTTCAGCTCTGGCCTCAAGAAGCAACTCCATACCCTTACGCACTGCTTCATATTTCGCTAAATTATTGGTGCAAGCGGTAGGTAATCTGATTGAAAAAGAATACGTTGCCCCCCGAGGCGACACAAGCAGGATACCTATGCCACATCCATCTCCACAAGCCGATCCGTCGAAGTACATGGCCCATGCGCATACAGAGAGTGCTGCTATGTCACTATTGATCTTCCTCTCTGCAATAAGATTTGCCAGCGCTTGCCCTTCGACTGCCTTTGCGAGTTGGTGTTGGATATCAAACTCTGACAATGCAAACATCCACTTGTATTACTACTGAAGCAATGGAGGTGTCACCTACTGATAAGTACACGTAGAATGGCCTATCTTGTTGGGCTGGAACTAACACGGGTGGTTTTGACAGATACTCCTTGATCTCTTCAAATGCCCATTGCTGCTCTGCCCCCCAGCAAAACTGTGGCAGAACCGCCTGAATTATTCCGGTTCAAGCGCACTAATCATCGCTACAAAGGCAAGATGATCTCAAATGCACTTCAAACGGAACAACCCATGGGTCTGTCGGGTCACCGCCCGATGCAACCACGGTTACACAGGATCAAAGTAGGTTATACTCATACAAGATGAGCTCCAGGTACATAACAGCGCAAGCCTTTACCACAGAGTAAGTAGCATTATTACAAACCAGTTTTCTCCAGCCCTGACTGGAGCAAATTAACAAAGGGGTTGTTTAAAAGCAACGGGTAAACACCCATTGACCAAAGTCACAGCGGAAAGACAACGCGACTAACAACGTCGCCATCAGCAGCACCATGCGTAGCCCAGTTGATGGTGTCACTCCGAGGGGTCAATGCTGGCCGGGGATGGATCCCATTCCACGGACCAGCCAGGCGGAACAGCAAAGGGGCAGGACGCACTATCGGCCTGGTTCTCAACCGGCATACCTGAAAGCAGTTCTAGCAAGACTGAGTATAATGATACTCAGCAAGACTTAACCGGGTTCTAGGGAAAGTCCCAGAAACTAGACCATGCTTGGTTGGAAGCTCTGAGTTTCTTTTGCTAAAAAGCAACAAAGAGTATGAACTAACTTTTCATATTTTAGCCATTAAATTCTAGTAGTTTTATCCATTCTAGGTGAGCATTACCTCTAATCAAGCAAGGTAGATCTTCATCAAATAACAAGTTGTATCCCTCATGTTACACTTGTTACTCCGTGTGGCAAAAGGGTCAAGTAGTCTCAATATCCGCGAGAAACGGATGATTCTGAATCGAATTTCAATACCTTGCAAGGGATCCTAACTCACACACTCGGAAACTTCAATTTTCCAGGCAACCGTTTCCATCATATTCCGGGTCGTGGAACAGGGCCACCACAAGCGACTGCAGGACCATACGCACATCACTGTGCGGGACGTATTCTTACAGCGCGACTGTATGACCATACTCCCGTCTGCCATGCAGAACGTATTCCCGCCCGTCGGTGCATGCAACAAAAATCAAAGTCGAGTGGTGGGGTAAGTCCACTTGCCGGGCCAATCAGGTAATAGGCTTACCGTGTACCATATTTTACGGCATGCGGCTAGTACTTTCAAACACTTGACTACCACTACCACACTTTCCGACCTTAACAAATTTTATCAACACAGACGGGGTATGCTGTTATCATTTCTACCATAACCATAACCCCGTCCGTCATCCTTATAATGAGTGACAGAATTGATAAACAATCAACTTCTATATCGCGCGAGTGACAGGAAATCACTCGACTTCTACCGATCCTATTAGCAAAGTATCTATGCGATAGGACTCGGGATAAGCATTACAAAGGTTCCTAGGATACATGCATCTAGGGTTTCATTTCAATTCCTAGAACTTAAATGCACAATACTGAAATAATAAATAAGTGCGTAATTTGAAAACTGGGTTATGCCACGGGGCTTGCCTTCGGTAGCGAAGCTAGGGTCAGACGAGTTAAAAACTTCCGAATCTTGGTTCAGGGCTTCAGTCACTTCCTCAGTAACTTGGACGGAGTCTTCAGATAGCCCGGGTTCGGGTTCCAAGATCAACTCGTAGTCTCCGTCTTCAAGTGTCGGCGAGTCTACATGATATGCAAGGATTGATGCTTAGTGACAAACATGTTAAGCCTTTCCTTCACGATAAAGTTGTAATTCAACAAATCAACACACACTCAGCATCAACAACAAATTGACAAACTCATTAAACAGCTAAGTATTTGTCCTTAAGTAAGTATCACAAAGCTAAGGCAAGTTATTCCTAATTATAGGTTTAAACATATTTAGTATTAATTATACCCAAAGCTTAGTTATTTGAACTTATATGGAAAGTAACCTCAAATTTTATCTAACTGGGTTTATTAATAATAAATAAGCCTACCATAAATTTTTCCTAATTTTTGGCTAATATTTCCTAAAGCAATTTGAATTGCATTCAAATTTAAAGTTTAAATTTAAAACTTGATTCAGACATGGATAAAATCCTTCAAATATTTTTTAGCAGTCATATTAAGGCCATAAGATTCTAACATAAAGATACATAAGCATGATTTTATTAAAAACTTACTTAATTAAACCTATCTTGATTTGAACTTAATTTGACCAAATTTGAAATTACTCAAATTACAAAATTGTACTAGTCTTGAATTTTTCACACAAAACTAAACACTACTTAAGCTAACTAGTAGCCAAGAATTACAGGAAATAAAATTAAATCACACAAGTTATACACAAAAGATCCCTTTTTGAAAATATTTAAATAACTTCAAAAATAATTGATTTCAAACTACACTTTAGTAACAAAAGTTGCAGATCTCATTTTTATGAACACAACAGAACTAGTTTTGTCATTTTTGGAGTTTTCTACAATTCCCTATGAATTTTCAAAGCTGGCTGGATTTGAATTGGAAAAAGGTACTGATTCTTCACAAAAAGGCCCCTGGAAACTTCTAAAACAAAGCAATCAGGTCCCTGGCCGGTTTTCCTCTCGGGGTAGATCACCGGCGACCAATTCCGGCGAGATAGCTCGTCGGCGGTGAGGGCAAAGTGAGGGGAAATGTTCAGGGGCTTACGGCGGTCACGTGGGTGGCCGAAGTTGGGCTGGGGAGGAACTGTAGCGGCGGAATGGCGGTGACAGAGGCGCCAGCGGAGCTTTGAAGCTCGGTGGCGGCGTTCCGGTGGCCGAAGGGTGGACGAGAAGTGCCTGGGGAGCTTTGTGAGGATGATGTGGTGCTGATGGTGTGCTTGGCCGGGGCTGGGGAGTACTGGAGGAGCGGGACGACGACGAGGCCGAGCGGAGGCGGAGGAAGAACTCCGGCGTGCTCGCGGGCAGACGTCTCCGGTGGGGGAAAAGGAAAATGGCCGGTGCGATGAGCTTCAGGGAGTAGCTGTGGTGCTGATGGAGGTCTGGATCGAGGGTGGGAGGCTCTGGAGGAGGCAGCCGACGGCGAGGCCGAACGGTGGCGTGGCTTGGACGGCGGCGGCGCGAGGAGGAAGATGACCGGGGGTGATTTGAGCTCGGGGAAAAGGCAAAAGGGGTTGCTCACGAGGTACTGAAGGGCTTTATACGCTCGAAGAAGCACTGTGGCGCGGCAAAGAGGAGCTGGACGCCGGCGACGTCGTGGCGGCCGTGGAGAGCTCGGGGATGGCGTGGCGGCTCGGGAAAAAGGCCACCAGGGCCTAGCAAGCGGCGGGGGCGATGCGCTGGAGGTGGAGGTGGCACTGGCGAGCGGCGTGGGGGCCGGTGGCGGTCGGGGCAGCTCGCCGGAGTTAAAGCGGCGGCGTCAGGAGCTCACGGGGGAAACAGGGAAGCTGGAGGTGGACGACGAGGACCCAGTTGTAAAAGTTCAAAAGTTCAGGGAGCTCACTGTAAAGCTTGAATAACTTCCAAACCAATGCTCAAATGAAAATGCTCCAAAAACAAAACGTGTAGAGAATAAAAAGTTCTACAACCTTGCTTTAGGGTTCCTCTTCAGAAGAGTTGAAGTTTCAAAGTTATTTTAAAAACCATACAACTAGTCAAATTTCTTTTAAAACCTATTTGAATTTTACATTTCAAAAATCTCCATGGTTTGTTTTCACTTTTTACAGTGGTTTAAAAGTAAAAGCATCATTGCAAAACATCCCTTCCTATATTTCAAATTTATCCACCCTCACACACATTTTGCACATTAAGCCCTATATTTTTCTAAAATTAAAGAAAACACCCTAAAATCTCGCCCTTAAATAGCATACAAGAGCACATCCTACACTCAATGCACTATGTCTGGATCCCATATACCTGAGATGTCACAACCCTCCCTCCTAAAAAGAATCTCGTCCCGAGATTTCGGAACAAGATAGAGTTGGAGATTCAAGGATAAAGGTTGTCGTTCAGGAAACCCGGAAAATGTTTTTGGAGGTAAGCTTCGGTTTCCCAAGTTGCTTCTTCTTTAGTGTGATGATTCCACTGAAGTTTATACATCATGATCGTCGCTCTTCTGGTATTTCTTTCTTTGGTATCTAGGATCTTGATGGGATTCTCGGTGTAAGAAAGATCGAGTTCTATAGCGACGGCCTGTAGATCAACGATCTCTGTGGGGACTTGGAGGCATTTCTTGAGTTGGGAGACGTGGAATGTCAGACCTGGGGCCACCGGGCTGGGCACGTTACGTAGTCTAAGAGATTAGGCCCGCTTATCTCTTATTCATTTTGTTTATCTCTTGTTTATCCCGTTTAAATAGGAGATAGAGTTAACCAACGCGGAGAGGATCTACTCGAGATATGTTCTGGTATGATTCCTCGACGGGGGTTGGTTAGCATCTTTGTAACCCTGACTTCTCGGATATATAAGGAAGGTCAGGGACCCCTCTCAAAACAGAAGATTATTAGGTCATTCTACACCAAAGGGAATACAAACCACCATACAGGACGTAGGGTGTTACGCTCCATGCGGCCCGAACCTGTCTAAAGTCTTGTGTTCCTTGCACCTTCGAGCTCCTGATCTCGGCGTCTCCTCACCCAAAACTTACCACCTTGGGTATATCCCTCGGTGGGCAGCCGGTTAAACACCAACAGCTGGCGCGCCAGGTAGGGGGACGCATCGAAGATCCACCGGCGAGCTCGATGGCATCTTTCAACTTCGTCAGGTCAGTTCCCTCTCAAGGCACGACATTCGTTTTTGGCTCGTGGGTTTGCATCGTAGATGGTGCGGGCAATTTTCGGCGATTCCTCATCGACATGATGCCAAAAACCTTCGCTGCGGATCCCCGCAGTGGCCTCGACAAGTTCGTCGATGAACTCGACAACTTGCCGCTCCATACTTCTACAGCACAGATCGAGGAGAAATCTGCTCCAAACTCGACTTCTTCTGGTGCTGCGACCACTTCCCCTGGTTCGGACTTGTTCCAATCTAGGGATCTGCATGGTCGACCTCAACTCGATCCATGCAAATTGGCCACTGATCTTTAGGAGGCCGACGAATCTGGATCCCTCTCCATGTTGGAAAAGGATCTGGACTTGCTGCTCCAGGATGGAAATCCTGAAGCCACCGCGTGTCGGGGGGCTTCGGGTTGTTCTGGTCCCGGTGATTTGGTGATCACCTCCTTGCCGAAGGGGCGCATTGTGCATTGGAGGGGGATGATGCTCTCCAATCTACTCGAGGCAGAGAGCCGGCTTGTGGCTCACCTCGAGCCATTGCCCTTCCAAGAGGGCAGGCCATTGGCAACCGCGGCGGAGGGGTCGACTGAGCTAGTCGACGAAAGTTCTCATGAGCTTTCTTCCCGCCAGGTGCTAATGGCCGAAGAAGGCGAGGACGATGGGAACTTTCCCATCGACAACTTCGAAGCGATCTCTGAGGATGAGATCACGGCCAATGCCGGTAACGAGAACGACGCTGATCGTGAGGCGCGGAGGGCCAGGAACAGGGCCCGCACAATCCGGCGGAGGAGAGCTAACGAGCGAAGGCGATCTATGCATCGCGAGCTCGATCCTGAGTTTGCTGCCACAAGCGAGCGGGGCTTCAGGACTCCGATGGCCAACATCGCCAGGGTCACGACCATTCTCGAGCACAGCCATGACCCGGAGGTACGTCAGGCGCTCCTCTACGCGCAGAGGGCTTGGATCCAGCTGGATCAACATAATCCGGCGTCCATCATCCGGGAAGAGCGCGTGGACGAGAGTCGAAGCCAAGCTCGCAGTCGAATGGCTGGTAGTCGTCCTCAACACCAGATCAGCAACGACAACGCACGTGGGTGCCAGGCCCCTGGTGGGAGGCAACAGCCACCGCAAGGGGGTCATCTGCGACAGGCCAGTCGACGACCGCCTCCGGAGGATCTGCGCCAGCACATCAATGAAGGTCGCGACGCGCGCACCGTGATCTCCTCTAGGCGCAAGACCCGCGAGGAAGTCGAAGCTGAAGGTACTGACTGTAGCGATCGATTTCCTGCTTTCTCTGCTCATTTCAGTAGCTACAAGTACCCAGAGGGCTTCAAGCCGATCGGTATCACCAAGTACGACGGCAAGCAGGCTCCCCAGCAGTGGCTCCGTTGCTACTCCATGGCCATTGAGGTCGCAGGGGGCTCGAATATCACCAAAGTCGTCTACTTCCCGATGGCTTTGGATCCTGCACCGCTCACTTGGCTGGAGAGCCTCGGCAGCAACTCCATCGACTCCTGGGAACGACTTAAGAAAGTCTTCATCGACAATTTCCAGGGAGTGATTACCCGTGCAGGTACCCGACACAATCTTGCCCAGTGCAAGCAAGAACGTAATGAGCTCCTGCAGTCCTACACGCGCTGCTTCTTCGATGTTCATGCCACCATCACGAACATCTCGGAGGAGGACATCATCGACTGCTTCTACAACGGCATCACCGACCCGGGCATATACAGGGACTTCGGGCGGAACAGGCCGAAAACTGTTGCGGGCCTTTGTGATATGATGCACGATTGGTCCGAGCAGGAGGAGAATATGCGGGAGCGGTTCCCACGGCGTCAAGACAGCAGTCTGCGGTGCCCAAACGACAACCACGGCGACAAGGGCCAGCGGGACTTTTCGGGGCCACCCCGGAAATGAAAGCCAAATGAGGTCATCATGGCTATCGATCGTCCTTCGCGGGGCAAGAAGTTGATGACGCAGGAGGAGTTCGAGAAGCTCCTACAGAAGAAGTGCCCGTGGCACCCGGGCGCTAACCACGCCGCCATCGACTGCTACCACCTTCGGAGGACGTTCAGCAACTCCGGTGGTGGAAAGAAGAACAAGAAGCCTGCTGACAAAGAACCCGAGGATGATGATCAAGATGATCATGGGCGCAACCCGAAGTTTCAAGATGCTTCGAAGGTTGTCAACGTCATCTTCGGGGGAGACGAGGATTTTGGTTCCAGGCGGGACCAGAAGCGGCTTCTTCGGGAGATTCTGTCCATCGAGCCGGCGGTACCACGACCACTCCGTTGGTCGGAGGTCCCCATCTCGTTCTCTCGTGATGACCAGTGGACGAGCTTTTCTGAGCCCGGCAAGTTCCCCTTGGTCCTGGATCCTGTGGTGGCGGAGGTCAAGCTTACCAAGGTCCTCATCGATGGCGGGAGCGGGCTCAATCTCATCTTCATCAGCACCTTGAAGAAAATGGGCCTGGATTTCAAGGATATGCTGGTTCCCAGCAAATCCCCCTTTTACGGCATCGTCCCAGGTAATGCGGCGCACACGCTTGGTACGGTGGTTCTCCCAGTCACCTTCGGCACGCGGGAGAATTATCGTACTGAATTCATCAAGTTCGAAGTGGCTACTTTTGACTCTTCTTATCATGCAATACTGGGTCGTCCGGCACTTGCCAAGTTCATGGCAGTGCCGCATTATGTCTATCTGCTTCTTAAGATGCCAGGACTCGGTGGAGTCCTCACCCTCCGCGGCGACTTGAAGAAGTCCTACGACTGCAATCAGGAGGCGATCCAAAACGCTTCGACTACTCACGTGCCAGATGCTTCAGGAGAAGTACTCGCGACCGCGCAGCAGCTCTCTCAGACCGGGCTGGAGATTCCTTCCAAGAAGGCCAACAAGTCGAGCATCCAGTCGACTGATGATGTGGCCCTCAAGATGATCCAGCTCCAGGAAGGCGATTCATCTAAGACCGCCATCATTGGTGCGGGCTTGGGTGACAAATAGGAACTCGCGCTCATCAGCTTTCTTCGGGCTAACCGAGATATATTCGCATGGAAACCAGCGGATATGCCAGGGGTTCCCAGGGAGTTGATCGAGCATGCTTTGAATGTACACCCGAAGGCTACGCCTAAGAAGCAATGCCTGCGGAGGTTTGCCCACGACAAGCGTGAGGCCATTAAACGGGAGATCGCTAAACTTCTCGCTGCTGGATTCATTAAAGAAGTAATCCATCCAGAGTGGGTAGCGAATCCCGTTCTTGTAAAGAAAAAGAACAATGAATGGAGAATGTGTGTCGACTACACCGATCTCAATAAGCATTGCCCAAAAGATCATTTTGGGCTGCCACGCATTGACCAAGTTGTCGATTCGACGGCTGGTTTTGTCCTTCTTTATTTTCTTGATTGTTACTCAGGGTATCATCAGATCGCGCTCAAGGAGGAGGACCAAATCAAGACTGCTTTCATCACCCCGTACGGGACTTACGCCTACAAAATAATGTCCTTCGGGTTGAAAAACGCAGGAGCAACATACCAGCGAGCGATCCAGATGTGTTTCGCGGATCAGTTGCACCGGAATGTTGAGGCCTATGTGGATGACGTGGTCATCAAGACTAGGGATTCCGATAACTTGATCGCAGATTTGGAGGAAACATTCGGCAGTCTGTGCAGATTTCGGTGGAAACTCAATCCCACCAAGTGCATCTTTGAAGTACCTGCAGGAAAATTGCTCGGGTTCATCATCAGCAATCGGGGCATTGAAGCCAACCCTATAAAGATCATGGCCATCACTGATATGGAGGCTCCGGCCACAATCAAGGATGTGCAGAAGTTAACAGGTTGTATGGCGGCTCTGAACAGGTTCATCTCCCGACTCGGGGAGAGAGGACTGCCCTTCTTCAAGCTCCTGAAACGTCAGGATAAGTTCCAATGGACGAAGGAGGCTGAGCGGGCCTTGCAGGATCTGAAGCATCATCTGCAGTCACCTCCAATCATTACAGCACCGTTGCCCGGGGAGGATCTGCTACTTTACATCGCGGCAACAACTCACATTGTCAGCAGTGCTATTGTAGTCGAGCGAGGCGAAGAAGGCCATGCGTTTGGAGTGCAGAGGCCTGTCTACTTCATCAGCGAAGTTCTCTCCGAATCCAAGGTCCGGTATCCAGCTGTTCAAAAACTCTTGTACGCAATCTTAATCACGTCAAGAAAGCTACGCCATTACTTCGACGAGTACAAGATCACTGTGATCACAGACTTCCCGCTGGCGGATATTCTTCATAATCAAGATGCCACGGGTCGCATATCCAAGTGGGCAGTGGAACTGGGGGCTTTGTCAATCGACTTCAAGCCACGCACTGCAATTAAGTCATAGGCTCTAGTCGACTTCATGGCTGAATGGAGGGAGAATCAAGTCCCAACCCCAGTGGGCAAGCCAGAGCACTGGACCATGTATTTCGATGGGTCTCTCAAGCTTGACGGCGGCGGCGCTGGGGTTCTGCTTATTTCTCCATGAGGTGAGCAGTTGAAATACGTCCTTCAGATCCTGTGGGCGGTAACCAACAATGAAGCCGAGTATGAAGCTTTGCTTCACGGGCTTCATTTGGCGATATCACTAGGGATCAAGCGACTACCTGTATATGGCGATTCTCTTCTTGTTGTTCAACAGGTCAATAAGGAATGGGACTGCAACAAGGAGACAATGGAGGCCTATGTACAGGAAGTGCGCAAATTGGAGAGCAACTTCTCCGGCCTGGAGGTTCATCATGTATTGCGGGAGCACAACGTCGGCATAGATATCCTGTCCAAAATGGGGTCCACGCGCACCGAGGTCCCACTAGGAGTCTTCGTTCAGGAGCTCAAGCAGCCATCCATCAAGTCTTCTCCGCAGGTCGCCATCGACGCGGGTCCCCAACAACCCAATCGAGAGGTTATGGTGCTGGAAGAAGACTGGCGAGAGGCTTTTATCGACTTCTTTCGAGATCAACGATTACCAGCAGGAATCGACGCTAGGAGTGCAGAAGCAGCTCGCATCTTACGAAGAGCAAGGGTTTCGTCCTGGTCGACGGCAAGCTCTATCGGCGAGGCGCTCGGTCAGGGGTTCTCATGAAGTGCGTCACAAAGGAAGATGGCTACGACATACTGCGGGAGATCCACGATGGCGTCTGCGGCAACCATGCAGCTTCAAGAACGCTGGTGGGAAAAGCATACAGAGCCGGTTTCTGGTGGCCCACCGTGGTGACCGACGCGGAGGATCTCGTGCGCAGGTGCCAAAATTGTCAATTCTTTGGCAAACAGACGCATGTTCCAGCTCACAGCCTCATCACCATACCGCCATCCTGGCCTTTTGCCTGTTGGAGTCTTGACATGATCGGGCCCTTCACGATGGCGCCAGGCAGTTTTACCCATGTTCTGGTGGCTATTGACAAGTTTACTAAGTGGATCGAGTACAAGCCGATCGCCAAGCTCACGCCTGATCGGGTCGTCGACTTCATCTCAGATATTCTGCATCGTTTCGGCTTCCCCAACTCCATCATCACAGACCTGGGGTCCAACTTCACGGCGAACCAGTTCTGGGAGTTCTGCGAGAATGCTTGCATCGAAGTTAAATATGTCTCGGTTGCACACCCAAGGGCCAACGGACAAGTCGAAAGGGCGAACGGCTTGATCATTGACAGCCTCAAGAAGAGACTTTATGATGAAAATAGCAAGAAGGGAGGCAAATGGGTGCATGAGCTGCCACATGTCGTCTAGGGGCTTCGGACTCAGCCGTCCAAAGCCACAGGGCAAACACCTTTCTTCCTCGTATATGGATCTGAAGCTATTCTACCAGCCGATATCATGTGGAAGTCTCCAAGGGTCGAAATGTACAATGAAGACGAGGCGGACGAGGCGCGGCAGTTAGAGCTCGATTCTATGGAAGAAGCTCACTGCACCGCCCTTGTTCAGTCAGCTCGATACCTGCAGGGGATCCGGCGATACCATGATCGCAACGTCAGGGAGTGGTCATTCAGTGTTGGTGATTTGGTCTTGCGTCGTATTCAAGACGAATCTGGCCGACACAAGCTCAATTCAAGGTGGGAGGGCCCATTCGTCGTCAAGCAGGTCACAAGGCCAGGGTCTTATCGACTACAATCCCCTGAGGGTTGCGAGGTCCCCAACTCCTGGAACGTTCAGAACCGGCGCAAGTTCTACCCTTAAGTCGGGGCCCGGTGATCACTAAATCCCCGGGGGCTCAGAAGATCCCCTTTCCCCGAATCAATTTGGAGGCCATGAGCCACATGACTCGGGTTGTACATGCCTTCTTACTTACACGATGGCCAGTGTCACGTGCAAACACATATCTATATAAATCGACTTCTTGTCGTGAATGACGCGGGGGCTACGGCCACGATCATCTCCCTTCGACTTCCGTTCCTGACGGAGCCCTCGGCTCCGGCTAACTCCTCGGCATATCGAGTTCTGCCGCGACCTTTGATGGTCGCACGCGACAGCAGTCACATTTTTTCCAACACAGTCGATCCGTTCGACTGGCTTACACCTAGTACGTTGGAAAGGCTCGCATAAAGAGCTACCTCGACTACATCCTGAGTGGCTGCACTCAGAACAGTCTTGTTTCTGCCAAAAAGAATGGCAAGCTCGCGGCGCTGCCCGCACCTGCTCCTTGCAAACTTGATCCGTCCGTCCGGGTCTTACCTAGCTTACGGAGCACGCTCACAGTAGGAGCGACCTTCGACTACACTTCGAGTCGCCGCACTCGGGGTAGTCCCTTTTTTGACCTACGCACGGCAACCCCGCGACGATGCTCGCGTTCTTCCCTAACAAGTTTAGACCCGCTCGATCGAGTTGTGGCTAATCTGTTAGGCGAGTATTAGCTACCCTTCGGGTTGTTGCACCCAGGGAAGCATCTACTACTTGAGCCTTGTAAGCCTGGATCCCAATTCAGCTAAGGGCACGCAACAAGTAGAGATATCGAGTGAAGTATTTACATAAGAAAATGATTACTTGTTTCTGATACCCTAATCCTGCAGTACACTGTGTACAATTTGTTCGGCTACAGGTTGGGCCTCTCACAGGTACTCTTCGAACCGCTCGTCTATGCAGTCCGCCGCCATCCCTTGGGCAAAAATGCTCAGCTGCGCGTTTGGCACGAAGGACTTCACGTACGCAAGGGCATTGCTCACGCATGCGACCGGAGCCTCAGATAAGAACTTGAGAACTTTCTTCGAGGCTTCGCGGAGTCGCTCCAGCAGGGGCCGCAGGCTCGCCTCGCCTTCTTCTGGCGGATCCACCATGTCCACCAGCTCCTGGGCGGCCCCCCGGAGGTCCTCCAGCTCCTTGCGCAGCTGCTCGTCCTTCTCGCCCAGCGTTTTGACTTGCTGAAGGCAGTCGACGAACTGACGCTCAGTATCGCCGATCACCTTCTGCAGCCTTTCGACATCATCTGTACGATGATACAGCATATTCTTCATGTCAGTAAGCAGCTCCTCTTTGTGTTTCGTTATTTTCCTAAGCTCTGTGGTAAGGGCACTTCAGCATCTAAGGGGAGTTACTAGGGAAAAGTACTCGAGGGAAGCGAGGGCCTACCTTGGTGCGCCTTCCTCTCTGCCTTGAGCAGCTCCTGGTACTCTACTTGTTGCTCCTTGAGCTGTTGTTGGAGCTTGGAGTTGGCCTTCTCGAGGTTCTTCAGGTCATTCTTGAGCAGCCAGGTCTCTCGAGTTCTTTCTTGCTTCAGTATGTTCAGCTCTCGCTGCAGATAACAATTCTTTGTGATTTCCTCGGAGACGTACTTGTCCAGGGCAGCTAACTCTCGCGCGTCACTCACGACTGCGTGGAGTTTCTCCGACTTCTTCTGAGATTTGGTGATTACATGCTGCGCCAAAGGCGAAGATTGAGTCATAAACAACTCGCCAATGTGCACATCTGGAACATTACCCGAGTACTACCATGGAGAAGTCGTATAACTCCTTGAAGGTGCTCTTGAAGGTCTTCAGGTTTTCGGCCGTCAGCAGGAGGTCGTCCACCAGGTCGATGGTGATGACATTCTAGTACCCCGGCCCGGCCCTCAACATCTCACGGGGATTCCCCGAGGGCCCGGCGGTATCCCCGGACGGCGGCGTCTGGACACCTGCAAGCATGCAATGTAGTCAACACATTGTGCCTAGACCTTGGCAACCAATCGCGGGCAGGTAAGTGTGTGCCTGTGCCATCGGTAGGAGCGACATCAGGGGCCACGACTTGTTCTCCGCCACCGGGTTCGGCTTCTTCTTGTCGGGGCTCGGGAGGCGGCAGGTCAGGAAGCGCCCCGTCTGCCTCAGGGGCCTCATCCGTGGGTACTAGCCCTCCAGGCGCCGAGGGCTCGGAGGCTGCAGCGGCCGGGGCAGGCTCCGCACCGGAGGGGTCAGCTCGGGTTGATGGCTCTGGGGCCGCAGTAGCCGTGCCTGGGTCCATCTGAAGTTGCACTGTGCTTGCAGCCCTGATGATATCGAAGACATTGTTATCCCAGTGGGCAAGAGCAAGATCTTCAAGCGGCAGGAGGAAAACTCACAGCGTCAACTTCTTTTTGGCGGCCTTCTTCACCCGCCAGGCCCGTCGAGGAACACCTGTTGCCGGCGGCGAGGCTTGGTCGGTCGATGGAGGGGTCCTCACCACGGCAATAGTCACCGCAGCGGCGGCGGAAGGGCCTGTTTCCACCCTTTCGAGCTCGGTCCCAGGCGGCAGAGCAGGGAGACTACAAGTGGATACTGTTAGTATGCAGCATTATTGACACTTCGCAACTAGCCAAAACAGCAGCTCAGTACCTGGAGGACTCGACTTCTTGCGCCTTGCGTTTGCGCGCCTGTCGTTGGCCCTTCGGCACCGGCGGTAGAGCGCCGGCCAACTCCACGCTCTGGTCCGAGGAGTTGTCCCGGCGTGGTTCCCCTTCGGTTCCTTCGCTCACCTGCGAGCCCACGCAGTCGGTGGACTCGCTGCTGCCTTGAGCCGCAGCAAGGCGAGCCTGCCCGGTTGCAATGGCAACAGATGGGCCTGGTCCTCTTTCAGCTCCCTCTCCCGCCTGTGAGTCCACGTATTCGGCGGACTCGTTGCGGCTTTGAGCCGTAGCAAGGCGAGCCTTCTTGGCTGCGGTGGCAGCAGAAGGGAGGAGATGATATGCTCGGGGGAGGTCAGGTTGCGGTGGGTAGCTGCAGTATAGCTCCGTGTGTCCCTGCAGAAAGTTCTTCAGTTAAGTAACGGTACAATAGCAGATTTCTTCAGTGAAAAGAAGTCGAATACTTACCGGCGTGGGCGGATTTCGTGCGGAGAACAATGTGGGCACGTACGGCACGGCGTCCACGTCCAGCAGCACCCGCTGAACTCGCTGGAGCGCGACTTCATCTGGCAACTCCTCTATGCACATGCGAGAAGTGTCAGCGGGGCCTGTGTACTCGAAGCCCAGGCAACAGCGCTGCTGGATGGGTTGGACACGGCATTTGTAAAATGAGAACATAACGGAGGCGCCAGTCACTCCTTTCTTCTTCTGCGCCTCGATATCCTCCAGCAGCTCTCTGACCTGGATCATCTCCATGCCGGAGGGTTCAAGGTTCCATTCCCCCCTCACCACTGGCGGCCTGTTCGACTTCGTCGGAAGATGGGGAGCATGGTTTTCAATGTAAAACCACTGGTTCTTCCACCCAGGAAGGTTTGAGGGGAATTTGTACGAAAGGTATTTTTCGCCGGCCTGCTGTCGCAGTTGTATGCCGGCGCCCCCTACCACGGCAAGTTTCTTCGTGGTAGGCTGGGGTTTGACCGGAAGAGGAAGCAGAACAGATCCCAGTGGGGTTCGATTCCGAGAAATACTTCGCAGAAGTTGATGAAAATGGAGATATGGCAAATGGAATTAGGGTTAAGGTGATGGAGCTCAATCCCGTAATAATAAAGAAGGCCACGAAAGAAGGAACAGGTGGGGAGGGCCAATCCCCGTTCGGCAAAATGGAAGAATGTGATGATTTCGTCAACATTCTCCATGGGGAAAGGTTCACGGAAAGAGGGGCGCCAGTTGACAAGGTTCTTTTCCTGGAGCAACCCCTCGGAAACTAGTTTGTTCAGATTGTTGAGGGAGCACTTACTGTGTGTCCACTCCGCGGTCGCTGGCTCCGCATCTTTCTTCATTCCCTCGATCTCTGACTTCTTGGACGCCATCTCCGATGCGCTGGCCACGAGATGCTCGGGAGCTGCGGGGAGAGGGGCGGGGAGGTCGGAGCGGGAGAATCTACTTGGGGGGATGGCGGCGGTGCTTAGCTCGGATTGGGGAATTTGGTGGCTCTTGATGGAATGCAGATTGAAAGCGTGGTTTTTTCCTACCGTTATCGCGGGGTTAAATAACCAGCAGGGTGGGGAAAAGTTACTGTTCTGAAGTTCAGGAGTCACTTCCGAGAATATTCTGAATATGAGGGGTCGTTTGATGGATTATTTGGATTGGATATTCGTTTAATCATTTTTTCAGGGTTTGTTCATCTGAAAAAAGTGTTTTTTCGAATTAATAATCTAATACCCATCATCCGTACCATCATTTTGGCAATTTTGCAAGTTGTCATTATTCGCCTGCATGCCACGGTTATTGGATCCTTATCTCCAAATTTTGTGGGATTTGGATTCAAGGCTCGGGGGCTGCGGGATACGTGGCATCGACTACTTATTTTTTAAAATCTTCTAAAGGATAAGTAGGGTTATAGACAAATGGGACCCTCAGCCTGATTCTCTGATTCAACCTAAGGCTCGGGGGCTACTCCATATGGAGTGTGATTTTTAAATCGCACGCCATAACAGAAATTCGGGGCATAAGCACCTCATAGCTTCGATGCAGCCAAACAAGTACTCGAAGAAAGACTTCAAGACAAAGCTTCAGAAGAAGTCGAAGACCACTTCAAAAGTACTCGATAAGCCTGCAGTACTCAGCTACGAAGAGCTCGGGGGCTTGTCAGACCCGGGGCCACCGGGCTGGGCACGTTACGTAGTCTAAGAGATTAGGCCCGTCTTATCTTTTATTCATTTTGTTTATCTCTTGTTTATCCCGTTTAAATAGGAGATAGAGTTAACCAACACGGAGAGGATCTACTCGAGATATGTTCTGGTATGATTCCTCGACGGGGGTTGGTTAGCATCTTTGTAACCCTGACTTCTCGGATATATAAGGGAGGTCAGGGACCCCTCTCAAAACAGAAGATCATTAGGTCATTCTACACCAAAGGGAATACAAACCACCATACAAGACGTAGGGTGTTACGCTCCGTGCGGCCCGAACCTGTCTAAAGTCTTGTGTTCCTTGCACCTTCGAGCTCCTGATCTCGGCGTCTCCTCACCCAAAACTTACCACCTTGGGTATATCCCTCGGTGGGCAGCCAGTTAAACACCGACATGGAAAACATTGTGGACAGCCGCTAGCTGAGGTGGAAGTTGAAGACGATAAGCTACGGGTCCGCAGATCTCAAGGATTTCGAAGGGTCCAACGTATCGAGGAGCAAGTTTTCCTTTGATGCCGAATGTCACACCCGATTTATAAGAACATAAATCGAGCAATCATATATGCGCCAGGATCAAGTCACGCATATATACAACAGATCATCAAGATATCACAACACATGTCAGGAATAACGTTAATATAAATCGTAAATGAATCAATAAATGAATTATTTTATTACAACCGAATCAAGAATCGGTTCAAGAGTTGCGGAAGCGTAAAAGGAATACATGAAGAGCTGGGCGCCACAGGGACGTCGACTGGGAGACAAACGCCTAGAAGTCGTCGAAGCCGCTGATGTAGTCCTCCACGTTGCCGGGCACTGAGCAGCAGTCGAAGATAGCCGAAACCGAACAGAAGAGTAGAGAGGCAAGTGTGAGTACAAACTCGTACTCAACAAGTATAACACGAGCATGAGGCTCTAGGGTTAGCTGACTCAACTGCATTAGCTTTTAGTCTTGGCAAAGTTTTATTAAAACTAATTACTACAAGTGGATGAATTACCATAAACCCAATTGCATAATAAATTAATCAATATTAATTAAGAACTACTGAGAACCATCCAAACCAAAACCACCCGGGGAATCGCCCTCGTCAAAGGTTGATAACCCCACTAATCAGACGGAGGATCTGGGCCGCTCATGACTGTGAGCACAGCTGATATATCAGTTTTACACTCTCGAGAGGTTGCACAACTTTACCCACAAGTCGTGAGCTACGCTAGTTGTTCATCACACTTCCTTAGGTGAGATGGCTAGCAAGCGCACTACGAGACCGTTACAAAGGATCACGTTGGTAAGGTGTAACCGCTAAGGTTTCTGGATCAGCGACGATGGGGCCCACCTCCGGGGGTACAAGACACACAGCACAGACCAAGCCGGAGGAGCAGGGACCATTGAAGCTTACCACCCCTCTTGCCCACGCAGGTAAGTTACTCCCGAACCAAAATGACCTAATTAGTAAGTCAAGACCGTCCCATACCAGTCTTGTGGTTGCGCGGTTGTCCCAGGTTGTCGCTCTATGAACCGGTCCTTATGGAGAGTGGCCAACCAAGCACTAAGCACCGTGCTGGCCCCCTAAACCATGTTTCTAACAAAAACATCTTTTAAGGACGCACAAACCACTCAAGCACACAGCACAGAGGGTCGGCTCCAGAATTAAGTTGCATAAGACCATTAATCAAATTAATTAAAAAGGACCAAGGTTTGTTATAGCGCAGCAACCTAGCACAACTAACCAAAGATGCAACCCACAGGATATATATATAAGGATATAAAAGTGGCTAGGAAGTCCTTATAGGTATACAAAATTAAAATGCAGTATGAAATTGTATTTAAAAGTGATAGGAGGTTCACGTTATACTTGCCTTCCTCGTACTCTCCCGGCTGCTGCTCGAAGTGCTCGGAAGACGGCTGCTCCTGGTACTGGTCCAAAGGCTCCGCGTCTACTCACGATCATCAAACATGGCCCACACATACACACATGCATAACAAGAACAAACTATAAGAAAACAGTACACCAATACAATAGAACAGCACATGAAACTAGCCTAGAACTAATCTACGCGTTACAACGATCGCGTGCATATAAAGAACACTTAAAACGGGGCTAAAACGCGAAAACTGCGCTTAAAACAGGATCCAGGGACCTAACTGTAAGAAAAACAGAGAAACCAGGGGCTTCTGGACAAAAACCGAGGACTTAAACGTAAATAAACCCTAGACACAGGGGCTAGCTGGTTAGAAACCTCAGGCTGGACGGCGGGTTAGATTTCCAGAGAGGCTAGGGGTCTAAACGCATGAAACAGGACTTATCCGTAATTTCTTTTGAACTACACGCGGACCGCGGGTTGATTCCCCGAAAAGGCGAGGGCTCTTTAGCAAAAAGACATGACCGAAGCGGTAAGATCTGTTCTGGGCCCTTAGATCCAGATCGGGCGGCTGAGATTAGATTCTTAAAGCGAAGGGTTACGCGCGACTCTCGACCCTTAGATCGGGATCTGGCGGCCGAGATTTAAACTAGTCCGCGAATCGGTATCCCTTAACCTGGATCCTCGGATCTAAATCGGGCGGCTCGGAGCGAACGGGTACACATGGTCTAATCCTGTCCACCCGTTCCTGATCCCACGGCCAGAGATGAACAGAAGCAGAAGACGGCGGAGGGGGGGTCGCCGGGGTTCCTTCCCGCGGCGGCGCTTCGCCGGAAGCGACCAAAATCGGCCGTCCGACCTCGATTCTGGATGGGGCTTGGCCGGGGAGAGGGAGTGGGCGACGGTGAACCCGTCTGGGCGGTTAGCATGGCAGATTGGGGTCGGACCGAGGCTCCCCATGGTGGAGTGCGGCACGGGACATGGCGGCGTGGCGTGGCGTGAAAGGGAGAGAGAAAGGGAGGAGAGGCGTGGCGTGATTCTTACCACCCCGGAGTGCTGCGACGGTGATTAGGGGCTGAGGACTGGCGGCGCCAGGGCAAAATCGTGGCGGCGCAGGGGCGGCGCTGTCCTCGGGTCGAGCTGCGGCACAGCAGCGCTAGGGCACAGGGGGAGCTGGGGGAAGGCAGAGGCGGCTGATGGGGAGCACGAGAGGACGGCTGGGGCCAAGAAAAGAGAGGGGTGGCGGCCTCGGCGTGCGGGCCACACGCAACGGAACTCCGCCCTTCCCGGGTCATTGCGGCCCGATCTAATCCAGGGCGGCCGGCTTCTAGAAGCAAGGGGAAACTCGGGTGCTGGCCAGGGCGCGGGCTCGGGTGCAGCTCGGGGGCAAAGGGTCCAGGAGCGCGGCGGCGGGTCCACGGTCAGCGGCCGAAGGGCCGGCCGGCGGGGAGAAAACAGAGGAGGGGAAAGAAAGAAGGGGGAGGAGCTGACGCGCGGGGCCCGGCGGGCAGAGGGAGAGAGGAGGGAGAGCGGGGGAGCGCTGGCTCGGGCTGGCGCTGAAGAAAGAAAACGGGCCGGCTGCCGGGCCGTGCGGGGAGAGGAGGAGATAGAAGAGGAGGGCCCGAGGGAGGAAGTGGGCCAGGGGGAAAAGAAAAGAGGGAGAGAGGGCCCGCGGTTGAGGGAGAGAAGAGAGAGGGTTTTGGGCTGGGCTGAGAGGGAGTGGCTGCTCTCTTCTATTCCCTTTCCTTTCCTTTTTTTCTTTACTCTACCCATTCAAACAAAACCATTTGAATTCAAATACAATTTGGATTCAAATCTACACATTCAACACAAATAAAACAATGCTGCGGCATGAATGCACAACCACTTTAACCCTATGATAAATTTTATTTCCTTGTGTTATAAATTGCTTTAAATGCTACAAAAATTAAAGAAAAGCCTGGAAAATTTATTTAAGCCCAAATAAATTAATTAAAAATGAGGAATTTACCTTAGGGTGTTACAAACCTACCCCCCTTACAGGAATCTCGTCCCGAGATTCGGATAGGCTAGCTAGCAAAGAGATCGGGATATGTCTTCCTCAGCTCATCTTCTCGCTCCCAAGTAGCCTCATCCTCCGAATGATGACTCCACTGAACACGGCACATCTTGATCCTCTTGTTTCGGGTGACTCTCTCAGATGTCTCCAAAATCTTCACCGGATGCTCGACATAGGTCAGATCCTCCTGCACATCCAACCCTTCTATCGGTGCTTGTTCTTCTGGCACTCTCAAGCACTTCTTCAGCTGCGATACGTGAAACACATCGTGCACTCCTGAGAGATTGAGTGGCAACTCCAGACGATATGCCACCTCACCTTTCCGTTCCAACACCTTGAACGGACCAATGTATCGAGGAGCTAGCTTCCCTCATACATTAAACCTGCGGATTCCTCTCATCGGCGAGACCTTCAGATATACATGATCACCCACTGCGAAGGTCAAATCTCGGCGACGAACATCCGCATAGCTCTTCTGACGAGTCTGAGTGACCCTCAGATTCTCTCGCACCTGCTGTACCAACTGTTCTGCCTCTTCAACAATATCTGGACCAAATACCTACCTCTCGCCAATCTGATCCCAATACAACGGAGTCCTGCACTTTCGACCATACAGAGCCTCAAACGGGGACTTCTTCAGACTAGCCTGATAACTGTTGTTATAAGAAAACTCAGCATACGGCAGGCATTTATCCCAGCTGGTACCATACTGTATAGCACAGGCTCGAAGCATATCCTCCAACACTTGGTTGGTTCTCTCTGTCTGTCCATCTGTCTGAGGATGATAAGCAGTACTGAAACGCAGCTTCGTATCCAACGAGTCATGCAACTGCCCCCAGAACCGTGAAGTGAACTGAGATCCTCGATCAGATATAATCTTCTTCGGAACACCATGCAGACAGACAATCCTAGAGATGTACAACTCTGCGAGTCTAGCACCGGAGTAAGTAGTGTTCACCGGGATGAAGTGAGCAACCTTCGTCAACCGATCCACTACTACCCATATGGAGTTGTACCCTTTCTGAGTACGAGGCAAGCCAACAATGAAGTCCATAGTGATTTCCTCCCATTTCCACTCTGGAATCTTCAACGGCTGCAATAACCCTGCTGGCCTCTGATGCTCTGCCTTGACACGCTGACAAGTGTCACAGATAGCCACGTACTCCGCAACGGAACGCTTCATTCCAGACCACCAGAATCATTCCTTCAGGTCGTAATACATCTTCGTGCTGCCTGGATGGATAGAATACGCTGTATCATGAGCCTCACTCAGAATCAACTTCCTGAGATCTGCTACATCCGGCACACATATACGACCCTTGTACCATAAGGTACCCTGCTCATCCTCTCTGAAATGAGGAGCCTTGCCAATCTTGAGCAACTCGCGAATCTCCTGCAGCTTCTGATCTTCCTTCTGATGCTGCCTGATCTCAGCCTCTAGAGTGGGTTCCGCCTCGAATGATGTACCCGAGGTGTGATGCACGAAACCCAGACTCAACTGCTCAAACTCCTCGCATAACTCCTGAGGCATCCGAAAAGCCACGGCCATGTTAACATAGCTCTTCCTGCTCAGAGCATCTGCTACAACATTAGCCTTGCCCGGATGATAGTGAATCTCCAGGTCGTAATCCTTGACCAACTCTAGCCATCTTCTCTGTCGCATGTTCAACTCACTCTGAGTGAAAATATACTTGAGGCTCTTGTGATCGGTGTAAATATCACACCTCTGCCCAAACAAGTAATGCCTCCATATCTTCAGAGCATGCACAACTGCGGCTAACTCCAGATCATGAGTGGGATAATTCAGCTCGTGCCGGCGCAACTGCCGCGACGCATAAGCTATCACTCTGCCTTCCTGCATCAGAACACAACCAAGACCATCCCTCGAAGCATCACAATACACTGTGAACCTCTTGCTCTGGTCCGGCAGAGTAAGGACTGGCGCCGTAGTCAACCTCTTCTTCAGCTCCTCAAAGGCACTCTGACGCTCATCCGTCCAAGAAAAGCCCACGTCCTTCTCTAGCAAGGAAGTCAAAGGCTTCGCAATCCTGGAGAAATTCTCAATGAACCTCCGATAATAGCCTGCTAAGCCCAGAAAAGAGCGGACTTCCTTCACCGTCTGTGGTACAACCCAGTCAAGCACATCCTTCACCTTCCCGGGGTCCACAGCAATACCTCCCTTGGAGATAACATGACCGAGGAACGGGACCTCGTCAATCCAGAACTCGCACTTGCTGAGCTTGGCATACAGCTTGTGCTCTCTGAGCCTCTGCAGCACAAGCCTCAGATGCTTCTCATGCTCCGCTTCTGACTTGGAATATATCAGGATATCATCAATAAATATCACCACGAAGGTGTCCAGATAATCCATGAAAACCTTGTTTATCAGATGCATGAAGAAAGCCGGAGCATTAGTCAATCCGAAGGACATGACCGTATACTCGTATAACCCATACTTGCAGGTGAATGCCGTCTTCTGAATATCCTCAGGACGAATCTTCAGCTGATGATAACCCGAACGCAGGTCAATCTTCGAGAATACACAAGCACCCTGGAGCTGATCAAAGAGATCCTCAATACGGGGCAATGGATGCTTGTTCTTGATAGTGACTGCATTCAGATCCCGATAATCGACGCACATTCTCTTCGCGCCATCCTTCTTCTCTACAAGCAATACAGGAAAAGCCCAAGGAGAGAAACTGCGACGGATATAACCCTTAGCTAGCAACTCGTCGACAGTCTTCTTAACCTCCTCATGCTCGACAGGAGCCATACGATAGGGCCTCTTAGCAATAGGAGCTGTGCCAGGCAGGAGATCAATAGAAAACTCAATGTCGCGATCAGGCGGCATACCTGGCAAATCATCCGGAAAGACATCCGGGAATTCAGACACCACGCGAATACCATCTGTGGGTCTAGCCTCCATCTGATGAAGAAATCCAGAAGGCTCCGTAGCTCCAACCGTAACCTCCTGACCATCCGGTGCCGACAGAAGAACCGTCCTCTGAGCACAATCTATCCGGACTCCCCACTTAGCAAGAGTCTCCATCCCAAGGATCACATCAATGCCCTTGGAGTCAAGCACCATCAGATTCGCACTGAAATCTACCGCCCTTATAGCCACACTGACTCTGGGGCAGAAGACATGAGACCTCAACTGCCCTCCCGGTGAAGACACTATCATGCACCTCTTTAACGTGCTAGTAGGAATACCATGATGCTCAACAAAAGACTGGGTGATGAAAGAATGTGTAGCACCAGTATCAAAAAGCACTGTAGCAGGATGGGCATTAACCATGAACGTACCAATAACCACGTTGGGAGCCTCGGCCGCTGACTCGGCCGTCACGTGGTTCACCCTGCCCTGAGCTGGGGCCTTGGGCGGTGCTGCACGTCCCTGCTGTCCTGCCTGCGCCTTCCGAGGGCAGACGTTGGCGTAGTGCCCTGGCTCGCCGCAGTGGAAGCACACTCGAGGAAGTGCAGCGGCCTGCTGCCCAGGAGGAGGAGTGGGCGCTCCCTGCCTCTGAGCTGGTGGAGTCGGAGGCGCCGGAAGCCTCTGACCCTGTCCCGCCTGCTGCTGCTGCTGAGGACGAGGCGGAAACTGCTGCCGCTGCTGGTACTGCTGGGGCGGCCTCTGCTGCTGCTGCTGTGGAGGGTACTGGTAGCGGGGACGGGTGTTACCGCCCGAAGAGGATGGAGCCATCTTCCTCTTCTTGTCCTCAATCTCCCGGCGCTTGCGCTCGGTGTTGAGGGCCGCATCAACCAGCTGGTTGAAGTTGTCGAAGCGGTGGTTCAGCAGCGCATACTGGATGTGATCATCCAGTCCCTCCTTGAAGTACTCCTGCTTGTCGCTATCACGAGCGACGTCAGCAGGGGCGTAGCGGGCAAGCTGAAGAAAACGGTCACGGTACTCCGTCACCGTCATAGACCCCTGAAATAACGAACACAGATAACAAGGATGGAAATCGCTCAATTGGTTAGATTTTACGAAAGAGATCAAGGATAGATCAAGCTCAAAAGAAATGGTAGGGAATTTCCGTTAAATTTTACCTGCTTAAGGGCACGGAACTCCTTCTGCTTCATCTTCATGATGCCCTCAGGAATGTGATGGTTCCTGAAACGCTCACGGAACTGGTCCCACGTGAGAGCCTCACGATCCCGAGCTGGGTAGGACTCCCACCAGTCAAGAGCGGAACCTCGCAGCTGCCCTGCTGCGTAAAGGACTCGCTCTCGGTCGTCGCACTGCGCAACAACCAACTGGCGCTCCACCGAACGAAGCCAGTCGTCCGCCTGGAGTGGGTCCGTGGCGTGAGAGAAGGTCGGCGGGTGACCTCTCAGGAAGTCCGCACGCCTGTCGCGGGGCTGAGGCGGCGGAGGAGGCGGTGGCTGAGCATGGATCTGCTGCAGAGCCTGAACGGTGTTGTTCAGGGTCGCCATCATCTGCATCTGGAGCTGGAAGAACTGCTCCGGGGTCAGTGGTGGCGGCATCGGCAACGGCTGACCAGTACCCTGGTTGTTCTGCTCCTGCTGGTCAGAACCGGAACCGGTGCGCCTGGTGTTCACCATCTGATTGCAACAAACGAAATTTATGAGAAATAGATATCGTGCAGCTGCGGAAATGAAACTTCGAAAGGATATGCCAGAAAGAAAGGAATATAGGTTTTACCCCCAACGTTCTAACTCAATTTTTTTATTATTTAGCTCAGGTTGGGTTAGGTCGATTGGCATGAACAAGTTTAACTACTAGCCTATGCAATCAACCAAAAATCCAAATCAAACATTTGCACAATAACAAACATGCAATATTCACAAATTAGTCGAGTTTTCCACACTACTCGACCAACACACTCGTTCTAGCGTATTTTTATCGGGACAACTTAAACTTATCACTTATAAGATTAGGCAACTCAGGCCAACGTCTACGGAAAACTCAAGCTACTTCTCAGAAAAGACGGGGGAGATGGCCAATCTAGGGCTTAAGACTCAAGGAATAGAAGCAGAAAAACGATGGCTGAAGACTTGCGGAGGCAAGCAAGCGAACAGAAGTCCTAAACTCGGCCAATTCTACCGAGGCTTCGTCCTACAGTCAACCTGGCTCTGATACCAATCTGTCACACCCGATTTATAAGAACATAAATCGAGCAATCATATATGCGCCAGGATCAAGTCACACATATATACAACAGATCATCAAGATATCACAACACATGTCAGGAATAACGTTAATATAAATCGTAAATGAATCAATAAATGAATTATTTTATTACAACCGAATCAAGAATCGGTTCAAGAGTTGCGGAAGCGTAAAAGGAATACATGAAGAGCTGGGCGCCACAGGGACGTCGACTGGGAGACAAACGCCTAGAAGTCGTCGAAGCCGCTGACGTAGTCCTCCACGTTGCCGGGCACTGAGCAGCAGTCGAAGATAGCCGAAACCGAACAGAAGAGTAGAGAGGCAAGTGTGAGTACAAACTCGTACTCAACAAGTATAACACGAGCATGAGGCTCTAGGGTTAGCTGACTCAACTGCATTAGCTTTTAGTCTTGGCAAAGTTTTATTAAAACTAATTACTACAAGTGGATGAATTACCATAAACCCAATTGCATAATAAATTAATCAATATTAATTAAGAACTACTGAGAACCATCCAAACCAAAACCACCCGGGGAATCGCCCTCGTCAAAGGTTGATAACCCCACTAATCAGACGGAGGATCTGGGCCGCTCATGACTGTGAGCATAGCTGATATATCAGTTTTACACTCTCGAGAGGTTGCACAACTTTACCCACAAGTCGTGAGCTACGCTAGTTGTTCATCACACTTCCTTAGGTGAGATGGCTAGCAAGCGCACTACGAGACCGTTACAAAGGATCACGTTGGTAAGGTGTAACCGCTAAGGTTTCTGGATCAGCGACGATGGGGCCCACCTCCGGGGGTACAAGACACACAGCACAGACCAAGCCGGAGGAGCAGGGACCATTGAAGCTTACCACCCCTCTTGCCCACGCAGGTAAGTTACTCCCGAACCAAAATGACCTAATTAGTAAGTCAAGACCGTCCCATACCAGTCTTGTGGTTGCGCGGTTGTCCCAGGTTGTTGCTCTATGAACCGGTCCTTATGGAGAGTGGCCAACCAAGCACTAAGCACCGTGCTGGCCCCCTAAACCATGTTTCTAACAAAAACATCTTTTAAGGACGCACAAACCACTCAAGCACACAGCACAGAGGGTCGGCTCCAGAATTAAGTTGCATAAGACCATTAATCAAATTAATTAAAAAGGACCAAGGTTTGTTATAGCGCAGCAACCTAGCACAACTAACCAAAGATGCAACCCACAGGATATATATATAAGGATATAAAAGTGGCTAGGAAGTCCTTATAGGTATACAGAATTAAAATGCAGTATGAAATTGTATTTAAAAGTGATAGGAGGTTCACGTTATACTTGCCTTCCTCGTACTCTCCCGGCTGCTGCTCGAAGTGCTCGGAAGACGGCTGCTCCTGGTACTGGTCCAAAGGCTCCGCGTCTACTCACGATCATCAAACATGGCCCACACATACACACATGCATAACAAGAACAAACTATAAGAAAACAGTACACCAATACAATAGAACAGCACATGAAACTAGCCTAGAACTAATCTACGCGTTACAACGATCGCGTGCATATAAAGAACACTTAAAACGGGGCTAAAACGCGAAAACTGCGCTTAAAACAGGATCCAGGGACCTAACTGTAAGAAAAACAGAGAAACCAGGGGCTTCTGGACAAAAACCGAGGACTTAAACATAAATAAACCCTAGACACAGGGGCTAGCTGGTTAGAAACCTCAGGCTGGACGGCGGGTTAGATTTCCAGAGAGGCTAGGGGTCTAAACGCATGAAACAGGACTTATCCGTAATTTCTTTTGAACTACACGCGGACCGCGGGTTGATTCCCCGAAAAGGCGAGGGCTCTTTAGCAAAAAGACATGACCGAAGCGGTAAGATCTGTTCTGGGCCCTTAGATCCAGATCGGGCGGCTGAGATTAGATTCTTAAAGCGAAGGGGTACGCGCGACTCTCGACCCTTAGATCGGGATCTGGCGGCCGAGATTTAAACTAGTCCGCGAATCGGTATCCCTTAACCTGGATCCTCGGATCTAAATCGGGCGGCTCGGAGCGAACGGGTACGCATGGTCTAATCCTGTCCACCCGTTCCTGATCCCACGGCCAGAGATGAACAGAAGCAGAAGACGGCGGAGGGGGGGTCGCCGGGGTTCCTTCCCGCGGCGGCGCTTCGCCGGAAGCGACCAAAATCGGCCGTCCGACCTCGATTCTGGATGGGGCTAGGCCGGGGAGAGGGAGTGGGCGACGGTGAACCCGTCTGGGCGGTTAGCATGGCGGATTGGGGTCGGACCGAGGCTCCCCACAGTGGAGTGCGGCACGGGACATGGCGGCGTGGAGAGCATGCTCGTGCAGAGGGAGAGAGAAAGGGAGGAGAGGCGTGGCGTGATTCTTACCACCCCGGAGTGCTGCGACGGCGATTAGGGGCTGAGGACTGGCGGCGCCAGGGCGAAATCGTGGCGGCGCTGTCCTCGGGTCGAGCTGCGGCACAGCAGCGCTAGGGCACAGGGGGAGCTGGGGGAAGGCAGAGGCGGCTGATGGGGAGCACGAGAGGACGGCTGGGGCCAAGAAAAGAGAGGGGTGGCGGCCTCGGCGTGCGGGCCACACGCAACGGAACTCCGCCCTTCCCGGGTCGTTGCGGCCCGATCTAATCCAGGGCGGCCGGCTTCTAGAAGCAAGGGGAAACTCGGGTGCTGGCCAGGGCGCGGGCTCGGGTGCAGCTCGGGGGCAAAGGGTCCAGGAGCGCGGCGGCGGGTCCACGGTCAGCGGCCGAAGGGCCGGCCGGTGGGGAGAAAACAGAGGAGGGGAAAGAAAGAAGGGGGAGGAGCTGACGCGCGGGGCCCGGCGGGCAGAGGGAGAGAGGAGGGAGAGCGGGGGAGCGCTGGCTCGGGCTGGCGCTGAAGAAAGAAAACGGGCCGGCTGCCGGGCCATGCGGGGAGAGGAGGAGATAAAAGAGGAGGGCCCGAGGGAGGAAGTGGGCCAGGGGGAAAAGAAAAGAGGGAGAGAGGGCCCGCGGTTGAGGGAGAGAAGAGAGAGGGTTTTGGGCTGGGCTGAGAGGGAGTGGCTGCTCTCTTCTATTCCCTTTCCTTTCCTTTTTTTCTTTACTCTACCCATTCAAACAAAACCATTTGAATTCAAATACAATTTGGATTCAAATCTACACATTCAACACAAATAAAACAATGCTGCGGCATGAATGCACAACCACTTTAACCCTATGATAAATTTTATTTCCTTGTGTTATAAATTGCTTTAAATGCTACAAAAATTAAAGAAAAGCCTGGAAAATTTATTTAAGCCCAAATAAATTAATTAAAAATGAGGAATTTACCTTAGGGTGTTACACCGAAACGTTGAACACCTCGAGTAGGAGACACCCGAAGATACACAAACTCTCCTACAGAAAACTGTAAGGGCTTCCTACGTTTGTCTGCGTAGCTTTTCTGTCTGGATTGGGCTGCCTTAAGATTGTTTTGAATGTGCTTTACCTTGGCTTCAGCCTCCGTGACCAAGTCGGGTCCAAAGATCTTACGTTCACCGACTTGTGACCAACTCAAAGGAGTTCGACACCGGCGACCGTATAGAGCTTCGAATGGAGCCATTTGAAGACTTGACTGGAAGCTGTTGTTTTATGAGAATTCTGCCAATGGTAAGCACTGGTCCCAACTTTTGCCATACTGAATGACGCAAGCTCTTCGCATATCTTCTAAGATTTGGTTGACTCTTTCAGTTTGTCTATCCATTTGGGGATGATATGCTGAGCTTCGAATAAGTCTAGTCCCTAGAGATGTTTGAAGTTGCTCCCAGAAACGAGCAATGAATTAAGCACCACGATCAGAAATGATCATCTTAGGCACTCCATGGAGTCGAATGATCTGCTCTATGTAGATTTCGGCATACTTCTTGGCGGTGAAGGTAGTATGCACAGGAAGAAAGTGAGCAGTTTTGGTTAATCAATCCACGATTACCCAAATGGAGTCATGTTTCTGGGAGGTGTTGGGCAAGCCAACGATGAAATCCATACTGATGTCTTCCCATTTCCAAGAGGGAATAGGCAATGGTTGTAAGACACCAGCAGTCTTGAGATGACTGGCTTTGATCCTCTAGCAGATATCGCATCCAGCAACATACCTTGCTATTTCTCTTTTCATGCGAGTCCACCAGAAGTTCTGTCTCAAGTCCTGGTACATTTTAGTACTACCAGGGTGCATAGAGAACTTGGACAGATGTGCTTCATCTAGAATTTGCTTTCGGAGCTGCTGATCCTTAGGTACAACGATCCGCTTCTTGAACCAGAGTACCCCCAAAGGATCTATCCACAAGCACTTATATTTCTCTTCTCCTTTGATAAGATTCTGCTTGATGATCTTTATCCCATCATCATGTTGTTGGGCCATGATGATACTATCCTTTAATGGAACTTCCTCTGAAAGCTGATTCAAACTACCTTGGGATATAATCTCAAGGTTAAGCTTTCTCATCTCCCAACAGAGGGTTTCATTCAGAGCCTCTACTGACAAACAAGAGCAATGCGCCTTTCGGCTCAAGGCGTCTGCAACCACGTTGACCTTGCCTGGATGATAATGGACTTCCAGGTCATAATCTTTGATTAGTTCCAGCCAACGGTGTTGTCTCATATTCAAATCCGCTTGGGTGAATATGTACTTGAGGCTCTTGTGATCAGTGTAGATGTTACACTTGGTTCCCATGAGATGGTGTCTCCAAATCTTGAGCGCATGAATCACAGCTGCCAGCTCAAGATCATGGGTAGGATAGTTTTGCTCATGGGGCCGGAGTGCTCGAGAAGCATAAGCGATGACTCGGTTGTTTTGTATAAGTACACAACCGAGTCCGATGCCCGAAGCATCGCAATAGACATCGAAGGGTTTAGAGTTGTCCGGTTGAGCCAACACTGGGGCGGTAGTGAGGTGGGCTCTTAGGGTGTGAAATGCTTCTTCGCATTTCTCACTCCAGACAAACTTAATTCCCTTTTTCAGTAGCTCGGTCATAGGTTTGGCTATTCTGGAGAAATCAGGGATGAATCGACGATAATAGCCAGCCAAACCCAGAAAGCTACGGATCTGATGAACAGAAGTAGGAGGCTTCCAATCCATTACCTCCTGAACCTTGCTAGGGTCCACAGATATGCCATCACTAGAAATAGTGTGGCCTAGGAATTTTACTGTATCAATCCAAAATTCACACTTGGAGAATTTGGCATACAGATGGTGATCTCTTAACTTCTGAAGAACTATTCGGAGGTGTTTGGCATGATCTTCAGGGTTTTTAGAATAGATAAGAATATCGTCGATGAATACCACGATGAATTTATCTAGCTCCATCATGAAAACTGAATTCAAGAGATACATGAAATAAGCTGGAGCATTGGTAAGACCAAAGGACATAACCAGAGATTCGTAAAGTCCATATCTGGTAGAGAAAGCTGTTTTTGGAATGTCACAAGGTCTTATCTTGATCTGATGATATCCAGAGCGAAGGTCAATTTTTGAAAACACCTTGGCTCCGGCTAACTGATCGAAAAGAATGTCAATGCGGGGCAGTGGATATTTATTTTTTATTATCACCGCATTGAGAGGGCGATAGTCTACGCACATTCGTAGGCTATTGTCCTTCTTTTTCACGAATAGAGCTGGGCATCCCCACGGTGAAGCACTTGGACGGATGTAACCCTTATCAAGAAGATCTTGAAGTTGGGTTTTCAGTTCTGCCAGTTCATTGGGTGGCATACGGTAGGGCCTTTTGGAGATAGGTGCCGTGCCTGGCTGTAACTCGATAATGAACTCAACATCCCTATCCGGAGGCATCCCTAGCAGATCGTCTGGAAAAACATCCGGATATTCACACACAATAGGGATGGCCTCGAGTTCAATCCCTTCTGCCACATAGGCACAAGAGTTGATACACCCTCTTTGTGATAGATAAAGAATGGTGGTTCCTTGATAGGGTGAGTCTATCTCCACAGCTCTGGATGGGATATCCAGTGAGACATGGTGTCTAGACATCCAATCCATACCTAACAAAACATCCATCCCTTCTAGATCCAGCAAAAGCAAATCTGTCTTCACCAGATTGCTGCCCAACTGGATTGGCACATTTCTACATATTTGACTGGATGCAACCCTACCACCCAGGGTTGCAATCAAATAACTTCCCCTAACCGGATATAATTCTAAGCCTAGTTTGGTTCTAAACTTTGAACTGATAAAGCTGTGAGTTGCACCGGAATCAAAAAGTATAATGGCGGGTTGATGGTGGATAGTGAAAGTACCCGTCATTATGGGAGCGCCCTCGGGGAGTTCGGAGACGGTGGTGAAGTTCACCATGCCTTGGCGAACTTGTACCATCTGTTCTTCCCTTTGCCCTTATGGTTTGCGTTGGAGGGCTGCCCTTGGGACGATCTCCTAGGTTGCGGACAGTTCTTGATGAAGTGCGAGGGGCTACCGCAATTGAAACAACGGTTGCCGTTGTTTCCTTGACCAAAAGGAGGGGAAGTGGGCCTGGGGCCTTGCTGCCGTTGCTGCTGCTATGGAGGAGCCGACTGTCGGTTAAACTGGAACTGCTGTGGGGGCCTGGCCACCCATCTCCCTGGTAAATTGGCGCGAGGTGGAGGTCGCGTCGCTGACTGCGGCACCAGCCTAAACCTCGACTGTTGGGCGCCGGAGGGACCAGGGGTGATCTTTCTCTTCTTCTCAGCCCGATGAGCTGAGATACAGTCCTCTTGGGTGATGGCCATGTTGACCAATTCGTTGAAAGTGTCGGCCCGGGCTAAGTTCAGTCGTTCCCGGAGCTTGGTGTTGAGACCGCGATGAAAACGGTCTCTCTTCTTGGCGTCGGTGTCTGCATGATAGCTCGCATATTGGCACAGGTGATTAAACGCTTGTGCATACTGCATGACAGTGTGAGTGCCCTGGGTTAACGCCATGAATTCATTGAGCTTGCGCTCAATCAAGCCTTCGGGAATGTGATGGGCGCGGAATGCGGCCTTGAACTCTTCCCAGGATACCACATGACCATTTGGTTGCATCGTGAAATAGTGGTCCCACCATTACGGGCAGTACCACGTAGTTGTTGTGCTGCAAAGAGGGCCTTGTTCGCCTCCGAGCATGGTGCCGACAGTAGGGCAAACTTGGACTCCACAGTGCGGAGCCATGCGTCAGCGTCTAGAGGTTCCTCTGTCTTGTGAAATAGCGGGGGTTAGGTACCGAAGAAATCCTGATACCCGGCTGAGGCATACTCCTCGCGGCTTCTGGACTGGTGATGGAAGTGCCCTAGTTGTACCCTCACTTGCTGGTTCAGTAGTTCGGTCTGCTGGGTCATTACCTCCGCTAGATTGGGTGGCGGAGGTGGCGGTTGTTGCGAACCGCTGGCCTGGTCGGGCCGGAAACCTTCAGGGGTTCCACGTGTTGCTCCAACCATCTGAAACAAAAGGAAAAGTCCATTATGTTCACTCATGCTTGTTTCCTTTTGTTAACAGGCATGCGTATCACACGTTCAGTTGATCCATCACACGCAAGTATGGGGACAAAGTATGCAGCAATTGGATACTAAACTTAAACTCCATAACTGAACATGCGGTACAACATATAGTACAACACAACTTCCACAATTCACAGTACAAGGCACACCAAGTGGTCCTTAGTCTGTACAACTGCTCGTTCTACCCACGAGATCATCCTACTCTACACTAGGTACATCCAGTACAGCGAGGAGAGCGACGGGCTAATAGTCGTCGAGGTTTCCCACCGACGACAAACTTCCGGAAGAGGAGTGATTGGATTGGGGATTTGGGGCGGGGTCACCGTGTTCGGAGTCAAGACTCGATTCTCCTTCTATTTCTTCTGGCTCTTCTTCTTCTTCCTCACTCTCATTTTCTTCTGGCACTACAGGTGGTGCGGGCTGCTCATGGAGGTCGTTGATATGGTTGACGGCATCATCAAGCTCAATGGTGAGATCTTGAACCTGATCCTGGAGGAACTCAATAATGGTATTGCGCTGGGCAATAACCGTCTCCCTCTCGTGGATCTGGTTCTCCTGGTTGTTGATGATCACGTCACGCTGGGCCAACAGGTCGACTTGGGCATTCGTGATAGTGTGAAGCTCATCCAGCTCATCAAGCTGCTGGGTGATAGTTCCATGGTGAGCTTGAGCTAAGGTGGACAACTGGTTCATGCTCCGACGTTGCAGCAACTGATAATGATGCTGCACGTTCATGAACTGGATAAGAGCCTGCAGTGTCTTGAGAGATAGATCTCCCAATAAATGACTGCAGCAGGAGATCCTGAAGGTCCACTCGGGGTCACGAGAGTCTGTGGCTGGGAACAAACCGATCGGATAGGCAGCCACTTCCTCGGGGTGCTTGTCACAGAAGACGTGAATAGCTTCAAGTGCTGCAGACTCAAAGGTATCCACAAGGCGGTGACCAATCGTGCGAATTGTGACAGGTTGCCATAAGTAGCGAGAGGGATGCTGCAGAATAGTCATCTTCACCCTACACCGAGGAACACCCGCTTCAACAAACTCATGTCCGTCGTAAAGTGGGGGTGCGTCATAGCCGAAAATCTGAAGTGACTCCCACAAGAGACGGGGAAAACCCTCCCAATGCAAGGCATTGGTATGAGCGTGTCCTTCGCGATCCCAATGAATATTTGGAGTCTCAGCCATCTGAAGCAAGATTTCAAATGGTGAGATACAAAGGTACAGCAACACAGAACAAGAGTCTAATGAAATGGTGACACAATTGCATTGAATGGCTGGAATGCAACTATTCTACAGAAGACTCACAAGATAGCTGTACTGAGATAACCGATTCTGATAACAGCAAAGACTGGAAATCAGATGGACATTACTAATCTTAAGAATGGATAAGCAATGGGGAGATACTAAACTCAATGGCTGTCTGAAGATCGTGACAAGTCTGCATCTGGGATAGACCACTCTTCAATAGTCCTTAGCCAAGCACTCAGACAAGACATTCAAACAGGTTTATTATGCATGCACGGTTCTACTTGACCTCATCAACACACAATTGCCAAAGAAGCTTTGGACTTACGAGGTTAGTTTCGGTGACATATACATACGCCTCTCCTTATATAACTAGTCGTATTTCCTATTCGCAAGCCTATTACTCGTGCTGAGTGTACCTGCAGAAAACCACAGTTGAATAGTGAACCTTTCATGCCAGCACGTCATGAAAGCGTCCCCAAACATTACTGTTCACCATAGAAACAGCATCTGTACAATTATCGCCATACAGACGACGTTAACATACGTTATTGAAATAACGTATTCACGAGGGTACCGCAAAATGCGGGGGTATGAACAGCGATCGCCATACCCTACGCCGAACCATTTACTCCCAATATAACCAACCTAAGTTGATATATTGGCAGCATCTCAAGTAGACCACTGCTTGAGAAACAGCATTCGGTTCGCATCACCGACGGGAAGGCCAAGCTCTCTTAGTTGGCTGAGGATTCTTACCATCTTACCTTGCGGCGGATGATGATGACTCATACAGTTCTAAGGTTGGTTGTACTTGAAAGTAAGTTTTTGCAAAAAGTAGTGCTGGAAGTTAGAAACCTAGTATAGTAACTAGCAGTCACCTGGTAGTTCCCAAATAAACCCTTAGGGCTCTACGAACTAGACACACAACCTTAGCGAATCCAACGCCTTTTGTAAATTCCTTTGTTATGCCAAATTTTATTCTGAAATTATTTCTAAGCACTGTAATATTCCTGGATCTTCTCCTACATCTTGTATAGAGTGTAGGTTAACCTACAGCTCTGATACCAGCTGTGGCAGAACCGCCTGAATTATTCCGGTTCAAGCGCACTAATCATCGCTACAAAGGCAAGATGATCTCAAATGCACTTCAAATGGAACAACCCATGGGTCTGTCGGGTCACCGCCCGATGCAACCACGGTTACACAGGATCAAAGTAGGTTATACTCATACAAGATGAGCTCCAGGTACATAACAGCGCAAGCCTTTACCACAGAGTAAGTAGCATTATTACAAACCAGTTTTCTCCAGCCCTGACTGGAGCAAATTAACAAAGGGGTTGTTTAAAAGCAACGGGTAAACACCCATTGGCCAAAGTCACAGCGGAAAGACAACGCGACTAACAACATCGCCATCAGCAGCACCATGCGTAGCCCAGTCGATGGTGTCACTCCGAGGGGTCAATGCTGGCCGAGGACGGATCCCATTCCACGGAACAACCAGGCGGAACAGCAAAGGGGCAGGACGCACTATCGGCCTGGTTCTCAACCGGCATACCTGAAAGCTGTTCTAGCAAGACTGAGTATAATGATACTCAGCAAAACTTAATCGGGTTCTAGGGAAGGTCCCAGAAACTAGACCATGTTTGGTTGGAAGCTCTGAGTTTCTTTTGCTGAAAAGCAACAAAGAGTATGAACTAACTTTTCATATTTTAGCCATCAAATTCTAGTAGTTTTATCCATTCTAGGTGAGCATTACCTCTAATAAAGCAAGGCAGATCTTCATCAAACAACAAGTTGTATCCCTCATGTTACACTTGTTACTCCATGTGGCAAAAGGGTCAAGTAGTCGCAATATCCGCGAGAAACGGACGATTCTGAATCGAATTTCAATACCTTGCAAGGGATCCTAACCACACGCTCGGAAACTTCAATTTTTCGGGCAACCATTTCCATCATATTCCGGGTCGTGGAACAGGGCCACCACAAGCGACTGCAGGACCATACGCACATCACTGTGCGGGACATATTCTTACAGCACGACTGTATGACCATACTCCCGTCTGCCATGCAGAACGTATTCCCGCCCGTCGGTGCGTGCAACAAAAATCAAAGTCGAGTGGTGGGGTAAGTCCACTTGCCGGGCCAATCAGGTAATAGGCTTACCGTGTACCATATTTTACGGCATGCGGCTAGTACTTTCAAACACTTGACTACCACTACCACACTTTCCGACCTTAACAAATTTCATCAACACTGATGGGGTATGCTGTTATCATTTCTACCATAACCATAACCCCGTCCGTCATCCTTATAATGAGTGACAGAATTGATAAACAATCAACTTCTATATCGCGCGAGTGACAGGAAATCACTCGACTTCTACCGTTCCTATTAGCAAAGCATCTATGCGATAGGACTCGGGATAAGCATTACAAAGGTTCCTAGGATACATGCATCTAGGGTTTCATTTCAATTCCTAGAACTTAAATGCACAATATTGAAATAATAAATAAGTGCGTAATTTGAAAACTGGGTTATGCCACGGGGCTTGCCTTCGAAAGCGAAGCTAGGGTCAGACGAGTTAAAAACTTCCGAACCTTGGTTCGGGGCTTCAGTCACTTCCTCAGTAACTTGGACGGAGTCTTCAGATAGCTCGGGTTCGGGTTCCAAGATCAACTCGTAGTCTCCGTCTTCAAGTGTCGGCGAGTCTACATGATATGCAAGGATTGATGCTTAGTGACAAACATGTTAAGCCTTTCCTTCACGATAAAGTTATAATTCAACAAATCAACACACACCCAGCATCAACAACAAATTGACAAACTCATTAAACAGCTAAGTATTTGTCCTTAAGTAAGTATCACAAAGCTAAGGCAAGTTATTCCTAATCATAGGTTTAAACACATTTAGTATTAATTATACCCAAAGCTTAGTTATTTGAACTTATATGGAAAGTAACCTCAAATTTTATCTAACTGGGTTTATTAATAATAAATAAGCCTACCATAAATTTTTCCTAATTTTTGGCTAATATTTCCTAAAGCAATTTGAATTGCATTCAAATTTAAAGTTTAAAGTTAAAACTTGATTCAGACATGGATAAAATCCTTCAAATATTTTTTAGCAGTCATATTAAGGCCATAAGATTCTAACATAAAGATACATAAGCATGATTTTATTAAAAACTTACTTAATTAAACCTATCTTGATTTGAACTTAATTTGACCAAATTTGAAATTACTCAAATTACAAAATGGTACTGGTCTTGAATTTTTCACACAAAACTAAACACTACTTAAGCTAACTAGTAGCCAAGAATTACAGGAAATAAAATTAAATCACACAAGTTATACACAAAAGATCCCTTTTTGAAAATATTTAAATAACTTCAAAAATAATTGATTTCAAACTACACTTTAGTAACAAAAGTTGCAGATCTCATTTTTATGAACACAACAGAACTTGTTTTGCCATTTTTGGATTTTTCTACAATTCCCTATGAATTTTCAAATCTAGCTAGATTTGAATTGGAAAAAGGTACTGATTCTTCACAAAAAGGCCCCTGAAAAGTTCTAAAACAAAGCAATCAGGTCCCTAGCCGGTTTTCCTCTCGGGGTGGATCACCGGCGACCAATTCCGGCGAGATAGCTCGTCGGCGGTGAGGGCAAAGTGAGGGGAAATGCTCAGGGGCTTACGGCAGTCACGTGGGTGGCCGAAGTTGGGCTGGGGAGGAACTGTAGCGGCGGAATGGCGGTGACAGAGGCGGCGGCGGAGCTTTGAAGCTCGGTGGCGGCGTTCCGGTGGCTGGAGGGTGGACGAGAAGTGCCTGGGGAGCTTTGTGAGGATGATGTGGTGCTGATGGTGTGCTTGGCCGGGGCTGGGGATTACTGGAGGAGCGGGACGACGACGAGGCCGAGCGGCAGCGGAGGAAGAACTCAGGCGTGCTCGCGGGCAGACGTCTCCGGTGGGGGAAAAGGAAAATGGCCGGTGCGATGAGCTTTATTAGGGAGTAGCTGTGGTGCTGATGGAGGTCTGGATCGAGGGTGGGAGGCTCTGGAGGAGGCTGCGGACGGCGAGGCCGAACGGCGGCATGGCTTGGACGGCGGCGGCGCGAGGAGGAAGATGACCGGGGGTGATTTGAGCTTAGGGAAAAAGCAAAAGGGGTTGCTCACAAGGTACTGAAGGGCTTTATACGCTTAGAGAAGCACTGGGGCACGGCAAGGAGGAGCTGGACGCCGGCGACGTCGTGGCGGCCGTGGAGAGCTCGGGGATGGCCTGGCGGCTCGGGAAAAAGGCCACCAGGGCCTAGCAAGCAGCGGGGGCGATGCGCTGGAGGTGGAGGTGGCACTGGCGAGCGGCGCGGGGGTAGGTGGCGGCCAGGGCAGCTCGCCGGAGTTAAAGCGGCGGCGTCAGGAGCTCACGGGGGAAACAGGGAAGCTGGAGGTGGACGACGAGGACCCAGTTGTAAAAGTTCAAAAGTTCAGGGAGCTCACTGTAAAGCTTGAATAACTTCCAAACCAATGCTCAAATGAAAATGCTCCAAAAACAAAAAGTGTAGAGAATAAAAAGTTCTACAACCATGCTTTAGGGTTCCTCTTCAGAAGAGTTGAGGTTTCAAAGTTATTTTAAAAACCATACAACTAGTCAAATTTCTTTTTAAACCTATTTGAATTTTACATTTCAAAAAGCTCCCTGGTTTGTTTTCACTTTTTACAGTGGTTTAAAAGTAAAAGCATCATTGCAAAACAGCCCTTCCTATATTTCAAATTTATCCACACTCACACATATTTTTCACATTAAGCCCTATATTTTTCTAAAATTACAGAAAACACCCTAAAATCTTGCCCTTAAATAGCATACAAGAGCACATCCTACACTCAATGCACTATGTCTGGCTCCCATATACGTGAGATGTCATAGAAACTCATCATTGGCTTTAATTTATACCAACTCCATAAAAGGCTCAATCCGCCTAGAGAGATTGGAAATAAACCTTCTGACAAAGTTGATCTTACCAATGAGCTGCTAGAGCTCCCTCTTCGTAGTAGGTGGCACCATTGTTCTCACAACTTCTTGAATCTTTAGGCCGATCTCGATTCCTCTTTCATGAACCAAGAAACCCAGGAATTGACCGGCCGATACGCCGAAAGCGTATTTCTTCGGATTCATCCTAAGCCCAAACCTTCTGGTTCGTTTCAGAACTTGTCGTAGTTCCCCCAAGTGCCCTTCAACCGACGCAGATTTCACCATGATGTCATCAATATAAATCTCCACCAACTTTCCGATCAGGTCGTGAAAAATGTAGTGCATGGCACGCTGATAAGTAGCGCTGGCACTCTTCAATCCAAAGGTCATAACCACATATTCGAACAGTCCTACTACCCCAGGCACTCTGAACGCGGTCTTGTTTATATCCTCCGGAGTCATGAAGATCTGGTTATAGCCGGTGTTGCCATCCATGAAACTCAAGATCTTATGATCAGCAGCTGCGTTGATCAATGTCTTCGCGACAGGCATCGGGTATTCATCCTTTGGAGTAGCCCTGTTGAGGTCTCTGAAGTCCACATAGACTCACCATCGGCCATCTTTCTTTTGCACAGGTACGACACATGAAATCCACTCGGCATATTTGCAGGGCCTGATGAATCCTGCTTCTAGCATTTTCTCCACCTCTTTCTTGACTTCCACCAGAACTTCAGCCTTCATTTGCTGTGCTCGCTGCTGAAATTGCCGAAATACCTTCTTGAGAGGGAGCCGATGCTCGATTATGCTCCTGTCCAACCTAACCATCTCCGTATAATCCCAGGCGAAGCAATCTGCGTACTCCTTTAGCAAAGCTTTCATCGGCTCTCGTAGACACGGGCGTAACTTTTTGCTGATAAATGTTGGTCGTGGCTTATCCCCAGGACCAATATCCACTTCTTCGAGCTCGTCAGCCGATGTAAACCCATATCCTAATTTTCTATCATCTCTTAAGTCAACGCTGCAAATGGATAGAGAAGATAATAAAAAGAATTTCGGCCGATCATTGAGATTGGCCACTTTATAACCTTCATTGATCTTTGAAATTTTACAATTGAAGTATGGCCGGCTGCTAGAGCGGGCCTCCTCGTAATTGCTATGATCATGTAAAACACTTGCCATCAAAAGTTTACATTTTATTTTTTGGGGCCGATCGCGGGGATCGGCCTTGCCGAGTGTGTCAGAGCAGCTCGCTCTTTGTGATTTTTCTACTCTGTATGGCCAGTGGATAAGACCAGCCTCACCCCTTTTTTGTAGCTTCAACACGGTTGCAGCCTTCCAAACTAATCCCTGAGATCGGCTCTGGGTCTTCCGCGTCCCAGATACTCATGGCAGCATGTGAGATCTCGATCGAGTCATCTGCATGAACCACCACTTCCTCATCTCCATCCCACTGAATTAGACATTGATGCATTATGGAAGGGATGCAGCAATTGGCATAAATCCAATCCCTGCCAAGTAGGGCATTGTATGCACTCTTGCTGTTGACGATGAAGAAAGAGGTTGGGACGGTCTTGTTTCCAACGATCAGATCCACACTAAGGATGCCTTGTGCCTCTGATGTTTGGCCGTTGAAATCCTCAGGGTGACGTTGGTCTTGATCAGATCTCCAGTGGACCGCCCCAACCGATGCAGCACTGAGTATGGCATTATGTTCACTGCCACTCCCGTGTCGACCAACATCTTGTTGATAGGCTGGCCATTTATGTAACCCTTAAGATATAAAGCCTTCAAATGCTTGTAGTTCTTTGCTCGGGGCTTCTCAAATATAACTGGCCGCGGCCCCAAGTCAAGCTGGGCTACCGATAACTCTTCACAGCCTCGAGCGGGGAACTCCGTGGGTAGTACAAACACCATATGTGCATCAGCCGATGTCTTCGCATTGGCTCTTGTTGATTTTGGATGCCACTCCTTCTTGGGAGGACGCGACTCTCTTTGGACTTTATCCGCCAAATCTGGGCGCACCTTCCTCAGTGTCTCAAGATATCTGGCCTTGGCTTCCTCCAGACTGCGCAGTCGCCGTACCCTACGTTTCTGGGAGCGGTTAAGTCTATCAGGGCACCAGCACGGCCGGTGATACTTATCCTCCTCCTCTTCAAAGTCCACCCTTCTTCGTGGTGGCTGAATCTGTTCATGCTGGGATGGCACAGGTCCCAAACATCGAAAAACCGAGACCCCTTCTGCATCTCGCTTTCGGGATCCGCACTCCGGGCAATCCTTAGTAGTAGGCAATCGGCTCATGCCAGAGTCCTAGCAATACTTGAAGGGCAATGCCAATGGTCACGCGTGTCTTCCAGCTTCTTCAAACTCTTCCCAGTACGGCATTCATACTTTTCCTCCTCCAACTCAAATTGGAGACGTTGCTGGTACTGGTACTCATACTTTTTGAGGAGATCGGAAGAAGCTGGCCGCTGATTCCTGACATGCCTTATTTGTTCTTCCGTGATATATCCCTTTTCCCCTTTTTGGGGCCGATAGTATGGATCAGCCTCTTCATTCCAGGTGGGCGACGTAACGCAGGCCCTGCCATATTAATGCTGAGTGCGAAATCTAATTATCGCCTTGCAGACCAGTCATAACCCTCCACCATATTCACACTTGAGAAAGGCTGGGTATCGACCTTCATGGCAGTTTGACCCAGGATCAATCGGCCTTGCTCGATAGCCGATTGGATCTGCTGATGGAGTTCCTTGCAGTCGCTAGTGTTATGGGTGAAAGAATGATGCCACTTGCAATATGACCTCCCTTGCAGCTCTTGTGCTGCAGGAAGTTTGCAGCCTTCAGGTAACTTCAACTGCTTCTCCTTCAATAACAGATCAAATATATGTTCAACTTTGCTCATGTCGAAGTCAAAACCTTTTGCGGATCCCTGTTGTTTCACCCACTTAAAGGACACGGGATTTGCCCCCCGAGTCCATTCTGCAACTACTACTTCTTGGTCATCCCCAGAATCCTCAGTGTCTTCTGTGTCGATCAATGTTACTTGAAGCTTGAACCTGTCCTGGTATAGTTCTGGGTGGTGCTGCTCATATGTTGTTAACTTTTGCACCAAATGCGCAAAGAATTGAACTCCAATTGGAAAGCTAGATCCTTGATCGGCTTTAGTAGTCCCAAGGATGCCAACTCGACCGCCTCCTTCTCTGAAATACGGGTCGAGTAGCATCGGTTCTTTACCTCTCTGAAGCGTTGGATGTATTCCGCCACGGTTTCCCCATGCTTCTACCGTACTTGTGCCAAGTCAGCAATTCCTGCCTCTGCAGCTTCTAAGTGATATTGAATATGAAACTGCTCCTCTAGCTGCTTCCAGGTGCGGATTGAATCGGGGCCTAATGATGTGTACCATCCAAAGGCCGACCCTGTGAGAGACTGCGAGAAAAACCTTACTCGCAAGGGATATGACACTGAGATCATTCCTAATTGCTCCAAGTATCGGCTCACGTGCTCGATAGAGCTAGATCCTTCTGCTCCACTGAACTTGGTGAACTCAGAGAGCCGACACTTGGGCGGCAGGGGAATTAAATCATAGTCACTGGGAAACGGCTTAGTATAGCCGATCGCCCTCCTCTTTGGTAGAATGCCGAATTGATCTCTTAGGATGGCACTGATCTGGTCTACCGTCTGCACTCCTAGGGCCGAGTGCGTACTGTCATGACTCGGCCCGGTGGCATAGGCAGCTAGCCATGCTTGTTTGTCAGCATCTGCCCCGGAAACTCCTCCAGCCGCCCTCTGCACCGAATCTACTGGATTGTTGCTGTCCGGTATATAAACACACATATACCCGTGTGGGATCTCCTTGGGCGGCTCGCTGAAGAACTGGTGATCCGCAGGGTCACCTCCCACCTTGTAGATGACGTAGGCCGGGGAGCCGTGTGACTCCGGAGCCGCGAGTGCATAAGGCAGCTGTGGCTTAGCCTGGAACGTCAATTCTCCCTTATGACTCCCAAGGGTAGGTCCCGTTGGAGAGTATTGATACTTCATGATCTCCTAGACCACGCGCAGCACGACACGCCCGAAAGCATTCACCAGGCTCTCGGAGTGTCGATGCAATGAGTGGGCCATCATGTAGTTTACTTCCTGGCGCAGAGCTCTGGTATAATCTTCTGAAGGGGTGGATAGGTCCACGTCATCAAGAGGGCCTTTAGGTGAGAACCCCTTCCACCTAACGCCGTGGTGGCGGGTCATCTCGAAAGAGCCGATGAGATCGGCTTTGAAGAGAGCCTTGATCTTGTTGTATTTCTATTTGTGCTCAGCAGGCAGCTCCTCGTACATGATCGGATCCTCCCTCATCATCCCGTCAGCAGAAGTTGATGTAGTTGATGAAGATTGTCCCACCGAGCGTGCCAGAATATATTGTCGGTCAAAACCCACCGGCGAGCAGCGACAGGCAACACGAGGAGCCGGGAGGCTCCCAGGACTGCTGGTGGGCCCCGGTCCCTCGGTCAACGGCCCGAGATCTGGCACACGACCTGGCGTCTGGGTTGCTAGGCGTGCCACCTGACCTTGTACCTGATCTGGAAGGTCTTGTATGTTAGTTTTCTGCATGCACAAACATGTTTAAACATTAGTCCGAGCCGTGATCGGCTCATCGGGTGATTCCCGATATCGGTTGTAAAGAGCTGACTGTATCCAATATCAGATCGGATCTACATATTTGAAAAAGGTAAGCATATCCGATGGTAATATAAAACTTGCTATGTAACCATTAAGCTAATTCAATCTACGACGGTTAAAACTTTCACTGCATAGCCGGAACATCCTATATATAATTGAGCCTAACAGATACGGAAGGTAATGAAATAACAACCTAAACCGAGGCCTAAAAACCAACAGAGAGCCGATTCCCGAAACAATCCCTCTTTAGGTTGATACAAAATATCGAGCGTACCGCCAGAATGTTCAATCCGTTTGAAGGGTCTATTCATGCAGATGTTAAGCTAAATCTTCGATAAACAAAGACTAACCATAACGGATTGGATCTACTAATCAAGAGCAGAGCAAGGTGCTGCCCTCACACCCAAGATCGGGTCCAAGGGCAGCTAAACGTTGACAGATAACAAACGATGCACGAAAAAGCATGAAAGAGCCGATGCTACTCTATAAACGCCAAGATAACTAGTGTCACTCGCCATCAATAATGCTTCAGTACGAGAAATACAAAGGTAGACAGGCAGGAACGATGCTGCCCCAATCACGCAAGGCGTGATCGGGGCTGCACGGCACTTACCCGAGAAGCCCTACAACAAGGGGTGGCGATGCGCCAAGAGTTGTTGTGAATGATTGATTGTTCGTTCTTTATTCATAATCCAAGGTACATATTTATAGTCCAGAGACTTGCCTTCCCTAACCAATCCTAACTGACCACGACACGAATCCTGGCTATCTCTATCCAAACTATTTTAAACACACACACCTATCTAGATACATGGCCAATCCTGGCCTCAAACGCCCGCGCAGGGGCCGTCGCAAGCCCACTATAATTATCTTTCAAGCCCATCTTTCTTCGCGGCCCACCTCCTGGCCTAGCTAAATTATGGCGATAATAGTATTATCCTTCTTCAAGTTGCTAAAATGACAGGACAAGTTCCATTGGACCGAGGAGGCGGAGCGGGTGCTGGAAGACCTCAAGCATCATCTGCAGACACCCCCCATCCTCACAGCTCCATAACCAGGCGAGAACCTACTAATCTACATCACCGCGACTACTCACGTCATCAACACGGCAATCATCATGGAACGCCAGGAGGAAGGCCATGCCTTCGGCGTGCAGCAGCCAGTCTACTTCATCAGCGATGTCTTTTTTGAATCCAAGGTTCGTTACCCATCAATTCAAAAACTACTCTACGCTATACTCATCACCTCCAGGAAGCTTCACCACTACATCGACGGATACAAGATCTCAATTGTCACTGATTTCCCATTGGCGAATATACTTTACAATTGGGATGCCACTGGACGTATCTCCAAGTGGGCAGTGGAATTGAGAGCTCTTACTCTTGACTTCAAGTCTCGCACCGCCATCAAGTCGCAAGCACTAGTCGATTTCATGGCAGAATGATAAGAAAACCAAGTGGAAGCTTCAGCCAACCTGCTAGAGCATTCGGTGATGTACTTCGACGGCGTTCTCAAGCTCGGAGGTGGTGGCGCCAGAGTACTCTTCATCAGCCCAACAGGAGAACAACTCAAATATGTATTCTAGATATTATTTGAGGTCTCAAACAACGAAGCCGAGTACGAGGCACTACTGCACGGGTTATGCCTGGCAGTCTCTCTGGGCATCAAGCGACTATTTGTATACGGTGATTCCTTGCTGGTAGTCCAACAAGTCAACAAGAAGTGGGATATCAACAAGGGCACCATGGATGCGTACGTTGTAGAGATACGCAAGCTTGAGAATAAGTTCTCGGCCCTAGAAATTCATCACGTGATTCGTGACAACAACATGGGGGCGGATGTGCTCTCGAAGCTGGGCTCCGATCGAGCAAATGTCCCACCAGGAGGTTTTGTCCACGAGCTGCATCACCCATCCATCAAGATACTAGATCAAAGCACCATCGTTCAGGGTCTAACAGAACCCGACTGAGAGGTCATGATGATCGAGGTTGACTGGCGGGTGACTTTTATTGACTCCATCAAGGAGCACAAACTACTCCCCGGCATCGACAAGAAGAGCGAAGAGGCTGCACGCAACTTAAAGTGGAGCAAAGGGTACGTTCTGGTCAGAGACAACCTAAACAAGTGTGGATCAGCATCAGGCATACTCATGAAGGGTGTCCGTATGGAGGAAGGCAGAGAGATACTCCAGGAGATCCACGAAGGCGCATGTGGGAACCATGCTGGTTCTTGCACGCTGGTCGGGAAGGCTTTCAGATCTTGTGTTTCCTTGCATGTGTGCGAACCTGAACTTGTTTGGGCTCAACTTGAGTTCAACCGAACCACTTATGTTTGGCCGAACACGAGTTTCCTTGGTTCGTGCCAGTTTTTGGTCTGCTGCACCCCTGCACCAAATACTCAACAAATCTTATGGAACTTTATTAGTATAATAAAAATGAATATGTTTCTTGTCATCAACTCCATTTTATTCTAACAATGTGGTGGTCAATTATTGAGATAGTGACCCCCAACAGCCATGCACCGTGAAGTGAGCTCACGGTCAGCCCTACCTTCCCAACCCACTTGTCTCGTTCCGGTCTCGCCAATGGAGTTAATATAGCAAGCTGCTGCTCCTACGGCTGCTTGTTGGCTTAGAGTACAGTTAGCATGGCCGGAATGTGAGCGACGCCGTGACTCCATGTCCCGGCTATGGCCGCCGCCAAGGACGTCATGGTTTTGACCATTTAGAGTATGTTTGGAGGGTAGGTATGTGCTCAAGAGAGTGAGGCGAAGCTTTTAAGGCAGCTCATCATTGTAGCTTAGCCTCGGAGTTGATAGCCATCGTAGCTCGAGCTCCGGCCTGCTACCAAGAGTACCAGGACATGCGCAAGCACGTGGGGAGGCTAGCTAGGAAAGTCTGGTGGATGGAGACCTAGCTGCCAGCGAGATCCGTGGCCTACCTGACGTTGTATCCACGGCCGAGAATAGAGGTACTGTACCTGGGTCGGGACTTGCTTGGCACAGAGAGAGGGGCTAGAGGGAAAGCGTGTGAGAAAAGTTTTCTAAGAGGATTTTCAGCAACAACACTGCCAGAAAACTGAGCATTCGTCTACGGCCGTTAGTACCGGCTGTCTTTCCTATTAAGGGATGATCGACCATTCCTGAGCTGGTTTAAATCGAACGGTTATGCCGCATTTTCTCTTGTAATTTCATTCATCAGTCATATGTTGTTTTTGGCCCAAATTTTTATTTTATTTTATTTGTCTCCATGATGTCTTGTGGGAGGGCTTGCATACACACCCAACGGTAGGTACACCATCGGGGCAGCGGTAGACGGTGTAGTGCCAATTTTCATGTGACCCGAACAAGACGATGAATAGGATAAAGTGGAAGCTACATGAAAACAGTAGAAATGCGTGGTCTAGACCCAACAGCAGATATGATATCATTGTTTCTAACAAAAGCTCCTGAACTTTAGTATCTTCATTCTATAAATAAAACATCTTTTGCACGTAACTGCAACCTATACATATACATTCACTTGCCTGCGCAAAACTGCAACAAAAGCTCCGGTACTGGGGGCTTTTTTAACCTGTACTACAAGCGCTTTTTCCAGTCACTAAGAGGAATCTCCAGCAAATTTCAATCAAATTCACTAAAATTCAAAGTCTGGCTTCTGACCTGGGTCATACATATAGCCTGATCTTTATTGAATCAGTTAAACCAGCTCTAAACCTATCCGAACCAGTCCAAACTGTTATGAATGATAAATCAAACCAAACCAAACTTTTTTACATCTCACTTCATTACCCACTGAACCAAGCTATTCCAATTAAGAAACACAACCACCAAAACTAGTTTGAGACCAAACTAATAGACGCATTAATAATATAATGGTATGGCAGCCATTCCTTTGTTGTTCTACATCACCGACCTGTCAGTATTATGTCTATTATTAGAGGCGTCACAGTCAGACGCTAGCTCCGACGCCAGCGCATGGCAATGTTGGGGACCCACGTTGTCGCAGATATCCTCTGTGTCATGAATGGTTCACACCAACGTTGATTGCGACCTAGGAGCACGCACACTGGGTCCACACCAACGTTGAGTGCGACCTGAAGCAGGTGGGGATCGCCCCTGACCTACTTCCATGGTTCCAGCGAGGGGAAGTGGTACGACCTTGCTAGGTCTGCGGTGACTACACACAGATGGTTGTGTACGTGTCACGGCAAATCGGGTGCGCCATGGTGGCATAGCGGTGTGACCATTGCACGATTCGCTGGTGGTGTGCGGATACTACAAACCCACCGTACCTACCAAGATGGGGGAGCAGCCATGCGGCAATTGATCGACAACCTAGTTCCTTCACCGCAGGCGCACATCGAATGCATATCCTAGGACTAATAAGATTATGTATGTGTGACTTCATTATCAATTGGTGAACCCTGGATATGTGAAAGGGATTCCTCGGCCCGATTCAGATGCAGATGTGCGGCCATCTCGGTATTTTATTTTCAAGATATGTAATCTTGTTGTTACGAATTTATGGGGATGTTTTGTGATATGAGATGTTAATATGTTGAAGTCTTGATATCAAACAAAATATACATTGTTAAAATTTAACTGCTTGATTATCTGGTTCTAGGATTCGGTCTTAAAGATCCAAATTTCAGTGTTGGTGATGACCGAACTTAAACCGAACCAGCAAAAAAAAATCAGCACAAACTGAATTTTTCTGCAATACCAAAGGTGGACCTAGAACCCGTAGACCCTAGGTGTACAGCAACGTCGCCAGTGCATGGGTGCCCTCCGAGTCTCCAGCAACGTTGCTGCAAGAGGTGCTAGGCGTTCAAATTGGCCGGTCGTTGTTGTGACCCCTCTTCTTCCGGACATGGGAAGAGAAATTTTTAGACTCGCCAAACCTCTATTTGATGGCTTGGTCCGCCACTGTTTCAGCTGTGTACACTTGGTTCTCTAAGGATGGTAAAAAAAACTCCTAAAATAATGCAGAGTTAATAAGGCTTAGGTAACCACAAGATATAGACTATAGAGAAAGTAACAGTCATTCATGTCGTGATCTGAAACCCCAATAGGTGAAGAACAAGCAGTTTAATTACTAGGACAGTACCTCTCCATCAAGTAACTTGCGGCTACACAATGCAAACGGATGCATATATGCAGCCCAAGTGCCGGCAAGACGAGTATTAAACGTTCAGAGACAACAAATCCTCCTATAAAAACGCACTGCCTTCTTCGAAGAACTCACTGAGCTACCGAACTCTCAAAGCCACACCACGCATCAACCAAACATGTCTGTCTTCTTGTCCTTCGTCGCCATCATTTCACTTGCGCTGGCCCCTCTATCACCGCAAGCCTCCGCCGCAGGGGTGGCAGAGAATGGCAGCTCGACCGCCGGGCGTCCTACGATTGGCAACTACCAGCGGCAATTCCTGCAGGCGCACAACGAGGCGCGTGCCGCAGCGGGCCTGCCCCCGCTGACCTGGAACATGACGCTGCAGCTGGACTCCAAGAGGTACGCCAACGAGCTCCGGATCCGGTGCAGCACGCGCCCCTTATACGCCTGGGGCACCGACGGCATCTACGGGCGGAACCTCTACAAGGGCACGGACAAGCGCCGGACCCCAGCCGAGGCCGTGGCGGCGTGGGTGAGCGAGGGGCACTGGTACGATCTCAAGAACAACAGGTGCACTGCGCCCGAGGACCAGAGTTGCGATGAATACAAGCAGGTGGTGTGGCGCGCCACTACACAGGTCGGCTGCGGCCGCCACTTCTGCCGGGCCAGCTTCAACACCACCGTTGCCGTCTGCGAGTACTACCCGCCCGGGAACAGAAATGGCCAGCGCCCTTACTGAGTCCTAACAAACTTAGCCTGACAAAAGAGGGTGCCATTCATCCAACAATACATGTAGCACCAAAGAGCCCCAAAGGCACCTGAACATCCGGCGATGATATCTTGTTCTGCAAAAGGAATAAACATGGGTCTTCTGTTGATTTGTGCAAATTCATATAAAAAAAAGTCCAGCCGGCCGTTCGTTTGCACCATTGCAGGGCAGCCTGAGTTTGTCATCCACCCCGCGCGCAATGTTTACCATAGTGAGCCAATGGGCACATGCAAGCAATTTCAAAACTTAAAAAGCTGTAGTTCTTAAAACCATGCATCAAATTCAAATTCTGATTGTAAAATTGTATCTCTTTCGAAGAGACCTTCAAAATAAGACCCCACTTGTATATGTTTCGACAATATTTTTTAAAGACACATAAACTGCTTTATGCATAATGGAAAAATACCAAAATAAATTAGTTAAAATGCTCAACTGATATGCTAAAGTTACCTATTATTGATTATGAAATAAAAATTCACCTACCCAACAAAGTTGTTTACCCTCATCCACTAATCACACCAAACAATCTATCTTCACAACATGAACACCAATATCCACTTAGCTGAACTCAGGCGTGTGAAGCAACATTCTGTAAAGTTATAAGCAATTTTTTGCAAACATCATAAGCAAATTAGAATACACTAAAAAATATTTTCTCTCACAAAAAATATATCACCGAAACGTAGTGGTGTGAGATCTTATTTTGAAGCTCTTGTTGAAACAAACACAACCGCGTAATCGGATTTTGATTTCGATGATCAATTTTAAAACTACGGACTTTTTATTTTAAAATTATATGCATGCCACGGCTATCCATTCTTTTCTCGCTCAAATATGCATGCATGCGCTTACGTCATTCGTCATTTTTCCTTTCTTATTTGCCCCCTCACATGCATGCATACACCCACTAGATAATAGAGAGTAAAAATGAGGTTTGCATATTTATTTTATGTTGCTTTGCTATGCGAGCCTTGCAAAAATTTGCTAGAAAAAGAAATCCAAACACAACAGAGTTTGTCTCCTTTCTAGAATTAGCGCAGCCATGCGATCCACCAAAATTTCGGCCAGCCATACATTAGTTAGGTCCAAAAAAATCTCTATTTTTTCTGGAGCAGAACTTCCAAGTTCCAATGTTATTAATATATTTAGAATCCAAGGATGATTTAATATTTTTTGCTGAACCTGTATTCCTTTTCCAATGAATAAAAAGTGACCTCCGATGGTCCCAGTGACAATCAAATGCCCGGGAGGATCTAAGAGAAATATATAGCCACTGATCGCTGTAAAAGATTAAAAGATATCTTCATAACCAGTATGAAGTTGCAAGAATACTTAATTAGTAGACCTTGTCGAGCAATGGCTTACTGCTGATGATATTGAATGATCATCCTTGCGAGGTGAAAGTATAGAGAAGAGAAGCACCATCCTATTCTATCTGGCTGACTGGCTACTTCGTTTCTTGGTTCTGAACTTCTGATTCCTCCCATCCAATTTATCGTTTTCTTGCTTCCCATTGTAGAAGTCATATTTTTTATGTGAATTTTGCCAAGAGGTTACCCGCAAAAAACATTTTGTCGAGTAGTTAAACAAAATTTTCATGACCATGCTGATTATGTATTGAAAGGTTCGTAACAAAGGAAAAAAATATTTGGATGATTTTAGAAAAACTGCCTATTCCAGTTGTAATAAGCACTACTAGAAAACTCCCCACTTGCTACGCTTTATCTGTTACGCAGGCTAAAAGCGTGTCTACATCAAGACGTAAACATGCTTTTTAATACGATTTCAAGGGCGTCTCAAAGTAAGACCACATTACACACGCTTTGAATGCTACAAAACATCTAAAGACATTCTAACACAATATTGAAAATATCTCAAAGTTGCACGGCGTTAGACATATTTTTAACTGTTACTAGCATCTATACACATCAAAAAGCTTGTCAGACAATTGTCTATAGCAATATAAAGATGCTTTTTGGCGCGATACTAAAAACGTATCAAAATGATACAGAGTTAGACATGCTTTCAACTGTATCAAATAACTATCCATAGGCATGTAAAGATACTTTTTGATGTGAAACTGAAAACGTCTCCAAAATGACACTCATTCGGAAGAGGATGATGTGAAATATACATGACCGATGGTGCACCACAGATGTTTGTCATTGCTACAAGTGACGTAGCATGCCCATCCGCCCATCCGGAATATCACATAGATATATGACACTCATTCGGAAGAGAATGATGTTGAAGTAAAAAATATCAGGATTTAAAAAGATAGCAAAGTAAAATTTATCTATGTTAGAACTGGTAAAAGCAGGCTGAAAATATCATAATTAATTAGTGAAGTAAAAAACTATTAATTGAAGTAAGGTGCTGCCACAGGGAATTGAACTATGACCTGTAAGGTTCAAACCTACAACCATACCATTGCACTAACAATCTAAGTTTGTCGGATGGTTAAGTAAAATGCTACTTGTCCGGTTCGTACGAGGATCGAATAGCTTAGCTGCGTCCAGGTTCGCACAACCAAATTCAATATCTAGGCCCGTTTAGATTCCAAATTTTTATAACTTTTAGCACTTTTTGGTACTGTAGCACTTTCGTTTGTATTTGATAAATTTTATCTAATTATGGACTAACTAGGCTTAAAAGATTCGTCTCGTGATGTACAATTAAACTGTGCAATTAGTTATTTTTTTACATATATTTACTACTCCATACATATGTCCCAAAATTGATATAATGAAGAGAGAGTGTAAAAAGTTGGAATTTTGAAAGAATCTAAACAAGTTCCTATTTTCAATCTCAATTCTCCTTCGGACGGCAAAAAGCCCGAGCATCTCCAGCCGTCATCACTCTACCTACCATCGGGTCCAGACGAGGCACCAGTGCCCAAATCAATCCTCCCACTCCACCCGAGGCTGTCGCTAGCATGCCGGCGCAAGCGCAATCTCAGGGCATCTCCACCAAGACAGCGTGCTCCGGACGTTTGACACCATTCACCTTGGCCAAGGAGTGTTTGGTTTGGAGGAACTTGTTATTTATTTATAAGTCTCTCACATGGAGATATTTAATGGGTGTTTAGTTTGGAGGGACTTATTATAAGTCACACCAATAAATTTCTAATAAGGCTCTTTGTATCCAAACATTTATCCTAATAAATCCCTCACATGGAGAGGCATAAGTCTTACCTATAAGTCTTAATATTTGAATAAAAAGAGGTTTATTAGAGGTTTATTAGTGGGGCTTATAATAAACTCCTCCAAACCAAACACCTCCTAAGGCTATTGTCGTCAAAATTTCAGCTCTCATATCCTACTAATGCAGCGTAAACGGCAAAATACGTAAAGGGCCTTGTAACACCTAGAATGCATAAAGAGCAAAATACGTTTGGTACGTGGGAATACGTAATATTGACAGCTAAAAAATAACCTTTTAATTCGGTACTCGGATGGACGAACGGATGCATACAGGTCATCGAAGATATTCCATTTGACTACTCACATGCTTCGTTTGTGATTTGCATTAAAAAGTTACACTTGATGGCAGCGATAGGCAGGCTATTACAGTTTCTGTTGCTACAGTAATCCGCTACAGTACTCCTCTTCAGTTCCAAACCCGACCTTCGTCCCTGCCCAGCGCCGCCACCCCTTTTACCCGTGCACCAAAGGGGAGAAAGATGGACAGTAACCCGCTACAGGACTCCTCTCCCGTTCCAAACCCGACCCTCGTCCCTGCCCAGTACCGCCACCCCTTTTACCCGTGCACCAAAGGGGAAATTAGGACACGTCGTCATTGATCCTCACCGTTTCTCTCCAAAAATTGGTAAGCCTCTCTTTCCTCTTCCTGTTTTTCCCCAATCAAGAGCTTTTCCTCGTTGTTCATGGTGGTGTCGCGGTCATGTGTGGTGTAGTGTGGGGACAATCGTGGGGGCTACTGTGACATCGACGCTAGGAAAAAGGAAAACAGCCGGGCGTCATCGTTGGGATCCGTCACCATCACTGTTGCCCTTGCTGTTTTCAAGGGGAAACCCTAGACATGCCTATGAAGGTGTTGTACTATTTTTGGATGTTTTAGCATGTGAGGGTAATGTGTTCATCGCCGTTAAGGTTAGGCTTGAGTTTTTGCCCTCGTTACTGTTCTCACCACATCGTCAATCTGTGCAGTTTTTGTTAATATCAGTTTTACATGATCTTAATGGTCTGAAAAAATAATAAACCTTTACATGTGTTGTAGATGATTTGGAGGTCTTTCCAGGACTGTATAGAACACCCCCATAAGATTTAAGATCAAGGAGATATCAAAGTTTGACTTTGACTGTTATTCAGTCTCGTAATTCTGAGAAGTATCTGTTATCTTGAATTTTAGGCAAACCAAATCGATGAACTGGACATATTGATTTACAGAAAAGTTGTAGAAAATTTTATTAGCTTTCCATATTAGTAAAGTACATATTCATAAGATTTGTAGATCTCCAGTTATTTCTACATTACTGTAGCAGTTCTGCAGTTTCTATCATATTGTCAGATTAAGGTTCACCTCGAAATTTACCTATGCTGATGATTTTTTCTCTACTTTTGGATAACTAGATAGTTGTCGGTCTCGAAGTTATATTTCGAATGGCACGAGATGGGAATTTTTAGACATTAGAATTAGAGGATAAAAAAAAGGATAAGATAAGCAACAGTGTTTTTGTGAGGATATCGGGTTCATGCTAGCAACACTTTAAATTATGTTTGTATTTTCTAATATATGTGTTGGTGCTGAGTTATGTTTATGAACAGGTGGTGCACGTTTGGATCATGTTTAGCTCCAGTCACTCAAATTAAAATCTAATTGTCATTAAACCTTCAACCTAGTGGTTCCTTTGATAGGAGAGAGACAAACATAATCCCAGCACGAGCTCCAATGTATGATAAAGGCACTGAAAGTTGTGAGATGGTTGCTCCAATGCTTTCAGGAATAACAACCTGTTTGAAAACTTTTTAGTTGTGTGACTGGTTGACATATGTTTATGTTTTCTAGCACAATTTTGTGACTGATTGACAAAATAGAGTATGATACATCTTCAACTGCAGACAAATACTAATTTTTATTTGTGGTGATGTGTACTTGTGTTTACCTAGGGAATGGCTTCCTTTTGAAAGCGAAAAGATGTTCAACTCAGCTTTATTCAACGGAAGGTGGACAACTTAAAGAGTAGTCGATCTTGAATGTTTTTGCAACATTCTTAAAGGTGATATTTGATTTATGGAATGAGTTTCAATCCAAGGGATCAAATAGGCCCTTATTGATTTTTAGGATTTCCCCTTCAATTAATATCCATCAGCATGATAACTAAAAGCTGATTACTTTTATTTAATTTTTTAGTTCATCATATATGGGGTGATGGATCGAAGTTGGCTGAGAAAGGCAAGAGTGGATACTGCATATAATGAAGGTGTTGAGCAATTTTTGGCATTTGTTTACCGGGACATTCCAAAAGATAGTGAGATACTCTGTCCACGTAAACACTGCAAAAATAGAAAAAACCAGAGTTCTGATGAAGTTAGGACACATCTCAGATGTGATGGTATTCTTATCAATTGCTTTTTTGGACGTTCCAAATATCACTAGTAATTTAACTAGTACTTCAGGTCAAGTACAAGATCACCAGGATAGAGAATCAGATGGTATGCAAGAACTGCTACAGGCTGCATTTGAAAGGGCTGCTAGTATGCCGTCAGTTGAATTAGATGCACACTTACAGTAAAGTATGATCCTTTTGTGTTTTCTTCACAAGTGCAGCAGGTTTATTATGTCCAAGATCCAAAAGCTAAAGCATGGAACACCGTGTTGCGATTTAACCCACGAGATAATTTTGACATGGGTGCTGAATTGTTAGTTAGATGAAGCGGATTAGACATGTTTTTAGCTTTCACAAGTATTTTAGCTTTTCTACTAGATGTCCTGTAAGTAAGTGGATATATAACAATGGCCTCACTGCGTTTTGTGGCTTGGTACTTGAAATCAATTTATCCATTTCCTCTGTCATCATTTTGGTTCTTTCATGCGTCAAAATTGACAGCTTTTTATATATATTCTGCGTTTGCTTGTTCAGTCGTTACATGGATGCAGTGTTGTGTTCTGTTTCTTCATTGTCATCAGCTTCTTATGTTTCCATCAATCAGGTCCACATTGACCAGGCTTTTGCTCCCATGTATGCCAAGAGGTGTGGTCAAGCTAGCCATCAGCATTACGTAAAATGGCTAGGGCCAGCAACAGAAAAACTGAAGTGGGGGAAGGGAAGCAGATGAGATCGAGGTGCATGGGAGGGGGAACGGTTTGGAACTCTGGAAGACGTGGATTTATTGAAGACACTAATCTACTAGATAAATGTAGTGCTTCCCTAGCCGCAATGGTTTAGGGTTTAGGCTATACAAAAGCATTAATAATGCATTTGCTAACGCATATTTTCAACTCTATAAGAAATGCATCAACGTAAATGTGATAATTGATTTGTAGCATTCTACACGGTCACATCTAAGCCATGTGAATCAGTTACGAACCGCAATCAAATATTTATCAAATTCTCACTCCTCGGCATCTCCTCACTATCGGCAAACCACCCGAGCCTGCGCGCGGCCGGCTGGGTGCGGCCAGGGGACCTCGCCCATGCGGCCGGCTCCGCGCGGTCACTGGAGCTCGCCTGTCCGGTCGGCTCAGTGCATCCGGCGGAGCTCGACCGTGCGGCGTGGCCAGCTCACCGCAGGCAGCGGAGCTCGTACGTGCGGCCAGCCCAGTGCATCCGGCGGAGCTCGACGAAGCTCCCTTGTGCGGCTGGCTCGGCGCGGTCGATGGAGCTTGCCCATGCTGCCGGCCTGTCGAGCGAGCCTGCATGGGGGAAGCCGGCTCGTCGAGCTCGCCTGCGCGGCTAGCTCGGCGCAGGCAGCGGAGCTCATATGCGCACCCGGCTCAGTGCATCCAGTGGAGCTCGACGAAGCTCGCCCGTGGGACTAGCTCGAAGCGGTCGATGGAGCTTGCCTATGCGGCCTGCTTGTCGCTCGCCTGCACGGGGCGGCCGGTTCGTCGAGCTGACCTGCACGGCTAGGTCGGCGGAGGCGGCGGAGCTCATACGCGCGGCCAGCTCAGTGCATCCGGTGGAGCTCGACGAAGCTCGGTGCGGTCGGTAGAGCCTGCCTATGCGTCTGGCTCATGGAGCTCGTCGGCGTGGCTGGCTCCGTGAATCCAGCGGAGCTCGCCCGTGCAACCAGCTCCAATGCGGTTGGTGGAGCTCATACGCACGGTCAGCTCAGTGCATCTGGTGGAGCTCGTCCGCATGGCTGGCTCGAAGCAGTACGATGCGGACGGCGGAGCTCGCTCCTGCGGCCAGGTCGGCGCGGTCAGAGGAGCTCGGCCACGCACCCGCGGCCAGCTCAGCGCAGTCAGCAGAGCTTGTATGCGCGGCTGGCTCAGCACAGCTGATGGAGCTTGACGAAGCTTGGTCGTGCGGCCAGCACGAGCTTGCCCGCGCGGCCGGCTCGATGGGTCCGTGGAGCTCGGAGGCATGATTTTTTTTTTTTGAAAAACTAGCGCCCGGACGCTCCGTCTCTCCTTCGTAACCAGTGTTTGGCCTTCGCCCCTGCGCGCGTAGAGGTACCACCCATCTCTATACATGTGTTTAGATAGCAGAGTATATGTATATTATCCTACAGGTTAATGGAGGCAGAGCATTGTGTGTATAACTGTAGATATGTTACAATCGATAATCATGCAGAGTGGAAAATTTGATATTTCGTAGCATTCTGTAGCTCTCACATTGCCACTTGCAACGGTTGTAGAGAAAGTTTTGATTCAAAAATTATTCTGAAATAGCACACAATTAACATCATCGAAAAATATAAGTTACCCCTACCAAATCTGGGCTCGCCAAATATTTGGCGGAGGATTTGGGCATCCTGGATTCTGCCAACTTTGGTCGAGAATATCAACAGCACCCATTGTGCATAGGTTGGCTCGCCAATAATTAGCATAAGTTTAAACAGATGCATGTGCAGTTAAAGCCCAAAAAATTAGCTAGGCGAGTGTCGGCCGTAGGTCAAACGCAGCTGATGCTTAAGCAGCAGTATTCCTAAACACTAACGGATTGAGATCCAGCAAAATCAAAAGTTAACTTCTGCACCTGCTCACTCATATATCTATTGCCGTGGATCAGAAGGGGGTCCTGCTTGCTTAGATACGTATATTCTCTTCCCCAGAACCAATTTATCTCCGACAGCAAAGGTTGTGTCCATATTTTTCGTAGCACCTGAAACCATAGTTTAGACCCCCAAATATATGAGTTGCGGACATGCTATCCACAACCCAATCCTATAGGAGGTGCATATATGAGATAGCCTGCTAACTGTTCAGACTTCTCACCTTAGCATAAAGATTTAAATATTCAGGTGTCAAAATTTTTTAATGTCAATGATGTTCAAAACAAACAGAACCGCCAGAATCATCGCAAATAGCATTAAATTTAAACCTTGCTTAACACACAGATGCCTCGTGACCAGGAAGAACACTAATTTTCAGAAGTATGTAAATATGCAATGTTTCTGAGATGGCATTTCTCTTTGATGCAAAGTCATCAGAAAGCAAGCTCTTACCATGGAAGGAAACCAAATATGTACTCATAAGTAAAAGGAATTCAAGAGGGTTGGTCCTAGCATCTTGTTAAATATGTGGAATCGCAACTAGGCAGTTAACAATCCCTTACAAATCCATATAACATGTAAAAAGCTGAAGTGTTGGGTTACATAACAGTCAGGTTACACATTTATAGTCTATTCATTTTAACCGTGAATATTGGGCTATACAATGTCAACAATAAAGATACATTAAGCATTATGCACGAATTTCATACTTACCTCGAAGTCTGCAAAATGCTGTGGCAAATTTTGGCAATATTCTCTTTTGCTTTTGTGCTTAATCATTGTCCGAACTGGAATGAAGAAGCTAATTCCAAAAGGCTGATTCAATTTCTAAGTTCTAAGCATAAATCTGTACCAAGAAGACCAATTAGAGGAAAGGTTAAGTATTACAATTGAACCCTGCAATCTTAAGTAAATGGTAACTTAATCAGAACTGGGAGCACATGTTTTAATAGGGCTCCTTGGTTCCTCAGCTGTTGTCATTCCATGTTTTGCCTTTCCTAGGAACATTGTCGAAATTCATCAGTAAATTTAGAAAATCCACAGAAAGTATAATTTATTTCTCACTAAACTGGAAGACAGTACCAATGGTATGCAGGAACATAGAATGGGGAAAAGGAGATGCAAAATACACAAATGATAGACAGGCATTGTTCATGCTCATTGAATGACATGTAAACATATTTTCCCCTTCATTTGAGAACTTGAGCCATTAATATATAACTTTCTGAAACTACTTTGGATAAGCAAACAGTGGTGCTACTAATTAGCAAAGGATAAGCAGACTTTATCATTTATATGTTAATGCTTCACTGATCAATTAAACACATGAAATAAACTTATTGGACAAATCTTTCCCATGGTTTGGGTTCGAAATGGATATAAATGGTACTTTCAGGATCTTAAGAGCATCATCAATGGATATTCTGATGGACCAACTTATCAATAGGACAAAACCAAGCTTTCAAGACAGGGTAACCAGAGTTGAGCTGCTCCACCATGAATGAATCCTTCAATCTCATTAACTCAAGATGCAGTTAGCTTCTTTAGGTATCGAAATTGACTTAACTGGCCGTACTAATGTTCGTGCCTACTGCAATGTCATTCAGATTGAACATTCTTTGAGGATTGCATAGCTGAAGACACATTCTGCATTCAGGCAGCCGGAGTGGCCGGAGGAGTAAAAACCGGAGGACAAAAACAGCCGCCGCTCCTCCCGCCGATGGCCGGCCCTCGCGCAGCCGGCACGGCTCTCACAGCCAGACTTCTCAGCAGGCGGCCAGGCAACTGCGGCCGCCCTCTCAGCGCGCAGCGTGGCCCGACGCTCGCGGCAGCGCACGGTGGAAGAGGCACGCGGCTAGCTCGGCGCCCGCCGCCGCTCCTCCCAGCGCGCGGCGGAGGAGGCCTGCGGTGCAGCCCAAGCGCGCGCGGCCGCCCAGCCCCGCTCCCGCCCCGTGGCGCTCCTCTGCGCAGGTAGTCGCCCATCCCCGCGCACGACCGCCCAGGCGCAGGCCGGCCCTGCCAGCGGCCACACCCGGCAGCCCGTGCCCGCCCAAGCGCTGCTCCTCCGCTGCTGCCTCGGCACTGGGACGGCACCATCCGTCCTCAGCCGCGGCAGCCCACCGCGAGCCGCGACGTGACCGCTACTCCAAGCGAGCGGCCGCTTGGGCCGCCGCGCAAGACGGAGCTGCCACCGCAGCAACAAGCAGGACACACGGCAGCTGAAGGTCGGCGAGGGCACGCGGCAGCTGAAGGTCCGGCGACGCGTCAAAGTTATCCTTGTCGCACTGATGTAAAAAAAGATTCACCACGCGCCGCTGGCCAGCCGATCAAAATCGAACGGGCAGCACATTTTTTAGTAACGTGGGCAGCACAGTTTTTAATAACGTGGACACGCCGAGCGGGCGACGAGGGCGCCATCTTGCTAAAGGGAGACACGAAAAAGTAGCATCGGTGACATATAAAAAAAGCAGCCGCAACAAGAAAAATCAACGCAACATCCAACATCCAAACTGTGCACCAAATACACCTTTGCTTATCAAATAGAAGTTAAAATTCCCACCGCGACATTTTAGCAACATTCATCAATAGGAAGAGGAGAGTACAACAGTAATGTAATATTTTAGCAACATTCATCAATAGGAAGAGAAGAGTATAACAGTAGTCAATATATGATACTGCAACATCCAAAAATTATAATCGCAACACCATCAAAGAATAACTGCAACGTCAAAAATCTAATAAAAAAATTAGCATATAGTTAAAGTCTTTTTACTGCTTCCGCAACACCCAAAATCAACCACTACAACATCTCAAAATCTCATTTGCAACACTAAGAAACAATAATCACAACATCATAAATCAGTCACTGCAACATTAAAAAAAAAATCTGCATCCTCTCTTCACCTTCCCCTACCTCCTCCTCGGCCAGCTTGGGGGCAGGAGGAGCACGAGGCATGGCGCCGGGCACAGGGAGCAGGAGGAGCTTGGCCTTGGTTGACGGGGAAGAAGCAAGAGCAACACGTGCGCTGCTGCGGCCGCGCAAGAGCGGCAGTAGTTGCCCGCAGCGACCGCCATGGCACCATGACCACGCAAGGGTAAAAGCAGAGCAGCACGCTGCGCACCGCGCAACGCCTAGTGCTAGATAAGGAGCAGTACGGAGCTCATCAAACGACAACCATGCTGAGGAATCAGTCCCATGCTTGGAAAGAGATGAAACGTGTGTGTGTGGGAGAGAGAGAGCAGAAGTGGGTAGATGTGCTTGGAGAGACGAGGAGATTATGCGTGGGAGTAAAAGAGTGGAGAGATACGTTCGGTCAAAATCTTGTGCAGCATGTGATGTCACGTATGCGTCTGATTTTTGTCCGGCGTCCGGACGGCCATCGTATAGCATTACCATATATTTTTGCGTGTGTTGTAGAAACCAGCCGGACGGCTAGCTAAATTATTTTGGCATGGTCAACGGTCCATTTTACATGCCGTCTAATTTCTGTGGTCCACAATTCAATTTGCCGCCTAATCGAGGTGCACCAGGGTTTAGCGATATAAACGCCGCCACTAACGTCAATCTCCCGCTAACCACCCGGCGGCCCTTCTGATTCCCCGTCTCACCTATTCTTTCTGCTGCCCGGACTGCACTCAAGCCACCACCCCAGATCAGGATCCCTTGCCACGGCCGCACCCTGACTCCAAACAAGCCACCGCGACGTTGTGCAGTCTTGCCGTCGGTAGTTCACGAGGAGGCCGTACGGACACTAGAAGATATGGGATTGTGATGAACAATAGTCAATAGGTAACGACTAGATCAAGTTTGTTCTTGCATCCTGCGTGTTTTTGTCTCCTACGTTACAAGCCTATTGATTAGGTATGGTAATTAGGGCTAATCTTGCCGGATAGTTTTCTATTTGCTACTTGCTAGCGCTGCGACGTTGCAGTTTTCCATAACCACTAGAAACTCCGAATGATCACCGAGAGTTTTAGGTGTAGAGAACCAGTTGTGGTTATTGTTTTTCACTGCTGATCTTAAGCTTTTGTTACTAGTTATTGACTCTCCTATGTGATATATGTAAATAATATGCAAGATAATCCAGATACTCTATTCTGTTGACTATTGAGGATAACAATGTCATTATGTTTTTAGCTGATGTTCAGCAAGCAATCGCAAGGCCGACATTTGAGCTTCTGCAGCTATTTATATGTACAATGTGCTAATTGGACACAATTTTCAGTTAGAGTTATATCGATGAACCAAATATCGTACATATGCATATTGTCATATGATATGATTGAAAGTGCATTTAGGTCCCCTTGTGGATTTTGGTGGTTGAATGACAACACAATTAATGAACTAATGAGTTTGATGAGCTTTGGATAGATCTCATTAAAAAGAAGCATACCAAAATTATAATATCTCAAATTGAAGAAAGGGCAAGCAAATTGACAAGATAGAAGAGACATAGTTGCAAGAGCTATTATATGGTCTCAATGATAGCTTGTTGATAATGCATTGGTATATTGATCAAGAAGGAAGAAATGTGATCAAGAGCTTAATATTTCAATAGAAGTTTGCTTCATAAAAAATTTGGTATATAGATAAATTTGTTGAACAAATGGAATTCAATGAGTATAATGCATTGATAGTTTGATCAAGAAGGAAGAAATGTGATCAAGAGCTTAATATTCAATAGAAGTGAAGATTTTTGGTTGCTTGATCACAAAGTTGATATATGGATCAATTTATTGAACAAATGGAATTCAATGAGTTCATATTGTGGTGCAAGGTTACATGTGATTTAAGATGGCAAGTTAGTAAGAATTTGGCTATAAGGTACTAAGCGAGGGAGAAGGGCAAGCAAAGGGCTTGGCACCGATGAACCCATGCTAGGGTGAAGAAGCAAGTTAGTGCTAGCATTTATGGACCAATCAAGGCTATGGATAGTCACAAGTTTCTAAGCATCAATCATTGTTGAATCATATGGATTTAGATGTTTTGAGGATGTCAAGTTGATTATTGATCATATATGGTGAAGAACCTCAAGGCACTAGCTCAAGAAGGATAATGCTCAAGAAAAGAGGCAAATAAAATATTTGCAAATCCTCAAAGTGTGATATTCAAAAAAGCGGCATGATGAAGGTATTCAAGCTCAACAGGATGATATTTTGTTCATTATTTAATCTTGAGTATAGGTAACATCGTAGTATCGAGAGGGATGCAACATTGATAGTTTTACTTATCTCGGTGCTCAAATCTAATCTTTCAAGTGCTAACATGAGAGAAACACTTCTCACAACACTTGCACGGGGTGGTCTTGGACTTTGTTTTTAGTTGGAATGGGTAGTCCTTTGAATAAGCTTTCCATAGAGTCCAAGATCATTGAATTTGGAGTCCGGAGTAAAAATTTATGGCGTTTTCTCTTATGTCACCTAAGCTGTCTAGTGGATCTGCGGAAACTCCAAAAATTCTGCAGAAACTCCAAAAGTTTTGGAGATTCCGGAGAATTTTGTGGAGATTATGAAGATTTCTGAGAAAAGAAAAATGCTAACTTTGTCCAAAGATTCTGGAGATTTTTGCAGAGCCTCTGAACCTATTTTGAATCTAACGGCTAGTTTTTGGGTTCGAATTCTCCGGAGATCCCGGAACTTAACAACACAACAGCTAGTTTTGGGGGATGGGTATTTATACTCCTCACCGCCTCCCATTCGTTGCTGCTGGTTCCCCACAAGAAATACACTTATACATAGCCCTAAGAAGCTCTTCCCACTCTAGATTTGCAAGAGATTTGAGAAGGGAAGTGAGTTGGGGTTGAGAGTGAGATATTGAGAAGTAAGATTGAGTTAAAGTGAGCAAGTCCATTCTTGAGCACCCGAATTCATAGCGAGAAATGTTCGTGGCATTTGTTACTATTGAAGGTCAAGCCTCCTAGATGGCTAGTTGTCGCCCGGTGAGCACCCAAACTTATGGTGTGCCACGGGAAGTTTGTGAAGGCTTCGATTTCGCCTCCGCAAGGGAAGAAATCAAAAATCAAAGTAGGAAAGGATTGAGCGCGACCCGGCTTCTTTGAAAGCACCCAACGGAGATGTAGGAACCCGTGAAGGGATCCGAACTTCTGTAAATAAATCCTTGTGTCACTTGTTATTGATTTGTTGATTTCACTACTTATTCCTTGTGCTAACTCTTTTCTAGGTTTATCTCAATCTATTGCTTGAGAAGGTTTGAGCTGCAAGCTTCTAGTGAAATAACTTGGAAACAACTTACTGGTGTATGGTAATTCGTCGATCTACTTTTGGTCTTAGTTTCCATAGGCATGTTGTGTAGTTTGTGTTATTTCCGGAGACTCTAAAGATTTCTGTGGAAACTCCGGAAGTTGCGTAAATTCTGGAGAAATCTACAGAGTTTCCGTAAGTTATTAATTCCGCTACAAATTTTTTTGTGTAAAATTTTAAAACCGCTTATTCACCCCTCTCTAGGCGACATCAAAGGTCCTTTCAATTGGTATCAGAGCTGGGCTCTCAATGTCGGGATTAACCGCGTTGAGAGAAGATGTCAATGGGAGGTGATGTATTGTTAGAACTTCTCTTGCTTGATGGTTCAAATTATGCATCTTGTTCCGCTTGTGTGCATATTTATCTTAGGACTATGGGTTCTGAAATTGAGCAGATTGTAGATGTAGGTATTTCTCCTCCAAGTGTTGATTGGTCCAATCTAACCAAAGAGGAAGAGAAATGCTTACAACTCAATGCTCAAGCTACTAATGTTTTAATTCATGCTTTGAGTAAAGATGTACTTGATTCCATCATGGATGATGAATATGATGATGATATACTTGATGCGCATCTTATTTTGACAACACTAAAAGAAAGATATGATAAGTCTAAATATGATGATGATACTTAGAGGATGACCTAAGAAATCCGTGAGTCTACAGTGATAAAATGCGTCATAACAAGCCATGGGCATGTATATAGAAAAAGATGATAGGATCGAATTGATTGGAAAAGCAGTCAATAAATAAATTTTATTAGTTTTGGGCCCTAAATTTATTATTGAAATTCTAGTAGGCTTTTGTTTCTTAAAATTAGATGTATGTTTAGGAGCATGCATTACTGCAGATTTATTTTCATCGTTGGCCCTAAACCTCTCATCACCACCCGTTTAGATGTCGGTGGTGAAAACTCGGCAGTGATAATACCTATTTTCACCACCGGTTTTAAAACCGGCGGTGAAAATTTGGTATCACTAGGTCCCAACTACGGGCCGATGGTGATAATCACATTATAACCGTCTGTCCGGGTTACGGGCCGGCGGTGATATACCATTGCCAAGGCAATATTTTTAGTGTATGATGAAAAATATGGGATTTCATCCAAACATACATGGCTAACTAATAACAATCATCACACAGCATACCAATATATATATATATATATATATATATATACACACTATCTACTTTTCTCACAGAAGCTGAGGATAACAATAGCCAGCAGTAACGTGTACATTGGAAGTGTTGGTGTTAGTTGGCTTCATCCGGCTAAATAAAAATATTTCTCACACTGCCGGTCCCATCTTCCACTGCGCACACCTACTATAGAGCCGGTGGTGAAAATATTTCACTGCCGGTCGGTGAAAATGGCGGTGGTAAAAATGATTTCTGTAGTAGTGATAGGTTGATGGACTAGTGTTTGTCTAATGAACTTTCATGTTCATTATATATACCTCATGTCAGTTAACTAAGCTGTCTATTAGTTTGAAACTACAACATGCATGCAAATACAATTGTCAGGTTCACATCGTTGTATAATACATATATATATGTTGCCAAGTGTCATATCAAGGTAATAGGCTCGAATAATTTGTTTTAGTGACTCGACCATCAGAACCAGTCCGTTCACACATCCCTCATCTCTCACCGGGCCCCGTGCCAATTAAAGACATTTCTTACCTTTTTCAAGACATGGGTCCATATGACTGCCGTTCAAATAAAGTGCACGCATGCTGTGGATCTCAGATCATTCTACTGGGCACAATCTTGTGTATTGTTAGTGAAAAGGTAAAAGTTCAGCAGTGCACCCATGAAGCTAGCCACTACACCAAAGCCGCTCAATTTCATCAGCCAGATGTAATTTCATCGGCCAAAAACAAGCCGAAGAAAATAACTCGCTTATTTCATCGGCCAACACAAGCTGACGAAATTAGAATTTGTTTTCGTCGGCCTAACGTAGGCCAACGAAAAAAGGTTCATATTTTCGTAGACCAGGCCCTGGCCGACAAAATAAAGGGCATATTTTCGTCGGCCTGCCCTAGACCGACGAAAATAGATCTAATTTCGTCGGCGCGCTCGGGCCGACGAAAATATAGGTACCCTAATTAGAACGATTTGAATGTCGTTCTAGGCCCGCACGCACAGCACTTCACCACCCCCGCGCCCGAGCCCCCCACCCCCGCGCCCCGCCACCACCGCCCCGGCCCAGCGCCCCGCCGCGGCCCACGCCACCCCCAGGCCGCCGCCTCGCGCGGCTCCCTGCCGCCGCCCCGCGCCCCTCTGCCCGCGGCCGCGCGCACGTCTTGCCCGCGGCCTCGCGGCCCTAAGCCGTGCCGCCCTGAGATCCCACGCTGCCCAGCGGGCCCCCGCGCGGCTCTGCCCGCGGCCGCGCGCCCGTCTTCCCCGCGGCCTCGCGGCCCTAAGCCGCGCTGCCCTGAGATCCCACGCCGCGGCACCGCGGCCCGCCGCCACCCCGCGGGCCACCACGGCCGCCCCGAGGCCCGCCGCCCTCGAGCGAGGTCCCACGCCGCGGCCCCGAGGCCCGCAGTCGCCCCCGAGGTCCCACGCCGCGGCACTGAGGCCCGCCGCCGCCCCCAGGCCCCACGCAGTGCCCCTGTGGGCCCCGCCGCCGCCCCCGAGGCCCCACGCCGTGCCCCCGCGGCCTGCCGCCGCCCACAGGTATGCCTGCCCGTTCTCTTTCTTGCTAGTTTGAAACTGACCGAATAACTATTAAACTTAGTGATGCATTGTTGTCCATTACTCTAAGGCCAGAAACTGTATTACTCTTAGAATATTTGTATTACATTTTCTTGATAATTATTGTTTGCTTAGTATCATTAATGAAGTAACATTTCTCACTTTCGTTATGAAGTAGCTAGTTTGAGAAAATGAGAGACGATCGAAGTTGGATGTATGATGGTTGGACAAGTTACGGAATGCTTACGCGAGAGTGGATGGTCAACACACAAGCTTTTGTTGATCATGTATTTTCCTTATCTCCTGACGGTGGTTTGGCAAAGTATCCATGTAACAAGTGTCAGAATTGTTCTCGTCAAGTCAAGATTGATATGGAGCGTCACCTATGCAAGTTTGGTTTCATGCCAAATTATGTGAGATGGTATGAGCATGGGGAGTCACAGGAGCAAGAGACAGACAACCTAGTTGATAGCTTTGAGGAAAATGAAGATAGGATGGATGCAATGATGGATGATTTTGTCCAACAGGTTGAGAATGCTGCTAAGGTACCGGAATATTTTGGTATGCTTGCGTCATCAAAAGAACCATTACATGGGGCCACTACTTTATCATAGCTTGCTGCTGTGACACGGTTAAGGGCTATAAAGTCCGAGTACAACTTTTCAATAAGTTGTTACAATGATCTTGTTGATTTAATTTTGGATATGCTTCCGAAACCTCACAAGTTCCCGAAAGTCTTTTACTACTCAAAGAAGCTGTTAGCTGGTTTAGGGATGCCGTATCAAAAAATCCATGTGTGTGAGAACAATTGCATGTTATTTTGGAAGAACAATAAAAATCTCAAGTACTGTTCATTTTGTACGAAGTGCAGATACAAGAAGGTGGTGAAAAAAGATGGAAGTGTGCAGATAACAAGTGTGCCCGTTAAGGTGTTACGGTACCTACCATTGAAACCAAGGTTTCAAGGGTTGTACCTATCTCAGAAGACTGCAAAAACATATAAGATGGCACAAAGAGGGAATTCGTAATAATACAGGATGCATGAGCCATCCATCTGATGGTACGGCTTGGAAGGCCCTCGACCATTATGATCCAAATTTTGCAAGTGACTCCCGGAATGTGCGTGTTGGGTTGGCCACTGATGGCTTCACTCCCTTTAACTCAAATGCTACCCCCTACTCATGTTGGCCAATGATAACAATTCCATAAAATCTTCCACCATCATTATGCATGAAAGATGAATATGTGTTCTTGACGCTCATTATACCTGGCCCTGACAAGGAGTCATTTGAGCACTCTCTAAAGGGAAAGAAGGATGTATCCTCATCTTCAAGGAGTCAGGCAAAGAAGAATGATGGCTCCGCATCTTCGGATAGGCCTTCTCTCTTTAGAGGCAGCAGTTCTCACCTAAGCCGAAGAAGTGCACTTCAGCGAAGTCTAGACGAGGCTGTGCAAGTAAGTCATATGTAGTTTGCATGTGTAATTTAATTTCTTTTATAACAATAAATATATACTTGTCTTTGAACAGCAAGAAGAGGAAGGTAGGGGTGCGGATGAGGAAGAACATGTCGCGAATGTGGATGGCGATGGAGATGGAGGTAGTGGAGAGGGAGATTGGTGCGAGGATAGAGATGGAGATGCAGAGGAGGAGGAAGAGGAGGAGGATACTGCTGCACAACCTGTGTTCAGGTTCTTATATCATTTTATGAAAAATTTTATATGAGCTAGCTAACTAATACAATACATTTAGATTTAGAGGCAACAATGTGATGACTCCTGCAGCAACCAATCCGGTAAATCGTCGACAAATTAGGCCATATGGTGATTGGTAAGTAATATATTTTATTGTTGTGATTGTTTTATTTAATATATTATATAGTTCAAGTAAGAAACATGATGGATATCATGTTCTAATTATAGGCAGTGGGACGACATTTGTTGGGAGGGAAAAAATAGGTTAAGACCTATGAATGCAACATTGGGAACACTTTGTCAGTTTCACTACCCAGGAATGGTCATAATTGGAGGTGTACTTCAGCCTGCATTGAAGTCAGAGCACTATAAGCTGCAATCGGATGATCAGGGCGTCACGACTGTAGCGAGAGTTTGGAATGAGTTCTGGGTACTTTTTTATCATAACTTGTCTAACTTGTATAACTACTATCTATTTGATTCATTTATAAGTTGTCTAACAAATTTATTTTCCTTTTTATGAGAGGTATCATTTGCCAGAGGGGGAGGAGCAATGCCTAAAAGATAGGGCTCGTTCTGTGTTCAACAAGGCAGCGGCGAAGGTGGTAAGGGACATGATGTCCAATGCTTGTATACAGTGCGTTTGTTTATACTATAAGAAAATAAAGCTGCAAGATATGAACAAGAAACTGGGTGCTTCTGAGATATATCTCCGAGAGGATGAGTACCTTCAAGTTGATATTAGTGGTTTGCCTTGGTTGAGAAAGTGTCCAGATGCTTGGCGAGCACTTTGTGCTTATTGGGCTTCACCTAGCTTTGTGGAAAAATCTAGGATGAAGAGAGCTAATCGTCAAGCAGGACCACGGGTTACACAAAGATATGGGGCTGATGGACACTTTCATTTGGCTCGTCGAATGGTAGGTGTTTATTATTTCAATTTGATTATTATGTACTTACTTGCAATAACACAATTTCTTCTTTGCCAGGAGGCACAAAGTGGGGTGGCCCCAAGCTATATTGAGACATACATTCGAGGCCACCACGGCGCAGATCCTACACAGCCAGAGTTGCTTTGTAGTGACAATGCCACACAGACTCTGATTAGTAAAATAATTTGATTTCAATTAAGCGATGATTCGAATATAATCTTATTATTGGTTGCCTGAATGGTAGGCGAGATATGGTGATGAAATGGTGGCACGTCATGGGGAGGAGTATGATTGGAGGAGGAGTGATGTGGATGTCGGTGCCTTATACTCAAGCAGGGGAGGGAAGAAACATGGCAGCTTCAGCATGTTGAATGGCGTTATTGATACAAGTGGTGCTTTGAGTGAGGCAAAGTGTTCTCAGTCCTCTCAAAATTCTTAGGGCTACCAATGGGAAAGTGAAAGGGAAAGTCGACTGCAGGAGGAGATAAGGCAGCATAGAGAGGCGATGCAGAGGCAAGAGGAGTGGGCAAGGCAACAACATGAGTAAATGCAAGATTTTTTCGCTCAGCAACAACAGATTCAGGTACTATGCAAGTTTGATATTTTTTCAATTCCTTATGCACTTTTCAATTATTATAAGATATTGATCTACTATCGGATTTTAGGAAATGCTAGCGGCTATCCTTGGCTCACAATTTAATTTGCCACCTCTTCCTTCACCTCCTCCTCCACCGCCGACTTTTGTACCATATGTGCATCTACGTCTCCACAAGTGGTAATTATATCGTATAACTAGCAATGCTCAAATTTTCTTATATATACATACTAAATAGATTTAACTTTATCTATAATCAGGGTTCGACGAGTACTCATCCTTGAGGAGTTTCTGCCAGCCCGTCCACGCCACCATCGATAGCGCGTAACATTTCTGGAGGTGACTGCGGCAGCGGACATAATATTACCCCTCCTTGATTTGTGTTTTCGCGTTTCGTTGGCATATATATGTCATTTAGACTATGGATTTCATGATTATACTTATTGGATGTATTTGATGATTGTGTGATGATGTATTTCATAATTCTGCTTATGGATATATTAAGTAACTGCTTATGGATGATTGCGTTTCTGTTATCGCCATAATTTGACTGGGCCAAAGGATGGGCCGAGAGCAACATGGGCTGAAGGAGTTCATCGTGACGGTTTGCGAATCGGCTTTTGTGCGAGCGTACTAAGGGCCGGGATGGCCGTGTATCTAGTAAGGATAGTTTAAATATAGTAAGTTAGAGATTGTATCGTAATCAGCTAGGGTTAGTTAAAAAGATCAAGTCTCTGGACTATAAATATGTATCGTGAGATTCAATAAAGGATCTAACATTCACAACAAACACTCGGCACATCGCTACCCCTTTTTCCAAGGGTTTCTCTAGGTAATCAGCATGCTGCTCCGATTATGCTCCGCATGGTCGGAGCAGCGTCGTGTTTATCTGTTTATCTTTGTGTTTCTCGTGCTGAAGCGTTGTTGATGGCGAGTGACACTAGTTATCTTAAGCGATTATGATACTGCATTAGTTCTGAATAGTATATCTATGCTCTGCTTGCTGTTCGTAATCGTTTAGCTGCCCTTGTACGTGATCCCAGGTGCAAGGGCAGCACCTTGCTCTGTTCTTGCTTAGTAGATCTAATCTGTTATGGTAGTTCTTTGTACTACAAGGATTTGGTTTAATATCCGTATGATTAGGCCCTTCAATCGGGTTGAATGTTCCGGCTGCATGTCTGGTGCTTTATGGTAATCTAAGGAGGGATTGTTCCGGGAATCGGCTTGTTACTTGGTTTTTAGGTCTCTTTTTGGGTCAGCGTCTTGTTATCTTTCATGTTCGTTAGGCTTAACCACGTGTAGGATGTTCCGGTACATGGTGAAGATATTTACTATCGTAGATTGGATTAGCTTGGTGATTACAGAGCATGGTTTTATCTTTTCTATCGGATTCGTACAAGATATATGAATATTAGTAGATCCGATCTGTTAAACGAGTACAATCGGCTTCTTTCAGCCGATTTTGAGGGTTACCCGGGGATCCGACCTAGTACAAGAAAAAGTCCGACCCAGTACAGAGGCACCATCGGCTTTTCTAGCCGACCTTGGGAGTCGTTTTAAGAGCCGATCGCGATTCGGACTAATGTTTGACATGGCTGTGCGTGCAGGGAAATAACTGATAACGATTTCTACACCTTCCTGATCAGGTATAGGTCAGATGGCATGCCTAGCACTTCACCAAGCCTAGCCGTTGACCGAGGGACCGGGACCCACCAGCTATCTCGGAAGCCTCCCGGCTCCTCGTGTTGCCTGTCGCTGCTTGCCTGTGGGTTTTGACCGATAACACATTCTGGCACGCCCAGTGGGACTCCATCGACTACTTCATCGACTACATCGACTACTTCGTTCGACTACATCGACTACAATCGACTGGATCATCTTCTTCGGCTACATCGACTTCCGTTGTCAAGATGCCGAACGCGAACCTGATTACTTATGAAGAGTTGTCTGATGAGCACAAGTAGAAGTATAATGAAATAAAGGCTGCTTTTGAAGCCGATCTCATCGGCTCATTTGGAAGGACCCGTCGCCACGGCATCAGATGGAAGGGTTTTTCATCTAAAGGTGCACTCGACGAAGTGGATCTGTTTACTCCTACGGAAGAACGCACGTGAGCTCTCCGCCAGGAAGTCAACTACATGGTGGCTCATTCGTTACATCGACATTCTGAGAGTTTGATGAACACCCTTGAGCGTGTCGCGGTACGTGTGGTGCAGGAGATTATGAAACACCAGTACTCTCCAACAGGACCTGCTTTAGGGAGTCACAAAGGAGAGTTGCCTTCTCAAGCCAGGCCACCAGTGCCTTACACATTTGCAGCTCCAGAGCAACATAATTCTCTAGCATACGTCATATACAAGGTGGGAGGTGACCCTGCTGATCACCAATTCTTCAGTGAACCCCCCAAGGACGTACCGCATAGGTATGTTTGTGCGTATATACCGGATGACGGTAACCTGGTGCAACCCGCGCAAAGAACAACTGGGGGAACATCTGTAGTCGATGCCGACAAATAGGCATGGCTGGCTACTTACGCGACAGGGCCGAGTCACGAAGGTACGCACTCGGCCCCAGGAGTTCATATAGTGGATCAGATTAGTGCCATTTTGAGAGATCAATTTGGCATTCTCCCAAGAATGCGAGCGATCGGCTACACCAAGACGTATCCAAGCGAGTACGATTTGATTCCCCTGCTGCCCAAGTATCGGCTGCCTGAGTTCACCAAGTTCAGCGGAGCGGAAGGACCCAGCTCCATAGAGCACGTGAGCCGATATCTAGCGCAGCTAGGGATGATTTCGGTGTTGGATCCATTGCGAGTGAGGTTTTTCTCGCAGTCTCTCACAGGGCTGGCTTTTGGATGGTACACATCATTGGGTTCTGATTCTATCTGCACCTAGAAGTAACTAGAGGAATAGTTCCATATACAATATCATTCAGAAGCTGCAGAGGCTGGGATTGCTGATTTGGCACAGGTCCGCCAGAAGCGGGGAGAAACGGTGGCGGAATACATTTAGCGTTTCAGAGAAGTTAAGAACCGATGCTACTCGACTCGGATTTCAGAAAAAGAGGCAGTTGAATTAGTGTCTTTGGGATTGGTAAAACCGCTCAGAGATCTGGTTTTCCAGCTGGAGTTCAACTCTTTGGCACATCTGGTACAAAAGATGACAGTATATGAGCAACGCCACCCAGAATTATACCAAGACAAGTTCAAACATCAAGTAGTAATGGTTGACGCTAAAGACTCCGAAGATTCTGGGGATGACCAAGAGATAGCAGTTGTAGAGTGGGCACGGGGGGCAAAACCCGTGTCCTACAAGTGGGTGAAATAACAAGGACCTTCGAAAGGATTTGATTTTGATGTGAGTAAGGTCGAACAAATATTTGACTTACTCTTGAAGGAGAAGCAGTTGAAGTTCCCTGAAGGTTTCAAGATCCCAACAGCTCAGGAGCTCCAGGGGAGATCATACTGTAAGTGGCATAACTCTTTCACTCACGGTACCGGTGATTGCAAGGAACTCCGGCGACAGATACAATCGGCTATTGAGCAAGGCCGATTAATCTTGGGGCAGTAGGCCATGAAGGTTGATACTCAACCATTCCCGAATGTAAACATGGTGGAAGGGTACGACCGATCAACACGTCGTCAGCTGGATTTTACGTTCGGGATTAACATGGCAGGACACACATCACGACAGCAGGAGGCCGATTCCTGCGATCAGCCCCAAAAAGAAGAAAGGGACTATATCACCGAAGAGCAGGTGAGGCACGTCAGGAATCAACAACCGGTTTCCTCTCATCTTCCAAGAAAATACCAGTATCAGTATCAACAGCATCTCCAACACGAGACTGAAGAAGAAGAATACGAGCGGCACACTGGGAAACGCCTCAGGAAGCGAGAGGATACGCGAGATCATTGGCATTGCCCGTTCTTCAAGTACTGTTGGGATTCTAGTATGAAACGATTACCCACTCTTGAGGATTGCCCATAATGCAAGTCTTAGAAGCAAGATGCAAGAAGTGCCTCAGTTTTTCAGCGTTTAGGACCAGTGCGGCCCCGCCATGGACAAGCGGAGTCATCACGCATAGGGGGGAACTCAGAAGGTGAGGAAGACAAATGTCACCTACCACGCTGGTGTCCTGATGGGCTTAACCGGTCCCAGAAGCAGAGGGTGCAACGGTTGCGCAGCCTAGAAGAAGCCGAGGCTCAATATTTGGAAATGCTGAGGAAGGCGCGACTGGATTTGGCGGAGAAAGTTCACCGCCCCCAAAAAGCAGAGGCAAGTTCTTCCACGAAGGTATGGCGTCCCAAGAAGTCGAAAGCCGATGTAAAGACATCGGCTGATGCACACATGGTGTTTGTTCTTCCTGCAGAGTTTCATGCACCAGGCCATGAGGAGGTGCCAGTGGCTCAGCTTGACTTGGGGCCATGGCCAGTCATATTTGAGAAGCCCCAAGAGAGGAATTACAGGCACCTGAAGGCTTTATATCTCAAGGGTTGCATAAACGGCTAGCCTGTCAGCAGGATGCTAGTCGACACAGGAGCAGCGGTTAACATAATGCCGTACTCAGTGCTGCGCCGGTTGGGGCATTCTGTTGGGGATCTGATTAAAACCAACATCACGTTAAGTGACTTCAACAGACAAACTTCGGAGCCGCAAGGAGTCCTCAGCGTGGATTTGACGGTAGGAGGCAAGACCGTCCCTACTTCATTTTTTGTTGTCAACCGCAAGGGCTCGTACACCATCCTGCTTGGGAGAGATTGGATCCATGCCAATTGCTGTATCCCTTCTACAATGCATCAGTGTCTGATCAATGGGATGGAGATGAAGTAGAAGTAGTCCATGCGGAAGATTCTATTGAAGTTTCACATGCCGCCATGAGTGTCTGGGACACGGAGGACCAGGAGCCGATCTCAGGGATTAGCTTGGAAGGTTGCAACTGTGTGGAAGCTACAAAAAACGGGGTGAGGCTGGTCTTATCCACTGGCCTTACGGAGTAGATGGGGTGCCAAAGTTTGTTTGTACCAAGGTAACAGGAGAGGCTGATCCCTGCGATCGGCCCCAAAAAATAAGAATTGAATTGTTTTTGTCATCCATGTTACATCATTATGATGATCACAAAGAGGCCCACTCGAGCAGCCGGCCATGTGTTGATTGTAAAGTGGCACAAATTAATGAAAAGAACAAGCCGGCCGGTCTCTGCGATCGGCCGAATCCATTTACATCATATTCATCATTTATTTGCAGTGTCAACTTAATGGATGAAGGGAAACTAGGATACGGGTTTACATCTGCTAACGAGCTGGAAGAAATCGACATTGGTCCTGGGGATAAGCCACGGCCAACATTTATCAGCAAGAATTTGAATCCAGAGTTGCGAGAGCCGATGATAGTGCTGCTGAAAGAATATGCGGACTGTTTTGCCTGGGATTACACAAAGATGCCTGGGTTGGATAGAAGTATTGTTGAGCATCGGCTCCTTCTTAAGCCAGGATTTCAGCCGTTCCAGCAACGAGCACGGCAAATGAAGGCCGAAGTCCTAGAAGAAGTCAAGAAAGAAGTTGAAAAGATGTTAGTAGCAGGCTTCATCAGGCCATGCAGGTATGCTGAATGGATTTCCAGTGTTGTACCTGTACAGAAGAAGAATGGCCGGTGGCGGGTCTGCATGAATTTTAGAGATCTCAACAGAGCTACACCAAAGGATGAGTACCCGATGCCAGTTGCGGAGATGTTGATTAATGCAGCCGCTGGTCATAAGATGTTGAGTTTCATGGATGGCAATGCTGGTTATAACCAAATTTTTATGGCTCCAGAGGATATCCATAAGACCGTATTCAGAGTACCAGGTGTAGTGGGATTATTCGAGTATGTGGTCATGACTTTTGGGCTGAAGAATGCTGGTGCTACATACCAACGGGCTATGAATTATATGTTTCATGACTTAATCAGTAAGCTGGTGGAAATTTACATTGATGATGTGGTAGTGAAATCTGCATCGGCTGAAGGGCATTTTGGAGATCTACGGTGAGTTTTGGAACGAACCAGGAAGTTCGGGCTTAGAGTGAATCCAAAGAAGTGCGCCTTTGGTGTATCGGCCGGTCAGTTCCTGGATTTTCTAGTTCATGAACGGAGAATTGAGATCGGCCTAAAAAGTTAAGAAGCTGTAAGAATAATGGTGCCACCTACTACAAAGAAGGAACTCCAACAACTCATTGGCAAGATCAATTTTGTTAGGAGATTTATTTCCAATTTGTCAGGAAGAATCGAGCCATTCATGGAGTTGGTAAAAATTAAAGCCAATGACGAGTTCCGCTGGGGGACAGAGTAACAACACGCGTTTGAAGATATCAAAGAATATTTATCCAAACCGCCTGTATTAATCCCACCCCAGCAGGGTAAGCCATTCCATGTTTATCTGTCAGTAGGTGACAGTTCCATTGCTTCGGTCATCGTACAAGTGCATGATGGCAAGGAGAGAGTTGTTTTTTACCTCAGCAGAAGTATGTTAGATGCAGAGACCAGGTACCCCAAAATTGAGAAACTATGCCTTTGTCTATTCTTTACCTGTACGAAACTCCGCCACATCCTGCTTTCCACCGAGACGATTGTCATCTGCAAATCAGATGTTATCAAGCATATGTTGTCAGCCCCGGTGTTAAAAGGCCGACTCTTTAAGTGGATGTTTGCTTTGTTAGAGTTTGATATCCGGTACCAGCCTGCGAAGGCAGTCAAAGGGCAGGCGCTGGCCGACCTCGTTGCAGAAAGGACCAGCTCAGACATAGCAGCGCTTTCCATCCGCGCATGGGCAATGTATTTTGATAGGTTGGTCTGTGGAGATGGTTCTAGCATAGGTATCCTGCTCGTTTCGCCTCGGGGGGCAACATATTCCTTTTCAATCAGATTGCCAACACCTTGCACCAATAATCTAGCCAAGTATGAAGCGGTGCACAAAGGTATGAAATTACTTCTTGAAGCCAGAGCAGAAGCAGTAGAAGTTTTTGGGGATTCAAAACTGGTCATCTCTCAACTCACGGAAACGTACCGATGTGAGAGTGAGTTGTTGTTTCCCTTGTGGGGACAATGCCAGGAGCTAATGGCCCGATTCAGATATATAAATTTCTATGGATACCAAGAGTACAAAATTTGGAGGCTAATGATCTTGCCCAGATGGCTTCAGGTTACAAGGATACGGCGGATAGAGCTAATTTCCCAATAAACCTGCTGGATCAGGAGGATTGGAGAGCCAATATCTTCAATTACTTGAAGGATCCGGCTCGGGGGGCACCTAAGAAGACACGTTACAAAGCCATGAAGTACGTCTTGATAGGGGACGACTTGTTCTACAGGACTCTGGAAGGGCTACTGCTTAAGTGCTTGGGCCCGATTGAATCCAATTGGCTTTTACATGAAGTCCATGAAGGTACGTGTGGTACTCATCAATCAGCCCACAAGATGAAGTGGTTGATTAGACGCTTGGGATATTATTGGCCTGATATGCTGGAAGATTGCTTCAAGTATTATAAAGGATGCCAGACCTGTCAAAGGTTTGGGAAAATACAAATAGTACCAGCATCAGCAATGAATCCTATCATCAAACCTTGGCCGTTCAGAGGCTGGGGCATGGACATGATTGGTAAGATTAATCCTCCATCGAGTAAAGGCCATCAGTTTATTTTGGCCGTCACAGACTATTTCACCAAGTGGGTAGAGGCTGTTCCTATGAAGTCAGCAACATCGAGGGACGTCATCAATTTCATCAAAGAACACGTTATTCATAGGTTTGGGATTCCTCAGACCATTACAACAGATGGAGGGTCGGTGTTTATATCTGATGAATTCAAAAAGTTCGCTGCCGATATGAGGATTAAATTGATCAGGTCATCTTCGTACTACGCTCAAGCAAACGGACAAGCCGAAGCGTCCAATCAGAGCTTGATCAAGCTGATTAAAAGGAAGATTGATGAATACCCACGGCGTTAGCATGAAGTATATCAGAAGCATTATGGGCTTATCGTGTTTCATGCCACGGGGCAACAAGAACTTCACCATATCATTTGGTGTATGGGCAGGAGGCCGTATTACCATGGGAAATTACGGCCGGTTCGAGATGGATAGAGTTTCAGAATGATTTGACTGCTGAAGAATATGCCGCTCTAATGAGCGATAATGTGGAAGACATTATGGCACTCAGGCTTTGGTCGCTGGAAAAGATCAAGGAAAATAAGGCCAAGGTAGCCCGTGCGTACAATAAGAAGGTTAAACCGAAGGAATTCCAAGTTGGAGATTTAGTATTGGAAGCGGTACTACCATTGGGGACTAAGGATGTGACATATGGTAAATGGTCTCCAAATTGGCATGGGCCTTATAGAGTTGATCAAATTCTACCAGGGAATGCGTACATGCTTGAAGAATTGGATGGAGTTAAATTTCCGGTAGCCATCAATGGCCAACACCTCAAGAAATATTTCCCGAGCATGTGGGAAGACGAGTGATGAAGCCGATGTAATGCATCAGGCTATGGACCAAAACAATCAGGGTATCTGTGAGGAAAGCCGATGTGATACATCGGGCTGCAAGTCGACATGATCGGGTACTTTGTGGTACATCAGGCTGCAGGTCGGTATCCATCGGGTACATTAAAAGCCGGTGCAGTCCATCAGGCTGTAAGGTAGAATGAGATGAACAAGTCAGATCTGTAAGGAAAGAACAGTGCAGGTCCACGCACGGAGCTAAAGATTGAATAGCCGATGTTAAGCCATCGACTTTAGAAGCAATAATCAGAACCTGCAAGTCCCGGGCTTCGATAAAAAGCAAAGAAGTTGATTGCAGGTGTCTTACCAAGGTCGGCAGAATGGATTCTGCAGCGCGACTCAGATCAGGCAAACTACAAGGGTCTCTTGATCTTAAAAGAAAAGGTTCGACTTCTTTGCGGGTTTTTCTTGGTAATCATATTTTTTGACTTGATTTGGGCTCGGGGGGAAGCAGTAACAACAGGAGCACGTCTGAAACCCGGTTTCAAGGAAGAGTCAGACGAGTTGCCTTGGCATATAGCTAGATGGGGAAAAGTTGACTTGGCATACAGCTAGATGGCGAAAGAAAAGTAGGGACGGATCTTGATAGAGTACTCTTGCTATTAGCGAAATCATTTGAAGGGTACTCGAGTTCTTGAAGATCTCTGAGATATCTGATCCGGAATAAAGGAAAAGCTTGGGATTGCATCGAACAATTCAAGGAGAAAGGCCGATGCGATGCCATCGGACTTTAGAAGATTGGATTTTCAGACATTGGATTACTGAAATGAAAGGGTTCATCTACGAGAAATTATTACAAAAGAAGCCGATCTACCGGCTCTATGCATAATGGCGGAAGACCCTATGAACTACCACCAGTAAGTCCCTAAGGACTTGCGGCGCTTGTATGGGGGAGATGCGCTGGTGTCATCGTCGCTGCTGCCATCATCACCACCGCCGTTGCTGCTGCTGTTGCCGCCATCATCGCTGCTATGACTGGCGTTGCCGCTGGCGTCCCCGTCGTCTTCTGAAGTCGACGATCCGCCGCATAGGAACCCTCCTGCTGCCGAGTCATCATCGGTTGAAGTGTCCTTGGTATCTTCTTCTGAGGAAAAGAAGAAGTCGTCATCCCAGGAATCTTTGTCGCCTTCATCCAGATCCCCATGAAGGAGAATCTGGAGGTCCTCATCATCGGTCAGGGACTCATCGTCCTCTGACCAAATGCTGAAGTCCCACTCCTCTGCGTCCCAATGCAGAGGAGCGAGAGCCTCGTATGAAGCTACTAAATCAAACTCCGACGTCACCTCCCTGGAGGTTTCGGAGTCAGGAGAGGTGATGGAGATTATGGAAGAAGAGGAAGAGGAATTGGAGGAGGCAGAGGAAAAGGAAGCCATCGCCGGGGGATGCAGAATATGTTGGTGCGGTTAATGCACGGAGGAAGGAGATGAATAGAAGTAGATCCGCTGATGCCAGTTTATAAGGGCAGAGATGGAAGGCGAAGCGGCGCTATGACGATTTCTGAGGGAGAAGTCGAAGGGTCGCGTCCAATGGCATTGGGAGGTAGCGCGCGCGTACATGCTCTGGAAGCCGAGGGGTTGCGTCCGATGGCATTGGGAGCGGCATGTGCGTGTACAAGTCTTAGAAGTCGAAGAGACGATGGTTTTGGAATTATCATTGCCAAAATCAGGGGAGCATGTGTTATCGCCATAATTTGACTGGGCCAAAGGATGGGCCGAGAGCAACATGGGCTGAAGGAGATCATCGTGATGGTTTGCGAATCAGCTTTTGTGCGAGCGTACTAAGGGCCGGGATGGCCGTGTATCTAGTAAGGATAGTTTAAACATAGTAAGTTAGAGATTGTATCGTAATCAGCTAGGGTTAGTTAAAAAGATCAAGTCTCCAGACTATAAATATGTATTGTGAGATTCAATAAAGGATCCAACATTCATAACAAACTCTCGACGCATCGCTACCCCTTTTTCCAAGGGTTTCTCCAGGTAATCGGCATGCTGCTCCGATCATGCTCCGCATGGTCGGAGCAGCGTCGTGTTTATCTGTTTATCTTTGTGTTTGTCGTGCTGAAGCGTTATTGATGGCAAGTGACACTAGTTATCTTAAGCGATTATGATACTGCATTAGTTCTAAATAGTATATCTATGCTCTGCTTGCTGTTCGTAATCATTTAGCTGCCCTTGTACGTGATCCCAGGTGCAAGGGCAGCACCTTGTTCTGTTCTTGCTTAGTAGATCTAATCTGTTATGGTAGTTCTTTGTACTATAAGGATTTGATTTAATATCCATATAATTAGGCCCTTCAATCGGGTTGAATGTTCCGGCTACATGTCTGGTGCTTTATGGTAATCTAAGGAGGGATTGTTCCAGGAATCGGCTTGTTAGTTGGTTTTTAGGCCTCTTTTTGGGTTAGCGTCTTGTTATCTTTCATGTTCGTTAGGCTTAACCACGTGAAAGATGTTCCGGTTACACGGTGAAAACTTTTAATGTCGTAGATTGGATTAGCTTGGTGATTACAGAGCATGTTTTTATCTTTTCTATCAGATTCGTACAAGATATTTGAATATTAGTAGATCCGATCTGTTAAACGAGTACAATCAGCTTCTTTCAGCCGATTTTGAGGGTTACCCGGGGATCCGACCTTGTACAAGAATAGGTCCGACCCAGTACAGAGGCACCATCGGCTTTTCTAGCCGACCTCGGGAGTCGTTTTAAGAGCCGATCGCGGCTCGGACTAATGTTTGACATGGCTGTGCGTGCAGGAAAATAACTGATAACGGCTTCTACACCTTCCTGATGAGGTATAGGTCAGGTGGCACGCCTAACACTTCACCAAGCCAGGGCGTGTGCCGGACTTCTGGGCCATTGACCGAGGGACTGGGACCCACCAGCCGTCTCGGAAGCCTCCCGGCTCCTCGTGTTGCCTGTCACTGCTCGCCGGTGGGTTTTGACCGACAACAGTTTCATAACCGCTATTATATGCAGCTGTTTTTTTAGCAGGATCAGAGTGGTGGCCGACGAAAATACTGGACACGCTCCAGTATTTTTGTCGGCTCGCAGCCGATGAAAATACGACAATGATTTTCGTCGGCCTGGCTAGCCGACAAAAATACTTGACATGTTTTTATCGGCCAGCAGAGCCGACGAAAATATTGGAAATATTTTCGTCGGCTACTCAGGCCGACGAAAACGTGAACATATTTTCGTCGGCCGTGTTGGCCGACGAAAATAGCTTTATTTTCGTCGGCAACCGACGAAAAAGCCTTTATTTTCATCTATTTTATTCCGTCGGCCTAATTTTGTCGGTCGGCCAATAAAAATAGCTATTTTCGACGGTTTTAGGCCTATTTTCGTCGGTTTCTAGCCGACGAAATTACACTATTTTCCTGAAGTGAGCTCTCTTAATTATATTAGGTGAAGCGCTGCTTTTCCTTAATTATATAGACCAGATAGCCTTGCCTCTTCTCATATCCAAACATACATATATATACCATCCGTGTCGGTTTCATATTTTAGTCTTAGGATTGTTAGTAGCCTGGCGTCAACACATGTCGTACACATGCATGGAATCTTGGACAAGAAAAAGAGACCCAAAGAGTAAACGATCTAGCCCGTTGGGAATAGAAGGCAGCAGGAACTACATCTCCTCTGATCTTTCTGTATACACGGACCCAACATGCAGATGGTTGAGATGGAAGCCATATGCAAGCTGATATGCTAGTAGCTTCTTTGATGACTAATTAGCCTTGCTGCATGTACATTAGCTAAATGAGTACTAAGCAGACTATCGACACATCTATTGAGGAGACAGGACAACCGAAGTCTGAGAAGTTACTCATGCAGGGCAGAGGTATATATCTCACAACATATGGCAAAGCGAGGCAGGAAGCGAGTGTCGATGACCACCGGTGAGATAAAGCAGTATAATTTTCTGGAGAGAGATGTGCAGACAACTGTACAAGTATACTATTAACGGTTTGCACAAAACAACCCTCACATGCAACTTTGTTAAGTGTTACATGTAATATTTTCTGCAGAAATTTGCAACTATTTTGATGCTTGTTAGACGTATCGTCTATTTTACTTGAAATGAAACTTCCTTGTCCTGAACAAAATATGTATAGGAAATACTTGACGTATACTGCATTTATTTTCGTAGAATGGTGTTGAACATTAAAATTCGGTGATTCAAGGGCTTTGTTTCATAGTAAAAACATCGTATGTACTGGAAGCAACTTACCTGTCCTTTGGCGTAGCGTAATATTAGAGAACGGATGCCTACCTAGGAAAATCATTCAGGCCAAGGATTAATATGGCTTCCCGGGTAGGGAAGCAGTTCCTCTACAATACTGCAGAAGGACTCTCCATAACCGAGTGTGGTCTCAACAGCACTCAGACGCACATGTTAGTGAGAGCAGTACTTCTCATCTTACGGGCATGTCGCCGGACCGTAACGCGGCATGCAATGCAAATAAATGGAATCCCGGTTTTATTTTAGCATACCGTACGCCCACATGGAACGGCGGTAGTGATGCTTAAGTATCACAGACAACAACACATAACGAATTGTAGTATTGTACAGTTCAGAGACATCACTCACGCGGAAACACAACACAAAGTAACGTAGCACATGATGACTCAACCAGCAGATGGGAGCAACCAATGCAAGTATATTTCCCACGGATCAGTCGCCACGAATGATCAGTAGGGTCTGCCGGTGCCGTAGTTCCCCGGCGGGAAGTAGTCGCAGACGAGCAGGGTGTCGCCGGAGTCGCAGACGATCCTGGCGCACCCGACCTGCGTGGTGTTGCGCCACACCACCTGCGTGTACCGCAGGCACCCGGCGCCCGGCGGTGCGGCGCAGGAGTTGGTCTCGTAGTCGTACCACTGGCCCTCCGCCACCCACGGCGCCGCCAGCGCCGTGGCGTTCCAGTGCCGGCCCTTCCCGACGAAGATGTTCTCGCCGAAGTAGAACAGCGGCGACCGCCGGGGCGCGCAGTCCCCGCGCCGCGAGTGCGCGAAGCCCTTGGCGTACCCGGCGATCTGCGGGCTCCAGACCAGCGGCGGCACCCCGACCGCCTGCCGCGCCGCGTTGTGCACCGACAGGATCTCGGCGACCGTGGCCGTGGCGCGCGCGCGGCGGCCGGCGTCGGGGTCCGCGCCGTTGCTCCCGTCGTCGACGTCGTCGTCGGTGGCTGCGCTGCTCGTGCACAGGGCAGCAGCAAGTGCTAGGAGCAACAAGATGGACCAGAGGGAAGACGACATGCTTGTTCTAGCCATATATGATTTGGTTGTTAGAGATGTTGAGAGCAATTCTTTGGATGGATTGGATTGCGAGTTCGACGTGATTTGTATATATAGGCCGATTTCAAGTCCCGTTCCCTGAATTTGAGGTGCTATCGATCGAGTAGGCGATCGATGTCTTTGAACACTGGCATGGCGGCTAGCATGCATCATTGTGTGCTCTAGCTGGTTCACGCCATGCACATCCTTGGCATCCAAGGCACAGGCGAATCTCTCAGATTGTTTATCCGAGATAATCGAACAAAGTACATGTTGGATGCCAGAATTGAAAACAAGATGATGTCCTTGACCAGAACATGGTGATCACGAAATGGTGTTTCTGAAGCCGGTGGCGTCCTGTCACTGAAACTGAGAGCGAAGATTAAGGAGCAAGCAAGAGCAGCTCTGAAGCAAACCGCGCCGCCCACACTGCTTACGTAATCGATTGATCGGTGCAAATTCAACATATATTATAGCACGTGCATTTGACCCATGAATATCGATTATTGAATAATGAAATTTCTGGTCACGGTCATTGTCTTTTTACCAACTAGCATAGAAACTGTGAACAGAAAGTTATTACAGAAAACTACACACATAGTTCTTTGCCATTTTTTTATGTAAATGCGGAAGAGTCGTTACTGTTAGACATATGGATCGGCTACTGCGCGATTAGATTAGAAGATGCTCTGTGATTCTTAAGCAATCCATTCAACAGAGAGAGATAGAGAGAGAGACAAGGGAGGGGCACAAGTATACCTTCGTGCCCTAGGGCGGCGGCTGACGCAGATGTGCCTGCCATGGTGGTGTAGTGCGGGAGCTTGCAGTGGTCGAGCCGAAGGTGTTCGTGCTCGAGGTGGCCGAAGGTGTGGTCGCGTCCGGGGCTCGAGGTCGAGGCAGAGGGCGTCGAAGATGGCCGGAGGAAGCTTCCCGCCGCTGACCGCGCACAAACTAGATCGGCTAGGTTTGACTTGTCGGTGGGGTGGCGGCGGCCGGTGAATCTCGTGATCCGAGCCGCTGGCCCCACCTCTCTTTATAGCGCGGCGCGATGGGGGCCCACCAGCTAGGGATGAGCTGGGGCGCCCCCGATCAGGGCGCATGGGTGAGGTGGCCCATCGGCCCGTTAGGGTCTGATAAGCTAGGAGATCAAACTAACAGTCTCCCCCTTGATCTCACCCTGTACTTTTATTTTACTTTTACCTTTTCGCGTTTCGTCATGGATTTGTGTATAGAGCATGCCTCATCGTCACGATCATCTGTCGATAGATTCAGCAGCTACAATTCACGCTTCCATTCAGAGACGGATTCTTTAATCTTTTGGGCCCTTGTAGTCCGAAAATCACAGGCTATCCCTTAGCCCCATGCCGGCTACGTGTTCCTTGAACACGCTGGGTGGTAAGCCTTTCGTTAGCGGATCCGCAAGCATTTTTACTGTGCTTATATGCTCGAGATTTATAATCTCATCTCGGACTTTATCTTTCATAATATAATACTTTATATCTATGTGTTTGGCAGCACCACTTGTCTTGTTGTTGTGAGCATACATTATTGCGGGCTCATTATCGCAGTACAACTGTAATGGTTTAGATATATCATCAACCATTCTCAGACCAGGTACGAACTTCTTTAGCCAGTTCACCTGCCCTGTGGCCTCATAACATGCAACAAACTCGGCATACATTGTGGACGATGTAGTGACAGTTTGTTTGCAACTTTTCCACGATATTGCTCCCCCGGCTAGGGTGAACACATATCCTGATGTGGATTTTCTATCATCTCCTGCATAATCGAAGTCTGAGTATCCTACGATACGCAGAGATTCTATTTTTCTGTATGTTAACATGAGGCCTTTGGTTCCTTGCAAATAGCGTATAACCTTCTTTACCAACTTCTAGTGTTCTGGTCCTGGATTACTCTGGAATCTGCCAAGTAACCTGGTAACGTAAGCTATATCAGGGCGTGTGCACACTTGTGCATACTGTAAGCTTCCCACAGCAGAAGCATATGGTACCATTTTCATTTGATCAATTTCATTCTGAGTCTTGGGATATTGAAATTTCCCATATCTGTCGCCCTTAACAATAGATGCAGGTGAGGCACTGCATTTGTGCATGTTGAATTTCTTTAGGACCTTTTCTATATATGTCTTTTGAGACAGTCCTAATACCCCTTTCAATCTGTCTCGATGAATCTCGATTCCTAGAACGAATCTTGCTTCATCAAGATCTTTCATCTCGAAATGCGAGGATAAAAACTTTTTCGTTTCTAGTAGCAGACTGACATCACTACTTGCCAGTAGAATATCGTCCACATACAGGATTAGGAAGACATACTTCCCATTCTTGAACTTTGCGTAAATGCAATTATCCTCGATATTTTCTTTAAACCCGAATTCTTTTATTGTTTTATCGAACTTCAAGTACCACTGTCTTGAAGCTTGCTTTAGCCCATAAATCGATTTCTTCAGACGGCATCCCAATTTTTCTTTACCTTCCACGACAAAACCTTTCGGCTGTGCCATGTAGATGGTTTCATCTAGATCCCCGTTCAGGAATGCTGTCTTCACATCCATCTAATGTAATTCTAGATCATAATGAGCTACAAGAGCCATTATAATTCTGAAAGAATCTTTACATGAGACTGGGGAAAAAGTCTCGTTGTAATCAATTCCTTCTCTTTGTGTGTATCCTTTTTCCACGAGTCATGCTTTAAATTTATCTATATTCCCTTGGGAGTCATATTTGGTTTTGTAGACCCATTTGCAGCCTACTGTTTTGGCTCCTTTAGGAATTTCCTCTAAGTCCCATACTTTGTTAGTACTCATCGATTTTATTTCGTCTTCCATGGCATCAAGCCATTTCGACGAGTGTTCACTTCTCATGGCTTCTTCAAATGAAGTGGGATCATCCTCCATTTGAATTTCTTCGCTATTATAGACTTCATAGTCGTCAGAAATAGCGCGCTTCCTTGTTCTTTGAGGTCTCCCACGAGCCTGAGCCTACGGTGCCTCATCTATTTGGGGCTGCTGTTGCTCCTCTTCTTGTGTGGCAAAGGGCTCGTCAGGAGCCTGATGAATAGGTTCCACTTCCTCATTCATCGTTACCACAGAAGGAGCCACTACAGGTGTTGGCATCGCAATGACTTGCACTGGTGGTGCAGACACAGCGGGCAGCGGGAAAAAAGATTCCTGAATCACGGGATTGGGTGTATACACCCGCTTCTCCTTAAGATCAATCTTCCTTGCTGTGCCGCTCCCCCGGATCATTTGATCTTCAAGGAAGACTGCGTGTCTCGTTTCTACAAATTTTGTAGATCTGTCTGGGCAGTAGAAATGAAAACCCTTTGACCTTTCTGGATAGCCAATAAAATGGCAAGATACCATTTTGGAATCTAGTTTTGCAATGGTCGGGTTAAACACTTTTGCCTCAGCAGGACTCCCCCACACCCGCAGGTGATTCAGTGAGGGTACTCTTCCTGTCCACATTTCATACGGCGTTTTCGGCACCGATTTACTTGGAACTCTGTTGAGAATATGAATGGCGGTTTTCAGAGCCTCCATCCATAAACTCATTGGCAATATAGAGTAACTGATCATGCTTCGCACCATATCCATCAGGGTACGATTGCGTCTTTCAGCCACTCTGTTCTGCTGAGGCTCGCCCAGCATCGAGTACTGGGCTACTATGCCTTGTTCCATCAGGAACTTTGCAAAAGGTCCTGGAACTTGGCCATATTGGATATGTCGATCGTAGTATTCCCCTCCACGATCGGATCTTACAATTTTAATCTTTAAATCATGTTGATTTTCTACTTCGGCCTTGAATATTTTAAATTTATCCAAAGCCTCCGATCTTTCTTTAATTGGATATATGTATCCATAACGGGAATAATCATCTGTGAATGTTATGAATGAGTCATATCCATCCACACTCTTTACATTGAACAGACCACAGATATCTGTGTGAATTATTTCTAATACACGTGTGCTCCTCTTAGCATTTTTCTTTATTTTCTTAACGAATTTGCCTTTTATGCACTCAATGCATTATTCTAAGTCAGAGAACTCTAATGGAGGAAGAATTTCGTTTTTAATTAATCTTTCTATTCTCCCCCTCGAAATATGGCCTAAACGACAGTGCCATAATTTCGACGACGCATCTTGAGTTCTCTTCCTTTTTCTATTCGCGAGTGTAGACGAGAATACATTCGTATTGTTATCGCATATGGAATTCACACTTTCGCGTAACGATATCAAATAAAGATCATTTTTTCTGAATGCAATTGAAATTACTGTATCATTACATTCAATCAAACACCTGCCATCTCAAAATAGACAGGTATAACCATCTTTGTCCAGGCGAGACACACTAATTAAGTTTCTATGTAAAGAAGGAACAAATAAAACATCTCTAAGAACTATAATGAAGCCAGTGTCGAGTTCCAAATGAACGTCTCCCACTGCTTCAACGTCTGCCTGGGCACCATTTGCCACTCTAACTTGCTTTTCGCTTCTTTGAGTGGTTCTCGTCGAATGGAATCCCTGCAACGAATTTGCAACATGAACAGTTGCTCCTGAATCAATCCACCAAGTGGTTTTTGAATAGTCTATATACAAGGATTCATTTACGAATGAAATAACATTCTCACCTCTCTTCTCCATGATCATCTTTAAATATCGGTGACAATTCTTCTTGTAGTGACCCCTTTCTTTGCAGTAGAGACACTGATCCTTCTCTACTAGAGCCTGTCCTTCTTGTGGTCTGTGTTGATGAGAGCTTTTGCCTTTAGAGGAGGAAGAAAAATTACCCTTGAAATTGGTATTTTTCTTCTTGTTTACATAATTTAAAGATCCGCTAGTGGTGGATCTTATCCTTTCCTCCTCCTAAACACACATCGCAATGGTCTTTTCAATGTCCCAAGTATGTGGTTGGGTGTTGTAATTGACAACAAACTTGTCAAACTCTTTTGGTAACGAAGCAAAAACTAAATGGACAATGTGATCCTCCTTGAAGGCAAGGTCCAATGACTTTAGCTTGTTATTCTGGTTGACCATGCGATGAATGTGTTCCCTTATGCCACCACCATTGTATCTTTCTGAAACCAGTTGTTTAATCAACTGGGTTGCATAAGTCTTTGAAGAACCAGTATACTGATTCTTTAGTTTTTCAAGATACTCTATGACAGTGGTACAATCTGGGATTGAGCCCATAATTGCAGGCTCAATCGTGTTCTTTACCACTGCCAAACACTTCTTGTTGGTAGGGTACCATTTTGCATAAAGCCTCTCATAGTCTGCTCTTGCTTTCTTATAAGCAAGCTCTGTTTGCTTCCAAGAAGCATCTGTGTCTGTGTCCTCTCTCTCAGGAGGCACTGGCTCTTTGGGAGTCGGTGTAGCTAGGACCCAATCCAATTCACCCATGATGAAATAGAGGTCCAGCTTTCTGTACCATTCATTATAATTGTCTCCCTTTAATATAGGAATATCGTTAATGGAAATCATCATTCATAATCCTCCTGAAAAACATTCATGAGTGGTGAAAACATTAAAATAAAGCCAAATAAATCATTGCATATGTATAAATACGACGTTGGTCATAAATTAAAATTATGCAATAACTTTGTGTATTAAATCTAAAACACCGTCGGGTAGAGTTAGAAAGAATACATGAAAATTACCTATGAAAAATTAAGTCATAATCTCTTTTTTATTAAAACTAGAATACCGTTGGGCATAAATAGAAATAATACATGAAAAATATCTATTAAAGATATTACCATTATCATTGCAATATGGTTATTGTTAACGTTGGTTAAAAATTAACAATATTACAAGTCAAAATTATCCATGTGCCTCGAAATTCAAATTATCCCATTGGTTCAAATTTAAATAACAAGGCAAGTGTACATTAAAAAATGGATCTATTTAAACTTTGCAACGGAAAACTTAAAAATCTATCAAAATAATGTCTAATTTTGTCTTTATAAGCAGTGCATCAAAGTTCAATCAAGTTAGAATTTGAAATGAATCAAATTCAATCAAATTCTATTGGAAAATGACTTATGGAAATTAAAAACCAATGCACTGCTCATCACTCTAAACCAGCCCAGCCGGCCTACTTCTCTCGCGACAGCCCAGCGGCAAACGTGGCCCGCACTCTCGCAGCAGCCCACGGCAACCGGCCCTTGCGCGCGCGCGCGTCCCGTGGCAACGGCCCGTTATGGACCGGCCAACGCACCCTTGCATGCGCCTGCGGCCGCGCGCTCCACAACCTGGGCCCGGGCCGTTATTTCTCCAACCCGCCTGGGCCAAAAGAAGCCCAGTTCCGTGCGACGCGATCTCTACCGTCAAACGCAGATCAACGGCCGCGTGCGCGTTGCGGTCAAACAAAACCCCCGTTCAGTTCTCCTCGGTGAAACCCTAGACCATTTCTTCTCTTCTCCCCCCGATCCCCGGCGCCTTCTTCTTCCCACCCGAGCACGCGAGTGAGTGGCGACTGGCGACCGAGCGAGCGGCGCCACGGCGAGCCCCCTCGCCGGCGTGCGCGTCCACCGCAAGGTGAGCGCGCCGCCGTCGAGCGGCGTCACCGTGGTGCCCGGATCCGTGGCACGGCGAGCGGCCTTACGGCGTGCTCACACGGCCTCTGTCCGCGCGAGGCATAAGGCGTCGCGGGATCTGGTCGGCGCGCTGGCGTCCCGTGCACGCCGACGGTGGGCGGCGCAAGGAGAACCAGGTAAGTGGTCCTTTGACCGCCGCGCCTTTTCTGTTCATGATCTAGGGTTAGGGTTAGGGTTTCTGTGGGCTTTGATCTAGGGTTTCTGGGATCTTTTCTGGGTTCTTTTCTGGGGTTTATACTCTTGACCTTCCAATGCTAATCAACGCAATTAGATAGGCGACTGATACCAATGTTAGACATATGGATCGGCTACTGCGCGATTAGATTAGAAGATGCTCTGTGATTCTTAAGCAATCCATTCAACAGAGAGAGATAGAGAGAGAGAGACAAGGGAGGGGCACAAGTATACCTTCGTGCCCTAGGGCGGCGGCTGACGCAGATGTGCCCGCCATGGTGGTGTAGTGCGGGAGCTTGCGGTGGTCGAGCCGAAGGTGTTCGTGCTCGAGGTGGCCGAAGGTGTGGTCGCGTCCGGGGCTCGGGGTCGAGGCAGAGGGCGTCGAAGATGGCCGGAGGAAGCTTCCCGCCGCTGATTGCGCACAAACTAGATCGGCTAGGTTTGACTTGTCGGTGGGGTGGCGGCGGCCGGTGAATCTCATGATCCGAGCCGCTGGCCCCGACCTCTCTTTATAGCGCGGCGCGGCGGGGGCCCACCAGCTAGGGATGAGCTGGAGCGCCCCCGATCAGGGCGCATGGGTGAGGTAGCCCATCGGCCCGTTAGGGTCCAATAAGCTAGGAGATCAAACTAACAGTTACTGCTTAATATAGAAAAATGCTAAAATTATAGTACAGTTAATCATAATGCCAACTACAGAATGTATGAAACTGAGGCTTAAATTACTGAGAAAGAAATCAATATTAGTTTCGAACCCAGCAACTTAAGCCTCTTGCCTCTCCTCTGTTCTTCTCCCCATCTCAAATGGGAAAATATAAAAAAAATGAAATGAACTGGTAGGAGAACTGCCCATTATATCTCTACTACTACAAAATGGTTAAGGGTTACGTTTTTTCCGTCATCCTCTGGCGGGTGCGACCTCTGCTAAACGCGTTTTCATCCTGCCATCAGCGATGTTCAACCGTTTGATTGTTTAGGGTTTGCATCCCTCACGCTGACGCGCTATGAAATTGAAATCCCACAACTTTCGCAGCTAACCCTGCTGTAACTCGCTCACCGATTCCTGGCAATCCAAATTCTAAATCAAGATCCCACACTTCCCGTTTTCCCCATCGCGTCGCCCTCACCCTCACCCTCACATTGCATCTCATTTCATCGCCCCGCCCCCCACCAATTGCGCATCCCCTCGGCTTCTCCTGCTGCGCACCCTCGTGACTCCATCGTCTCCTCGTGCAGCGCCCTTCGATATAGAGAAAATTTCTTGTATGGCTCTGAAAGAAATGACAGTCCATTCTTTGGCCATCAAAAGTTCAAACTTTCTTCTTTAGCTCTATTTTTATCTTGTATCTCTTTCTTGACCCTACCGTAACATCTCCAGTAAGTGGTTGTGAAAAGATAAAAATACCCTTAGCACAAGCAATAGATGTTGAGATCTCACATAGAACAAATATTTGACCTTAAATCACATTTAACGTGTATTCTGTTGGCAACAGCGTGACACTGTGAACTAAATTCTCCACATTTTGAACACAGCTCGTACACCAGCGCTAGCACCTGACCACGCGCGCTGTCGCGCCCCGTGCACGATGGCAGGATGTAGAACGCCATGCTAGCCAACCCCAGCGCCGGCGCGTGCGCCCGCGCGAGCCGGTCTGCGAGGCCTTGAACGAAGCACGACGCCACGCGCTGGAATGCCGTGCCGTGCACGGGTGCGCCGACCTGCAGCTCCCGCCGCAGCGCCATGGCGTGGGCGTAGTCGTGGCACGCCACAGCCTCGGCGCAGGCGACAAGCGGCTGCACCAGGCGCATGCCATCAGCACAGCCGCCGCCACCTCCACTTCCGCTGCCGCCGGCGGCACCATCACCATCCCCCGCGACACCCGGTCCTCACCTTCCTGGAACGCCAGGGCGTCGCCCTGGAGGATGAACGTGCTGGACATCTGCGCGTACGGCAGCCGCGAAAACGATGCCGCTCACCAACACTGGCAGCAGCCGGATCAGGTGCTCTGCCACCTCCACGACCCGTCACGCCCCTCAGCCCGCGGTCAGGTGCTCCGCCGCCTCCACGTCCCGCTGCGGGGGCCGCCGGCGCGCCCTTGAGCACGCGGCCGCGAGGGCCGACGCCGCCGGGTCAGGTGCTCCGCCGCCTCCACATCCTGCTGCGAGGGCCGCCGGCGCGCGCGGGTGTCCCGCTGCAGGGGCCACCGCCCGCGCGTGGGGACGGGGATGAGTCGCTGCGGGGCTCGCCGCCACCCGCACATGTGCTCCGCCGCCGCTCGCGCGTGTGGATGGGGATGAGCGCTGTGGGGCCTGCCGCCGCCCGCGCATGTGGTCGAGGATGAGCCTCGACGGCTCTTGTGGAACAGGGGGTATGTGGCACTTTCAGTGGTATTTTGGTCAAAAACCCTATTTTTTTCACATGCCACCGGTAACTTAACGGAATGGTCTAACGGATATCGCGGAAAGGATAAGAAAGGGGTACAAGATAAAAATAGGATAAAAAAAGAGAGTTTGAGCTTTTCAGAGTCGAAGAAGGAACTGCCATTTCTTCCAGGGTTGTACAAGAAATTTTCTCATCAATATAAGCTGAGACGTCAGGATCACATGCTCATCAATGTGAGGACTCCAAGATCCCCTACGACCATGAGCCATTGCCGTGCAGATGCCAGGATCCCCCTGCGACGCCTCTGCCCGGCCAACGTCGTGCCGCCTGCCGATCACCTGACGTGCTACGCAGCTCCCCCGCCGCTGCACCACCACCACCACCACCAGGGGCCTGGCTGAGCGACGACATTCCGCAGAACATGAGGGCATCACATCTCTGCCCAACGACTCATCCTTATGCGATTCCAGGATCACAAGCGAGTTCTTCATCATCTACTCTTTCCATTTTGACTATTCGAGTTGAAATCCGTTAATCATAGCTTGGTTTTGCATGTCTCCGGTGAACTTACCACTGATGTAGATACTTCAAAGATCCACCCCAAAAGTACCAGCATCAAGATGATCCGATACTAATTCTAGCATTAGTACCGGGTCACCTTGTTGGTACTTTTGAGATGGATGGAAAGTTCCAGAGGAACTTTAGCACTGGGTGGTAATACCACCCGGTACCAAAGGCTAGATATCAGTACCGGGTGATGTTGCCATCCGGTACTAAATGTTCCACCCACGTTAGTACCGGGTACTAACATCACCCGATACCTGTTGTCGGTCAAAACCCTCCGGCGAGCAGTGACAGGCAACACAAGGAGCCGGGAGGCTCCTGGGACTGCTGGTGGGCCCCGGTCCCTCATTCAACGGCCCGAGATCCGGCACACGACTTGGCGTCTAGGTTGCTAGGCGTGCCACCTGACCTTGTACCTGATCAGGAAGGTGTTATATGTTAGTTTCCTGCATGCACAGACACGTATAAACATTAGTCCGAGCCATGATCGGCTCATTGGGTGATTCCCTATATCGGCCGTAAAGAGCCGATTGTATTCAGTTCCAGATCGGATCTATGAACAAAGCAAACATATCCGATGGTAATATAAAACTTGCTCTTTAACCATTAAGCTAATCCAATCGACGACGGTTAAAGCCTTCACTGCATAACCGGAATATTCTACACGTAATTGAGCCTAACAGATACGGAAGGTAATGAAACAACAACTTAAACAGAGGTCTAAAAACTAACAGAAAGCCAATTCCTGGATCAATCCCTTTTTAAGCTGTTATAAGCGCCAAACATACTGCCAGAACATTCAACCCGTTTGAAGGGCCTAATCATGCAGATATTAAACTGAATCTTCGACGAACAAAGACTAACCATAACAGATTGGATCTACTAAACAAAAACAAAGAAAGACGCTGCCCTTATACCCGAGATCGGGCACGATGATAGCTGATCATTTACAGGTAACAAACGATGCATGAATAAAGCATGGAAGAGCCGATGCTACTCTATGAACGCCAAGATAACTAGTGTTACTCGCCATCAACAACGCTTCAGAATAAGAAACACAAAAGGTAGATAAGCAGGGACGATGCCGCCCCGATCACGCGGGGCGTGATCGGGGCTGCACGACACTTACCCGAGAAACCCTAGAACAGGGGTGGCGATGCACCTAGAATTATTGGTGAATGATTGATTGATTCCTTTATTCATAATCCAGGGTACATATTTGTAGTCCGGAGACTTTCCTTCCCTAACCAATCCTAACTAAACACGGCATGAATCTTGGCTAGCTCTATCTAAACTATTTAAACACACATGGCTATCTAGATACATGGCCAACCCTAGCCTCATACACCCGCACAGGGGCCGATTCGCAAGCCCACTATGATTACCTTTCAAGCCCATCTTGCTTCGCGGCCCACCTTTCTGGCCCGCCTAAATTATGGCGATAACATATGCCCCCTGGTTTTGGCAATAATTATTCTGAAACCATTTCTCTTTTAATCGCCCCGCCTCTTTGACTTTCGAAATCCGTACAGGCGTGCCTCTTCAACTTCTAGGGGATGTGACTGCTCTGCATCAAACTCCTTAGAAACCACTATGGTGCCGATTCATCTTCCACTCCATCTTTATAAACCTGCCCCCGGTAGCTTTCTTTCTCTCATCCCCTTCCTTCAGATATTAGCAACCATACCTGATTCAACTTTCCTCCTCTTGTAATGGCTTCTTCCACTTCCTCTGCTTCCTCCACCATCTCCTTCAAGTCCAAGTCCACTCGGGAACCCACTCCAGAGTACGACCCAATAGCTGCTTACGGGTCCGTGGCCCCCTGCATTGGGATGCAGAAGAATGGGACTTCCAGACCTGGTCAGAGGACGACGAGTCCCTGACCGATGGCGAAGATCTTCACCTCCTCCTCCGTGGTGAGCTGGAGGAAGATGATGAGGACGACGCGTCCTGGGAAGAAAACTTCTTTTTCTTCTCCTAGGAAGAAGAAGCCGATTCCTCATCAACCGAGGAGGACTCGGTGGCAGGAGGCTTCCTCCTTGGTGGCTCGTTGGAGGATGACGATGACAACGACGGCAATGAAGAAGCCAAAGACAGCAGTAGCTTCAGCAGTGATAGCGGCGGAGATGATGGCGGCGGCGACGATGGCAGCAACGACGACAGCGATGTCAGCACGGCTCCACCGATCAAGCGCCACAGAACCTCTGGCGCCTACTAGTGGTAGACTGTAGGATTAAGCCGATAGATCAGCTCTAGGAGTAATCGGCTCCCCCTTTTGTACTCACTCCCCGTTATAAATAAAATCCTTTATTTTAACCGCAATTTGTTAAGAAACCAATCACTTGGGAGCCGATGGCAACGCATCGGTTCCTTTCCTTAAAATGCCAATCCAGAGCTAAGTCGATTCTCTAATCCATTTCATTTTCTGCTTAAATCCGGAATCCTCCCAAAACAGATCTTCAAAGACTCCCTGAATCCAAGTTATTTTCCAAAATCTCTTGCTCATAAACCCTAACCGCAAAGACCCGAACCAAAGCCTTCAGAGCACAAACTCATACTTGCGCCACCAACCCTAGATCCAATTCCCAGGTTCTTGATCTTTGGGGTTTCCGATGGCGGAATCTTCGAATGCCGACGCAATTGTCCTTGGTCTGAAGGTAAAACTCCGACCTTTGCTAATTTAATGCAGCAATTACTATATCCCTTGCACCATTAAATGATCGTTCTCCGGTTATTTGGCTTTTATGGATTCTCCAAGTTTCAGATATTCTCTTGCCGCATCCTTCTTCCCCCAATTCTTTTTGTCTTGGGCCTCGTTCTTACGAGAAACCCGTAGATCTAATTTCTTGCAAGGCCAATCGGATTCCATTCGTGAGCCAAAACATAGATTTAGATTCTTGGGCCGACAGCCTACGTGCCTGGCCAAATCCTCCCGAGAGCTGGGTGACCTGGTATAACAGAATAGTAAAGACCTACCAGCCCACATAGGAGACTATAGGGATAGCCGATGCTCTGTCTTTGTCTCTATCCCCTCTTGAGAAGAATGAGAATCTCCTGAAAACCATCGGCTACTTTTGGTCCGATGCCTTGAACTCCTTTCTATCTGGTCTAGACATCTCTTCATCCTGCCCCTCTGCCTACAGACTATCCGAAGTCCCCTTCAAGTTGTCCTCCAAAACAGAGTGCATAAACTGGGGTGCATACCTAAACCAGCACCTTAAAACCAAAGGCCCTGTGATCAAAAAGTAACATACAGCCTTCTTGAATCTTTGGTTGGAACACTTCTTATTTTGCGATCCTTCCCTTGCCCCAACCAAGAATTATCTCCCCCTAGCATATGAACTAGCCAAAGGTAACATTGTTGGCCTTGGCAAGTTGTTTCTTGGGGAAGTCTACAGATACCTCCACCTGATGTCCTTGAGCCTACTTACCTAGAAGAAACTTAGGATCGGTGGTCCCTGGTGGTTCATCCAATTGTGGGCTCACCTTTACTTTCAGGACTTCATCCCAGACTTCCCTGTTTTGGCCGATAACTCTTTCCCAGATCAGAGTGGGAGGCGGATCAGATGTACCAGCTTTGGCCAGGCTTTATATAACCTTCCTGGCAGCCATTTGAATCCCTCACAAGCTTCAAGCTAGTTTAGAATTTTCTATAGGGGCCTGAACAATCCTATCTTCCTTCCCTACATTGATTTTGAAATTTTTGAGAACCCGGTCACCTTCAGATTGGCTGATTTTGCCGATGATGACGGCACTCGGCATCTATATTCTATAATGATCTGCCCTTACCTCCTTCCAGTTGGCATGAGCACCTCCAACCGGATCATCAAGCCAGGATATGAATTCTATCAGCCGGTCGTAGCAGCTCGGCAGTTTAGCCTTGGCCAAGTTTCTCCTCACTTCTTCCTTCATTATTTGACAACCAACAGAACCGACCTGCCCGACACCGTCACCACTCAAAGATGTTACAGCCTATTTTCAGACCTTCTCATCCCAATCCCTGTTGACCTATAGTTCACCTCTTCGGCCATCGAATTCGAGAACTGGTGGTCGATGTGGAAGACTCATGTCTTCCAGAAAGCGCTGGGGCCAATGTTGCAGCAGATTCACGCTGAGTATGAAGCCCCTGAGGAAGAGGTATTACCATTAATCCAATTGTTTCCTACTGACTCTGCTCAATTCCTTTTTTGATTCCATTTGCTCTTTCTGCAGCAGGAAGATGGTCCGGTGCCCAGGAACGATGATGGCTCCACCTTCCAGTTTTTGCCGATTGCCCCCATGGTCCTTTATGGCAAAAATGCACCTCCCCCGTCAAAAGGTATCATGCGGATCCAGCCTTAGTCCAGAGGCTCCAGAAGATACTTTGACAACGGTCAACGCCTTAGTCAACCTTCAGGATCCCATCCCAAAAGCTCCAGATAACCCCGCAACGCCAATTGATGCTTCGATCGCCCTTCGAGGTCTGCAAGAGTCGGTAGTTGCCGCGTCGGACGTTGGTCCCTCTCTGGAAGAGCCGATCGTCACCTCGTCAGCTATCAGTCTTCCTCCGGGAGGGGCGTGCCTGCAAGAGTTGATCGTTGCTTCATCGGCTGTCACTCCTTCTCCAGAAAGGGTGCATCCTCAGGAGCCGATCATCACTTCATCGGCTGTCATTGCTCCTTCTCCAGGACAGGTATGTTTTGTCACCGACTCGTTTGCATCTTCTTTTCCCTATGTCTCCTGTGCCACTTTAGTCTTATGTCTTCTTTCAGGGTTTGAAACTCACGGAGTTACTTTCATTCGACCCTGCATCCGTCGGCTCGGCCATACTAGAAATTAATGATCATCAGCAAGATTCGACCGGCATCGCCAGCTAGCTTCTCCGCGTGAAGGGCCATCTATCAGCTTTGATTGACACCTTGGTGCAGGATTCCGATGCAGTGAGGCAGATTCTCGAAAAGATCAAGTCTCAACTCCTGAAAGTCCTTCAGATCAAGCTTTGGCCAACCGGGCACCTTCCTTTCTTTCGGGCAAGGGTAGAACAGGCTCTACACAGAATTGAAGCTCGATGCTCTCAAGCTCCCTTGAAGGCCGACATTGCCGAGAGGTGTTGATTACTTAACGAGAAGAAGGTGACTCTGGATGCCAAGGCCGATACATCTGTGCACTTTCAAAGGCTTCAACTTCTGAAGAAGGAACTAGAGGACCTCAAGGCTAAGGTCTGGGCAACCGAGCAGCGCATCCAGGAAGAGAAGAACCTTATTGCCAACTCTGAACGAGAAGCAGAAAACTTGACCGCCCAACTGAAGATAGAACTCGTAGAGCTGAGCGCCTTGAGTAGGCAGTGGTGTCGGGGGAGGACAAGGATGATGAAGCAGTGATTGTTGAAGCTGATCGCGTCTGTCTTGAGGCCATTGCCTCTAACGACGAGTTCCTTCAGTAGACTTCCTTGTAATCACCCTTTGTAAGATAAACCTGCATGTATCTGTATTAAGATTCTAAAGTTGATGGTTGTACATCGGCTATTCGACCAGCTCAATGCGTTGGGTACAAAGTACTCTCTCTCTCTCTTTTCTTTTATATATATATGGGCCGACTACATGTATCGGCCCTCTTTCCTTGTACCTAGCCTGACGCATAACATCGACGTTCACCTGTACGAGTCATCAGGTCCTGTCGGCTCATATCTTTCCGCGTAGCATCGGCTTCCTCTTGTACGAGCCAACTGATCGTATCGGTTCATAGCCTGATGCGTAGCATCGGCTTTATCGCTCATCATCCCACATACTTGGGAAGTACTTCTTGAGATGTTGACTGTTGACCGCCACCGGGAACTAGACGTCATCTAAATCCTCAAGCATATATGCGTTCCCGGACAGGACTTGGTCAACCCTATAAGGCCTGTGCCAGTTTGGAGACCATTTGCCATACGCTGCATCTTTAGTCCCCAATGGTAGCACCGCTTCCCAAACTAGATCTCCAACTTGGAATTCTTTTGGCTTGACTTTCTTGTTGTACGCGCGGGGTACTTTGGCCTTATTTTCTTTGATCTTCTCAAGTGACCAAAGCTTGAGCTCCATAAGGTCCTCAACATTATCATTCATTAGAGTAGCATACTCTTCAGCTATTAAGTCATTTTGGAATTCTATGCGCCTTGAGCCGGCCGTAACTTCCCATGGTAATACAGCCTCCTGTCCATACACTAGGTGATAAGGAGAAGTTTTTGTTGCTCCATGGCAAGAAATAAGGTATGCCCACAATGCCTCTGATAAGACCTCATGCCAACACTTAGGATATTCATCGATCTTTCTCTTGATCAACTTGATAAGGCTCTGATTGGACGCTTCAGCTTGTCCATTTGCTTGGGCATAATATGGAGATGACCTAATCAGCTTGATGCCCATGTCGATGGCGAACTTCTTGAACTCCTCTAAAATGAAGACCGAACCTCCATCTGTTGTAATGGTCTGAGGAATCCCGAACCTGTGAATGACATGCTCCTTGATAAAATTAATGACATCCTTGGATGCTATCGACTTCATGGGAACCGCCTCCACCCACTTGGTAAAGTAATCTGTGATGGCCAAAATAAACTGGTGGTCTTTGCTGGATGGAGGATTAATTTTGCAGATCATGTCCATGCCCCAGCCTCTGAACGGCAACGGTTTGATGATAGGGTTCATTACTGATGCTGGTACCATCTGAATCTTCCCGAACCTCTGACATGCCTGGCATCCTTTATAATATTTGAAGCAATCTTCAAGCATGGTGGGCCAGTAATATCCCGATTGCCTATTTAGCCACTTCATCTTATGAGCCGATTGGTGAGTCCTACAGGTGCCTTCGTGGACTTCGTGTCAGAGCCGATTGGATTCAACCGGCCCCAAGCATTTGAGCAGCAAACCTTCTAAAGTCTTGTAGAACATGTCATCTCCTATTAGGACGTACCTCATGGCCTTGTAACATATCCTCTTGGGTGCGCCCCGAGCCGAATCCTTCAAATAATTGAAGATATCGGCTCTCCAATCTCCTTGGTCCAGTAGGTGTACCTGAAGATCGGTTCTGTCCGCTACGGCCTTGTATCCCGAAGCCATCTATGCCAAATCATTGGTCTCCGAATTTCGAGTCCTAGGTATCCAATAGAAATTTATGTATCTAAATTGGGCCATCAACTCTTGACATTGTACCTATAATGGGAAGAGCGACTCGCTCTCACACCTATATTCCTCTATGAGCTGAGAGATCACCAATTTTGAATCCCTGAAAATTTCCACTACTTCAGCTCCGGCCTCAAGAAGCAACTCCCTGCCTTTACACGCTGCTTCATATTCTGCGAGATTATTGGTGCAAGCGGCGGGTAATCTGATTGAAAAAGAATATGTTGCCCCTCGAGGCGACACAAGCAGGATACCTATGCCACATCCATCTCCACAAGCCGATCCGTCAAAGTACAAGACCCATGCGCATATGGAAAGTTCTGCTATGTCAGTATTGATCCTTTCTGCGATGAGATCCGCTAACACTTGCCCTTTGACCGCCTTTGCGGGTTGGTATCGGATATCAAACTCTAACAATGCAAACATCCACTTTTCAAGTTGGTCTTTCAACACAGGAGCCAATAGCATGTGTTTTATGACATCCGATTTGCAGATGACAATTGTCTCGGCTGATAACAGGATATGACGAAGCTTTGTGCATGTAAAGAACAAACAAAGACATAATTTTTCAATATCAAGGTGTCGGTGTTTTACCGGCTGCCCACCGAAGGGTATACCCAAGGTGGTAAATTTAGGTGAGGAGACGCCGAGATCAGGAACTCGAAGGTGCAAGGAACATAAGATTTAGACAGGTTCGGGCCGCGAGATGCGTAATACCCTACGTCCTGTATGGTGGTTTGTATTCCCTTGGGTGTAGAATGAGATGTTTTGAGGGGGTCCCTGCCCCCCTTATATATCCGGGAGATCAGGGTTACATGGATCTAGTCAATACTAGCTAAGGAATCGTACCAGAATATATCTCGAATAGATTTCTTCTGTATCGACTAGCTTTATCTTCTACTCAAACGAGTAGAAAACAACTTAAATAAGAGATAAGACAGGCTTTATCTCTTAACCCTGTTTAAACTACGTTATGTGCACAGCCCCGTGGCCCCGGGTCTGACAAGCCCCCGAGCTCTTCGTAGCTGAGTACTGCAGGCTTCTCGAGTACTTTTGAAGTAGTCTTCGGCTTCTTGCAAAGCTCCATCTTGAAGTTCTTGTTCGAGTACTTACTTGGCTGCATCGAAGCTATGAGGTGCTCATGCCCTGAATTATTCCTTTGGTATGGTGTGCGATTGAAAAATCGCACTCCATACGGAGTAGCCCCCGAGCCTTAGGTTGAATCGGAGAATCAGGCTGAGGGTCATATTAGTCTTGAATCTTCCTTACTTCTCAAATAAATTTGAAAAAATAAGTAGTTGATGCCACATATCCCGCAGCCCCCAAGCCTTGAATCCAAATCTCTCAGGTTTGGAAATAAGGATCCAAGAATCGTGGCATTGGTGTTACTCTGAAATTCTGAGAAAAACTCTTTGCCTTCTGCATAGTGAAACTGAGCCTCCCGCTGGTTTATGTTATCGCGCGGTGACTTAAAATTTCTTCTGCACTCTCAGTCTTCATATGAGTCATCTTTGAGTAGTTTTGCGGCATCCAACCCCCGAGCTTACAAGCCAGGAGAGCCGAAAGAGCCATGTCGAGTAGTGTGCATCGCCCAGCCCCCGAGCCTGAGGACTAACGAAACTGTAATAGCACGCCGTGCTGCCTGAAGAGTTGTTGCCGAAACTTGATCTGAAAAACGACAATGCATACATTATGTAGCATAATGCGAAGATACCGAGTAGTACTCAGTAATAATGTGAAGACATAAAAATTTGTTCGGTGTAAAAATTGTTGTGTCGAGCTCTTTTTTAGGCCATTTAAAACTCCCGAGTAGTATGCCTATTATGTTTAAGCACCTAGTCCCGTTTTAGCCATTGCTCATAGTGTGTATGAGATCTTTGTCTCGTGTATGCGTAAAGGCATTAGGCATGACCGAAGAGCCGAGGTTTCACGGATTAAGGCATGTGCTACCTGGTAGATTAGCGACCATTAAGAGGAGACAACGAGCAAAAAGTAGCCGTCATGCGACAAAAAGGATGCGCAGTGCGCAAAAGTAGTTGACAAAGTGTAGCTCTGGAGGGTTTCAATGCCTCATCGAGAGTCGTACATGGATAAGTAGTTGGCGAAGTGTAGCTCTGGAGGGTTTCATGCCCATCGAGAGACGTACACGGACAAGTAGTCGGCGAAGTGTAGCACTGGAGGGTTTCAATGCTCGTCGAGAGACGTACACAAATAGGTAGCCGATCATGGAATAGCCTCCAAGGGTTTCATGCCCGTCGAGAGGCGTACCCAAAAAGGTATAAGTCACTTAGCTTGATTCGTGGACAAATGTCGACAAAACCGTGGAGCTCGTTGATGGAGCTGTGATGATTTGTTGATGAAGCTCGACTAGTCGGAATCGATTCCGACTAGTTTTCAAGTCGAGACGAGTAGTTGATGTAGTCATCGGCGGGCCGCCGATCGTCCTCGCAAAGTCGAAGTAGTCGGACTCGTTGCTACTACGCGCAGACATTGCGGCACAAGCTGAAGTTGAAGCGGGTCATCGAGGTCGGCGGTTGCGGTGCATCGACGATGCAACGCGAGGTGAAGTCGAGCCGAGTAGTTGAGGTCGATGTAGCCGTTCGTTGAAGGATCCGATGATGAATCGATGTACCGATGCATATGTATGAAGTAGCAACCCGCCACCTTGAGTGGATTGATGTTGATGAAGAGATCCTTCAAATTCGCCCAACGATCACGACGATTGGCCCCACGGTGGGCGCCAGCTGCGACGCAGACCCATGAGCCGAAAACGAGCGTCATGCCCTCGACGAGCACAGCACTGGTGAACTTAAATGATGCCATCGAGTTCGCCGGTGGATCTTCGATGCGCTCCCCTACCTGGCGCGCTAGCTGTCGGTGTTTTACTGGCTGCCCACTGAAGGGTATACCCAAGGTGGTAAATTTAGGTGAGGAGACACCGAGATCAGGAACTCGAAGGTGCAAGGAACATAAGATTTAGACAGGTTTGGGCCGTGAGATGCGTAATACCCTATTTCCTGTATGGTGGTTTGTATTCCCTTGGGTATAGAATGAGATATTTTGAGGGGGTTGTCAGACCCGGGGCTACCGGGCTGGGCATGTAGCGTAGTCTAAAGAGGTTTAAGAGATTAAGTCCGTCTTATCTCTTATCCATTTTGTTTATCTCTTATTTATCCCGTTTAAATCGGAGATAGAGCTAACCAACACGGAGAGGATCTACTCGAGATACGTTCTGGTATGATCCCTCAGTGAAGGTTGGTTAGCATCCTTGTAATCCTGGCCTCTCGGATATATAAGGGAGGTCAGGGACCCCCTCAAAACAGAAGATCATTAGGTCATTCTACGCAGAAGGCAATACAAACCATACAGGACGTAGGGTGTTACGCTCCGTGCGGCCCGAACCTGTCTAAGTCTTGTGTTCCTTGCACCTTTGAGTTCCTGATCTCGGCGTCTCCTCACCCAAAACTTACCACCTTGGGTATATCCCTCGGTGGGTAGCCGGTTAAACACCGACAGCTGGCGCGCCAGGTAGGGGTGCGCGTCGAAGATCCACCGGCGAGCTCGATGGCATCGTTCAGATTCATCAGGTCAGTTCCCTCTCAGGGCACGACGTTCGTTTTTGGTTCATGGGTCTGCATCGCAGATGGTGCGGGCAGTTTCCGACGATTCCTCGTCGACATGAAGCCAAAGACCTCCGCTGCGGATCTCCGCAGCAACCTTGACAAGTTCGTCGACGGGCTCAACAACTTGCCGCTCCACGCTTCCGCAGCACAGATCGAGTTGGAGTTCGCTCCAGCCTCGACTTCTTCTGGTGTTGTGGCAACTTCCCCTGGTTTGGATTTGCTCCAATCTAGGGACCTGCACAACCGATCTCAACTCGGTTTGTGCGATTTGGCCACTAATCTTCAGGAGGCCCACGACTCTGGGTCCCTCTCCATGTTTGAGAAGGACCTGGACTTGTTACTCCAGATCGGAAAGCTTGAAGCCACTGCGTGTCGGGGGGCTTCGGGTTGTTCCGGTACCGGTGATCTGGTGGTCACCTCCCTGCTGGAGGGGCACGTGGTGCACTGGAGGGGCGTGACGCTCCCCAAGCTACTCGAGGCAGAGGGTCAACTCGTGGCTCACCTCGAGCCCTTGCCTTTTCAAGAAGGCAAGCCATTGGCCACCACGGTGGAGGGGTCGACTGAACTAGTCGACGAAAGTTCTCATGAGCTTTCTTCTCGCCAGGTGCTGATGGCCGAAGAAGGCGAGGACGGTGGGGATTTTCCCATCGACAACTTGGAAGCGATCTCCGAGGATGAGATCACGGCCAACGTCGGTGACGAGAATGACGCCGACCGTGAAGCGCGGAGGGCCAGAAACAGGGCGCGCACAATCCGGCGAAGGAGGGCCAACGAGCGTAGGCGATCTATGCATCGCGAGCTTGATCCTGAGTTCGCCGCCGTCAGCGAACGGGGTTTTCGGACTCCGGTGGCCAACATCGCCAGGGTAACGGCCATCCTCGAGCGCAGCCATGATCCGGAGGTACGTCAAGCACTCCTCTACGCGCAGAGGGCTTGGATCCAGTTGGATCAACACAACCCGGCGCCTACCATCAGGGAGGAGCGCGTGGGTGAAAGTCGAAGTCAGGCTCACAGCCGAACGGCTGGCGGTCGTCCTCGACGCCAACCCAGCAACGACAACGCTTGCGGGAGCCAGACCCCTGGCGGGAGGCAGCAGCCACCGCAAGGGGGTCAGCCACAACAAGCCCATCATCGACTTCCTCCGGAGGACCTGCGCCAGCACATCAATGAAGGCCGCGATGCGCGCACCGTGATTTCTTCTAGGCGCAAGACCCGTGAAGAAGTCGAAAATGAAGGTACTGACTGTAGCGATCGATTTCCTGCTTTCTCTGCACGTTTCAGTAGCTACAAGTACCCGGAGGGTTTCAAACCCGTCGGCATCACCAAGTACGACGGCAAGCAGGCTCCTCAGCAATGGCTCCGTTGTTACTCCACGGCTATCCAGGTAGCAGGGGGCTCAAACGTTACCAAAGTCGTCTACTTCCCGATGGCTTTGGATCCTGCGCCGCTCACTTGGCTGGAGAGCCTCGGCAGCAACTCCATCGACTCCTGGGAACGGCTTAAGAAGGTCTTCATCGACAATTTCCAGGGAGCGATTGCTCGTGCAGGTACTCGACATGATCTTGCCCAGTGCAAGCAAGAACACAACGAGCTCCTGCGATCCTACACGCGTCGCTTCTTCGACATTCGCGCCACCATCGCGAACATCTCGGAAGAAGACATCATCGACTGTTTCTACAACGGCATCACCGACCCCGGCATCTACAGGGATTTCGGGCGGAACAGGCCAAAGACTGTTGCGGGCCTTCGTGACATGATGCACGATTGGTCCGAACAAGAGGAGAAGATGCGGGAGCGGTTCCCGCGGCGTCAAGATAACAATCTGCGGCGCCCAAACGACAACCGCAACGACACAAGCCAGCGGGACTTTTTGGGTTCACTCCGAAAACGAAAGCCAGATAATGTTATTGCGGCTATCGATCGTCCTTCGTGGGGCAAGAAGTCGACGACGCAGGAGGAATTCGAGAAACTCCTGCAGAAGAAGTGCCCATGGCATCCGGGTGCCAGCCATGCCGCCATTGACTGCTACCATCTTCGGAGGACGTTCAGCAACACCGGTGGTGGAAAGAAGAATAAGAAGCCTGCTGACAAAGAACCCGAGCATGACGACCACGATGACCAGGGGCGCAATCCGAAGTTTCAGGATGCCTCGAAGGTCGTCAATGTTATCTTTGGAAGAGATGAGGATTTCGGTTCCAGGAGGGACCAGAAGCTGCTTCTCCGGGAGATCTTGTCCATCGAGCCGGCGGTACCACGGCCACTCCATTGGTCGGAGGTCCCCATCTCGTTCTCTCGCGACGATCAGTGGACGAGCTTCTCGGAGCCCGGTAAGTTCCCCTTGGTCCTGGACCCCGTGGTGGCGGAGGTCAAGCTTACCAAGGTCCTCATCGATGGCGGAAGTGGGCTCAATCTCATCTTCGTCAGCACTCTAAAGAAAATGGGCCTGGATTCTAAGGACATGCTGGTTCCCAGCAAGTCCCCCTTCTACGGCATTGTCCCAGGTAACGCGGCGCATCCGCTTGGTACGGTGGTCCTCTCAGTTACCTTTGGCACGAGGGAGAACTATCGTACCGAGTTTATCAAGTTCGAGGTGGCTACCTTCGACTCCTCTTACCATGCAATACTGGGTCGTCCGGCACTTGCCAAGTTCATGGCAGTGCTGCATTATGTCTATCTGCTTCTTAAGATGCCAGGACTCGGTCGTACGATTGCAATCAGGAGGCAATCCAGTACGCTTCGACTACTCGTGTGCCAGATGCTTCGGGAGAAGTACTCGCAGCCGCGCAGCAGCTTTCCCAGTCCGGGCTGGAGATCCCCTCCAAGAAGGCCAGCAAGTCGAGCATCCAGTCGACTGATGACGTGGCCCTCAAGACGATCCAGCTCCAGGAGGGAGATTCATCTAAGACCGCTGTCATCGGCGCGGGCTTGGGTGGTAAATAGGAACTCGCGCTCGTCAACTTCCTTCGGGCTAACCGAGACATATTCGCATGGAAACCAGCGGATATGCCAGGGGTGCCTAGGGAGTTGATCGAGCACGCCTTGAATGTACACCCGACGGCTACGCCCAAGAAGCAACGGCTGCGGAGGTTTGCCCACGACAAGCGTGAGGCCATTAAACGGGAGATCGCTAAACTTCTCGCGGCTGGATTCATTAAAGAAGTAATCCATCCAGAGTGGGTAGCGAATCCCGTTCTTGTAAAGAAGAAGAATAATGAATGGAGAATGTGTGTCGACTACACTGATCTCAACAAGCATTGCCCAAAAGATCATTTTGGGCTGCCGTGCATTGACCAAGTTGTCGACTCAACGGCCGGCTATGTCCTTCTTTGTTTTCTTGATTGTTACTCAGGCTATCACCAGATCGTGCTCAAGGAGGAGGACCAAATCAAGACTGCCTTCATCACCCCGTACGGGACTTACGCTTACAAAACAATGTCCTTCGGGTTGAAGAATGCAGGAGCAACATACCAACGCGCGATCCAGATGTGTTTCGCGGATCAGCTGCACCGGAATGTCGAGGCCTACGTGGATGACATGGTCATCAAGACCAGGGAGTCCGATAACTTGATCACAGATCTGGAAGAAACTTTTAGCAGTCTATGCAGATATCGGTGGAAACTCAATCCCACCAAATGCGTTTTTGGAGTACCTTCAGGGAAATTGCTCGGGTTCATCGTCAGCAACCGGGGCATAGAAGCCAACCCTGTAAAGATCACGGCCATCACTGATATGGAGGCTCCGGCCACAGTCAAGGATGTGCAGAAGCTGACAGGTTGTATGGCGGCCTTGAACAGGTTCATCTCCCGACTCGGGGAGAGAGGACTACCCTTCTTCAAGCTCCTGAAATGACAGGATAAGTTTCAATGGACGGAGGAGGCTGAGCGGGCTTTGCAAGATCTGAAACATCATCTGCAGTCACCTCCAATCCTTACAGCACCGTTGCCAGGGGAGGATCTACTACTTTACATTGCGGCAACAACCCATGTCGTCAGCAGTGCTATTGTAGTCGAGCGAGGCAAAGAAGGCCATGCCTTCGGAGTGCAGAGGCCTGTCTACTTCGTCAGCGAGGTCCTCTCCAAATCCAAGGTACGGTATCCCGCTGTTCAAAAGCTCTTGCATGCTATCTTGATCACATCCAGAAAGCTGCGCCATTACTTCGACGAGTACAAGATCACTGTGATCACGGACTTCCCGCTGGCGGATATTCTGCATAATCAAGATGCCACGGGGCGCATATCCAAGTGGGCAGTGGAACTGGAGGATTTGTCAATAGACTTCAAGCCACGCACTGCGATCAAATCACAGGCTCTAGTCGACTTCATGGCTGAATGGAGGGAGAATCAAGTCCCAACCCCAGTGGACAAGCCAGAGCACTGGACCATGTATTTTGATGGGTCCCTCAAGCTCGACGGCGGGGGTGCTGGTGTCTTGCTTATCTCCCCACGAGGCGAACAATTGAAGTACGTCCTTCAGATCCTATGGAAGGTGTCCAATAATGAAGCCGAGTATGAAGCCTTGCTTCACGGGCTTCGTTTGGCGATATCGCTAGGGATCAAGCGATTACTTGTGTATGGTGATTCTCTTCTTGTTGTTCAACAGGTCAATAAGGAATGGGACTGCAACAAGGAGACAATGGAGGCATACGTTCAGGAAGTGCGCAAGCTGGAAAGCAAGTTCTCCGGCTTGGAGGTCCACCATGTGCTACGAGAGCACAACGTTGGCGCGGATATCCTGTCCAAACTGGGGTCAACACGCGCTCAAGTCCCGTCGGGAGTATTCGTCCAGGAGCTCGCTCAGCCATCCATCAAGCCTTCTCCACAGGCAACCATCGACTCGGGTTCCCAACAACCCGATCGAGAGGTTCTGATGCTGGGGGAGGATTGGCGAGCGGCTTTTATCGACTTCATTCAAGACCAACGGCTACCAGCGGGAATTGACGCCAAGAGCGCAGAAGCGGCACGCATCTTGCGAAGGAGCAAGGGCTTCGTCCTGGTCAAAGGCAAGCTCTACAGGCGTGGCGCTCGGTCAGGAGTTCTCATGAAGTGCGTCACGAAGGAGGACGGTTACGACATACTGCGGGAGATTCACGAAGGCGTCTGCGGCAACCATACGGCTTCAAGAACGCTGGTTGGGAAAGCGTACAGGGCTGGTTTCTGGTGGCCCACCGTAGTCACCGACGCGGAGGATCTCGTGCGCAGGTGCCAAAATTGTCAATTCTTCGGCAAACAGACACATCTTCCGGCCCATAGCCTCATCACTATACCGCCATCTTGGCCGTTTGCTTGTTGGAGTCTCGACATGATCGGGCCCTTCACAACAGCGCCAGGCGGTTTTACCCATGTGTTGGTGGCTATCGACAAGTTTACGAAGTGGATCGAGTACAAGCCAATCGCCAAGCTCACGCCAGATCGGGTTGTTGACTTCATCTCGGATATTTTGCACCGTTTCGGCTTCCCCAACACCATCATCACGGACTTGGGGTCAAATTTCACGGCCAACCAGTTCTGGGAATTTTGCGAGAATGCTTGCATTGAAGTTAAATATGTCTCAGTCGCACACCCGCGCGCCAATGGACAAGTCGAGCGGGCGAACGGCTTGATAATCGACGGTCTCAAAAAGCGACTATATGATGAAAACAGCAAGAACGGAGGCAAATGGGTACACGAGCTGCCACATGTGGTCTGGGGGCTTCGGACTCAGCCGTCCAAAGCCACAGGCCAAACACCTTTCTTCCTTGTATATGGATCCGAAGCCATTTTACCAGCCGATATCATGTGGAAATCTCCAAGGGTCGAAATGTACAATGAAGGCGAGGCGGACGAGGCGCGGCAGTTAGAGCTCGATTCTGTGGAAGAAGCTCATTGCACCGCTCTTGTCCAGTCAGCCCGGTACCTGCAGGGGATCCGCCGATACCATGATCGCAACGTCAAGGAGCGGTCATTCAATGTTGGCGAATTGGTCTTGCGTCGTATCTAGGACGAATCCGGCCTACACAAGCTCAACTCGAGGTGGGAGGGCCCGTTCATCGTCAAGCAGGTCACACGGCCAGGGTCGTATCGACTACAGTGCCCCGAAGGCCAGGACATCCCAAATTCCTGGAACGTCCAACACCTGCGCAAGTTCTACCCATAAGCAAACGCCCAGTGATATCCGAATTCCCCGGGGGCTTGGAAGATCTCCTTTCCCCGATTCATATTGGAGGCTACGAGCCACAATATTCGGGTTGCACATTCCCTCTCCGGCGCACGACAGCCACGGCCATGGGCGAAACTCTCGTGTAAGCTGGCTACTCGTCGTGAATAAAGTTATGACTACATTCACAACTTATCGACTCTATTTTTTGTCGAACCATCCGCTCCGGCTAAAACTCCTCGATATATCGAGTTCCGCCGTGACCTTAGGTGGTCGCACGCGACCGAAGTCGCACTTTGTCCAACTCAGTTGATCCGCTCGACTGGCTAAAAAACAGCGTGTTGGAAAGGCCCGCATAAAGAGCCACCTCGACTACATCCTGAGTGGCTGCACTCAGAACAGTCATGTTTTGCCAAAAGAATGGCCAAAACGCGGCAACGACCGCACCTGCTCCTAACAAGCTCGATCCGTCCGCCCGGGTCTCACTCAGCTTACGGAGCACGCTCACAAGCAGGAGCGATTTTCGACTACACTCAGAGTCGCCGCACTCGAGCTAGTCCTAACTTTTTGCCCTACGCACGGCAGCCCCGCGATGATGCTCGCGTTCTTTCCTAACGAGTCTAGACCTACAAGATCGGGTTGTGGATAACTTGTTAGACGAGTTCCTACACGGAGCTATGGCTACCTTCAGGGTCGTTGCACCCCGGGGTAGTGTCTACTACTTGCGCCTTGTAAGCCTGGACATCCACTCAGCATAGGCACACACACACACAAGTAGAGACATCAAAATAACCATATATACAAGAGAATGATTACTTGTTTCTCATACCCTAATCCTGCAGCACACTGTGTACAATTTGTTCTGCTACAGGTTGGGCTTCTCGCAGGTACTCTTCAAAACGCTCGTCCGAGCAGTCCACCGCCATCCCCTGCGCAAAAATGCCTAGCTGCGCATTCGGCACGAAGGACTTTACATATGCAAGGGCGTTGCTCACGCAAGCGACTGGAGCTTCGGATAGGAACTTGAGCATTTTCTTCGGGGCTTCACGGAGTCGCTCCAGCAGGGGCCGCGGGCCTGCCTCGCCTTCTTCTGGGGGATCCACCATGTCCACCAGCTCCTGGGCGGCCCCCCGGAGGTCCTCCAGCTCCTTGCGCATCTGCTCGTCCTTCTCGCCCAGCGCCTTGACTTGCTGAAGGCAGTCGACGAACTGACGCTCAGTGTCGCCGATCACCTTCTGCAGCTTTTCGACTTCATCTGTACGACGATACAGCATATTCTTCACGTCAGTAAGCAGCTCCTCTTTGTATTTCGTTATTTTCCTAAGCTCTGCGGCAAGGGTACTTCAGCATCTACGGAGACTCACTAAGGAAAAAGTACTCGAGGAAAGCGAGAGCTTACCTGGGTGCGCCTTTTTCTCTGCCTTGAGCTGCTCCTAGTACTCCGCTTGTTGCTCCTTGAGCTGTTGCTGGAGCTCGGAGTTGGCCTTCTCCATGTTTTTCAGGTCATTCTTGAGCAGCCAGGTCTCTCGAGTCCTTTCTTTCTTCAGTATATCAAGCTCGCGCTGCATATAGCAATTCTTCGTCTTCTCCTCGGAGATGCGCTTGTGCAGGGCACCTAACTCCTGCGCGTCACTCACAACCGCGCGGAGTTTATCCGACTTCTTCTGGGATTTGGTGATCACATGCTGCGCCAAAGGAGGAGAATGAGTCCTAAACAACTCATCAACGCGCACACCGGAACATTACCCGAGTATTACCATGGAGAAGTCGTATAACTCCTTGAAGGTGCTCTTGAAAGTCTTCACATTTTCGGCCGTTAGCAGAAGATCATCCACCAGGTCGGTGGTGATGATGTCCTGGTGCCCTGGCCTGGCCCTCAGCACCTCACGGGGACTCCCCGAGGGCCCGGTGGCTTCTCCGGACGGCGGCGGCTGGACACCTGCGAGCATACGACGTGGTCACCACATTATGCCCGGACCCTGGCATCAAGCCGCGGGCGGGTAAGCACGTACCTGTGCTACCGGTAGGAGCGGCACCAGGGGCCATGACTTGTTCCTCACCACTGGGCCCGGCTCCCTCTTGTCGGGACTCGGGAGGCGGCAAGTCGGGGAGCCCCGCATCTGCTTCCGGGGCCACGACTTGTTCATCGCCACCGGGTCCGGCTCCCTCTCGTCGGGACTCGGGAGGCGGCAAGTCGGGGAGCCCTGCATCTGCTTCAGGGGCCACCTCTGCGGGTACGGGCCCCCCAGGCACCGAGGGCTCGGGGGCTGCTGCAGCTGAGGCAGGCACCGCAGCCCTGCTCGGCTCCAGCTTGAGTTGCACCGCACTTGCAGCCCTGGTGACATCGACAACATGGTTATCCACGCGGGCACGGTCAAGATCTTCACGCGATTGAAGTAAAACTTACAGTGTCGACTTCTTCTTGGCAGCCTTCTTCACCCGCCAGGCCCGCCGAGGAACGCTCGTCGCTGATGGCGAGGCCTGGCCGGCTGATGGAGGGGTTCCCGCCACGGCAATTGTCACTGCGCGGCGTCAGAGGAGCCTGCCTCCACCCCTTCGGGCTCAGTCCCAGGCGGCGGGGCAGGGAGACTGTAAGGGAATGCGGTCAGTACTCAGCACCATGGAAACTTTGGAACTGGCCAAAACAGCAATTCCGTACCTGGAGGACTCGACTTCTTGAGCCTTGCGTTTGCGCACCTGGCGCTGGCCCTTCGGCACCGGTGGCAGAGCGCCGGCCAACTCCACGCTCTGATCGGAGGAGTTGTCCCCGCGCGGCTCCCCCACGGTCCCTTCGCTCGCCTGCGAGCCCACGCACCCGGTGGACTCGCTGCTGCCTTGAGCCGCAGCATGGCGAGCCGCCTTGGTGGCAACGGCGGCAACAGGGCGCGGACCCCCTTCGGCTTCTTCCCCCGCTGGCAAGTCCACGCGTTCAGCGGCCTCGTTGCGGCTCTGGGTCGCAGCAAGGCGAGCCTTCTTGGCCGCCGTGACTGCAGAAGGAAGGAGGTGATACGCTCGGGGGAGGTCCGGCTGCGGTGGGTAGCTGCAGTATAGTTCCGAATGTCCCTGCAGAAAGTCCTCAGTTCAGTACCGGCGCAGTAGTCGATTTCTTCGGCAAAAGAAGTCGAGCACTTACCGGCGGGGGCGGATGTTGCACGGAGTACAAGGTGGGCACGTACGGCACGGTGTTCACGTCCAGCAGCACCCGCTGAACCCGCTGGAGCGCGACTTCATCTGGCACCTCCTCTGTGCACATGCGAGAAGGGTCAGCAGAGCCGGTGTACTCGAAGCCCAGGCAACATCTCTGTTGGATGGGTTGGACGCGGCGCTTGTAAAGGAGAACATGACGGAGGCGCCGGTCACCCCCTCCTTCTTCAGTGCATCGATGGCCTCCAGCAGCTCCTTGACTTGAATCATTTCCATGCCGGAGGGTTCAAGGTTCCATTCCCCCCTCACCACGGGCGGTTTGCTCGACTTCATCGGCAGGGGGGGCGCATGGTTTTCGATGTAAAACCAGAGGTTTTTCCACCCAGGAAGGTTGGAGGGGAATCTATATGCATGGTATTTTTCGCCGGCCTGCTGTCGCAGTTGGATGCCGGCGCCCCCTATCACAGCGAGTTTTTTCGTGGTTGGCTGGGGTTTCACGCGGAAGAGGAAGCGGAATAGATCCCAGTGGGGTTCAATTCGAGAAATGCTTCACAAAGGTGGATGAAAATGGAGATGTGGCAGATGGAATTCGGGTTGAGGTGATGGAGCTCAAGCCCGTAGTAGTAAAGAAGGCCGCGAAAGAAAGAACAAGTGGGGAGGGCCAATCCCCGTTCGGCAAAATGGTAGAATGTGACGATTTCGTCGACATTCTCCATGGGGAAAGGTTCACGGAAAGAGGGGCACCAGTTGACGAGATTTTTCTCTTGCAGCAACCCCTTGGAAACAAGTTTTTTCAGATTGTTGAGGGAGCACTTACTGTGTGTCCACTCCGCGGTTGTTGGTTCCGCATCCTTCTTCATTCCCTCGATCTCTGACTTCTTGGATGTCATCTCCGATGCGCTGGCCACGAGATGCTCGGGGGCTGCGGGGAGAGGGGCGGGGAGGTCGGGGTGGGAGTTTTTTCTTGGGGGAAGGCGGCGATGCTTGGTTTGGATTGGGGAATTTGGTGGCTCTTGATGGAATGCAGATTGAAAGAGTGGTTTTTTCCTACAGTTATCGCGGGGTTAAATAACCAGCGGAGTGGGGGAAAGTTACTGTTCTGAAGTTCAAGAGTCGTTTTGTGGAATATTCCGAAGATGAGGGGTCATTTGGTGATCTGATTAGATTGCACATTTGATTAATCATTTTTTCAGGGCTAATTAGCCCGAAAAAAGGGGTTTTTCGAATCTTTGGTCTAATTACATCATTTGTACCATTGCTTCGGTCTCCCCTTAACGTGTCATTGTTTAGCCTGTATGCCACGATTTTTGGACCCTTATCTCCAACTTTGTGGGATTTGGATTCAAGGCTCGGGGGCTGCGGGGTACGTGGCATCGACTACTTATTTTTCAAATTTCTTTGAAGGGTAAGGAAGACTACAGACAAGTGGGACCCTCAGCCTGACTCTCCGATTCAACCTAAGGTTCGGGGGCTACTCCATATGGAGTGCGATTTTTCAATCGCACACCATAGCAGAAATAAAATTCGGGGCATGAGCACCTCATAGCTTCGATGCAGCCAAGGTAGTACTCGAAGAAGGACTTCAAGACGAAGCTTCAGAAGAAGTCGAAGACTGCTTCAAAAGTACTCGATAAGCCTGCAGCACTCAGCTACGAAGAGCTCGGGGGCTTGTCAGACCCGGGGCTACCGGGCTGGGCATGTAGCGTAGTCTAAAGAGGTTTAAGAGATTAAGTCCGTCTTATCTCTTATCCATTTTGTTTATCTCTTATTTATCCCGTTTAAATCGGAGATAGAGCTAACCAACACGGAGAGGATCTACTCGAGATACGTTCTGGTATGATCCCTCAGCGAAGGTTGGTTAGCATCCTTGTAATCCTGGCCTCTCGGATATATAAGGGAGGTCAGGGACCCCCTCAAAACAGAAGATCATTAGGTCATTCTACGCAGAAGGCAATACAAACCATACAGGACGTAGGGTGTTACGCTCCGTGCGGCCCGAACCTGTCTAAGTCTTGTGTTCCTTGCACCTTCGAGTTCCTGATCTCGGCGTCTCCTCACCCAAAACTTACCACCTTGGGTATATCCCTCGGTGGGCAGCCGGTTAAACACCGACAGGGGTCCCTGCCCCCCCTTATATATCCGGGAGGTCAGGGTTACATGGATCTAGTCAATACTAGCTAAGAAATCGTACCAGAATATATCTCGAATAGATTCCTTCTATATCGACTAGCTTTATCTCCTATTCAAATGAGTAGAAAACAACTTAAATAAGAGATAAGACAGGCTTTATCTCTTAATCCTGTTTAAACTACATTAGGAACTCGAAGGTGCAAGGAACACAAGATTTAGACAGGTTTGGGCCGCGAGATGCGTAATACCCTATGTCATGTATGGTGGTTTGTATTCCCTTTGGTGTAGAATGAGATGTTTTGAGGGGGTCCCTGTCCCCCCTTATATATCCGGGAGGTCAGGGTTACATGGATCTAGTCAATACTAGCTAAGGAATCGTACCAGAATATATCTCGAATAGATTCCTTCTGTATCGACTAGCTTTATCTCCTATTCAAACGAGTAGAAAACAACTTAAATAAGAGATAAGACAGGCTTTATCTCTTAACCCTGTTTAAACTATGTTATGTGCACAGCCCCGTGGCCCCAGGTCTGACACAGGGTACCTTGTCTCCGCATCTAGCATTCTTCTGCTGAGGTAGAACACAACCCTTTCTTTGTCGTCCTGCACTTGTATTACTACTGAAGCGATGGAGGTGTCACCTACTGATAGGTATACGTAGAATGGTCTATCTTGTTGGGGTGGAACTAACACGGGTGGTTTTGACAGATACTCCTTGATTTCTTCAAATGCCCGTTGCTGCTCTGCCCCCCAGCGAAACTCTTCATTGGCTTTAATTTTCACTATCTCCATAAAAGGCTCAATCCGTTCGGGGAGATTGGAAATAAACCTTCTGACAAAATTTTTCTTACCAATGAGCTACTGGAGCTCCCTCTTCGTAGTAGGTGGCACCATTGTTCTCACAGTTTTTTGACTTTTTAGGCCGATCTCGATTCCTCTTTCATGAACCAAGAAACCCAGAAATTGACCGGCCGATATGCCAAAAGCGCATTTCTTCGGATTCATCCTAAGCCCGAACCTTCTGGTTCGTTCTAGAACTTGCCGTAGGTCCCCCAAGTGCCCTTCAAACGACGCAGACTTCACTATGACGTCATCAATATAAATTTCCACCAGCTTGCCGATCAAGTCGTGGAAAATGTAGTTCATGGCACGCTGATAAGTAGCGCCTGCATTCTTCAACCTGAAAGTCATAACCACATATTCGAACAGTCCTACTGCTCCAGGCACTCTGAACGCGGTCTTGTTTATATCCTCCGGAGCCATGAAGATCTGGTTATAGCTGGCGTTGCCATCCATGAAACTCAAGATTTTATGACCAGCAGCCGCATTGATCAATGTCTCCGCGTCAGGCATCGGGTATTCATCCTTTGGAGTAGCCCTATTGAGATCTCTAAAGTCCACACAGACTCGCCATCAGCCATCTTTCTTTTGCACAGGTACGACACTTGAAATCCACTCGGCATACCTGCAAGGCCTGATAAACCCTGCTTCTAGCATTTTCTCCACTTCCTTCTTGACCTCCACCAGGACTTCAGCCTTCATTTGCCGCGCTCGCTGCTGAAATGGCCGAAATCCATTCTTGAGAGGGAGCCGATGCTCGACTATGCTTCTGTCCAACCCACTCATTTCCGTATAATCCCAGGCGAAGCAATCTGCGTACTCCTTTAGCAAAGCTATCATCGGCTCTCGTAAACACGGGCATAACTTTTTGCTGACAAATGCTGGTCGTGGCTTATCCCCAGACCAATATCCACTTCTTTGAGCTCATCAGCGGATGTAAACCCGTATCCTAATTTTCCATCATCTGTTAAATCAACGCTGCAGATGGACAAAGAAGATAATAAAAAGAATTTCGACCGATTGTTGAGATCAGCCGCTTTATATCCTTCATTGTTCTTTGAAATTTTACAATAGAAGTATGGCCAGCTGCTAAAATGGCCTCCCTGTAACTGCTATGATCATGTAAAACACTTGACATCAAAGGTTTACATTTTATTTTTTGGGGCCGATCGCAGGGATCGGCCTTGCCAAGTACGTCAGAGCAGCTCGTTCTTTGTGACTTATCTACTCTGTAAGGCCAGTGGATAAGACCAGCCTCACCCCTTTTTTGTAGCTTCAATGCAGTCACAGCCTTCCAAACTGATCCCCGAGATCGGCTTTTGGTCTTCTGCATCCCAGATGCTCATGGCAGCATGTGAGATCTCGATCAAGTCATCTGCATGAACCACCTCTACCTCAACTCCAACCCACTAAATTAGACATTGATGCATTATGGAAGGGATGCAGCAGTTGGCATGGATCCAATCCTTGCCGAGTAGGACATTGTATGTGCTCTTGCTGTTGACGATGAAGAAAGAGGTCGGGACAGTCTTGTTTCCGATGGTTAGATCCACACTAAGAACGCCCTGTGCTTCTAATGTTTGGCCGTTGAAGTCGCTTAGCGTGACATTGGTCTTGATCAGATCTCCAGCGGACCGCCCCAACCGGCGCAGCACTGAGTACGGAATTATGTTAACTGCCGCTCCTGTGTCGACCAACATCTTGTTGACAGGCTGGCCGTTTATGTAACCCTTGAGATATAAAGCCTTCAAATGCTTGTAGTTCTTTGCTCATGGCTTCTCAACTATTACTGGCCGTGGCCCCAAGTCAAGCTGGGCTACCGATAACTCTTCACGGCCTCGAGCATGGAACTCCACGGGGAGTACAAATACCATATGTGCATCAGCCGATGTCTTCGCATCAGCTCTTGTTGATTTTGGCCGCCACTCCTTCCTGGGAGGGCGCGACTCCCTTTTTTGCGTGTAGTGGACTCTGTCCACCAAAACCGGGCGCGCCTTCCTCAGTGTCTCAAGATATCTAGCCTCGGCTTCCTCCAGGCTGCGCAGCCGCTATACCCTACATTTTTGGGAATGATTAAGTCCATCAGGACACCAGCGCGGCCGGTGATACTTATCCTCTTCTTCTTCGAAGTCCACCCTTCTTCGTGGTGGTTGAATCTGTTGTTGCTGGGACGGCACAGGTCCTAAACGTCAGAAAACCGAGACCCCTTCTGCATCTCACTTCTAGGATCCGCACTCCGGGCAATCCTTGGTAGTAGGCAATCGGCTCATGCCAGAGTCCCAACAATACTTGAAGAACGAGCAATGCCAATGATCACGCGTGTCTTCCCACTTCTTCAAACTTTTTCCAGTACGGCATTCATACTCTTCCTCCTCGGACTCACGCTGGAGACACTACTGGTACTAGTACTCATACTTTTTGAGGAGATCGGAAGAAGCTGGCCGCTGATTCCTGACATGCCTTATTTGTTCTTCCGTGATATATCCCTTTTCCCCTTTTTGGGGCCGATCGCAAGGATCGGCCTTGTCGGTACATACGGACAGGAGTACCTCCTGCTAGGGTGTCCAGACCCTTAGCGTCTCGCTATCCGTAGCCTCCTCCTCATCCTCTAGGTGATGTGGCATACGGCCTGGGCCTGACAGCTGGGATCATGGTCACCGGACCGCCCCCATGCTCTTATACGTCCGGGGCCTCCATGTGTCCATGAGGGCAGGGGTGCTCTCGGGTGGCCCCCACGGACCCGGACTCCCCAGGGAGGTCCGGGGCCGCCACGTGTGGGAGCCAATCCTCCACGGGCCTGACCGCTCCGACCGGCCTCGGGGGCCTGGACCCCGCTCCCCCCAGGAGGGCGTCCGGCGCAGCCACGTGCCACCTCCGCGGTAGGAGCGGGGCTGGCCCTGCCACGTGCCCGTGGCATAAGGCCCTTCGCGGGACTCCAGCCCAACTACCGCATTAAATGTGGGTAGGTGGACTGGGTGCGCCCAAGTCAAAAGTATGGCCTGCCACTGACACACGGGGCAGGTGAGGTGACACCACGGTAAGCCCGCATGTTTCCAAGACGGCATGTCGTATCACCATATACTGTGCGCAAGCGGCGTACAGTCCCGTCACGGTGCTGCGCGCGTGCGTGATGATGGCCTGCAACAGGCGAGCCGAGGCGTGCACTGCAACAGTGCGCGCGGAGGCAACGGCGCGGTGGGTCAGCACTGTTCCTTCGCCTGACAGAAGGTTCTGACCCAACAGTGGCAACACAGCTTCACTGTTGGGTAACACTAGCAGCAGTCACTGTGCAGACAAGGCTGCCCATGGCCATATCCTGGCTGTAGATACGCACATCAACTTCTCGATCGAGAGGACTACAGAGAGGAGCTGGAGATGAAGATCTCCATATCTCTCATAGAACAGGCTCCTGTTGGCCGGGCCCACCTGTCGGTGCCCCGCACAGTGTAAGCACCTCCCTTGGACTATAAAAGGGAGCGTGCACCCGTTAGAACACAAGTTTACAGGCTCACAAGGTCCAACCTTAGCCCCCAGCTCAGGTTTTCATCCAGGCTTCTACAATCAATACAACACCAAAGTGGACGTAGGGTATTACGCTCCGGCGGCCCAAACCACTCTAAAATCCTTGTGTCTTTCCTGCATTCATCCGCCCACCGATCAAGCGCTCCTAAGTCTTCTCCAAACCCATCTTTAACTAGGAGTAGGCGGGTGCATTCGGCCACCCGGCTGGAGAATTCCTCCGACATTTGGCGCGCCAGGTAGGGGACTTAGGTTTGGTTTGCGCTTGGTCAAAGCTCAAGACCGCAATGGTGCAGGAAAACGGTCATCACAACCTCCTGTTGGGTGAGGAAGTGGCTTCCTCGACGCCACACGCCTCACGCCGTCCCCCACCTAGGGGGGCCGCGCGTGCTGCTCCGCAGCATCCTGCGGAGCGGGCATCCGTGGCCCAATCGGTGCTTGCACCGAATGGGCCGCTCATGGCAGCCAGGGAGTTGCTTCGCAACCCTCCTGGTGAGGCAGCCACGCCCGATGCCCAGAGGCAATGGCGTGACCACGTCGACCGCCTCCTCAACCTGGCGCAGGCTTCCCCATACTCAGCTGGGGGGGGGGTCTATTTCCAAGCAACACCGTCATCAGGGCGGCGCGTCCGGTTCTGTGCACTCACCATCAGTGAGGAGTGCATGGACTGAGGACCTCCGGGCAGAGCTCAACCGTAGATGTGCGGGAGAGGACGCCTGAGTCTCCATTGACCGGGCGCGTGGGCGCCGGCTCAACATCGAGGGTCGTGACCTCGATGCCGAACTTGCTACGGTAGCACCGATGCCACAGGGACCTGTCCTGGCACCGGTGTCCGGGGTGGGCTACGCAGCGCTCGCAGACCACCTTCACGCGGTCGCCTGGCCGTCCAAGTTTCGGCCGCACCTGCCGGAAAAGTATGACGGGTCCACCAACCCGTTAGAGTTCCTGCAGGTCTACATCACCGCCATCATAGCGGATGGAGGTAACGATGCCGTCATGGCAAGTTACTTTCATGTAGCCTTGACCGGGCCAGCCCGGACCTGGCTCATGAACCTTACTCCGGGATCCATCCAATCTTGGGGTGAGCTCTGCGCACAGTTTATGGCAAATTTTGCCAGTGCGTACCAGCAGCATGGTGTGGAGGCCCACCTTCATGCCGTGAGGCAACAACCTGGAGAAATCCTCCGGGCCTTCATCTCCCGCTTCACCAAGGTACATGGAACTATTCTGCGTATCTCTGATGCGTCTATCATCACGGCCTTCCGCCAGGGGGTCCGTGATGAGAAGATGCTGGAGAAGCTGGCGACTCATCAGGTGGAAACTGTCACCACCTTGTTCGCTTTGGCGGACAAATGCGCCAGGGCTGCAGAAGGCCGTGCGTGGCACTCTGCAACCCAGGCAGGACCCACTCAGACGAGCCGTGGCTTTGACAAGTCATGGGTCGGGGGTCCGGCCGTTGCTGCTGCGACAACCGGGGGCCAGAACTCCCGAGGCAAGCGCCCACGACAACAGCGCACCGACCCCGAGTCATGCCCTGTTCATCCTGGGGCTCGCCACAGCGCCACCGAGTGCCGCGAGATCCAGAAGCTTGCGGAGCGCCTTAGCAAGAGGCGCGACCAAGCCTCTAGGGAAGGCTCTTCCCCTCCACGGAGGTCCGGCAAGGAGAAAGCCTCCGATGCCGACACAGCCGCAATGGAGAGGGAGTTAGGGTATCAAACACCCAATAAAGACCTCAAAGGTCTCTTCCATCAGTCTGACTCCGAGTCCGGTGGTGATGAGCGCCGCTAGAAGCTGTACGTCATGTACGGTGGCAGTTCGGAGCTCATCTCCCGGTGGGATGTCAAGACCCTTCGCCGAGAGGTCCTCTCGGTGAAGCCGGGGACGCCGAAGGCGGCGCCCCACCAACAGTGGAAGAGCACCACCATCTCCTTTGGGCCATCTGACTGCCCGGAGAATATGGTAGGCGTTGGTGTGCTGCCGCTCATCACGGCACCCACCATCGCCAATGTCCGCCTCCACCACGTGCTAATTGACGGAGGTGCAGGCCTCAGCGTCATCAGCTCTGCAGCGTTCAAGCACCTGCAGATCCCGGAGTCCAAGTTGGCTCCGTCACGCCCATTCTACGGAGTGGGCCCGAATCCCATGTACCCGGTAGGGACCATCACCCTGCCGGTTACCTTCCGGACAGAGGACAACTTCCGCACTGAGAACGTGCAGTTCGAAGTGGTGAAAGTTAACCTCCCCTTCAATGCCATCATCGGTAGACCGGCCCTGTACCGGTTCATGGCCGTTGCCCATTACGGGTACCAGGTCCTGAAGATGCCGTCTTCGGCAGGCGTCCTCACCGTCCAGAGCGATCGGGCCGCTGCCATCGTGGCGGTTGACAAGCTCCACATACTGGCAACAGGACTTGCCCCCGCAGCCGGTGCCGAGGGGTCCGAGCCCTCATCCTCGCGTGCCAAGGCCCTGGCCAAGGCATCCAAGGTCCGTCCATCTGATACGGACTATGTTCCCGTGAAGACCATCCAGGTCGGAGCGGAGGCCTCCCAGACCACCCGCATCGGTGGGAATCTGGGAGAGAAATAGGAAAGCGCGCTCATCGCCTTCCTCTGGGCAAATGTCGACGTGTTCGCCTGGGAACCGTCACAGCTACCCGGAATCCCTAGGGAGGTGATTGAGCACCATCTGAAGATCCATGCCGACGCCAGGCCGGTCCGGTAGAAGCCACGCAAGCAGTCCATCGAGCGGCAAAACTTCATCCGTGAAGAGGTCCGCAAGCTGCTCTAGGCTGGCTGCATCGAGGAGGTCTACCACCCAGTGTGGTTGGCCAATCCAGTCGTGGTCCCGAAGGCTAACGGGAAGCTTCGGATGTGCATCGACTGCACCGATCTCAATAAGGCATGTCCAAAAGACCCTTATCCACTTCCGCGAATAGATCAGATTGTAGACTCCACCTCCGGGTGTGATTTGCTATCCTGCATAGATGCCTATTCTGGTTTTCACCAAATCAAAATGGCTAGGAATGATAGGAAGCATACTGCTTTTGTAATAGTGGATGGTCTTTATTGTTATATAGTGATGCCTTATGGGTTGCTTAATGCTCTACCCACCTTTGCTCGTGCAATGAACATCACTTTAGGTGATTTGGTTAGAGATATAGTTGAGGTGTATGTTGATGACATCGTTGTAAAGACTGGAGAATCAAATTCCCTCCTATAAAATTTAGCTCAAGTCTTTGACAAGCTACGTGCGACCTCCACCAAGCTTAACCCCGAGAAATGCGTCTTTGGCGTGTCGACGGGAAAGCTCCTTGGTTTCCTGGTCTCCCACCGGGGGATCGAGGCAAACCCGGACAAGGTCTGGGCGATCGAGGAAATGAGACCCCCTGCACGCCTCAAGGATGTGCAGAGGTTGACAGGGTCCCTTGCAGCCCTCAGCCGCTTCATTTCGAGGCTGGCGGAGAGGGCACTTCCCTTCTTCAAGCTGATGAGGGGGTCCGGTCCATTCACATGGACTGAAGAGGCAGAACTAGCCTTCCAAGAGATGAAGTAGTACCTCACCTCCTTGCCGGTCCTGGTTGCACCAGACCCAGGTGAGATACTATTTCTTTACCTTGCAGTGATGGCCGAAGTGATCAGCATGGTGCCAGTCACTGAGAGGTCCGAGCATATCCCGCAGGGGGCCCACATGGAGCCTCCTGTAGGAGAAGGAGGTCCGGCCTCCACCACTCTAACAACCGGCCCTGCTTTGGAGGGTCTGGCCGGGTCCCGACCCGGGAAAGCACCTAGCGACCTGGGGTCCGGTGAGTCCCCGGCTCAAACAGAAGAATCCAGTCCGGCTGGCAGAGTCAGGACCGTCCAGAAGCCGGTCTACTACGTCAGCGAGGTCCTTCATGAGGCAAAGGCCAGGTATCCTGAGACGCATAAGCTCCTTTATGCTATACTCGTTGCGTTCAGGAAACTCCGTCACTATTTCCAGGCCCACAAGATTATGGTGGTGACCTCCTACCCATTGAGGGCCATCCTCCACAATTCCAACGCCACGTGCAACATCGCCAAGTGGGCAGCTGAGCTCGCTGGATTTCAACTCGACTTCCAGCCACGCCATGCCATCAAGAGCCAGGTCCTTGCTGACTTCGTCGCGGAATGGACACCAGCACCAAGCGTCCCAATGGGTCCGGACCATGGGTCGGACCCCCCACGTCCGGAAACCAGAGCTCCGGTGTTCATCGGTCCCCACTGGACGCTATTCTTCGATGGGTCCGCACGCAACAAGAAGGCAGGGGCCAGCGTGGTCCTCATCAACCCACATGGCGACCAAGTGAAGTACATGGTGCACCTCGACTTTGAGGCCACCAACAACATGGCGGAGTATGAGACCTTAATCTTTGGACTCACGGCGGCTCTGTCCCTGTGGGTCCGGGAGCTCCTGGTCAAAGGACACTCCCAACTCGTCATCAGGCAGGTCCGGGGGGAGTGTTGCTGTAACAATCCCCAGCTCGCAGCTTACCTCATCCAGGTGAGGAAGCTTGAGAAGGACTTCGATGTGCTGGAACTGCAACATGTTCCACGCGAAGGAAACTCAGCGGCTGATGCACTCTCCGCGAGCGCATCGACTCAGGCACCCGTGCCAGAGGGTGTCTTCCAAAGGCGTCTGTTGAAGCCTTCCGCCCAGCCTGCCGAACTAGGCGAAGGGGGCCGGACTAGCACCTCGAAGCTAGCGGTCCCGGCGGCACTCCATCTGTGGTGCCCACCAAGGGTTGTGTGCTCCCTCGAGGGTCCCGAAGACCTCAGGGAACCGCACCCAGTTTCTCTGGAAGGTCCCGATGCATGGATCTCTAAGGTCCGGGACTGCCTGAAAGATAATTTCCTTCCTGAAGACCAAGCATCTGCTGAGTGCATAGTCCGGATGGCTAAGCATTACACGGTGGTAGAAGGGGATCTCTACCACCGTGGCGCCAACGGCATCCTCATGCGGTGCATCAACCAGGAAGAGGGCCGTGACTTGCTCGCGGAGATCCATGGAGGCGAGTGCGGAAGTCATTCTTCATCCCGCACGCTGGTCGGTAATGCCTTCCGGCATGGCTTTTACTGGCCGACAGCGCTCCAGAATGCAGCTGAGTTGGTAAGGTCCATCAAGGCATGCTAGTTCCATGCAAAGTAGATACACACTCCAGCTCAGGCACTGCAGATGATTCCTCCCTCTTGGCCCTTTGCTGTATGGGGGTTGGATATCTTGGGACCTTTCCCTAGGGCTGTCGGCGGGTACTGGTACCTCTACGTCGCCATTGACAAATTCACCAAGTGGCCGGAAGCAACCCCAGTGGTCAACATCACCAATGCGTCAGCAACTGCCTTCCTCAAGTCAATTGTGTGCCGGTTCAGGGTCCCAAACCGGGTCATCACCGACAATGGGACTCAGTTCACGAGCCAATACTTCCAAGAGTACTGCGAGGACATTGGCATCCAGCTCTGTTTTGCCTCAGTGCCGCATCCCAGGAGCAATGGCCAAGTCGAGCAGGCTAATGCTGAGATCCTCAGAGGGCTCAAGATCCGGACCTACTGCGATCTTGAGAAGCATGGCGCAAAATGGGTTGACCGGCTTTCGAGCGTGCTATAGGGGAACCGGACCACACCCAGCCGGGCGACTGGGGAAACTCCTTTCTTCTTGGTCTACAGGGCCGAAGCGTGCCTTCCCCCGGAGATCACCATGGGCTCTTTACGAGTCCAAGCTTTTGATGAGGACTTGTAGGAACAGCAGCGTCGCCAAGACGTGGACCTCGTCGATGAGCGGAGATGGCGAGCAGCAGTCCGAAACGCACGGTACAACCAAGCGCTCCGACGCTATCATCAACGGTTCATGCGTAGTAGGGAGCTCCAGGTCGGGGACCTGGTCCTAAGGCGAATCCTGAATCGTGAGGGGCTACACAAACTCTCCCCCAGCTGGGAAGGGCCCTTCAAGGTGACAAAGGTGTGCCGACCCGGATCTGTTCGTGTGGCTACGGAGGAAGGCATGCAACTACCCAATCCGTGGAACATTGAGCACCTCCGTTAGTTCTATGCTTAGGGGCCTAGTTGAGAGGAAATTTTTCCTTTGTAATTGGTAGCATCACTGTGCGGACCAGGGTGGTGGAGGTCCGCCCTCGTAAACCCGGCCCCTGGCATAAATCGCACAATTCTTCTGTACCAATTCATTAAGGAAAGATTTGTTCTTGGTGTGTCCTTAGGGTTTATGCGATTCTATTTTTTCTTTGCTTCTCGCTACACTAACCCACCACATGGTCTTTCACGTCTGTGACGTGCTCGAGGCCTTTCTTGAGTTGCTAGGCTGCGTCTCTGCCCCAGGACCTCTATTTTGCAGGAGAAAAGGAACCGGACATCTGGGAACTGGCTTCAGGGAGATGTGCTCATTCATTGCTGGGGTCCAGGGTTGTGTAGCCACTTAGCCTGGTTCCGTACCCTAAGCCTACACGCCCTGCCCCCCTAGGGCGAGTACCGTTGTACCTCGAACCATGGACCCGGGGGCCGGGACCCCTTTAATCCTCGAACCTAGGTCCTGGCGCTCTGACTCGCTATGCAACTCAGAAGGTCCTCGCTGGCAAGTCCGGGACCTCGTGGGGACGTCTACTAAGCATCAATCCTAAGTCATATGCAGGACCTCTGTTCTATGGCAGCTAGTCTCGACCTATCGCGACTACCTCCCAGGGGGCCAGGGGACCTCGGTACGCTTGAGAATACATCGCAGGATCGGCAATTGGAAAAATAGCTAAGTTTTTTTGCTTTTTTCCACAATAAATGGATCCAAGAAACATTTAGATGCATTACTAATAATGTACACAAAGTTATATTACAAAAGCAACAAAAAGATACTAGTCCTATTGTTCTGGTGGTCTGGAGGCGTCCCCACTCCCTGCAGGTCCGGAACGGCGTCGGATGCGGGACACCACCATGTCTGCCGCCTCCTGTACTCCTTCCTGCACGGTGGCCGCCATCGCCCAGATGGGACCGACCAGGATGGGAGTCAGCTGGAAGGCGGGGTCGTGGCTCCGGAAGCAGGTAAGGATGTACTCTGCCATCCCCCGAGCAACTGCTCGCCCTTCTGTCTCCAGGAGGTCGTGCATGCTGGACTCCAGGTCTCGCAACTGCTCGGCGGTGGAGTCCAGCACCTGGAGGGCGGCGCCAAGTGAAGATGGGGCCTCCGCCACCCAGATGGGGCTTGCTCCGAGTGCATCCAGGGAGGGGTTCACCTCACCGGCCCATCTTACGATCCGGCGATGCTGGCGCTCCGCTCCACCAGGAACTCCTCCAACTTGGCCTCCCTCTCCTGGAGGGCCACCTCGGGCTCCTAGAGCCTCTGGGTCCCGGCCGCCAGTTCCTCCTCCATGGCCGCCTCCCATTCCTGGAGCTCCTGGATCCGGGTCACCTCCTCTTCTTCACGGGCGGCAAGCCTTTTTTCTCTCTCCACCGCGGCTACCTCCCATTCTGCAAGGGCAACTTCCTGCTCCTTGGTCACCTCCACCACCACCTTGGCCTGGTTGGCCAGCTCCAGTGCGGTCTTCTCCCTATCCGCCATCGCGTGCACCCTCTTCTCCACCACGAGCTCCCGCTCGATGGCATGCTTCTCCCGCCGTGCGGCCGCTCTCTCCCGTTGGGCAGCTGCCACCTCTCGGTCGAGAGCCTCCTGCAACTGCTCCTGCAGAAGCTCGCCCTCCAGTACGAGCTTGGCGCGCTCCCCGGCATAGCGGGCGGAGACGGTCTTGATGCGGTCCCCCAGGCGGTTCTCCCAGTCGGAGAGTCGGAGGCGCTCTGCCTCCAGCTTCTCCCACTCCCGGCGGATGTCTGCCTCCAGCTCCTCCTGAACCTGCTGGCTCTTGGCAAAGAGGCGGGGGAGGGGGATCTCCGCTGGGCTCGGGAGAAGACGCCTACCCCGCACCACCTCCGGCTCCTCCTCCTGCGCGGGTGGGGTGGTGGTGCTGGCGACCTCTGCGGCCTCCGGCGCCACTGCCTCTGGCACCTCCGCAGCCTCCGGCGCTGCCGCCTCTGCCGTTGCTGCAGCCTCCTCTGCTGCTGGCTCAGCTGGAGGGGGCTCCGCCATGGCGTCCGGTGCTGCTGCAGCTACTAGCGCCTCGGTCGTCGCAGTAGGTCCGGTGGCCTCCTCCTGGGGGGCGGCATCAGGCCTTGGAGGTGTGGCGACCTCTGGCTCCGGACCTCTGGGTCTGGTAGCTACTGGTGCTGGCGCGGGCGGAGTCCCTGCTGGGGTTGTCGCCGACTCCCCAGCAGGGGAAGATGAAGGTACTAGCTGGGGGCCGGACCCCCCAGCTAGAGCGGCTCTGGCGGACGTGCTCGATGTGTCCGAAAAATGGGGCCTGTCATATCACCGACATTGTTAGGGCCCCAGAAGACAATGGAGAAATGAAAAGCCCTGAGAAGTCTACTTACACGAAGTCATACCACTCCCAACCGCCCCGGGCGACTGGGGGGACCTTTTTTCCTGCCGAGGACCCCCCGGACCTTTGGTGGTGGTCCCCGGCCGCTGGCGCTTCTGGTGGCGGGGGTGGTGTTTGTGGCCTGGGCTCTGTCGGGGGTAGTGGCGTCGCTGGTCGCCGCATCGTCGGTGGCGGCGGAGGAGTCTGCTGCTCCGGGGAAGGCCGCCGCTTTTCCTCCGGCCCCCTTTCCGGCTGTTGGCGCTGCGGCGGAGGTGGTGGAGCTCGGCTCTGCCTCTCCGCCTCCACCGTCTTCTGGCGTTTGGGGGCCGGCTCCCCGACGAAGGAGCCGTCGCTGCGCTGGAGCCTCCGGGACTTGGACCCCTCCGCTTGGCTCCTCCGTGCGGACGCCGCCCCCTGTGTCTCGTCATCCTTCCGGGCCGGGGCGGCACCCACATTGTCCTTGTGACGGTGCTCCAGCACCGGCACCTTGTCCTTTCCCTTCCTGGTGGGGGCCAGACCTCTAGGACTTGGCCCCCCGGGACCTTGGCTGGTGCGCTGCTGGCGGTCGGGAGTGGCGCCGGGGATGTGAATCCCATGATTGGGGTCACCTGCCAGCTGCCGGACCACCAGGCCACACTCGTCGAGGGTCGGCATTGACGCCAGGATCGTCGCCCACAACGCCTGGTCCTCGCACAGGGCTTTGACTCCGCTCGGGAGGACCAGGGACTCCGGGTTGAACGCGTCACCGGTCATTCCTCGGATCGCGACCTCCAGCTCCGCCCTGGTGAAGTCGGTGCCGGGCTCGCGCGTGATCCTGTAGCAGTCGTTTGACCCCGTGTACATGTAGGCCATCCTGGTCCGCTGCTGCAGGGGAGCGATTCACCGCTTCAGGAAATCACCCAGCACCATCAGGGACATCAGGCCCCTCCTGGAGAGATTCTTGACCCGATCAAGCACCGGGCCGAGCCCCTCCGGCATCGTTGGCTTGGCCTTCCAGGTGCTCCGGTCACTCTGAGGCCCCTCTGTTGGCAGCTCCAGGCGGTTGTGGGGGTCGGCCTCAGCGATAACCCAGCCTTCACGCCCTTCCTCCCACTTGGAGCTGGAGAAGGCGCTGATGTTGGAGTTCGCCATCCCGTGCCGGAGCTGGAAGTAGTAAGCGCCAACCTTGCGCTTGCTCCTTCCCATCCCGACCAAGGCATAAAAATTCCTGAAGATGGCGGTGCAGGGACGGACCCCTATGAACATCTCCATAAAGTGGCCGAAGACCGCCACGAGGAGGACGGAGTGGGGGGTGAGGTGATGAAGCTGGAGGCCGAACTCCTCCAGGAGCAGGAGGAAGAAGGAGGAGATCGGAGGCACCAACCCGCACATGGCGTACGAGTTGAAGAGAACGAACTCCCCCGCGGCAAGGTCGCGGAGGGAGATTTTGCTGGCCCTAATCTTCCCGGATTGCTCTGGCGCGGTCCATCCCAGAAGGAGGCGCACCAGGTCCAGCTGGGTCTGGCTCTGGAAGCGGTGCGGAAAAGGGAGTGAAGACATGGTGATGGGCACTGCGATTGAGGGGGATGGATCGCACTGGAGCAGGAACAAGAAGGAATGCCGAGCGCAAAAAAGCTGATTGCAAGGTGTGTGCGAAGACGAAGGGGCGCTGCGGCGTCTGTTGAAGGCAAGAGCGAAAAGGTAGCCATTCCCCTCGGCACCTACCTTTTATGTAAAAGCTGCTCGCCCTCTCGAGCTCCACGGAGACCGAAGAAGAGCCGAAAGGGTCACCTGCACCAGGCCCCCTCCTCTCAAACCCAATGACTGGTGGGCCTGGGCCCGCCAGTCAAAGGCGTGGCTGCTGGAGGCGGGGGGAAGGCGGAATCCGAACCGCCCGAGCCGTGGGACAGGCTCGAATAAGACAAGAATCTAAACCGCCTGACGCGCACGGCGCGGGCGGAGGACGGGCCCCTTGGGGATCCTGCTAAGGGGGGAAAGACATCCATGCCCTTTCCTAGCGGAACAAGCTGTCCACCTGGCGCAACGTTGGGATATGGCCCCACCTGCGGGTTCGTTCCTTACCCTAGGTGGGCCCGGGGACCTCTCTCGGTACATACGGACAGGGGCACCTCCTGCTAGGGTGTCCAGACCCTTAGCGTCTCGCTATCCATAGCCTCCTCCTCATCCTCTGGGTGACATGGCATATGGCCCAGGCCTGACAGCTGGGATCATGGTCTCCGGACCGCCCCCATGCTCTTATAGGTCCAGGACCTCCACGTGTTCATGAGGGCAGGGGTGCTCTCGGGTGGCCCCCATGGACCCGGACTCCCAGGGAGGTCCGGGGCCGCCACGTGTGGGGACCAGTCCTCCACGGGCCTGACCGCTCCGACCAGCCTCGGGGGCCCGGACCCCCTCCCCCCGGGAGGGGGTCCGGCACCGCCACGTGCCGCCTCCGCGGCAGGAGCGGGGCTGGCGCTGCCACGTGCCCGTGGCAGAAGGACCTTCGTGGGACTCCAGCCCAACTACCGCATTAAATGCGGGTAGGTGGGCTGGGTGCGCCCAAGTCAAAAGTATGGCCTACCACTGACACACGGGGTAGGTGAGCTGACACCACGGTAAGCCCGCCTGTTTCCAAGATGGCACGCCGTATCACCGTATACTGTGCGCAAGCAGCGGATAGTCCCATCATGACGCCGCACTCGTGCGTGATGATGGCCTGCAACAGGCGAGCCGAGGCGTGCACTGTAATAGTGCGCACGGAGGCAACGGCGCGGTGGGTCAGCACTGCTCCTTCGACTGACAGAAGGTTCTGACCCAACAGTGGCAACACGGCTTACTGTTGGGTAACACTAGCAGCGGTCACTGTGCAGATAAGGCTGCCCACGGCCATATCCTGGCTGTAGATACGCACATCAACTTCTCGATCGAGAGGACTACAGAGAGGAGCTGGAGATGAAGATCTCCATATCTCTCATAGAACAGGCTCCTGTTGGCCGGGCCCACCTGTCGGGGCCCCGCACAGTGTAAGCACCTCCCTTGGACTATAAAAGGGAGCGTGCACCCGTTAGAACACAAGTTTACAGGCTCACAAGGTCCACCCTTAGCCCCCAGCTCGGGTCTAAGGTCCAATCTAGTTGCCGCCTCGCAGACTGGTCATAACCTTCCAAAATATTCACACTCGGGAAGGGTTGGTGTCGACCTTCATGGCAGTTTGGCCCAAGATCAATAGGCCTTGCTCCATAGACGATTGGATCTGCCGACGGAGTTCCTTGCAGTCGCTCGTGTTGTGAGTGAAAGAGTGATGCCACTTGCAATATGATCTTCCCTGAAGCTGCTGTGCTGTAGGAGGCTTGCAGCCTTCAGGTAACTTCAGCTGCTTCTCCTTCAATAACAGATCAAATATCTGTTCAACTTTGCTCACGTCAAAGTCAAAACCTTTCGTAGGCCCTTTCTGTTTCACCCACTTACAGGACACGGGATTTGCCCCCCGAGTCCATTCTGCAACTGCTACTTCCTGATCATCCCCAGAATCTTCAGTGTCTTCTGTGTCGATCAATGTCACTTGACGCTTGAACCTATCCTGGTATAGCTCTGGGTGGTGCTGCTCATATGTCGTTAACTTTTGCACCAAGTGTGCCAAAGAGTTGAACTCCAATTGGAAAGCCAGATCCCTGATCGGCTTCAGTAATCCCAAGGATGCCAACTCGACCAGCTCCTTCTCTGAAATACGGGTCGAGTAGCATCAGTTCTTCACTTCTCTGAAGTGTTGGATGTATTCCGCCACAGTTTCCCCACGCTTCTGCCGCACTTGTGCCAATGTCACACCCGATTTATAAGAACATAAATCGAGCAATCATATATGCGCCAGGATCAAGTCACGCATATATACAACAGAATCATCAAGATATCACAACACGTATCTCGAAATAAAAGCGTATAAATTATAAATGAATATCTTTCTTACAACTGAATCAAGAATCAGTTCAAGGAATGCGGAAGCGTAAAATAAATACATGAAGAGCAGGGCGCCATAGGGACGTCGACTGGGAGACAAACGCCTAGAAGTCGTCGAAGCCGCTGACGTAATCCTCCATGTTGCCAGGCACTGAGCAGCAGTCGAAGATATCCAAGAGAACAGAAGAGTAGAGAGGCAAGTGTGAGTACAAACTCGTACTCAACAAGTATAACACAAACTATGAGGCTCTAAGGTTAGCTGACTCAACTGCATTAGCTTTTAGACTTTGGCAAAATTTTATTAAAGCTACTTACTACAAGTGGATGAATTACCATAACCCAAGTAGCATAATAATTAATCAAGATTAAGCATAAGACTACTGAAGACCAGGCCAAACCACCAAAGGTACAACCCACTAATAAGACAGAGGATCCGGGCCGCTCATGACTGTGAGCACAGCTGATATATCAGTTTTACACTCTCGAGAGGTTGCACAACTTTACCCACAAGTCGTGAGCTACGCTAGTTATTCATCACACTTCCTTAGGTGAGATGGCTAGCAAGCACACTACGAGACCATTACAAAGGATCATGTTGGTAAGGCGTAACCGCTAAGGATTTTGGATCAGCGACGATGGGGCCCACCTCCGGGGGTATAAGCACACAGCACAGACCAAGCCGGAGGAGCAAGGACCATTGAAGCCTACCACCCCTCTTGCCCACGCAGGTAAGTTACTCCCGAAGCAACACGACCTAATTAGTAAGTCAAGACCGTCCTATTCCAGTCTTATGGTTGCGCGGTTGTCCCAGGTTGTCACTCTATGAACCGGTCCTTATGGAGAGTAGCCAACCAAGCACTAAGCACCGTCCTGGCCCCCTAAACCATGTTTCTATCAAAAACATATTTTATGGAGACGTGACCCACTCAAGCACACAACACAGAGGGCCACTCTCAGAGTTAAGTTGCATATAACCATTAATCAAATTAATTAAAAAGGACCGAGCTGTGTGAGAGTGCAGCACCTAGCACAACTAACCAAAATGCAACCCAAGGTATTTATAAATGATAACAGGTGGCTAGGAAATCCTTATAGGCATACAATATTAAAATGCAGTATGAAATTGTATTTAAAAGTGATAGGATATTCATGTTATACTTGCCTTCCTCGAAGTTCTCCTGCTGCTGCTCAAAAGCTTCAGAAGATGGTGGCTCCTGGTACTCGTCCAAAGGCTCAGCGTCTACTCACGATCGCAACGTCAAAACATGGTCCAACACATACACATATATGCAAACAAGGACAAAAGATAAGAAACAGTACAACATTACATAAAAATAGCATCCAAAACTATGCTAGAACTATTCTACACGTTACAACGATCACGTGAGCGCAAGAATCAACTAAAACGGAGCTAAAACGCGAAATCTAGGGCTAAAACAAGGTCCAGGGACCTTTCTGTAAGAAAATAGGAAGTTCTAAGGGGTTCTGCGCAAAAACCAGGGGCCTAAACGTAATTAAAGGGTAGACACAGGGGCTAGCCTGCAAAAACTCCAAGAAAGGACTGGAAAACCTAAATCTAGAAAGCTCAGGGGGTAAAAGGAAAGAAAAGGACCTATCTGCAAATATCTTTGAACTACGGGTGGACTACGGGTTAATTTCTCCAAAAGACAGGGGCTCTTTAGCAAGAATACCAGGCCGAAGCGGTATCCTTTATTCTGGATCGTCAGATCTAATCCCAACGGCCCGGAATAGATCCATCTCGCGAAGGGGTACGCGCGGTTCTCGCCCGTTGGATCTCGATCCTACGCTCCGAACTCCCTCTTCCCTCAGATCTAATACGGCGCGCCGGATCTAGAATGGACGGCTCAGATTTAAAACAAGGGCGAACCGGTATGCGTCAATCTGAACCACCAGATCGGGATCCAAGGGCTATGGTTTGCTGAGATCGGGATCTAATCATGAACGCTGGTTACAGATCGGACAGTTCAGGAGGATTGGGGATCCGGGCGGCGGCGATTGCTCGCAGGAGGCCTAACTCCACGGCGGCGCGGCTTGGGGTTCGCCGGAGCTGTGCGTTCCAGGCGCTCCCGTGACCTAAACTACTCGAGCTCAGGCCTGGGAGCACCTCCGTGGCACGTGGGATCCATCTAGGGCTGCGGCTAGGCCTGGCGAGGCTCGGGCTACGCGCGCGGCGGCGAGCGGCGGATCGGCACGGTGACGCTGGCCGGCGTGCGGCGCTCTGGCGCGGAGGTGAGCTATGGTCTACCCCGCACAAAAGGAACAGGGATGCACGCTGGGCTCACCGAGGACTTGGGTCAGCCGGAGCTAGAGTGCAGGCGGTCGTCGACGATGACCGGGCGGCGGAAGCGGTCGGGCTCGCAGGGAAGATCGGCGCGGATGGACTCCGGGGTGCTGGGCGCCGTGGATCGCCTCAAGGGGTGCCTGTGGTGGTGTGCAGGGGGTCAGAACGGCCAGAACTCCACCGGCGGCAAGGAATTTACCAAGGCAAAGCAGCTCACCGGCGGCGATTCCTTGACGAAATCTCGATGAAGCAGAAGCTCGTGGCTCGATTGTTTGGCTCCGGGAGCTCCCTGGGGTTGAGGCGAGACTGTTGCAGGGCTCAGCGGGGTCGGGAGTGCAGCGGAGCGACGGCTCGATGGCGACGCAGAGGAGCCAGCGCGGTGGAGCCGATGGGCAACGGCGCTAGGGCTTCGGTGGCGGCTGCAACGGCGAGGGTAGGGGTAGAAGAGGTTGGAGATCCTATTTGTAGGGCGTCGGGGCACCCTTGGCGTGCGGGCCAAGCGCGGGAGCTCGCCGGGGTCCTCGGGCGGCCGGTGCACGGGGAAGAAGAAAGAGGAGAGAGGAGGGGAGAGACGCTGACGTGCGGGTCCTGGCTGGTAGAGGGCAAACGAGAGAGAGGAGGCGCGCGGCGCTTGTCTCGGGCCAAGCTGGGACGAGCGCTGAGGGGAAGATGGGCTGCGGGGAAAGGAAGGAGAGGGGAGAGGGCGCGCACTGCTGGGCCGGGGTGCGGAGAGAAAAGGGAGTGAGGAATGGGCTGCTGGGTTGGGCTGCCTCCTCTTATTCCCTCTTCCTCTTCTTTTCTAAACTAACTCAATCAATTTGAATTCAAACGGAATTTGAATTCAACCTTAACTATTCAACCAAACAAAAGAAATGCACCAGCATGAATGCACAAACATGTTGACCTTATAATAAATTTTATTTTCCCATGTTATAAAATTACTTTAAATACCAGATAAATTAGAGAAAGCCCTGGAAATTTTATTTAAGCCCAAATAAATTCGTTAAAATTAGGGAAAATTACATTAGGGTGTTACAAACCTAACCCCCTTACAGGAATCTCATCCCGAGATTCGAATAGGCTAGCTAGCAAAGAGATCGGGATATGTCTTCCTTAGCTCATCTTCTCGCTTCCAAGTAGCCTCGTCCTCCGTGTGATAACTCCACTGAACACGGCACATCCTAATCTTCTTGTTCCTGGTAACTCTCTCGGATGTCTCCAAAATCTTCACCGGATGCTCGATATAGGTCAGATCCTCCTACACATCCAACCCTTCTATCGGTGCTTGCTCTTCTGGCACCCTCAAGCACTTCTTCAGCTGAGACACATGAAACACATCAAGCACTCCCGAGAGGTTGGGAGGTAACACCAAACGATATGCCACCTCACCTTTCCGTTCCAACACCTTGAACGGACTAACGTATCGAGGGGCTAGCTTCCCTCTCACATTAAACCTACGGATTCCTCTCATCGGTGAGACCTTCAGGTATACATGATCACCCACTGCAAAGGTCAGATCTCGACGACGAACATCCGCGTAGCTCTTCTGGCGAGTCTGTGCAACCCTCAGGTTCTCGCGCACTTGCTGCACTAGCTGTTCGGCCTCCTCAACAATATCCGGACCAAATACCTGCCTCTCACCAATCTAATCCCAATACAGCGGAGTCCTACACTTCCGACCATACAGGGCCTCGAAAGGGGATTTCTTCAGACTGGCCTGATAACTATTGTTATACGAGAACTCTGCATACGGCAGGCATCTATCCCAGCTGGTACCATACTGAATAGCACAGGCTCGAAGCATATCCTCCAACACTTGATTGGTTCTCTCTGTCTGCCCATCTGTCTGAGGATGATAAGCGGTACTGAAGTGCAGCTTCGTATCCAACGAACCATGCAACTGCTCCCAGAACCTTGAAGTGAACTGGGATCCTCTGTCAGATATAATCTTCTTTGGAACACCATGCAGACAGACGATCCTGGAGATGTACAACTCTGCAAGTCTAGCGCTGGAGTAAGTAGTGTTCACCGGAATGAAGTGGGCAACCTTCGTCAACCGATCCACTACTACCCAAATGGAGTTGTACGCTTTCTGAGTACGAGGCAAACCAACAATGAAGTCCATCGTGATCTCCTCCCATTTCCACTCTGGAATCTTCAATGGCTGCAATAGACCCGCTGGCCTCTGATGCTCCGCCTTGACACGCTGACAAGTGTCACAGATAGCCACGTACTCCGCAACGGAACGCTTCATTCCATACCACCAGAATCGTTCCTTGAGATCATAATACATCTTCGTGCTGCCCGGATGAATGGAATATGCCGTATCATGAGCCTCGCTCAAGATCAGCTTCCAGAGGTCATTCACATCAGGCAAACATATACGACCTTTGTACCACAGGGTACCAAGATCATCTTCTCTGAAATGAGGTGTCTTGCCAATCTTGAGCAGTTCACGGATCTCCTGCAGCTTCTTATCTTCTTTCTAATGCTGCCGGATCTCTGCCTCTAGAGTGGATTCTGCCTCGAATGACGTACCCGAGGTGTGATGCAAGAAATCCAGGCTCAGCTGCTCAAACTCCTCGCATAACTCCTGAGGCATCTGAAAAACCACGGCCATGTTAACATAGCTCTTCCTGCTCAGAGCATCTGCTACAACATTGGCCTTGCCCGGGTGATAGTGGATCTCCAGGTCATAATCCTTGACCAACTCTAGCCATCTTCTCTGCCGCATGTTCAGCTCATTCTGCGTGAAAATATACTTGAGACTCTTGTGATCGGTGTAGATATCACACCTCTGCCCAAACAAGTAATGCCTCCATATCTTCAGAGCATGCACAACTGCGGCTAACTCCAGATCATGAGTGGGATAATTCAGCTTGTGCCGGCGCAACTGCCGCGAGGCATAAGCGATAACTCTGCCATCCTGCATCAGGACACAACCTAGACCATCCCTCGAAGCATCACAATACACTGTGAACCTCTTGCTCTGGTCTGGCAGAGTAAGGACTGGCGCCATAGTCAACCTCTTCTTCAGCTCCTCGAAGGCATTCTGACGCTCATCAGTCCAAGAGAAATCCACACCCTTCTCTAGCAAGGAAGTCAAAGGCTTCGCAATCTTGGAGAAATTCTCAATGAACCTCCGATAATACCCTGCTAAGCCCAGAAAAGAGCGGACTTCCTTCACCGTCTGCGGTACCACCCAGTCAAGCACATCCTTCACCTTTTCGGGGTCCACAGCAATACCTCCCTTAGAGATGACATGACCGAGGAATGGGACCTCGTCAATCTAGAATTCGCACTTGCTGAGCTTGGCATACAGCTTGTGCTCTCTAAGTCTCTGCAACACCAGCCTCAGATGCTTCTCATGCTCTGCTTCTGACTTAGAATATATCAGGATATCATCAATGAATATCACCACAAAGGTGTCCAGATAATCCATGAAAACCTTGTTCATTAGATGCATGAAGAAAGCCGGAGCATTGGTCAAGCCGAAGGACATGACCGTATACTCGTAAAGCCCATACTTGCAGGTGAATGCCGTCTTCTGGATATCCTCGGGACGAATCTTCAGCTGATGATAACCCGAACGCAGATTGATCTTCGAAAATACACAAGCACCCTGAAGCTGATCGAAGAGATCCTCAATACGAGGCAATGGATGCTTATTGTTGATGGTGACTGCATTCAAATCCCGATAATCGACGCACATTCTCTTCGCGCCATCCTTCTTCTCTACGAGCAATACAGGAAAAGCCCAAGGAGAGAAACTACGACGGATATAGCCCTTGGCTAGCAACTCGTCGACAGTCTTCTTAACTTCCTCATGCTCGACGGGAGCCATACGATAGGGCCGCTTAGCAATAGGAGCTGTGCCAGGCAAGAGATCAATAGAAAACTCAATGTCGCGATCAGGCGGCATACCTGGCAAATCATCCGGAAAGACATCCGGGAATTCAGACACCACGCGAATACCATCCGTGGGTCTAGCCTCCATCTGATGAAGAAATCCAGAAGGCTCTGTGGCACCAACAGTAACCTCCTGACCATCCGGTGCTGACAGAAGAACCGTCCTCTAAGCACAATCTATCCGGACTCCCCACTTAGCCAGAGTCTCCATCCTGAGGATCACATCAATACCCTTGGTGTCTAGCACCATCAGATTAGCACTGAACTCTACCCCCCTTATGACAACACTGACTCTGGGACAGAAGATATGAGACCTCAACTGCCCTCCCGGTGAAGATACTAACATGCCCCTCTTTAATGTGCTAGTATGAATGCCATGATGCTCAACAAAAGACTGGGTGATGAAAGAATGCGTAGCACCAGTATCAAAAGGCACTGTAGCAGGATGGGTGTTGACCATGAACGTACCAACCACCACGTTAGGAGCCTCGGCCGCTGACTCGGCCGTCACGTGGTTCACCCTGCCCTGAGCTGGGGCCTTGGGCGGTGCTGCACGCCCCTGCTGTCCTGACTGCGCCTTCCGAGGATAGACGTTGGCGTAGTGTCCTGGCTCGCCGCAGTGGAAGCACACTCGTGGGAGTGCTAGAGCCTGCTGCCCAGCAGGAGGGGTGGGCACTCCCTGCCGCGGAGCTGGTGGAGGCGGTGGGGCAGAGCGTGCTGGAGGCGCTGGAGGCCTCTGGCCCTGTCCCGCCTGCTGCTGCTGCTGAGGACGAGGCGGGTACTACTGCGGACGCTGCTGGTACTGCTGGACCTGCCTCTAGTGCTGCTGCTGCTGCTGCTGCTGCTGCTGCGGGTACTGGTACCGAGGCCGGGTGTTGCTGCCAGACGCAGCAGGAGCCATCTTCCTCTTCTTGTCCACAATCTCCCGGCGCTTGCGCTCGGTGTTGAGGGCAGCGTCAACTAGCTGGTTGAAGTTGTCGAAGCGGTGGTTCATGAGCACATACTCCAGGTGGTCATCGAGTCCCTCCCTGAAGCGCTCCTGCTTATCGCCATCATGGGCGACCTCAGCGGGAGCGTAGCGAGCGAGCTGGAGGAAACGGTCATGGTACTCGGTCACCGTCATAGCTCCCTGCTTGAGCGCAAGGAACTCCTTGTGCTTCATCTTCATCACTCCAGCAGGGATGTGGTGGTGCCTGAAACGCTCCCGGAACTGGACCCAAGTGAGGGCATCACGGTCCCGAGCTGAGTAGGACTCCCACCAGTCAAGAGCTGAGCCTCGCAGCTGCCCTGCTGCGTATAGGACTCGCTCCCTGTCGTCGCACTGAGCGACATCCAACTGACGCTCCACCGAATGAAGCCAGTCGTCAGCCTGGAGTGGGTCAGCCGCATGAGCGAACGTCGGCGGGTGACCCCTCAGAAAGTCCGCGCGCCTGTCGCGGGGCTGCTGCGGTGGAGGAGGTGGCGGCTGAGCGTGGATCTGCTGCAGCATCTGAACAGTATTGTTCAGAGTGGCCATCATCTGCATCTGGAGCTGGAAGAACTGCTCCGGAGTCAGAGGGGGAGGCATCGGCAGCGGCTGGTCAGTACTCTGGTTGTTCTGCCCCTGCTGGCCAGAACCGGTGCCGGTGCTCCTGGTGTTTACCATCTGTTTGCAGCATAGCGAAATTTATAAGAGATAGATATTGTACAACTTCCGGAAAGAAAACTCTGACAGGATAAAATAGAGAGAAAAGGAGTGTACAGCTCTAACCCCAACGTTCTAACTCAATTTTGATTATTTAATTCAGGTTTGTGTTAAAGTCGTTTTGCATGGACAAGTTTAACTTCTAAACTATGCAATCAACCAAAGATCCAAATCAAACATGTTGCATAATCACAAACATTCAATTTTCACATCTTAGTCGAGTTTATCACACCACTAGACTAACACACTCGTTCTAGCGCACTTTTATCGGGATAGCCTAAACTTATGGGGTTAAACGATTTCAGGCCAACGTCTACGGGATATATCAGACTAATCCTCGGAAAATGTAGAAAAAGGTTAGCTAATCGAGGTTTAGAGCTCAAGGAATAGAAACAAAAATGAATGTGTGGGTTTTGCTGAAGCAGAGCAAGCGAAAGGAAGTCCCTAAACTCGACCACTTCTATCTAGGCTTCATTCTACAGTCGACACGGCTCAGATACCAATTCTGTCACACCCGATTTATAAGAACATAAATCGAGCAATCATATATGCGCCAGGATCAAGTCACGCATATATACAACAGAATCATCAAGATATCACAACACGTATCTCGAAATAAAAGCGTATAAATTATAAATGAATATCTTTATTACAACTGAATCAAGAATCAGTTCAAGGAATGTGGAAGCGTAAAATAAATACATGAAGAGCAGGGCGCCACAGGGACGTCGACTGGGAGACAAATGCCTAGAAGTCGTCGAAGCCGCTGACGTAATCCTCCACGTCGCCGGGCACTGAGCAGCAGTCGAAGATATCCAAGAGAACAGAAGAGTGGAGAGGCAAGTGTGAGTACAAACTCGTACTCAACAAGTATAACACAAACTATGAGGCTCTAAGGTTAGCTGACTCAACTGCATTAGCTTTTAGACTTTGGCAAAATTTTATTAAAGCTACTTACTACAAGTGGATGAATTACCATAACCCAAGTTGCAAAATAATTAATCAAGATTAAGCATAAGACTACTGAAGACCAGGCCAAACCACCAAAGGTACAACCCACTAATCAGACGGAGGATCCGGGCCGCTCATGACTGTGAGCACAGCTGATATATCAGTTTTACACTCTCGAGAGGTTGCACAACTTTACCCACAAGTCGTGAGCTACGCTAGTTATTCATCACACTTCCTTAGGTGAGATGGCTAGCAAGCATACTACGAGACCGTTATAAAGGATCATGTTGGTAAGGCGTAACCGCTAAGGATTCTAGATCAGCGACGATGGGGCCCACCTCCGGGGGTACAAGCACACAGCATAGACCAAGCCAGAGGAGCAGGGACCATTGAAGCCTACCACCCCTCTTGCCCACGCAGGTAAGTTACTCCCGAACCAACATGACCTAATTAGTAAGTCAAGACCGTCCCATTCCAGTCTTGTGGTTGCGCGGTTGTCCCAGGTTGTCGCTCTATGAACCGGTCCTTATGAAGAGTAGCCAACCAAGCACTAAGCACCGTGCTGGCCCCCTAAACCATGTTTCTATCAAAAACATATTTTATGGAGACATGAGCCACTCAAGCACACAGCACAGAGGGCCACTCTCAGAGTTAAGTTGCATCTAACCATTAATCAAATTAATTAAAAAGGACCGAGGTGTGTGAGAGCGCAGCACCTAGCACAACTAACCAAAATGCCACCCAAGGTATTTATAAAGGATAACAGGTGGCTAGGAAATCCTTATAGGCATACAATATTAAAATGCAGTATGAAATTGTATTTAAAAGTGATAGGATATTCATGTTATACTTGCCTTCCTTGAAGTTCTCCTACTGCTGCTCAAAAGCTTCAGAAGATGGTGGCTCCTGGTACTCGTCCAAAGGCTCAGCGTCTACTCACAATCACAACGCCAAAACATGGTCCAACACATACACATATATGCAAACAAGGACAAAAGATAAGAAACAGTACAACATTACATAAAAACTTATAAGACTTGGATTCCCGATCTTCCGAAAGGTTCAGATAACTATCGATTTGGGCAGATTCGAGACACACCAATCCGGCTTCAAATCCAAAGAAATGAACCCTGCAATCTTAGCACCACAAATCCTCTGGTTATCAACCTAGCTGATGCTCGATTGACCTCGCCAAGAAGGCTTACTCTTGCCTGCGAATCGAAGAACACAAGCAAGTGCACGGAGAAGCAACCAAATCACAGAAAGCAATCGATTCAACTCACGAGTGGGGTTCCACAACCGAAGAACGGCGTCCTGTTCTTGACAGAAATGAACTAAGCAAAACCCAACCCTAGAGGAGGGGGGTGGCAGCTGGATAAGAGGAGTTTGGGGCGGCCAAGACCCCCTGTTCGCAACCCTAGTGGGCCAAGACAAGATACACGGCCCAAAGGACCAAAGACAGTGGCGCAACACTGAGACAGATTCTAGACACCAACTTGTGGAATATTTTCCTATCGACTCCTGATGAATTTGGGCCTGGGACCAGCTCCATTTGAAAGGTTATCTTCTTAGCTTTCCATCCATGTAAAGATCACCCAAATCCGAGTCCATATGTGACCTGGGCGTCCATTTTAGCGCAGACTGCTCCTGGAGCCCAAAAACAGACCCGAGGTCAGTTGGTTTGGGCCTCCCTCTTGACTTGTATGTCCTTGCTGGTCCTCCACGCCTCCAAGCCATTCTCCAAGTATTCCTTGGCCTTCTCCATGGTTCCTAATCACAATATAATCATTCGGTAGCAATCTATTCTCATAATCATATGAAGAGGAGTTTAGGAACGAGCTCACCTCTAGATTCAATTGTCGTGCTCGAGCTCTAGTGATTGGACCTTAAACATTCTGTGGAGGATTGTTGTTTATATCCAAAGGAGTGATGTCCTCATCATCCTCCCCCTCTTGAATTGGAGTCATCCTCGACTCAAGCTCATCTTCTTCTCCCAAGTATGGCTTTAAATCTGAAATGTTAAAGGTGGGACTAACCCCAAACTCGGGAGGCAACTCAAGCTTATATGCATTATCATTTATTTTCTCAATTATTTTGAAAGGACCATATGCCCTGGGCATCAACTTAGACTTTCTTAATTTTGGAAATCTATCCTTTCTAAGGTGTAACCAAACTAAATCTCCTGGTTGAAGTTTAATTTCTTGTTTACTTTTACTACCAGTGATTCTATACTTTTTGTTCATCTTCTCAATGTTGTGCTTAGTTGTCTCATGCATTTGCAAAATAAATTCAGCATGTTTCTTGGCATCACTATGAATCCTTTCACTAGCAGGTAAAGGCAATATATCAATTGGAGCAAGGGGGTTGAAACCATACACTACCTGAAAAGGACTTACCTTGGTGGTAGAATGTGTTGCCCGATTGTATGCAAACTCCACATGAGGCAAACATTCTTCCCACACCTTCAAATTTTTCTTCAAAACAGCCCTCAACATGGTGCCCAAGGTGCGGTTCACCACCTTTGTTTGTCCATCGGTTTGTGGGTGACATGTTGTAGAGAACAGCAGCTTTGTCCCCAACTTGTTCTATAGAGTGCGCCAAAAGTGACTCAAGAATTTAGCATCGCGATCTGAAACAATAGTTGAAGGCATACCATGCAAACGAACAATCTCTTTGAAGAAGAGGTCAGCAATATGAACAGCATCATCACTCTTATGACATGGTATGAAGTGTGCCATCTTAGAAAAACGATCCACCACCACAAAGATGCTATCCCTCCCCTCTTAGTTCGAGGCAATCCCAAAACAAAGTCCATCGAAATGTCTATCCAAGGAATAGAAGGAACGGGAAGAGGCATGTATAAACCATGTGGATTCAAGCGTGACTTAGCTTTTTGACATGTGGTGCAGCGTGCCACGAATCGCCCAATATCTCTTCTCATATTTGGCCAAAAGAAATGTGAGGCTAAAACATCCTCCGTCTTCTTAGCATCGAAATGTCCCATCAGCCCTCCTCCATGCGCTTCCTGTAACAACAAGTGACGAACGGAACCAACTGGAATGCATAGGCGGTTAGCTCTAAACAATAGCCCATCATTGATCACAAACTTGTTCCATGTACGTCCCTCTCTACAATTCAGCAACACATCTTTAAAATCAGGATCAAGTGCATATTGTTCTTTTATCGATTCAAGTCCAAAAAGACGACAATCAAGTTGGGACAACAGTGTATATCGCCTAGACAAGGCATCCGCAATCACATTATCCTTCCCTTTCTTGTGTTTGATAACATAAGGGAAAGATTCAATCAGCTCTACCCACTTTGCATGATGACGGTTCAGATTATTTTGAGAGCGAAGATACTTAAGCGATTCATGATCGGAATGGATAACAAACTCCTTAGGCCACAAATAATGATGCCACGTTTCTAAAGAACGTACAAGAGCATACAATTCCTTATCATACGTGGAGTAATTTAAAATAGGACCATGCAGTTTTTCACTAAAGTATGCAACGGGTTTACCATCTTGCATTAAAACAGCCCCAATGCCAACTCCGCTAGCATCACATTCAAGCTCAAAAGTCTTACCAAAGTTCGGAAGTTGCAGCAATGGTGCGTGTGTAAGCTTGCCCTTCAAAGCATCAAAGGACTCATCATGTGCTTTTCCCCAATGGAACACCACCCCTTTCTTTGTCAACTCATGCAAGGGGGCTGCAATGGTGCTGAAATCTTTGACGAAACGGCGGTAGAATCCTGCAAGACCAAGAAAACTCCTCACCTGCGTGATGGTTTGGGGAACCGGCCAGCTCTTGATTGCTTCAATTTTTGACTCATCCACCTCAATTCCCTGTGGAGTAACAACATAGCCAAGGAAAGAGACTCGATTCGTGCAAAAGATGCACTTCTCAAGGTTACCAAACAAACAAGCATCACGTAAAGCGTTAAAAACAGCACGTAGGTGATCCATGTGTTCATCCAAGGACTTGCTATAAATCAAGATATCATCAAAGTAAACTACCACAAATCGTCCAATGAAAGCCCTCAAAACCTCATTCATTAAGCGCATGAAAGTGCTAGGTGCATTAGTCAAACCGAAAGGCATTACTAACCACTCATACAACCCAAATTTCGTTTTAAAAGCTGTTTTCCATTCATCTCCAAGTTTCATTCTAATCTGGAGGTAGCCACTTTGCAAATCAATCTTTGTGAAAATTATAGAACCACACAACTCATCAAGCATGTCATCAAGCCTAGGAATAGGATGATGGTACCGAATTGTAATATTATTGATAGCTCTACAATCAACACACATACGCCAAGTACCATCTTTCTTCGGAACTAAAAGCACAGGAACAGCACAAGGACTAAGGCTCTCACGTACATACCCACGGTCCAAAAGTTCTTGGACTTGTCGCTGAATTTCCTTAGTCTCCTCGGGGTTGGTTCGGTAGGCTGCTCGGTTGGGCAAAGTTGCCCCCGGAATCAAGTCGATTTGATGTTCTATTCCTCTCACAGGTGGCAGCCCAGGTGGTACCTCAGCTGGAAAAACATCCTCGTACTCCTGCAAAAGGTAAGTGACAGCAGGAGGTATCGAGCTAGAGATATCATCAAGTGAAAACAAAGCTTGTTTGCAAAGCAAGGCATAGCAAACATCATCTACAGAAATTTCAGCAAAGTCACATTTTGTTGCAAGCATAACTCCACCCTTCAATTTAATGCCCTCGTTCGTAGAATTAGGTGCAGGTTTATCCCTTTTATGTGGAAAAGTAGATTTGGCTATTTGATTTTCAGATTTTGTGTCATTCAAACTAGCAGCTCGCTCTTTCTCAGCTTGTACAATTTCAACAGGGGTCAAAGGTAGCAAAGTATATTTCTTTCCTTTATGCACAAAGGTGTATTTGTTACTTCTACCATGGTGTGTGGCATCGTTATCATGTTCCCAAGGCCTACCCAACAAAAGTGAACAAGCTTGCATAGGTACCACATCACAATCAACCGAATCTGAATATGACCCAATGGAAAAAGAAACTCTGCAAGTTTGTGTTACCTTAGCCTTTCCCGAATCATTTAGCCACTGAATATGGTAATGGATGTCGGTGTGGCCGTGTGGTCAAGCCAAGCTTCTTGATCAACTCAGAACTTACCAAATTATTGCAACTACCTCCATCAATAATGACTCGCACACGTCGGTTGTTGATGACGAAGAAAATCTGAAATAGATTGTGGTGTTGCAGCTGGTCGGGCTATTGCACTTGTGTGTTGAGCACCCGCTGAACAATGGCGCTCCTATAGGTCGTTGTATCCTCTCCGCCAAAGATCTCTTCTTCACCATCATCATTTTCTTTCTCTTCTTCATCTTCAATGTCAGAGGTGCTGATGTAGCCATCCTCTGTAGCAATGTATGCTCGCTGACTTGGGCAGTCCTTCTGCACATGGCCAAGCCCATGGCAACGGTGGCATTGGATGCCAGAGGTGCGCCCCGTTGATGCCATGGATGATGAACTCTTTGCGGGTACCTGCACAGAATTTTTACCTAAATCGGAGGACCATGTGGGCACTGCAGCAACTCCCGAAGCTGCTGGTCGCTTGCTAGCTGGTGGTGGTGGCATCCGGAAAGTTGCAGACTTGTTCAGCCCCGTTGATGTCGTTGTTCGTGGCGTGTAGGAGGTGGTGGACTTGCCCCTGCCTTGCTGCTCACGTCCCTGCAATTCCTTCTCTGCAAGCATAGCAAACTGAAATAACTGGTTGATAGTGTTAAATTCCTTATAATCAACAATGTCCTGAATCTCATGCCTTAGACCCGAATAAAAACGATAAATAGAATCCTCAGGCCCCTCCACAACACCACAACGCATCACGCCCTTTTGGAGCTCCCCATAGTAATCTTGGACAGATTTCTCTCCTTGCTCTAAGCGCATCAATTTCTTACGCAAGTCTCTATGGTAGGAAGGGGGAACAAAACGATCACGCATAGCTACCTTAAGTTGTTCCCATGTGGTCGGTAAAGCATTTTCTGCAGCTAACCCACTCCACCAAATGATTGCAAAATCCTTAAACTCACTAGAGGCTTGTCGAACTCTATGTCTTTCAGGAACAAGGTGGGCACTAAATTTCTGCTCTACTGTCATCTCCCAATCAAGATACCCCTCAGCATCATAATGGCCCGAAAAAGGTGGAATTGTGAACTTTACCTTAGCATAAGGATCATCAGGAGCATGTTGGGCGTGACCTTGATGTCGATGACCTCCCATACCTCTCCTGTTCTCACGTAGACGATGTCATAGCATCGCTGTTCGGGTGGTTGCAGCATCTATGTTTCCATCCTCATCAAAAACAGCATCTTCATTCGAGTTGTTTCCTCCCATATCTTCCTCATTTGGTAGACGGTTTTCTAACTCTATAACCTTATCGGTTAAAGTAGATATCCGCCTATCCAACCTCTCTATGCTGCTACCAAGCTTGAGATCAATTAGTGCATCGGTGACAGCCTTCTTGATTGCATCATTCATCCCTCTCTGGGATTCCTCCATGGCAGCTTGAAGTTGAGCTCTACTAACACACTCATTGAAATCTTTGGGAGAGTTTGCCTGTTCATCCCCTACCATTACAAACACCAACATGGCAGCAAGCAGTGAAGGTTATCCCTAATAAAAGACTACAAGCTGTAGTGGTGCCTCTCAATCATGCAAAATGGTAGCTCCTCCACAAGCACTTGCAAAAGTTCTTACCAATCACAAAACAAGAGTTGGTGCAATCGGCGGCTGGTTCATGATGCTTGTGAGGAGGTGACACCAAGATTGCAAGGGTCCTCTTTCTGTACCGATCTGAAGGAATATGTGGAGCTTGGGAAGGCACAGAGATAAATATATATGTGGCACAAAAGTTAGTAACCGATAGCAATACTGAATTATAGTCCCAAGTTGTTGTTCTTGTTGCTGGTCTAAAGTGTTCCAAGTACCAGAGTTGTGATAACAAGGCAGAGAACAAATATGTTGGTCAAAAAGGGCCACAAACAAAGCACAAGACATCACACACCAACACAGCTCACTATACCCTTCTCCATGTGCTCCTGCAGATGTTGTTCCTCTTTTGCCCTCTTTTTTTTCAATTTTTTTGGGCTGTTATTTTTTTTCTCTTTGTTTCTTTTTTTGGATATTTTTTCCTTGATTCAGGAGCATACAAGAAGTAACATAGAAAACTGGAGCTCCAGCAAGTGAAAGACCAAATTTATTCGTGCTTTAAGATACACTCCGAATTGGAGGATAGAAAGGAAATAACGTGCACAAAAAATTGTGATGGCAGCTAGGGTTTGATGCAAAAGGAGGGGAAAACACATAAACTGGACTCTAACACGACCCCAACCAGCAACAAGACTTTGACAAGGACACAAATTCAACACTACGAACTCTGAAACTAACAAATGCAGAGGCTATGGCGCGGAAGGTTCTAGGAAGGGGAAAAATGTAACACCCTAAGGTAAAAATTTCGAGATTTATAACGAATTTATTTGGGCTCCAGTAATCTCTCTAAGGATTTATTCTGCCTAGCTTGCATTTATTTATAATTTAACTCACAAAGAATTAAAATTTATTTTAGGTTCAACATGTTTGTGCATTCATGCTGGTGCATAAGTTTTTTTTGGTTGAGTGCATAGGAGTTGAATTCAAATTTGAGTTTAGTTCAAATAGAATCGAGTTGGTTTGGCAAGGAAAAGGGAGGAAACAGGAAGGTGGGTCAGTCATTCCTTCTATTCTTAGTCATTCTTTCTATCCTCAGTCATTCTTTCTTTTCTCAGTCATTCTTTCTTTTCTCAGTCATTCTTTCTTTTCTCAGTAATTCCTTCTATTCTCAGTCATTCCCTCAGCCTGACCCCACCTGTCGGCCCTTCTCCCTCCCCTTTCTTCTCCGGCGCAACGACCCCGATAACCCCGGCGAGCCCCTTCTCCTGGGCCCGCACGCCGAGGCCTCGATCCCCAACTTAAATTGGCCCCGCAGCCCCCACCTACCCTGTGCCCTAACCCTAGCCGCCACCGGAGATCCCAGCACCGCCGCCCTTTCTTCTTCCGCTCCAGTTACCTCGGCCTCACCGTGGTCCGGGCGCTCCGCCGTGCTTCAGACCGCCACATCCCCCGCAAAAGTTTCCCCTCGCCATCCCGAAGCTCCCCGAGCTCAGTGCCGAAGCCCTACGCCTCGGTATCGACGGGAATTCGCGAAGAAGCCGCCGCCGGTGAGCCGCTCCGCCGTTCCAATTCGTCGCCGCCGGTGCCGTTCCGGTCCTGCTGATTCCCTTTGCACCTCCGCAGGACCCTCCCGGAGCGTTTCCGCCATCCAGAGGACCCGGCCACCCCTGCAGCACCTGCCTCCGCGAGCGCCGCCCGCCCTGCCGCCGGACGTCATCGTCTTCCTCAATCCGTCGCGTCTCCGGCCTCCACAGCCCTCGGTGAGCCTTGCCTCTTATCCCTGGTCTTTTTGCACCAGAAGTTGTAGGCATTGGCTAATCATAGTGCCCAGAACACCGCTCGCCGGTGTTGCCCATTGTTCCGGTGACCGTTCCGCCGTCCCCGCGAGCCAGCCAGATCGGACCAGTCCGATCCAGATCGGACCGTCCGGACCCCGCTGTTCAGATCGGACCGTCCGAACCAAAATGCGTCCGAACCATTCGATTTAGATCCAACCGCCCAGATTAGAAGCCGCATACCCCTTCAGCCATGGCAGTTTTGTTAAAGAGCCCCTGGGCTTCCTTAGAATCAACCCGCAGTCCTCTTTAGTTAAAAAGTATTTACAGATAGGCCCTTTTTCTTCCCTTTTGACCCCTGAGCTCCCTGGATTTTGAACCCCCAGTCCTTATCTTGGGTTTTTCTCGTGCTAACCCCTAGATCTACCCTTTAATTGCATTTAGGTCCCTGATTTTTGTCCAGAAGCCCCTGGTTGCCCTGTTTTCTTACAAATAGGTCCCTGGATCTTGTTTCGAGCGTAGTTTTCGCATCTTAGCTCCGTTTTAGGCGTTGTTTATATCCACGCGATCGTTCTAACGCGTAGAATAGTTTTAGGCTAGTTTTATGTGCTGTTCCATTGTATTGGTGTACTGTTTTCTTATATTTTGCTATTGATTGCATGTGTGTGCATGTGTGGCCCATGTATTGCTGTTGCGATCGTGAATAGAGGTCGAGCCACCGGAGCAGTACCAGGAGCAGCCATCTTCCGAGCAGTTCGAGCAGCAGCCGGGAGAGTACGAGGAAGGCAAGTATAACATGAACCTCCTATCACTTTTAAATACAATTTCATACTGCATTTTAATCCTGTATGCCTATAAGGATTTTCTTAGCCACTTCATTACCCTTTATATATATCCTATGGGTTGCATTTTGGTTAGATGTGCTAGGTTGCTGCGCTATAACATATCTTGGTCCTTTTTAATTAATTCGATTAATGGTCTTATGCAACTTAATTCTGGAGCCAACCCTCTGTGCTGTGTGCTTGAGTGGTTTGTGCGTCCTTAAAAGATGTTTTTGTAGAAACATGGTTTAGGGGGCCAGCACGGTGCTTAGTGCTTGGTTGGCCACTCTCCATAAGGACCGGTTCATAGAGCGACAACCTGGGACAACCGCGCAACCACAAGACTGGAATGGGACGGTCTTGACTTACTAATTAGGTCGTGTTGGTTCGGGAGTAACTTACCTGCGTGGGCAAGAGGGGTGGTAAGCTTCATTGGTCCCTGCTCCTCCGGCTTGGTCTGTGCTGTGTGTCTTGTACCCCCGGAGGTGGGCCCCATTGTCGCTGATCCAGAATCCTTAGCGGTTACACCTTACCAACGTGATCCTTTGTAACGGTCTCGTAGTGTGCTTGCTAGCCATCTCACCTAAGGAAGTGTGATGAACAACTAGCGTAGCTCACGACTTGTGGGTAAAGTTGTGCAACCTCTCGAGAGTGTAAAACTGATATATCAGCTGTGCTCACAGTCATGAGCGGCCCAGATCCTCCGTCTGATTAGTGGGGTTATCAACCTTTGACGAGGGCGATTCCCCGGGTGGTTTTGGTTTGGATGGTTCTCAGTAGTTCTTAATTAATATTGATTAATTCTTATGCAATTTGGGTTATGGTAACTCATCCACTTGTAGTAATTAGCTTTAATAAAATTTGCCAAGATTAAAAGCTAATGCAGTTGAGTCAGCTAACCCTAGAGCCTCATACTCGTGTTATACTTGTTGAGTACTAGTTTTGTACTCACACTTGCCTCTCTACTCTTCTGTTCTATTTCGGCTATCTTCGACTGCTGCTCAGTGCCCGGCAACGTGGAGGATTACGTCAGCGGCTTCGATGACTTCTAGACGTTTGTCTCCCAGTCGACGTCCCTGTGGCGCCCAGCTCTTCATGTATTCCTTTTACGCTTCCGCAACTCTTGAACCGATTCTTGATTCGGTTGTAATAAAATAATTCATTTATGATTCGTTTACGATTTATATTAATGTTATTCCTGACATGTGTTGTGATATCTTGATAATCTGTTGTATATATGCGTGACTTGATCCTGGCGCATATATGATTGCTCGATTTATGTTCTTATAAATCGGGTGTGATAGATTGGTATCAGAGCCGTGTCAACTGTAGGACGAAGCCTAGGTAGAATTGGTCGAGTTTAGGACTTCTTTCCTCTTGCCTTGCCCCCGTAGATCTTCAACCATCATGTTTCTGCTTCTATTCCTTGAGGCTTAAGCCCTAGATTTGCTATTTCCCCCGGCTTTTCTGAGAAATAGCTTGAGCTTTCCGTAGATGTTGGCCTGAGTCGCCTAATCCTGTAATTTATAAGTTTAGGTTGTCCCTATAAAAATACGCTAGAACGAGTGTGTTAGTCGAGTAGTGTGGAAGACTCGACTAAGTTGTGAATATTGAATGTTTGTTATTGTGCAAATGTTTGATTTGGATTTTTGGTTGATTGCATAGGCTAGTAGTTAAACTTGTTCATGCAAATCGACCTAACCCAACTTGAACTAAATAATAAAATTGAGTTAGAACGTTGGGGGTAAAACCTATATTCCTTTCTTTCTGACATATCCTTCCGAAGTTTCATTTCCGCAGCTGCACGATATCTTATTCTCATAAATTTCATTCATTGCAATCAAATGGTGAACACCAGGCGCACCGGTTCCGGTTCTGACCAGCAGGAGCAGAACAACCAGGGTACTGGTCAGCCGCTGCCGATGCCGCCACCACTGACCCCGGAGCAGTTCTTCCAGCTCCAGATGCAGATGATGGCTACCCTGAACAATACTGTTCAGGCTCTGCAGCAGATCCATGCTCAGCCACCGCCTCCTCCGCCGCCTCAGCCCCGTGACAGGCGTGCGGATTTCCTGAGAGGTCATCCTCCGACCTTCTCTCACGCCACGGACCCACTCCGGGCGGACGACTGGCTTCGTTCGGTGGAGCGCCAGTTGGTTGTTGCGCAGTGCGACGACCGAGAGCGGGTTCTGTACGCAGCAGGGCAGCTGCGAGGCTCCGCTCTTGACTGGTGGGAGTCCTACCCAGCTCGGGATCGTGATGCTCTCACGTGGGACCAGTTCCGTGAGCGTTTCAGGAACCATCACATTCCTGAGGGCATCATGAAGATGAAGCAGAAGGAGTTTCGTGCCCTTAAGCAGGTAAAATTTAACGGAAATTCCCTACCATTTCTTTTGAGCTTGATCTGTCCTTGATTTCTTTCGTAAACCTGATCAATTGAGCGATTTCTATCCTTGTTATCTGTGTTCGTTATTTCAGGGATCGGTGACGGTGACGGAGTACCGTGACCGTTTCCTTCAGCTTGCCCGCTACGCCCCTGCTGACGTCGCTCGTGATAGCGATAAGCAGGAGTACTTCAAGGAGGGGCTGGATGATCACATCCAGTATGCGCTGCTGAACCACCGCTTCGACAACTTCAACCAGCTGGTTGACGCGGCCCTCAACACCGAGCGTAAGCGCCGGGAGATTGAGGATAAGAAGAGGAAGATGGCTCCATCCTCTTCGGGCAGCAACACTCGTCCCCGCTATCAGCATCCACCGCCGCAGCAGCAGAGGCCGCCCCAGCAGTACCAGCAGCGGCAGCAGTACCCGCCTCGTCCTCAGCAGCAGCAGCAGGCGGGACCGGGTCAGAGGCTTCCGGCGCCTCCAGCTCCACCAGCTCAGAGGCAGGGAGCGCCCACTCCTCCTCCTGGGCAGCAGGCCGCTGCACTTCCTCGAGTGTGCTTCCACTGCGGCGAGCCAGGGCACTACGCCAACGTCTGCCCTCGAAAGGCGCAGGCAGGACAGCAGGGGCGTGCAGCACCGCCCAAGGCCCCAGCTCAGGGCAGGGTGAACCACGTGACGGCCGAGTCAGCGGCCGAGGCTCCCAACGTGGTTATTGGTACGTTCATGGTTAATGCCCATCCTGCTACAGTGCTTTTTGATACGGGTGCTACACATTCTTTCATCACCCAGTCTTTTGTTGAGCATCATGGCATCCCTACTAGCACGTTAAAGAGGTGCATGTTAGTATCTTCACCGGGAGGGCAGTTGAGGTCTCATGTCTTCTGTCCCAGAGTCAGTGTGGCTATAAGGGGGGTAGATTTCAGTGCGAATCTGATGGTGCTTGACTCCAAGGGCATTGATGTGATCCTTGGAATGGAGACTCTTGCTAAGTGGGGAGTCCGGATAGATTGTGCTCAGAGGACGGTTCTTCTGTCAGCACCGGATGGTCAGGAGGTTACTGTTGGAGCTATGGAGCCTTCTGGATTTCTTCATCAGATGGAGGCTAGACCCACGGATGGTATTCGCGTGGTGTCTGAATTCCCGGATGTCTTTCCGGATGATTTGCCAGGTATGCCGCCTGATCGCGACATTGAGTTTTCTATTGATCTCTTGCCTGGCACAGCTCCTATTGCTAAGAGGCCCTATCGTATGGCTCCTGTCGAGCATGAGGAGGTTAAGAAGACTGTCGACGAGTTGCTAGCTAAGGGTTATATCCGTCGCAGTTTCTCTCCTTGGGCTTTTCCTGTATTGCTTGTAGAGAAGAAGGATGGTGCGAAGAGGATGTGCGTCGATTATCGGGATCTGAATGCAGTCACTATCAAGAACAAGCATCCCTTGCCCCGTATTGAGGATCTCTTTGATCAGCTTCAGGGTGCTTGTGTATTCTCGAAGACTGATATGCGTTCGGGTTATCACCAGCTGAAGATTCGTTCTGAGGATATTCCGAAGACGGCATTCACCTGCAAGTATGGGCTATATGAGTATACGGTCATGTCTTTTGGTTTGACCAATGCTCCGGCTTTCTTCATGCATCTGATGAACAAGGTTTTCATGGATTATCTGGACACCTTTGTGGTGATATTTATTGATGATATCCTGATATATTCCAAGTCAGAAGCGGAGCATGTGAAGCATCTGAGGCTTGTGTTGCAGAGGCTCAGAGAGCACAAGCTGTATGCCAAGCTCAGCAAGTGCGAGTTCTGGATTGATGAGGTTCCGTTCCTCGGTCATGTTATCTCCAAGGGAGGTATTGCTGTGGACCCCGGAAAGGTGAAGGATGTGCTTGACTGGGTTGTACCGCAGACGGTGAAGGAAGTCCGCTCTTTTCTGGGCTTAGCAGGTTATTATCGGAGGTTCATTGAGAATTTCTCCAAGATTGCGAAGCCTTTGACTTCCTTGCTAGAGAAGGGGGTGGATTTCTCTTGGACTGATGAGCGTCAGAAGGCCTTTGAGGAGCTGAAGAAAAGGTTGACTACGGCGCCAGTCCTTACTCTGCCAGACCAGAGCAAGAGGTTCACAGTGTATTGTGATGCTTCGAGGGATGGTCTTGGTTGCGTCCTGATGCAGGAAGGCAGAGTGATAGCTTACGCCTCGCGGCAGTTACGCCGGCACGAGCTGAATTATCCCACTCATGATCTGGAGTTAGCCGCAGTTGTGCATGCTCTGAAGATATGGAGGCATTACTTGTTTGGGCAGAGGTGTGATATTTACACCGATCACAAGAGCCTCAAGTATATTTTCACCCAGAGTGAGCTGAATATGCGGCAGAGGAGATGGCTAGAGTTGGTCAAGGATTATGACCTGGAGATTCACTATCATCCGGGCAAGGCTAATGTTGTAGCAGATGCTCTGAGTATGAAGAGCTATGTTAACATGGCCGTGGCTTTTCAGATGCCTCAGGAGTTATGCGGGGAGTTTGAGCAGTTGAGTCTGGGTTTCTTGCATCACACCTCGGGTACATCGTTCGAGGCGGAACCCACTCTAGAGGCTGAGATCAGGCAGCATCAGAAGGAAGATCAGAAGCTGCAGGAGATTCGTGAGCTGCTCAAGATTGGCAAGGCCCCTCATTTTAGAGTGGATGATCAGGGTACCTTGTGGTACAAGGGTCATATATGTGTGCCGGATGTAGCAGATCTCAGGAAGTTAATTCTGAGTGAGGCTCATGATACAGCATATTCTATCCATCCAGGCAGCACGAAGATGTATTACGACCTGAAGGAACGATTCTGGTGGTATGGAATGAAGCGTTCCGTTGCGGAGTACGTGGCTATCTGTGACACTTGTCAGCGTGTCAAGGCATAACATCAGAGGCCAGCAGGGTTATTGCAGCCGTTGAAGATTCCAGAGTGGAAATGGGAGGAAATCACCATGGACTTCATCGTTGGCTTGCCTCGTACTCAGAAAGGGTACAACTCCATATGGGTAGTAGTGGATCGGTTGACGAAGGCTGCTCATTTTATTCCGGTGAACACTACTTACTCCGGTGCTAGACTCGCAGAGTTGTACATCTCCAGGATTGTCTGTCTGCATAGTGTTCCGAAGAAGATTATATCTGACCGAGGATCTCAGTTCACTTCACGGTTCTGGGAGCAGTTGCATAATTCGTTGGATACGAAGCTGCGCTTCAGTACTGCTTATCATCCTCAGACAGATGGGCAGACAGAGAGAACCAACCAAGTGTTGGAGGATATGCTTCGAGCCTGCGCTATACAGTATGGTACCAGCTGGGATAAATGCCTGCCGTATGCGGAGTTTTCTTATAACAATAGTTATCAGGCTAGTCTGAAGAAGTCCCCGTTTGAGGCTCTGTATGGTCGGAAATGCAGGACTCCGCTGTATTGGGATCAGATTGGTGAGAGGCAGGTGTTTGGTCCGGATATTGTTGAGGAGGCCGAACAGCTGGTACAGCAGGTGCGAGAGAATCTGAGGGTCGCTCAGACTCGTCAAAAGAGTTATGCAGATGTTCGTCGCCGAGATTTGACCTTCGCAGTGGGTGATCATGTATATCTGAAGGTCTCGCCGATGAGAGTAATCCGCAGGTTTAATGTGAGAGGGAAGCTAGCCCCTCGATATATTGGTCCGTTCAAGGTGTTGGAACGGAAAGGTGAGGTGGCATATCGTTTGGAGTTGCCTCTCAATCTCTCAGGAGTGCACGACGTGTTTCACGTGTCTCAGCTGAAGAAGTGCTTGAGAGTGCCAGAAGAGCAAGCACCGATAGGAGGGTTGGATGTGCAGGAGGATCTAACCTATATCGAGTATCCGGTAAAGATTCTGGAGATGTCTGAGAGAGTTACTAGAAATAAGAAGATCAAGATGTGCCGTGTTCAGAGGAGTCATCACACAAAGGATGAGGCTACCTGGGAGCGAGAAGATGAGCTGAGGAAGACATATCTCAATCTCTTTGCTAGCTAGCCTATCCGAATCTCGGGACGAGATTCCTGTAAGGGGGGTAGGTTTGTAACACCCTAAGGTAAAAATTTCGAGATTTATAACGAATTTATTTGGGCTCCAGTAATCTCTCTAAGGATTTATTCTGCCTAGCTTGCATTTATTTATAATTTAACTCACAAAGAATTAAAATTTATTTTAGGTTCAACATGTTTGTGCATTCATGCTGGTGCATAAGTTTTTTTTGGTTGAGTGCATAGGAGTTGAATTCAAATTTGAGTTTAGTTCAAATAGAATCGAGTTGGTTTGGCAAGGAAAAGGGAGGAAATAGGAAGGTGGGTCAGTCATTCCTTCTATTCTCAGTCATTCTTTCTATCCTCAGTCATTCTTTCTTTTCTCAGTCATTCTTTCTTTTCTCAGTCATTCTTTCTTTTCTCAGTAATTCCTTCTATTCTTAGTAATTCCCTCAGCCTGACCCCACCTGTCGGCCCTTCTCCCTCCCCTTTCTTCTCCGGCGCAACGACCCCGATAACCCCGGCGAGCCCCTTCTCCTGGGCCCGCACGCCGAGGCCTCGATCCCCAACTTAAATTGGCCCCGCAGCCCCCACCTACCCTGTGCCCTAACCCTAGCCGCCACCGGAGATCCCAGCACCGCCGCCCTTTCTTCTTCCGCTCCAGTTACCTCGGCCTCACCGTGGTCCGGGCGCTCCACCGTGCTTCAGACCGCCACATCCCCCGCAAAAGTTTCCCCTCGCCATCCCGAAGCTCCCCGAGCTCAGTGCCGAAGCCCTACGCCTCGGTATCGACGGGAATTCGCGAAGAAGCCGCCGCCGGTGAGCCGCTCCGCCGTTCCAATTCGTCGCCGCCGGTGCCGTTCCGGTCCTGCTGATTCCCTTTGCACCTCCGCAGGACCCTCCCGGAGCGTTTCCGCCATCCAGAGGACCCGGCCACCCCTGCAGCACCTGCCTCCGCGAGCGCCGCCCGCCCTGCCGCCGGACGTCGTCGTCTTCCTCAATCCGTCGCGTCTCCGGCCTCCACAGCCCTCGGTGAGCCTTGCCTCTTATCCCTGGTCTTTTTGCACCAGAAGTTGTAGGCATTGGCTAATCATAGTGCCCAGAACACCGCTCGCCGGCGTTGCCCATTGTTCCGGCGACCGTTCCGCCGTCCCCGCGAGCCAGCCAGATCGGACCAGTCCGATCCAGATCGGACCGTCCGGACCCCGCTGTTCAGATCGGACCGTCTGAACCAAAATGCGTCCGAACCATTCGATTTAGATCCAACCACCCAGATTAGAAGCCGCATACCCCTTCAGCCATGGCAGTTTTGTTAAAGAGCCCCTGGGCTTCCTTAGAATCAACCCGCAGTCTTCTTTAGTTAAAAAGTATTTACAGATAGGCCCTTTTTCTTCCCTTTTGACCCCTGAGCTCCCTGGATTTTGAACCCGCAGTCCTTATCTTGGGTTTTTCTCGTGCTAACCCCTAGATCTACCCTTTAATTGCGTTTAGGTCCCTGATTTTTGTCCAGAAGCCCCTGGTTGCCCTGTTTTCTTACAAATAGGTCCCTGGATCTTGTTTCGAGCGTAGTTTTCGCATCTTAGCTCCGTTTTAGGCGTTCTTTATATCCACGCGATCGTTCTAACGTGTAGAATAGTTTTAGGCTAGTTTTATGTGCTGTTCCATTGTATTGGTGTACTGTTTTCTTATATTTTGCTATTGATTGCATGTGTGTGCATGTGTGGCCCATGTATTGCTGTTGCGATCGTGAATAGACGTCGAGCCACCGGAGCAGTACCAGGAGCAGCCATCTTCCGAGCAGTTCGAGCAGCAGCCGGGAGAGTACGAGGAAGGCAAGTATAACATGAACCTCCTATCACTTTTAAATACAATTTCATACTGCATTTTAATCCTGTATGCCTATAAGGATTTTCCTAGCCACTTCATTACCCTTTATATATATCCTATGGGTTGCATTTTGGTTAGATGTGCTAGGTTGCTGCGCTATAACATATCTTGGTCCTTTTTAATTAATTCGATTAATGGTCTTATGCAACTTAATTCTGGAGCCGACCCTCTGTGCTGTGTGCTTGAGTGGTTTGTGCGTCCTTAAAAGATGTTTTTGTAGAAACATGGTTTAGGGGGCCAGCACGGTGCTTAGTGCTTGGTTGGCCACTCTCCATAAGGACCGGTTCATAGAGCGACAACCTGGGACAACCGCGCAACCACAAGACTGGAATGGGACGGTCTTGACTTACTAATTAGGTCGTGTTGGTTCGGGAGTAACTTACCTGCGTGGGCAAGAGGGGTGGTAAGCTTCATTGGTCCCTGCTCCTCCGGCTTGGTCTGTGCTGTGTGTCTTGTACCCCCGGAGGTGGGCCCCATCGTCGCTGATCCAGAATCCTTAGCGGTTATACCTTACCAACGTGATCCTTTGTAACGGTCTCGTAGTGTGCTTGCTAGCCATCTCACCTAAGGAAGTGTGATGAACAACTAGCGTAGCTCACGACTTGTGGGTAAAGTTGTGCAACCTCTCGAGAGTGTAAAACTGATATATCAGCTGTGCTCACAATCATGAGCGGCCCAGATCCTCCGTCTGATTAGTGGGGTTATCAACCTTTGACGAGGGCGATTCCCCGGGTGGTTTTGGTTTGGATGGTTCTCAGTAGTTCTTAATTAATATTGATTAATTCTTATGCAATTTGGGTTATGGTAACTCATTCACTTGTAGTAATTAGCTTTAATAAAATTTGCCAAGATTAAAAGCTAATGCAGTTGAGTCAGCTAACCCTAGAGCCTCATACTCGTGTTATACTTGTTGAGTACTAGTTTTGTACTCACACTTGCCTCTCTACTCTTCTGTTCTATTTCGGCTATCTTCGACTGCTGCTCAGTGCCCGGCAACGTGGAGGATTACGTCAGCGACTTCGACGACTTCTAGGCGTTTGTCTCCCAGTCGACGTCCCTGTGGCGCCCAGCTCTTCATGTATTCCTTTTACGCTTCCGCAACTCTTGAACCGATTCTTGATTCGGTTGTAATAAAATAATTCATTTATGATTCGTTTACGATTTATATTAATGTTATTCCTGACATGTGTTGTGATATCTTGATAATCTATTGTATATATGCGTGACTTGATCCTGGCGCATATATGATTGCTCGATTTATGTTCTTATAAATCGGGTGTGACAAAAAACAGTATGGCTGTGGACTGTAGGTTGAAAAAAAGAACACTCGAACTAGGGGGATTCGATGCGAACCTGACGGTATACCTTTGCTCTGATTACCACATGATAAGACTTGGATTCCCGATCTTCCGAAAGGTTCAGATAACTATCGATTTGGGCAGATTCGAGACACACCAATCTGGCTTCAAATCCAAAGAAATGAACCCTGCAATCTTAGCACCACGAATCCTCTGGTTATCAACCTAGCTGCTGCTCGATTGACCTCACCAAGAAGGCTTACTCTTGCCTGCGAATTGAAGAACACAAGCAAGTGCACGGAGAAGCAACGAAATCACAGAAAGCAATCGATTCAACTCACGAGTGGGGTTCCACAACCGAAGAACGGCGTCCTGTTCTTGACAGAAATGAACTAAGCAAAACCCAACCCTAGAGGAGGGGGGTGGCGGCTGGATAAGAGGAGTTTGGGGCGGCCAAGACCCCCTGTTCGCAACCCTAGTGGGCCAAGACAAGATACACGGCCCAAAGGACCAAAGACAGTGGTGCAACACTGAGACAGATTCTGGACACCAACTTGTGGAATATTTTCCCATCGACTCCTGATGAATTTGGGCCTGGGACCAGCTCCATTTGAAAGGTTATCTTCTTAGCTTTCTATCCATGTAAAGATCACCCAAATCCGAGTCCATATGTGACCTGGGCGTCCATTTTAGCGCAGACTGCTCCTGGAGCCCAAAAACAGACCCGAGGTCAGTTGGTTTGGGCCTCCCTCTTGACTTGTATGTCCTTGCTGGTCCTCCACGCCTCCAAGCCATTCTCCAAGTATTCCTTGGCCTTCTCCATGGTTCCTAATCACAATATAATCATTCGGTAGCAATCTATTCTCATAATCATATGAAGAGGAGTTTAGGAACGAGCTCACCTCTAGATTCAATTGTCGTGCTCGAGCTCTAGTGATTGGACCTTGAACATTCTGTGGAGGATTGTTGTTTATATCCAAAGGAGTGATGTCCTCATCAAAAACAGCACCCAAAACTATGCTAGAACTATTCTACATGTTACAACAATCGCGTGAGCGCAAGAATCAACTAAAATGGAGCTAAAACGCGAAATCTAGGGCTAAAACAAGGTCCAGGGACCTTTCTGTAAGAAAACAGGAAGTTCTAAGGGGTTCTGCGCAAAAACTAGGGGCCTAAACATAATTAAAGGGTAGACACAGGGGCTAGCCTGCAAAAACTCCAAGAAAGGACTGGAAAACCTAAATCTAGAAAGCTCAGGGGGTAAAAGGAAAGAAAAGGACCTATCTGCAAATATTTTTGAACTACGGGTAGACTGCGGGTTAATTTCTCCAAAAGACAGGGGCTCTTTAGCAAGAATACCAGGCCGAAGCGGTATCCTTTATTCTGGATCATCAGATCTAATCCCAACGGCCCGGAATAGATCCATCTCGCGAAGGGGTACGCGCGGTACTCGCCCGTTGGATCTCGATCCTACGCTCCGGACTCCCTCTTCCCTCAGATCTAATACGGCGCGCCGGATCTAGAATGGACGGCTCAGATTTAAAACAAGGGTGAACCGGTACGCGTCGATCTGAACCACCAGATCGGGATCCAAGGGCTATGGTTTGCTGAGATCAGGATCTAATCAGGAACGCTGGTTACAGATCGGACAGTTCAGGAGGATTGGGGATCCGGGCGGCGGCGATTGCTCGCCGGAGGCCTAACTCCACGACGGCGCGGCTCGGGGTTCGCCGGAGCTGTGCGTTCCAGGCGCTCCTGTGACCTATACTACTCGAGCTCAGGCCTGGGAGCACCTCCGTGGCATGTGGGATCCATCTAGGGCTGAGGCTAGGCCTGGCGAGGCTCGGGCTACGCGCGCGGCGGCGAGGGGCGGATCGGCACGATGACGCTGGCCGGCGTGCGGCGCTCTGGCACGGAGGTGAGCTATGGTCTACCCTAACCCGCACAAAAGGAACAGGGATGCACGCTGGGCTCACCGAGGACTTGGGTCGGCCGGAGCTAGAGTGCAGGCGGTTGTCGACGATGACCGGGCGGCGGAAGCGGTCGGGCTCGCAGGGAAGATCGGCGCGGATGGACTCCGGGGTGCTGGGCGCCGTGGATCGCCTCAAGGGGTGCCTGTGGTGGTGTGCAGGGGGTCAGAACGGCCAGAACTCCACCGGCGGCAAGGAATTTACCAAGGCAAAGCAGCTCACCGGCGGCGACTCCTTGACGAAATCTCGGTGAAGCAGAAGCTCGAGGCTCGATTGTTTGGCTCGGGGAGCTCCCTGGGGTTGAGGCGAGACTGTTGCAGGGCTCAGCGGGGTCAGGAGTGCAGCGGAGCGACGGCTCGACAGCGACGCAGAGGAGCCGGCGCGGTGGAGCCGATGGGCAACGACGCTAGGGCTTCGGTGGCGGCTGCAGCGGCGAGGGTAGGGGCAGAAGAGGTTGGAGATCCTATTTGTAGGGCGGCGGGGCACCCTTGGCGTGCGGGCCAAGCGCAGGAGCTCGCCGGGGTCCTCGGGCGGCCAGTGCATGGGGAAGAAGAAAGAGGAGAGAGGAGGGGAGAGACGCTGACGTGCGAGCCCTAGTTGGCAGAAGGCGAACGAGAGAGAGGAGGCGCGCGGCGCTTGGCTCGGGCCAAGCTGGGCCGAGCGCTGAGGGGAAGATGGGCTGTGGGGAAAGGAAGGAGAGGGGAGAGGACGCGCACTGCTGGGCCGGGGTGGGGAGAGAAAAGGGGAGTGAGGAATGGGCTGCTGGGTTGGGCTGCCTCCTCTTATTCCCTCTTCCTCTTCTTTTCTAAACTAACTCAATCAATTTGAATTCAAACAGAATTTGAATTCAACCTTAACTATTCAACCAAACAAAAGAAATGCACCAGCATGAATGCACGAACATGTTGACCTTATAATAAATTTTATTTTCCCACGTTATAAAATTACTTTAAATACCAGATAAATTAGAGAAAGCCCTGGAAATTTTATTTAAGCCCAAATAAATTCATTAAAATTAGGGAAAATTACATTAGGGTGTTACAGCCAAGTCGGCAATTCCTACCTCTGCTGCTTTCGAGTGATATTGAATATGAAATTGCTCCTCCAGCTGCTTCCAGGTGCGGATCGAATCAGGGCCTAATGATGTGTACCATCCAAAGGCCGGCCCTGTGAGAGACTGCGAGAAAAACCTTACTCGCAAGGGATCCAACACCGAGATCATCCCTAGTTGCGCTAAGTATCGGCTCACGTGCTCGATGGAGCTAGATCCTTCTGCTCCACTGAACTTGGTTAACTCAGGAAGCCGATACTTGGGCGGTAAGGGAATTAAATCATAGTCACTAGGATACGGCTTAGTATAGCCGATCGCCCTCCTCTTTGGTAGAATGCCAAATTGATCTCTTAGGATGGCACTGATCTGATCTACCGTCTGCGCTCCTGGGGCCGAGTGCGCACTGTCATGACTCGGCCCGGTGGCATAGGCAGCTAGCCACGCTTGTTTGTCAGCATCTGCCCCGGAAACTCCTCCAGCCGCCCTCTGCACCGAGTGTACCAGATTATTGCTATCTGGTATATAAACACACATATACCTATGCGGGATCTCCTTGGTCTGCTCGATGAAGAATTGGTGATCCACAGAATCACCTCCCACCTTGTAGACAATATAGGCCGGGGAGCCGTGTGACTCTGGAGCCGCGAGCGAATAAGGCAGTGGAGGCCTAGCCTGGAATGGCAATTCTCCCTTATAACTCCCCAAGGTAGGTCCCGTTGGAGAGTATTGATGCTTCATGATTTCCTGGACCACGCGCAGTGCAACACGCTCGAAAGCATTTACCAAGCTCTCGGAGTGTCGGTGCAGTGAGTGGGCCACCACGTAGTTTACTTCCTGGCCAACAGCTCTGGTACGATCTTCTAAAGGGGTGGACAGATCCATGCCATCAAGAGCGCCTTCAGGTGAAAATCTCTTACACCTAATGTCGTGATGGCGGGTCTTCTTGAAAGAGCTGATGAGATCGGCTTCGAAGAGAGCCTTGATCTCGTCGTATTTCTACTTGTGTTCAGCAGGCAGCTCCTCGTACGTGGTCGGATCATCCCTCGTCATCCCGTCAGTGGAAGTCGATGAAGTTGATGAAGATGGTCCAACCGGGCGTGCCAGAATGTGTTGTCGGACAAAACCCACCGGCGAGCAGCAACAGGCAACACATCCCGAGACTGCTGGTGGGCCCCGGTCCCTCGGTCAACGGCCCGAGATCCGGCACACGACCTGGCGTCTGGGTTGCTAGGCGTGCCACCTGACCCTGTACCTGATCAGGAAGGTGTTATATGTTAGTTTCCTGCATGCACAGATACGTATAAACATTAGTCCGAGCCGTGATCGGCTCATCGGGTGATTCCCTGTATCGGCTGTAAAGAGCCAATTGTATTCAGTTCCAGATCGGATCTATGAACAAAGCAAACATATCCGATGGTAATATAAAACTTGCTCTTTAACCATTAAGCTAATCCAATCTACGACGGTTAAAGCTTTCACTGCATAACTGGAACATCCTACACGTAATTGAGCCTAACAGATACGGAAGGTAACGAAACAACAACTTAAACAAAGGTCTAAAAACAACAGAAAGCCGATTCCCGGATTAATCCCTTTTTAAGCTGTTATAAAGCGCCAAACATACTGCCGGAACATTTAACCCGTTTAAAGGGCCTAATCATGCAGATATCAAACTAAATCTTCGACGAACAAAGACTAACCATAACAGATTGGATCTACTAAACAAAAATAGAGAAAGACGCTGTCCTTATACCCGAGATCGGGCACGATGACAGCTAAAAGTTTACAGGTAACAAACGATGCATGAATAAAGCATGGAAGAGCCGATGCTACTCTATGAACGCCAAGATAACTAGTGTTACTCGCCATCAACAACGCTTCAGAACGTTAAACACAAAAGGTAGATAAGCAGGGACGATGCCGTCCCGATCACGCGGGGCGTGATCGGGGCTGCACGGCACTTACCCGAGAAATCCTAGAACAGGGGTGGCGATGCGCCGAGAATTGTTGGCGAATGATTGATTGATTCCTTTATTTGTAATCCAGAGTATATATTTATAGTCCGGAGACTTGCCTTCCCTAACCAATCCTAACTAAACACGACACGAATTTTGGCTAGCTCTATCTAAACTATTTAAACACACATGCTTATCTAGATACATGGCTAACCCTGTCCTCAAACACCCGCACAGGGACCGTTTACCTTTCGAGCCCATCTTGCTTCACGGCCAACCTTTCTGTCCCACCTAAATTATGGCGATATACCAGTGTCTAGCCTTTAGTACCGCGTGGTGTTACCATCCGGTACTAAGGATCCTCCATGGGTTACTTCAGAAGAAAAATATCTCCCATTCAATCACAACTACTGCTGTGTAGATGGTAAGGGAGGTATACGCGAGGTAAGAGGTCGCGGATTCAAATCAGAGCCTCCGCACACGCGCTTATTGATTTGTGGACGTGCATGTGTGCGTCCTCTTCCCAGATTTAATATATTTTTTGAAAAAAAATGCTTTGATAGCGGGTGGAACTTTCACCTAGTATTAAATAGGACCTTAGGCACCTTATTTATCCGGTGATGAAGATTATAACTTTTAGCTTCGGTGTTGTAGTACCGGTTCCAGAACCGGTGCCTAAGGCCTTATCATCCGTTATTATAAGTAGTGTACGGCAGAGAAACGGCGTCCTTGCATGTCGCTGCCATATCCCTTCGTCAGCCTGGACAGCGAAGCCATCAAGTGGCCGAGATCGAGCTCCTTGATCAGGAACGAATGCCTAGGATTAGATCAAAAAATATCCCTTCATATCTTCCAATCTAAAGCAAGTGGAGAGTGGTTGTGTACCTAGTTGAAGGAACCTGGCCGCCGTCTATACCCCTCTCCCTCCTCATTTTATAGACGACGTATGGCATGCACTATATACGAACGAGAACAGACGCTCCAGCCCATATCGTGAGCCAATCCAAGTGACATGACCAGACGTATGTTTCCCGCGGCAAACTTTCAAACATCGTGCGAGTTCTGTGTTATAGTTGTGCAAGCAAATCAAAATAAAAATCCCTCTAAAAGTCCCGCATCCCCAAAAGCAATGATCCAACGGTTGCAACCTGGGGGTGCAAGTGCCGCCATGTGCACAAAATCCGCTCTTGGCACTAGAATATCTAGGAAAGGTCAGGCCTTTCTTGTGGAGAATTATCCTTCTCTCCCAACAGGACACGGTCTGTGGACACTAGGTGCAGTCTATTGTCCACACATACTCTGCCTAGAGGCACCGCATGAGTTTCTACAGCAGAGTAATGATAACTAGTTACCAAAACTCTCCCTCCCTAATAGCTATTTTTGGCTGTTTGATGATCACTCGTAATAGCAGGCATTTTTTGCGGGCCTGATGCTGCTGCTTGTGTTAGGGACACATGATGTTTCCTGCGCTACTCTTTCTTCACCGTTAAAACCCAGGCCACAGCCCACAGGCCAGGCAACAGTCGGCATTCGCTCTCCGGGTCCGGGCTGCTTCTGCCTACTGGATAGTAGAGGATGGAGTTTTTTTAAAAAAAGGGATAAAAAATAAAATTCGAAAAAGGGGAGCCGGATGGGAAAAATTCGGAAAATGGGTACCTCCCGCCCGTTGATCGGGCGGGAGGCGTGGGGCCGGGGACCTCCCGCCCACCCAGCGGGCGGGAGGTCCCACAAAAATTTCGAGGCCCCTCCCGAGGGCCTCTTCACGAATAAGAAAAGTTTCTTATTCGCGAAGAGGTCCCCGAGGCAGGCCTCCCGCCCGGCCAGTGGGCGGGAGGCATCCCGCCCGGCCAGTGGGCGGGAGGTGCCCCTGCTTATGATTTTTGTTATATTTTCTTGAAATTTATGTTTCACAAACTATTTGAAATTCAAACTTTTTTCAAATACAAGATTTATTCGCCATACTCTTATGTATGCATATAAAATTTTAATTCAATTTTACGAAGAAGATTACGGTATCTAAAACTCGTACGAAGATGGTTAAACGATAACGTTTTGCAACGTAGAATCCAAATATTAGGATAGTACGATACAAATACACATCCAGGTCTGATACAAACTCAACGCGGCAAATATTACACATGAGCAAATGACGTTCAAATAAAATTACAACTAAATGATGCCTGATGACGTAGTAGCACTCGATCGGCGACGTCTCCCACTCCTTGATGCAACCGGAGGTCTTCCATCTGTAGCATCACCTGTAGGGCCAGCTTCAGCAGAACTGGAGCCAGCATCATTGTTTGAACAACGTTTATACGTGTGTCCAATCTGATTACATGCACTGCAGTGCTGTATCCTCAGACGGAGCTCTAACTCATCCATATCATTACGAATACGCCGTGTCTGACGGCGCCCTCTCTTAACCCGTGCTGATCTTGGGTCTGGAATATATATATAACAGGATTCGCTGTCTCAGTGAACGATCTAACCAAATGGAACCCATAGATGTCATACTGCCAGGTGCTGGCAATTGTCTCTTTTCTGAAGTAATGGGAAACATATATATCGATAGGATGTCGAATATCCGCACAAGCAGCCATTACATGAGAACACGGTACGTGCAGCAACTTTGGCCTCATGCATGAGCAATAACAAGTTCCATCAAACTTGAGAATGCACTCCTTTACATGAGTTTGACGTCTCATGCCACGTCGCGCTCTGTATTTAGGAGATACCTCAAACTTGAGCTCTTGTGTACCACATTGCCGTACATGGTGTAGCCGGGCGCTAGCTGCCTTCTTAGTCATATATTCTGTCATCATTTTCCCAAAATATCTGTCAGGATCTTGCATGAATGCCTGATTTTTAGTGAACCGATCCCTAAAGTAATCGGTACACCCGCGGACGATGAATTTCACAATTGCAACCAGTGGAAGCCCACGAACACCACGCAGCAACCAATTGTAAACCTCGGCGAAGTTGGTGGTCATTATGCCGTACCTTGCATCATCGGTATCGTAAAGTAACGCCCACTTCTCCTTCGGTTCATTCTCAATCCATTCAGAAAAGGTTTTCACCGCTGACCCAGACCTTCTGCGACTATATGCAGTATCTGTTGGCAAAGGACACAAAGCCTCTGCTTCATTCTGTGCAGTTCTGTTTTTTGATGCGTCCTCGCTTCTTTTCTTCCCGGTCAGTTCATCAAGTTTTTGCCACTGCTTGTTAAATTTTTGCTGATTTGTTTCCTTGCATAGCCTCTTGAACATATCCATAAGGTGCTTGTTCTTGAATTGCCTGAAAAAGTTTACACCGATATGTCTCATACACCACCTATTGCGAATATCACGCCACTTGGGCGGCTCTCCAGTCTCCACACACCCCTCCTGCAAATCTAGTATTGCCCTCAGTATGCCGGGGTGACGATCATGAATCAGGCAGACATCTTCCCTATCCCGAACGACTGCAAGCTTAACCCGTTCCAGGAACCAGTACCAACTATCTGTGTTCTCGCTCTCAACAAAAGCAAAAGCAACAGGAACCAATTGATTATTTTCATCCACTCCAATAGCTGTCAGCATTTGCAATCTATACTTTCCTATGAGAAAGGTCCCATCGATGCACAGTAGAGGCCGGCAGTGTTGGAATGCGTTAATACATTGACCTAAGCTGATAAAGACCCGCTGCAATATGTAGGGCGGATCTTCTCCTCTGTCTAGACTTTTCAGGTCATAATAGATTTCAGGATGACATAGGATGGCCAGCAATCGAGGAATATTATCATATGCAGCCTCGAACGTACTAAATCTCATCTCCAACACGTTCTGTTTCGCACTCCACGCCTTGCTGTACGAGATGGTATACTTGTACTTTTTCTGTCATATTTCTCTACTATCATCCCGTACATCTCATTTGCGATGTATTGCGATGTAAGATTGCGATGGGTCTTCTGCACCCCCGGCAAATGACATGTGTGCTAAGTGACAATTGAGCATTCCCAATAATCTTTCCATTTACCCTTATAAGCATGCACCCGCCACGGACACCCCTCCTTCACACATACCACATCATACTTACAAGATTTGCACTCGACTGTTTTAAACTCTCGCATAAGAGAGAGAGACCAGCACTTAACAGCTTCATTGACCTCTTCAATTGAGTGGTACCTCGCACCCTAGACAATTTCATTCTCCCTGCAATCCGAAGGCACGCTAGATCCGTCATCTACGACAAGATGACTGAAGTCGCTGATTACCCATTCTTCAGGCACATCATCGTCATCATCAGACGAATCGGCATTCATTGCTTCATCCAATTCACGTTCTTCGTCTTGCAGCTGTTCAACAATAAAGGGTATGTTTTCGCCCTCATCAGCCACGCATTGAGGTGCTGCGGTGCCACCTGCCTCAATGTTTACCTCCTCAAATTCTTCATCAATATTTTCATCCCCCGGAGCAGCTTCAATGTTTATCAAAGGGTTCTGGTGCACACTGACAAGAAGTACCAATGGCCACTGCCAATGACTTGCATTTTGCAGATAAGTTAACCAGTCCTCGTTGCTTGCAAGTGGCATCAGCTCCCAGATCAAAGCGTGAGTGGTATGATTTATGACGCACTGAACACTCACAGTGTGTGTCTCCTAATTAATCCTTAATCCCCTCATTAATCAGTTGTATAGGGATTCAAATATTCTCTCGTGCGGTCTGGTAATTCCTCTGACCGCACAGTTGAATTCACTTAAATCTACCACAGCCCATAAATCATATTTCCTTCTCCGTAATATATACTGAAAATACCCTTCTCGGAAGACATATCTGTCAATCATTAATAAACTAGTTATACTATATATTAATACACAACGACAACCCTAAGTTTCAGCGATTCTCAGATTATATTTTACAGATTCTAAACTATTCAGAATATAAATTATACTAAAAACAAATGAAAATACTAAAAACTATTCAAAATATAACTACTCTAAGAAATATTTCCTAGATTATAGTTATTTTCAAGTAATTATACGGCTAGAATGAGAATATACCTCCAAATCGACGTGTGAACAGAGCTTCGCCGCTTCCTCTTCTCTCTTCCTCTCCTCTCTTTCTTTTTTTTCTGATTTTTGCTAGATAAAATAAAATTTTTGAGCAGGTTGGGGCTTATATAGCCGGGGGACCTCCCGCCCGACCAAAAGACGGGATGCCCCTCAGGACCACATCCCGCCCGTTGGATGGGCGGGATGCCCCCGCAGGGACCACTTCGCGAATAAGATAACTTTCTTATTTGCGAAGAGGCCCTCGGGGAACCTCCCGCCCGCTGGATGGGCGGGAGGTCCCCGGTCCCACGCGTCCCGCCCGATCAACGGGCGGGAGGTAACTATTTTTCAAAATATTCCCAACCGGCACCCCTTTTCCTAATTTTATTATTTTATCCTTTTTTAAAAAAAAAACCTCGTAGAGGATGTGCTCCTTTTACTACGCGCCCCTAGACGCCGGCCCGCAGCGGGCTCCTGGTGACGGACGGCCGCACACGACTGCGAGTGGCGATCTGGGCCGGGGGCTGCGCAGCGTCGGGTCGCACCAGCTACCACTTTTCGGTTGACTGTCCTATTTGGGTTCTTCATCAGGGAAGGGAAAAAAAAAAGCTCCTATTTGGCCTTGGGCTGGTTTTTCTGGGGAGTTTAGCATATCTTTCGTTGTTCTTGAGGATCCACGTGGTGCAGCCCATGAGAGAACAAGCATAATATGTTCACACAACTTATTTACTGTTGCAGAGCTACTACTGGTTTGTTTGAGCCTTGTACGATGGCAAGCTAACCTATACTAAATGGGAGAGAGCGAGAGGGTCAAGGGAAAACTTCCATCTTTTTACAAAGAATCAAGAAATCGCATTGTTCATCAAGAGACAACGAAAGCTACTGAAATTGATTCAACACCAAACTCAACCTCATTAAATTTTTATATGACCTTGAAAAACTGTTTTATGGAGCCAAAAACAGATGCGACTGAAAAATTACAGGCCAGGCTATCCTTCAAAACAAACTAGAACGAACATACAATCCTAACAGCTGCACATTAATTAAAGATTCGTGATTATCTGAGGCAGGAGCCGGAATTCAGTCGTGCAGGCACGTGTTTTCCCATAAATCCCAGCTCCAAGGTTAATTCCCACAGGGGGCTACGTTGATCCAACCTACCAATTCAACATCATCTCCGAATCGTATTGGCACGTGTTTTTCAACTTTTTCTGCAGGCTCACACACCTCCGGGTTCAAGTCTACTCTCTCCTACTGACATGGTAGTACGTACACACACAATAGCTGCACACTTCAAAAGGTTGAAAACATTGACTTCATTTTTTTTCTCTCTGTAATAGCAACGCTTGTTGACTCCAGGGATGAACCAAAACCGCACGACACTTAACCTGTCAACATCATATAAGAAAAATATGATTTTAGTATCTCTTCTTTTTCTAAAAAAGAATCCATAATTGATTCTACTACTTATATAGTGGCATGGAATCTATGTGTTCTGTTAACAACCAAAAAAAATTATTTGTATGACAGTCGATCAATGATCTGAATATTAGTCGTGTGGTCCCCACTTGATGGTGTGAACCACCAATTCCAATCGACAGGTTGGTCACCTACCTAGTCGCCTGTGCATGAACATATTCTCATAGTCGGATGAGCGTTGATTATATTGGTGTTTGTATGTCTAATAAGTTTTGATTATTTTTATGATAGATTACTAGTGGTTGTGATCGTTAAGCAACCTAGAGTGAACTAGAAAGCATGTGCCTAAAGAATAGTTCCACGGACAGGTCTTTATAAAGTGAAAGAGGAAACACATCAAGTGCAAGCTAGGCACATTCCCGTTTTTCAGTCTTAAAAGTTGCAATTTCGAGCTAGGACTTTTTGGTCTTGGCCAAAAATCAAGATAGAAGATCGTCTAGATGGTTGGTGGTGCATTCTGAAAACAAATCTACTTATTTGATTTAAATAAACTCGCTTGAGATAAGTGTGGAAAAAGAAAGGGAGACATCCAAACTTGAAATGAAGTTGCCCCAAATTTGTGTTGTGTGTGTGGGACAGGTAGCCTCTACGGTAATGAGTGATAGTTCCTTCAAAAATACATGACGATTTCAAAAGAGTTTCAAGTCAAAAGTTCGATATTTTGACTAAAAGTATCATTCCAAATATATGTACCATAAATTTTAGAATCATACAAGTAGTTTCAAAACATAACGTATATATTATGCCAAATGCCATAAATATTCTTCAATACAAAATACTCGCGAATTTATAGTACCTATAATTTGAAGACTGTGTTATAGTTCAACTATTCAAGACTACAGAGCAGTAATATGTAGAAGCACAATTTACTAGCAGTTGAGTTATGCTTTCACTGTACGAGCAAAATCCAACAACTCAAATCAATGCCAGTAATAGGATCCGTAATTTGACAGATACGGTAGTGACACGTCTTTACTTTAGAAGATCCGTCGTGTCCGTTGCACATACGACATGACTCTTTCAATCTTCCTGAACTAATCAACACGCTCCTCTGTGTTTCGTTGGCTTGTGTTTGACCTGCAATTGCCTCCTTGACAGCCTCGCCACAAAAGTACACGTACGGGCTAGACTTTAGTGTACGCGCGATCCAGTGACTATCTGTTCCTAGCTCCATCCATTCATTATTGTACTTGAACTCGAAAAACTTCAAAACTGCAACTAAATTTTGCTCGCGTGCATATTAGCTATACTTCCTGTCTTTTGTTCTCCAAAAAAATTTCAAGTGGTCAATTCATCCATTATCCATTTTTGAAAAAGATTAAGAGATCAAATTAGTAGTGATTTTTCTATGCATCTCTAAGGTTTGTTTTACATCTATAACTCCTTCCATTTCCAAATAGAAGTTTTCTTTTACTATTTGTAATCCTTGAGGTTCAATTTTAACAAATTATCTTTTCTAATACCATTGCTAATTTGCTACGACACGAGAACATTTCAGGTGACAATTATGATGATAGACTTTTCTTGCTAGTGTCGAAATCTTTTAAAATCTTCTTTCATGTGTCACAAAAGTGACACCTAGCAATAAATAACAGAGAAACCAAATCACATACAAATTGAGGAAAAAATTATATCCACGTAGGTAGAAGTCCAATTCAAAAAAAAGCAAAAAGCAAAAAGAAAAAGAATATAGTTGTACGAAAATGGAGAAAAAGTCAACACCACACCTAAAATTGTGGCTCCATGCAACTTACCCGTGACTCCACACAAGTCCTCGTCAACAAATCAAAAAGGCAGTTGGGTTGGGTTACTAGAAGGACCCCAGATTTTCCTTTTCGAGAGACCGCAAATGAAAAGTCAAAACCCATGATCTCGTCGTAATCCACGCAACGACTTTTCCGCTCTCCAGTACATGCTCGTCTTTGACTTTTCTCCCTCACACGTCCAACACGGCACACGAGATCGAAATAATAAACACTCATAAAACATCGATTTAAAATGACAAGAAATCTCTTCTCGTCGTACCGCCTTTCACATCACCAAGCACTCATATTTTTTTTTTTGGTTCTCTACACGCGAGGAAAAGAAAAAGGTTCACGAATAGTCAGTTTCCTCAGATGTCTTCCCTCCCATCGATGCTCTGCGACAACACGAATAGCGGCCACTGATCTGTGGGTCCAGTTGTGTATCAATCATGTTGAGACCCACAGGTCAGTGAAAGCTGTGCGGAAAGCGACGGTACGCGCACAGCGCGAGGCGGGTCACTCGTCGTGTAGTTGGCTACAACTAGTCCCGTGACCCACAGCGCCCCACTCGCCTTGTGGCCGCTCTTCCCTGGTCAACTCTTCGTCCCATCCCAGCCGTCCGCGGCATCCAACAGCTGGCAACCCATAACCCGGCTGGTGCCGGTCTCCACGACCCTTGTAGCAGGTCAGCACCGGGTCGCAGCCGTCGGATAGAATCTCCCTTTGACTCTAGCCGGTCGACTCGATGCCCGCCACCGGCGACAGCCAGTAACCACCTGGCATCGTTTAATAGCCCCGAGGGCCTTGCCTCCTTCCCACTTCTCCTCCTTCCGCCTGTTCTCTCCGCTCCAGTGCGGCGAGTGCGGAACACTCGGGCGCGGCGAGCGTTGTTGGAGGGAGAGGGCTGCGGAGATGATGACCCTCGACTTGATGGGGCGGTACGGGCGGTTGGACGAGAAGGTGGCCATCCAGGAGGCGGCCGCGGCGGGGCTGCGCGGGATGGAGCACCTCATCTCGCAGCTCTCCCGCGCGGGCACCGGCGAGAGGTCGTCGTCGCCGCCCGGGGCAGCGCCGGCGCAGAACCAGCAGCATCCGGAGCAGAGCCATCTGCAGCAGCGGCTGCAGGAGGTGGACTGCCGCGAGATCACGGACATGACGGTGTCCAAGTTCAAGAAGGTGATCTCCATCCTGAACCGCACGGGCCACGCGCGGTTCCGGCGCGGCCCCGTGGTGGCGCAGTCGCCGGGCCCGGCGGCCGCCTGCTCCGAGCCCGCGGCGCTGCCGGCGTGGTCGGCCCCGGCGCCGAGGCCCGTGACGCTGGACTTCACCAAGTCGGTGTCCGGGTACAGCAGGGACTCCGGGTTCAGCGTGTCCGGCGCCAGCTCGTCGTTCCTGTCGTCGGTGACGACCGGGGACGGAAGCGTGTCGAACGGACGCGGCGGCGGCGGTTCGTCGTCCCTGATGCTCCCGCCGGCGGTCGGCGCGGCCAGCTGCGGGAAGCCGCCGCTGTCATCGTCTGGCGCCGGGCAGAAGCGCAGGTGCCACGAGCACGCGCACTCGGAGAACGTCGCCGGCGGCAAGTACGGGGCCGCCGGTGGCCGCTGCCACTGCTCCAAGCGCAGGTAAGTTGGAATCCGTCCTTGCTGCTTGTTCTTAGTTGGTGAATCAGTCAATTATGAGCGACGAATCGAACCGGAACGAAACGAAACTAAATGAATCTGTTGAATCCGCAGGAAGCACCGGGTGAAGCGGACGATCCGCGTGCCAGCGATCAGCCCGAAGGTGGCGGACATCCCCGCCGACGAGTACTCGTGGCGCAAGTACGGGCAGAAGCCCATCAAGGGATCGCCATACCCGCGGTGAGTGCGATGGCTCCGTCGATCCAATCCAACCCAGAGCCGAATGAATGAATCAGTCCGCTGATGAATCGTTGTTGGATATGCAGGGGGTACTACAAGTGCAGCACGGTGCGCGGATGCCCCGCCCGTAAGCACGTGGAGCGCGACCCCGGCGACCCGTCGATGCTGATCGTGACCTACGAGGGCGAGCACCGCCACAGCCCCGCCGAGCAGGACCCTCCGGCGGCGCCGCCGCCGCTCGCCCCGCTGCCGGAGCTGCCCAACCATTAATTCCTCTCTTTTTATTTTGGGCATACCTTCTCTGTCAATTACTAGTACTCCGAATCACCACTAGGCTCCGGTTTAGCAGCTTCGATTTTCTATACCTCCTCTGTTCGTTTAGCAGCTTGTAATAGAATTAGTAGTAGGAAAAAATGTTGGAGTAGTATATTAGCAAAGGCAAAGCGAAGACAAAAGTTACAAATGGTGGTGGTGGTGGTGGCCTGGTGGGCGGGATTTTGACCGCGCTTTGGGGGTGGGGGAGGATCCCACAATTCCAGAGCCGGATTGAATTGTTGAGCTCCCATCCGTCCGGGAGGAGTCAAAAGCTCGTGGGGCCCAGCACCAGCAGTTGAGCAACGGGCCGCTGGTGCTTGCTTTTGCTTTTGGTCTTGGGGTGTGTTCGTTTCGAGGGAAAAAGTTCAGAGGGTCCTATTAAAGAGAATCTTATCATGTAGAAGTATTAAATAAAGTTTAATTATAAAAATAATTGTAGAATTTTAGTGCTAATTTGCGAGACGAATCTAATGAGGTATATTAGTTTATAATTAGTGGATGATTATTGTAGTATCACTGTGGTAAATTATAGATTAATTAGGCTTATTAAATTTGTCTCGCGAATTAGTACCCAACTGTGCAAAAAGTTTTATAAACAGATTTTATTTAATACTTCTAAATAGTAAAATAGCAAGATTCTTTTTAATATGATGGGTTTAAAATTTAGAGAGTATAAATACTTCTAAATAGTAAAATAGCAAGATTCTTTTTAATATGATGGGTTTAAAATTTAGAGAGTATAAAACGAAGAGAGCCTTGGAATGTTGTCCCCGGCTGGGGACGGACACAAGAGGGAGGGAGACGTGGACGGGTGCGGGGACGAGGTCAAGGAACGCGGCAGGCGGTGGGGCCCGCGGCCACCCCGGGGCGCGCGCCGCTGCCGCCGTTGACTCGTGTCAGCCTGGCCGGGTTGCCTGTCCGGCCGCTGCTGGAGTGCGGGCGCGGCGGGCCTGCGTGTCCACACCACAGCTGTGCCGGTTTGTGGTTTGGTTCTGTCACGCGTGGCGGGGTCAAGTTGCCAATCGCGTCTCGGCTGGCGTGGCTAAGGGCGCGGGGCCCGCCCGCCGGATGGGTTTGTGGGCGATGGCGGGGCGCGCCGCTGCTGCGGCTGCGTCGGCGTCGGATGCGTTGAATTCTTACCACTGGGTCGCCGTGTCTGTTGGGTTGGGTTGATCCATCAGGCACTAGGGAGGAGGGGAGGGACCAGTGTGTTTTCCCACTCGTCTAGAAGGATACGCCACTGGGTTGCAGGACCAAATCTTGCATGCAAATAGGCTCACTTGGTCAGATACACTCCGTGAGTACGAACCGTAGTACCTACCATACCACTGATGAACCACAGTTCCAGTCCAAACTTAGTACAAATATAGGGGATCTCGGAGTCTCTCTCTCGTCGCAACTGATTAGTCTTCGCGTGAGTGCACGAAGAATAAGTCTTGCTGATTAAGCTAAACAAAACAGATCATTTTTTTTATCGTGCAAGAAGCGGAATGTATTGATGATGCGTTTTTTACTAGCCGGGTCCCTTCCTTCCCCACGTCTCTCGTGCCATCCATCCTTCGCATCGCGTGTGACGCTGCTGGGCCCTTCTGCGCTCGCGCCCACCTCTCCCTGCTCTTTGTCGAGAGCCCATGCCGCTAGTAGACCGCTCCAGTGGCAGCTGGCGCCTTGCACCTCGTCTTGTGCTGCTTCTCTCAGTGCCGATCCAGGCTGGAAATGCATGGATACGCGGGCAGCGGCGGCAACTAGCACTGAGTGGCGTGGCTGAGGCTTGCGAGCTGTCGACGCAAATCTGGTCGACATACCGAATATGCTGGAACTCGCGGATCGCAAATGATCATTACCAGCGGTACTCTTGCGCAGGCTGGTTGGACCGGTTCTTCAAGGGGCAGCGCGAAGATCTAGAATCACAAGTTCGGGAGGGATTCCGTCGGGCTAATGGAGCTAGAGTTGTTCTGAGGTCAGCAGGCCACTCAGAACGTTCTTGAACGCCATAGAGGTGCATGAAGAACATAATTAGGGTTTGGAAAAAATAAGTTTGGAGAATAAAAAGTAAATGCAATAATGGTTGAATCGATTGCGATTACCTTCAATCGGCCTTACCCTTCACATATATAGGCTAGGGATGTCGTACCCTTTCACGAGTCGGTTTACAAAGATCATGATTTATAAAATCTAAACCTACTCGGATTACAGCAGGCTCAACCGGTCTGACTGGTCGGGCAGATCGGTCAGCCTCGGTCCTTGCCAATTTTGGCTATCAACTTATGCCTCCTCCTTTTTGGTGAGCTTTGCACGCCAAAAAGCAATAACCAACGCTAGAACTACTCTAAGGTCCATGCTTAATATAGAATACACTAGCCAAAAATAATTCTAAGAGCGATAATCATATATTAGCCATCTTCCTCTTCAAATCTTGCCATACGTTAGGATAATATTTCTTCAAGTATCTCCCATTAAGAGCTCTGGGTAAACGTTCTCCTTGCAGTGTCTCCATTATATATGAATTTCCAAAGATAACCTTAACGATCTTGTATGGACCTTCCCAACTTAGCGACCACTTGCCGAACTTGTTGCTCTTCATCCCAAGAGGCAAAATTGTCTTCCAAACCAGCTTATCAACCTGAAAAGATTTATTTCTTACCATTTTTTTAAGCTCTAGCCACCCGAAGATTGTCTTTCTCAATCTCCTTCAAAGTCTTCAAACGCTTGTTGGTCACCTCATCAATATTGTCCATCATCGAATCATGGTAATCAACAACAGAGAGATTATTTTGTTTGGCCAATCTATAAGCGTCCAGATTCACCTCAACAGGTAACATAGCCTCTTGACCATACACAAGCCCAAAAGGAGTAACTTTACTAGCACCATGTCTAGATATACGATGAGTCCATAAAGCCTCAGATAAAACCTCATGCCACCTCCTAGGATTCTCTTCTATCTTTTTCATGATAGGTTTGATCAAAATCTTATTACTAGATTCGGCCTGACCCTTGGCCTGAGCATAATATGGAGATGAATTGAGCAATTTAATCTTATAAGATTCGGTGAATTCACGCACCTCCTTAGATATAAATGAAGTCCCTTGATCAGTGGTCAAAATCTGGGGAATACCGAACCTATGGATAATATGCTCTGTAATGAAGTCAATCACCTCTCTATGTGTCATATTCTTTATGGGAACTGCTTCGATCCACTTAATAAAATAAAATGTAGCCACCAACATGAAGCGATGTCCTTTTGATGAAGGAGGATTAATATATCCAATGAAATCCAATCCCCAACCTCGGAACGACCATGGTTTAATAATAGGATGCATCAACGCAACAGGTACCAATTGCAAATTATCAAATTGCTGACACTCCTCGCATCCCTTATAATATTTGAAACAATAAACTATCATGCTTGGCCAATAGAAACCAGCCTTTCTAAGTAACCGTTGGCACTTCTTAGCCTATACAAACTAATCCGCACTTGCACGGATATGGCTTTCACCAAGAAGTTTACCTAGAATATCGAATCCAAGGAACGATAAGTGCGACTAGACTTAGAACTATTCAACCGGACCCACCAGGGGAGAAGAGGTAAGAGGGTAGAGGGTTTAACTTCAGTTAGCCAACTCGTTACCCAGATAACTTGCTATCTGCTAGCTTGATCTGCTTCGGCGGCTGGAAGAGGAAGGACTTCAGAAAGGGGTGAGAGAGGAGTCTAACGGCAACCTACTACTACTGCTATGAAAAATATCCGAACATGGTGGACTACGAGGGACGGACAGGGTTATCACCACCTGCCGTCTACCATATTATTCTATGGGGTGGAACACAATCCGAGGTAACTAACCAATTCTAAGCACCACGCCTAAACTATCGAGTCACTGACTTCCACCTCACATTAAGACTAGAAGAAACCCCAAATGGATAGAACTTGCTAACCACGCAGACAATGGATCCCTATCACACCCTAAAATATTCAATTTTAGGATGTGAATGTCTTTTACAATGTGTTTATCCATCCTTAGAGTTTTTGAGAATTTCCCAAATTTTTTTTCTGACAATTATTCTCATTTATCCTAGAGCTAGATCTTTTTTTGGACGGCTCTAAAATCTTTTTTATGCCCCAAATAATTTATTTGGATTCCTCGTGTCCCAAAATATCTCCAGAGTTTTTCTTAGAATTTTTGAGATTCTTCTGGATATATTTTTCATAGTTTAAAATGTTTATCTGGACTTTTCTAGATTAATTTTAAGCTTGAAAATATGTTCTGGAAAATAAATTTATTTTTTTTCATCTCGAGCTGGATTCAACTCATTTTGGGTCTAGTCCGCCTTAGATCCTAGAAACGTGCCATGCAAAACCTTGAGTTCAACCACCGTCCTGATCTCGTCGTTCGTTGCTTTTCCATCGATAAAAAGTAAATTAAAAGTTTCTCTTTGATGTACAGAAGAAAACCTCCTTGTTTTCGCATTTTGCCTTTCCTATATGAAACTTAGTAGTTCGTCGAAGTTAGCTGACCGCCACTCGCAATCAATCATCTTTCTTCACCAAGCTGGAATTATGTAGAAACCTTTCCGTTTGCCCTTTCTTTCCTTCTCTGTACAGTTCCTAATATCTCATTATAGTCGGACCAATTCGTTTCTTCAGTATCCGTCATATTTCCTCTATCCTATCCGAGACCATAAGATGCCCCATCGTGGTAGCTGTAACATCCCGTTTTTCACATCAAGATAAAACATCGATCAATACCATAAATAATTTAATTAGTAGTAAATTAACTAGCAGAATTAACTAAAAGAGAATAGAAATGAAAAATAATAAAACAACTAGCAGCCCTTGGGTTGCGACTCTCTTATGGCCAGCAGGCCTGCTCTTTCTCTCTTGCTCTTGCACGTGGCCCAACCCAAGGTCAATTCCACACATAAAGCCCAGCTGCTAGCTTCTTCTTCAACCTCTGGTTAAACAGCGCGCCTGTATGCATCGGCACCAATGTCACTTCGCCTGCCCTGTTGCAGCGCCGAGCATCATGCCGCGCCTCGCCGATCCCACCCTCGGTCAGGCACCTCGAAGGCCACACCCTGCTGACCCTGCCCCGTCATACCAACCTCACTGGCACCCATCAAGCACAAACCGATGCTCCTGTACAAGTGAGAAGACCATTTGGGCAGTGCTGCACGCGCCTTGTACACGGACCCAGCACCACGACGCCATTCTTACCCAAGCAAGCTGCTGCCGAGCATCGCGCCGAGCTCCACAGCAACCCAAGCCAGACCATGCTGGCCGCGCAACTGCTCAACGACCATAATAAACCGCAAACCGACATCCCAGTCTCGTCGACCGCGCCCTCGTGGTCAAGCCTCACCGCTGAACTGCTGCACACCGCGCTCACTCCGCTGAAGCAAGCTTGAACGCCCTGGTCACTTAGACGGCACGACAACACCCACGTTCCAACACGGCAGCAACGGATAAACCGAGTCGAACGGCTTGCCCTTCAATAAACACTACCATGCATGCTGCGTTGATTGCCGCTGCCACCCGCGTGGACGGCTTGACAAATTAAATGTTGCTGAACCTCACTGCCGCCTGACTCGATGCCACTCATGTACAGCACACCCATAGCTTGAACATCTAAGTGGCTCTACACACAACAGGCTGCAATCCGCTGGTCACCCTAGCCATAGCACACCTGCTGCCACCAGCCAACACCTTCACCGCTGAACCGAGCACGAGTGTGAGCTGACCAAAGACCGGTGTCATGACGCGTTTGAACGCGCGCACGCACAGCAACCTGCACGCCCTCTATTTAAACAGCCACCCATCCCTGGTGCTCTTCGGCCTCCCAGCTCAGTCTTGCACAGCTAGCTCAAAGGTGAACTCCACAACTCTCCCTTTTTCCCGCGCCTCTCTCTGTCCCTTCACCACGAGAGCACGAGCTAGGAGCCACATGTACACACACGCACACACTTGCACTGCACATGTGCGAACTCCGGCTTTTGGCCATGCAACCTCGTAATCACACGAGTGATGTGACGCCTCACCCTGTCGGACCGCGTGAGACCCGGCTTTAGCAAGGCACGCGTGCGCGCGCTGCGCCGCGCACCACGCCGTCGGGCCCGCAGCGCACCACCCCCACACCTTTATATCGACACGCCGCCACCCCTATCCCTCCCATCTCCCAGCCGTGCCGCACCGCTCGACGGTGAGCTTCCTCCCTCTCCTCTTCTTTCAGCCTGACGGTGTGGTAAGCACCACACATAGCACACGCTCGCCGGCTCTAGCCGCACTCCCTCTCTTCTAACTCATTCACATCTAAATAATACTTGTGTGATGTATTGATGTATGTTGCCTAGCTTGTTTGGCTGTGTGCGCGTACCAACGTTGGAGCAGACCACGTGCTGGAGGAGCCACTCGAGAAGCCGCTGAACCAGGAGGCCGACGCTGTCGACGACGCGTACGTGAGTGAGGGTAAGTTCCATCGGACCCGGTTTGATCTTGTTGCGCCTATGTGAGGTTAAAGTAGAGCCGTAGATTGCATGAGATGATGATGTCAATAGATGAGTGAATGAGAGCTACCGGTGGTTAATCCTTGTTGTCATATTGACGTGTGCTTAGTTGGAGGTATGATGAGGATGCCTTGTTGTTGATATGGTTGGGAGGTTGAGGCCAGTGGCAGCATGTGAGGATGGATGGGCGTGCACTACCATGGTGGTAGACATGCGAGGGTTGATACTGGTTGTGGCTGCCCTGGTGAGCCCTAGGAACTGATCCGAGTTATGACATCTCACCTAGCTTATATCTAGTACGACCATACTTCCCGGGATGGGACGTGCTTAGTCCAATCCCACTGGCTAACCTGCTAGTCATTCCGAGGTGGTTGGATAACGATGGGTGGAGGCCGAGAGTGGTCAGGACCCAAGGGTTGTGGTCGACTAGTTGAGGTGACGCCATGGCTGGGTGTCGGCTATGATGACGCTGTCATCGGACAGTATCGTGGGTATGGGTGTAGCGTACAAACTCTGCAGAGTAATTAATCCATTTGAATGGCCGTGTCCTCGGCATAGGACAGGTTACGGTGCGGTCATAGCTCGTAGTGAGCCACCTAGATGGAGATGTCATGGGTGGGATATTAGATGGTACATGGGTATTTGTCATCTTTCTGTTGCATTTGTTGTGCACCGTTATAGCTTGTTAATCATTGCATTTGCTTATCTATTGCATATCCCCCTCCCTCCGGGCGAGGTGGAACTTACTGAGCACGTTTGTGCTCACCCGTTGTTGATTATCTACAGAGGATCCAGACTTCATCCTAGAGGATTGCGAGTAGTCCGAACGCGTCCGCACCCAAGTGGCTTAGTGGAACCATGTGTAGTTGCATGTTGACCGATTGTCAGTTTCTTGCAGCCGCACCATTTATCATCTTGTTTCTAGTTTCAGTTATTGTTGTATTGCATCATACTTGGACTTAAAGCTATGTATGACTGTGGTTCCACTTGATTAATGTAATTGTGTTGTGCCGACGACTTGTGTTGGTGCAGAATTACATTGTTAGTGTCGATTCTCGGATCGAGACACTTCAGTACCCATCCTCTAACCTTTCTTCTCGATCAAACTTGCTCGAAACGGAACCATAGCTTGATTTCAGCGTTCTTTTTCGATGGTGCTCCGCTGTCGTAACTACCAATGACTCGGCCTTATCTCTCCCTTCTCTTTTTCGCGCTCTCGAATAACCCGTTCACGTTCAACCAGCACTGTCAGCTTGTTTTCATGTTCGGCTCTTACCTGAACATGTTTCGGCCCATAACCGAACTCGCTCGCTACTTAAGTCTCGACGCGAGGTCGTTTCCTCCTTCCTTTACCTCTTCCTTCCTCTCTTTGCTCGCTAACTTGTGGGGCCTGCTGGTTAGCCCTGTCTCGTCTCTCCCATGGGCAATCTAGACCCAAGAATGAGTCCCAGCCCGACGAGCTGCCATTCTGGGCGTGCGTAGCACACCAAGCCAGGGTTCCGAGCACCGAGCCCCTACGTTCCCTGCTGCTGCGCCGCCTCATCCCTTCTCGCTAAACCCTCAGCCCCGCACCCTCCACCAGCCAAACTCGATCGAGTCTGGGTGCTGCACCGTGCCGCGCGCCTCCTTGGCATGCATGCCACGCTGGGCCAGGCGCTATCCCTATAAAAATCTAGGAGACGAGCCCGTTCCTCTCTGTTACTCCTGCACACCCGCCTCCATCGCCTCCTCCCTGTTTCCCCCGCAGCCCCCTACGACCTCCCTTGCATTGCTGGCCCTAGCCTCCCCTCGCGCCCCTGCTGCTGTAGCCAACACCACCGCGCCCCTCTCCTCGCATCGCTAGGCCAGCGCCGCCATGCCCTGCAGTGAGCATCTACACCCCTTGCCGCGAGCGTCCCTGCACGCGAGAATGGGAGCGTCGCTGCCCCTGCGCGCCCCGCATGCCCCGCCCGCAGGCCCCGTGCCGCCTGCATCTCCCCCTGCTATCCCGACGCCCCCACCTTGACGCATTCCCTATGCAGCTGCCTCCTCGCATGCGCCCTCCGCTCGCCCCTTCGTGTCTCCGCCTGCACAGTGCCTCCAGCAGACCACCGCCGTTCTGGGCGTGCCCGCCTTGGCCCCCTGCGCGCCTTGGCCCTCCCTCCTGCACCACCCAGGCCTCCTCGCTATGAACAGAAGTGCTGCCACCCCGAAGCAGTGCGCCGCCGCCTCTTCCTGGCGAGATTCCCGCTGCCACGGTGCCTCTCCGCCATGGGTAAGTGGCAAAATCGAATCCCCTCATCGTCCTCTTTCTTTTTCCCCGCTCCCCGCGATCTCCCGTGCTTGGAATCGCTGGGAATCCGACCAACAGTGGGCACTGGCCACCATGAGAGCCTGTTGCCCAAGCTTTTGCAATTTAGCCCCTGAAAGATTCTGTAATTCCTGCAGTTTTCTCTATGTCTTGCAAACTTCGCAGAAAATCCCCGGGATCTATTGCATCTTTGAAACCCAGCCCCACCCGTGGTCTTTTTCAAATCTAACCTTAAACTTTTCCTAATTTGCGAGCACTGTTTCTGTGTCTTACAGATCTTCCCTGCTAGCCCCTAAACTCTATAGTTAATCACGTATAGGTCCTTGCAACCTTGTTTCGTGCGTAGTTTCCTCGTTTAAGATCTGTTTTGATCCGTTCTTTTTGTGCTAGTCTTTTAAAACCCTAAGCTATTATTTTGTAGCATTTTTGTATCGTAGTTCCTATTTTTGAAATTAAAAAATAGATTTAATTTGATTAATGTCCTCTCATCTAGTTTTTTCAATTAAAATCCAATTAGATCTATACTCCGATATTCATAATTAATGTTAACTTGATTAATATCAACTTAAATGTATTTCTAATTTAATTAGTTTAGTTCAACATGAACCATAAAGTTTGACATTTAGATGCTCTCACGAGTTTCTTTTCTAATTAATTGTTTAATTAGGATAATTTATACATAGACAATTATATATAAAATTTGACTAAGTTGTACCTCGTCTTTATCAATGCAAATATAATATGAGTTAATTATAATTAGGGATATTCTATTTTGAATATCTTTTACATTAGTTTTCTAAATTAAAATAAATGAAAGCCTATAGTTCTTTTATTTCTTTTATAACACAAATCTTCCGATAGTTGTTTCTTTTCAACCCTAGCTCAATTTTCCGCGTTTCTTGCGCCGTCTTGACCGTAGCAACGAGCTTTATCCTTTAGTATGCTCTTTTTTAAGCTTTTCTTTCATTTGGTGTGTTGTTCTTAGTTCTTATTGTTTGTTTGTTGTTGTGCTTCAGTCGGATGCTTGTGTGATGTTAGAAGGAGAGCGATCCAAGAGCTTTGAAGATTTAGAGTTTCAAGAATAAGAGTTGAAGACTCTGAGCAGCTATTCTCTAAAAGAAAGGCAAGTGTTTCCTTGATCATTCTTTTTTCCTAATAATCACAATAATTATAACTTTTTCTATATACATGCATGTGTCCTAATTTTGATGGATCCTAATTAAGGATATGCCTAATCTTTATGATCATTCCTTGTCAACCTGGGTTTTACCTTTATTTTGGGTAGCTATTGCTTAGTTGCTATAACTGGTTCTGGTTTGGGAATAATATAAACTATGATGACAACAATGATGATATTACACCTGTTTTATCCATGTTCATACTCTTTATGTTGTTAATCACAAGATCATATGTTTTAATCAAAATATGAAGAACCACCCAGGAAAACAGTGCAACCACAATACTATATGGCTTTGGTCTTGGCTAATTAATTAGAAACTCTAGCTTGTGATGATCTTACCAAAAAGGCAAGAGGGGAGTGCGTTGATGGGGTATACCCCGGTCCTCTTGAGGCTTAGATATGATCCTGGTTAAGGCATCTTTCTCATTAGGAAGGGTTATAACCACTGCGGCTTGAAATCTTAGCGGATTGTCATAAGTTAGGGAATTTTTGTAAAGGCCTCGTAGTGAATCTCTTGCCACTCACCTCGGAAGTGTTTAAGAGGCTAGCTACCTCGGGCAAATTGGGAGACACGAATTATGGGTAAAGTGTACAACCTCTGCAGAGTGAAAACTGATATATCAGCCGTGCTCACGGTTAAGAGCGGCTTGGACCCTCACATGATAATTGAACTTGAAGATGAATTAAATCATGGACCATATTTATGGTTACGGTTATGTTTGTGTTATACCTGTTCTGTTTCTTTTAATGTGGGTTTTGGTATAAATTTATACCTTAGTAATCAGGTGCTAATAACACTTGACCAACTAAAATTGCTTATCGCAGTAAACCAGTCAGCCTTTCCTTACTTTTGGCCTTCATGTCATATAAGTCCTAACACTTACTGAGTACCAACTATAAGTGTACTCACGCTTGTTATAATTGCTGCTCAGAGGAGAAAGTGGTGTGAAGTCTTTTGATGATAATGTTGAGTTCTAGGCCTACGCAACCCCCGTCGATTGCCTGTGAAGTTGGGAGTCTTCATTTCCAAGATAAGCTGTATAACTCTGATAATTTTTATTATCTTTTAGTTCTCTTTTCGTTATACCGTTGCTGATTGTTCACTGATGAAGTCACTATATATATGGAACTTGATCCTGGCATACATATAGTTATGCATTCGATTTTATCCTTAAAACCGGGTGTGACAATCCCGCAGATCAATGAAAGTAAATATACAAATTACTGAAAGTTAGAGAAGAACTTGCGAGACACTAAAGATAAACGAGGAACTTACTTGAATGAGCTTTGTTCCTTCGAGGTGGCCCCAGAGTCAGAGTAGGACCGAGGGAACCCGGCTCCTCTCCTAGCTTGGCTCTGACCCAAGCTCTCACCTCACTCTCCCTATTCTACACTAAGGTAGAGTGACACTACTAGAAAATAGGCTAAAGATCGAGGCCTAAAGTACCAGCTGCTGTTGCAGCCGGTACTGATGCGAGGCATCAGTACCGGCTTCAACGACCGTTGTCCTAGTGAGTGACTTAGGCATCGGGTCGTGGCACGAACCGGCATAGGCACCGGATTATGCCACGACCCGATACCAAAGGCTTCACGGGGCCTCAAGCACCGGGTCGTGGCATGACCCAGTGCCTATGCAACGGGTATAAGCACCGATTCGTGCCATGACCCGGTGCCTAATAACCCCAGCGGCATTAGTGCCAGGTCGTGGCATGACCTGGCGCTAACGATTGACCATAAGCACCGAATCATACCACGACCCGGTACTAATGCCTCCGCCTATAAATACTAGACCCCCTCCCCTCCCCGAGCTGCTATGAACTCAGCACTGTTCGTGATAGCGGGTGAGGGGAGGGGAGAGAAATTTTTGCAACTTTTTTCTAGAAAGGTTAGAAATTTTTCCTTGAGCTAGCAATTAATTTTCTTCAGTACAGTTAGCCTTTGATTTACTTTATAATTGTTATACACTTGCTAATTTTTGTAGTTTTATTTTGCAAGTGATTTAGATGTAGTTAGCCATCTAATTAGTTTATTTATTGATATAATAATTGTTAGACATGTGATAATTATTTTTTTAGATGTAGATACCATGTGATTTAGATGTAGTTAGCAATTGGTTTAGTTTATTATTGTTATAACAATTATTATACATATTATAATTAATTAATTTAGACACTCTGAAAGACATCTAGGCCCCTAAGTGGGTTTTGGTGATAAATGACAAAGCACATGTATATTTAATCGTGTTATTAAGCATGTGTGCAGGTGCTAAGGGTGACTGAGCAAAGCATATAGTGAAGTGTGAACCCTCAAAAAGGATATGAAAAGCGGCGTTCTCAAGTGTACTGAAAGACTAGATTTTATTTTTCGAAATTGAGTATAGGAACGCCGTACTATCAAGAGGAACTTTGATCCTCAAGCGTAGAAATGGTAGTTGTGCTCAAGAGAACCCACAAAAACCATAAGAAACAATCCCACCACTTAAAAAGGGACTTCCTGTGAAATTCTTTGTCTAACCCGGAGTGTCCGGGTCTCAGTCCGGAATGTCCGGACAGAGTGTCCGGAGTATCCGGACGTATACCCGGAGTCTCCGGGTTACTGTTACCGGTCCGCAAAACGCACTGGTCCGGAGTCTCCGGACACCTATGTCCGGAGAATCCGGACATATACCCGGAGTTTCCGGGTATCGCTCTCCCAACGGCTAGTTTCTGGGTGAGGGGGTATAAATACCCCCATACCCTCTCTCATTTCCTTCCTCTTGCTCATTTTCGACCAGAACAGCCTAAAAGCCAAAGAGAGCCCTCTCACTCCCCATTTGCTCCATTCTTGAGTGATTTACTTAGGGGATTGAAGTGAGATTGTTGCAAGAGATAAGATTGTGCAAGTAAGCTTTGATTTCATCTCTTGAGCATATCATCCAAGTCTAGCCTGTGGATTCTAGTTTATTACTCTTGGAGCTTCAAGCTCCTAGACGGCTAGACGTCGCTTGTGATTGCGTGATTAATTTGTGTGCATCACAGCTGGTCTGTAATCATCTTTCCTCTCCGAGGAATTCATAGTAAGTGACCCTCGGGTTTGAGCATTGGTCTCACCCTTGGGAGAGGAGCATAGGAGTTCTTGAGCACCGTCTCTTGAATTCTTCCTCAACGGAGACGTAGCTCCTTTGGGAGTGAACTTCGGAAAACAAATTCTATCTCACTCTCGCAATTCTAGCTTGCATTTGTGGTTGTTTGCTTGTGAGACTAACTTTTTAGGGTTTGAGGGCGATCTACTATTACACAAGTCTTAGGAGTAAGACAACTGGTGAGAAACACTCCAAAGGTACCACTAGTTCCTCTAAATTTACTGGATCCAATTTACAGCATCATTATCTTTATTTTGTGTAGTTTGTTTCATACCCGGATAGTCCCGACATTATATCCGGAAACTCCGGACACAATATCCGGAGTATCCGGACATATATCTGGAGTATCCGGACATCTGTGTTATTAACCGTGTTCAAAGTGTTTTAAGTTGCAGATTAGCTTATTCACCCCCCCTCTAGGCATCTTGAGGTCCTTTCACACTCTAATGAGGTGGTTTTAGTGTATTTAATTTTAGGTTGTAATTATGTTTTTAGAAATGAATTATTTTGACACTAATGATTTATGTATGGTGTGGTTCTCAAAAACTTTCCGTGTTTCTTCCAACATAACCTTAGGAATATTAAAATCTTTAATATGTTTACACTATAACCCATTGAGAATTAAAAATTCTGTTAACAATGGTTGCAGCACATTCAGAAATTCTCATTAAGAGAGAGGACACCAAATCAGTGAACTAGACATAGACACAATGTTTGTTATGATCCAACTTTATAAATGATGTTATAACTTCATAAAGATTTTATTCATGACTCCATTAATTTGGTGTCCTCTGTTCTGTCTAAGAAGGGTCCAGGAGAGGCTCTCTGATTTCTGGATCTCCTACAGCCAGTGTTGATGGAATCTTTAATTCTCTAGGGTTTTAGTGTCAGCCTGAAAGATTTTAATGTTCCGAAGGCTATGTTGGAAGAAATACATAAATCTTTTTAGAAACAACCTGTCATCTCTAAAAGTCTATTTGTGGAGATGCGGTTTGAATTTTTTTTTTGAAGAGTGTCAAAATCATGGTGTGTAATGGATATTTGGACCTTGCGATTATTCGTGTTATTGTAATTATAGAATTTAATCATTTTTTAATTTATTTGATCTTAATACTTAAATGGCGTACATTTGAACATAAGTAATTTGTAGATTTACTCTTTATTTTTTCAGATTAGTCGGCAATGGATGTACAACGCCGACCGGCGTTCAATGGAGTTTATTAATGGTGTGCACGAATTCATCGATGTGGCCAAGAAACATAAGCATGACGGTTTCTTTCGTTGTCCATACCGAATCTGTAAGAATGAGAAGGATTACTCGTCAACAAGAACCATCCACAGTCACTTGTTTGAAAACGGTTTCACGCCCAACTACAATGTTTTGACTGAGCATGGAGAAAGAGGGATTATGTTGGAGAATGATGAAGAAGATGATTTTGTTCCTCACTTTAAGGACGATTACTACGGTGCCTTCTTTGAAGATACTACAATGGGTGAGCCTGAAGAAGATGCTGAAGCATAGGTTCCAGAAGATGATCTTGGTTAGATGCTGCGCGGAGCAGAGTAAGTATGTGAAACTGTAAAGGAATCCAAAGATCTGAAGCGTATGTTGGAGAACTACAGAATTTTGTTTTATCCATATTGCAAACAAGGGCACAAAAAGTTGGGTACCACATTGGAATTGTTGCAATGGAAGGTATCAAATGGTTTATCTGACAAAGGATTCGAGAAGTTGCTGAAAGTTATAAAAAACCTACTCCCTAAGGGTAACACATTGCCAATGGGTAAAGCTGACTGAAAAAAGCATCGATATTGACGAATACGGAATGACAACCGTAGACCTCAAAGAGCTTGGCTATCGAGACGAACCGTTCGTCCTAGCCAAAGATGTTACTCAAGTTCTTTATATGAAGGACATATCCAGCAAAACCAAGAAGGACAAGTCTAGCAGATCAACGAAGGGCAAGTCAGAAGATGATGAGCCAAAGCGCCACATAGTTCTAGCAGGCAAAAGAAAAATTGTGGGAGTCGACGATGTCACGGATGAAGAAGAATACAATAAGGCTGAGGATATGACTCCGTTCATAGCAGATGTTGACACAGTGTCCTTTTAGCCTAGGAGGATGCTCCCTACGTACGCCATGATCATAATGAAGAGATGATTGTAAAGAAAACTATCGTTAATATTCTATTAGATGATTAATTGTCTCTGGAATAATTTTTAGTCATCATGTAATATTTTTAGTCTCTTGAATAAGTTTTAGTCATCATGTAATATTTTGACTAACATACACTCACACACATATGCACATACTCTCTCTCACACACACGACACATACACACTCACTCTCTCTCGCGCACACACACTCACATACTCACTCACTAACACACACTCTCTCTTTTTAGGGTGAATTTTCTATAATTAGATATAAAAGATAAAATATTTACAAATTTTTTTGGAGAACTTTTGCGGCCATATATGATTTTTTGGGAACTAAAAGACTTTCTGGAGAAAAGCAAAAACTAAACAAAACCAAAAAAGAAAGAAAAATGAAAGGCGGGAACTGTACCCCTTAGGTACTGGGTGGTCATGTTGACCCGGTACCTAAAGGGGGAATTTGTTCCCACCCTTTGGCACCCCCTTGGTATCGGCTGGAAAGTTCACCCGGTACCTAAGGAGTCTTTAGGTACCGGGTCTCATTTTCACCCGGTACCTAAGGGCCGGGGTATAAATATCACTAGCCCTTCCTCCCTTCCTCCTCGCCTTCCTTCTTCGCCTAGCTCCCATCGACGACGGCACCAGCCGCCAGCCACATCGCGCTCCTCACCCTCCGCCATCGGCCTCCCTCATCCTCGCCGCGTGCCTCCTCATCGACCTCCTCGCCGCTCGCCAGCCTCCTCGGCTGTCGCCGCCTCCTCGACGCACGCAACACTGGCGCGTCTCCTCGTGACGCCTCCTCGCTGCTGAGCTGCGCTGCCCCGAGCCTCACACCACCCTCTTATCGGCCTCTTGGCAACATGCCTCCTCCGTTGACCTCCTCGCTGCTCGCCGGCCTCCTAGGCTGCTGCCGGCCGCCTCATCGATGCGTGCACCACCGCCGCGCGTCTCCTCGCTCGCCGCGCTCCGCCCCTCTCCGGCCGCATCCTCGCTACGCCCGCCGCATCCTCGCCGCCCCCCGCGCCCCCAATCGGCGCCGCGCGCGATTAAAACTGGGTTAGCGCGCGGCGCCGGCCGGGGACCGATATCACCAGCCAGCCGTCTTCTTTTTTATTTTTATTTTTTTATCTTAATTTTTTGTTTTGTTAAATAATTTTAGTTTAGTACTTTAATTACTTAGTTATTTTAGTTAATTTGAGTTTAATTTGAATTTAGTTTTGGAATTTAATTTATTTAGTTAAATTAGTTTAGTTTGAATTTAGTTTTGGAATTTAGTTAGTATAATTACTTAGTTTTTTAGTTAATTTAGATAGTGAACTTCATGTACATTTATTATTATAATGATGTAAGAGTAAGCACAAACCGTTCATAAATACATTTACAATTATTCTAACGCGATGAGCTAATATATCAAGCTTTATGTTTTGAAAATGATAGATGATGCAAATAAAGAATGAAGTTCTACATGTGGATACAATTGATGCCGTGAGCAGCTGATAGGATTCATTATGAGGGAGATCTTGGATATAAAGGCGAGTTCTACCAAGACGACCCTATTAATAAAGTAGCATCTGCATCAATGTCGTGAGGGTTTAGAACTTGTAATCGTGACATTTGTATATTTGTAAATATTATTATGTCTAGTTAACTTAATTACATGATTGTCAATGATATTTAGTTATTTTCATACATTATTTTCACACGAACGTGACTAATGGACGTATAGTAGTGTATAGCTCGGGTACGTGTAGCAATTCTACAAACATAAATAGTAATAAACAATTCAAACAAAATAGGATTTTTGAAAAAGAGGGAGAAAATCCTTAGGTACCGGTTGGAAAGAGCAACCGGTACCTAAGGGGCCACCAGCTTGCATCAGCATGGCGGCCCCTGAGATATCGGTTGGTCTTTCCAACCGGTACCTAAGGGTACCTTAGGCATAAGGTAAATACCCACTGTATTAAGCCAAGACTTTCAATATCGGTTCCCTAGTACCTGTTGAAGAACCGGGATCTATGCCAGTTTTCAATTGGTATTAAGGGCTTGTTTTCCACTAGTGTGACTAAACCAAGAATTCAACTTCTCTCCAAGAATGATGTGTTGAGAGTGGAGGTATGGGCTGCTATTTATAGCTCTTCAAGGTTCGAACTTGGACATGTGCTTAGCTTCCATGTAGGTGTGGTTGTGTAACTTCCACGCGAAGGGGGCCACGTGGCGCTGCAGGGCCAGGCCGGCCAGCCTAGGGATGTTGCCGCATGTCACTACCCTTCTCGTGGACGCTCCTGATCTTCTCCTGAGGTCGGTGGTGGTTGCATCTTTTTGAGGCTCGACAGTTAGAGGCCGGCCGGAGTGGTCAAGGCCGGCCGGCCTAGCTCTAGCTCCTCCTAGCCCTCCATTGCACCGCCTTGTTGATCAATGCATGCATGTTACTCAAGGAGGCGGTTCAGAGCTTGAAGACCAGGGTAGACGCTGCATGTGGGCCCATCAATCCATGGCTCAAGCCTTTCGACCATAGGATGTTCTGCTTGATGATGTGTCGGTCAGGATTGCTTGGACTTGTGTTTGTAAATGTGCAGGTGAAGTTTGAGCCTGAAAGGCCACAATGCCAGGCCCACGTTTCATTGATCTCTTTATTGAAACCGCTAGAGGCTTCGCTAGTCGTCGCCACCGGCGCTATTATCCGTCGAGAAGGCTGCACTAGAGGTGTGAGGTTTGATTCTATCCCACATTATTGCAATGTTTCATTTGTGGCTGTTTCACCGTGGCATGCCACCTTGGTTCACTAGGACGCCAATCAGCCCGCTCACGTTGGTGATAAAATACCGATCTCTTTGTTGAGATTGCTAGAGGTATTTTAGATGTTTGTGTTTATATAGATCCATGTTGTTATATTGACCAACATAGAGGTGATTCTTTTTTTTTGTCATGAATATTTTGATTCATTGAAGAAATGGATGGCCGTCGACCAAATAATACTATTGACTTCTCTCCACGCCTTCAGATGTCAACAGCTGATTCAGGTCCGGAGCTTTACAATGTAGGTAATCTATACTATAAAAGTTGAAACAATTGAAATCCTTTCTCACAAAGATTAGATCCACCGTACTCCTCACGGAGGCCCAACTTGCCTGGTCGAGAGGTTTGACGAAAGGGCGTGGTGACCCATTTTTTATTAGAAGGAAAATATTTCTACCCAAAAGCTAAAACTTTTTTCACCGAAGCCTTCTACATACCCACCCGGTGTACCCGCTGCACGGAGCATCCTCGTGCGCACAACTAAGGGAATAAATTGATCCCCGCATATTTATTTTCTTATGCACAAAAATAGGAAATAGAGTAGTACAAATGGATGGCATAAATTAAGTAGTATAAATTATTTTCATTCTAAATAAATCAAGATATCCCTTAATCAATCAAGGGGCTAATTGCAACATCAAGACGCATACAATTAAGGGTGAAAATTGATCCTGCATAGTCCAGAGGTTTGACGAAAGGGGTGGTGATCCTTTTTTGATAGAAGGAAAATATTTCTACCCAAAAACTAAAACTTTTTCACCAAAGCCTTCTACGTACCCATCCAGTGTACCCGCCGCATGGAGCACCCTCACGCGCACAACTACGGGAGAAAAATTGATACCCGCATATTTCTTTTCTTATGCACAAAATAGAAATAGAGTAGTATAAATGGATGGCCATAAATTAAGTAGTATAAATTCTTTCCATACTAAATAATATCCCTCAATCAATCAAGATATCCTTATGCACTTATTGTTGACTGGACCAAATAAAATAAAATATTTATTATTATGGAACTAGGATCTCTTTCCCATCTCACTAACACGCAAATCTCTCCCCTATGTAAAATTGCATGGTGCAATGGAATTTTGTTATTTATTTATGATATTTTTAGTAGCTGTTCGATGTAATCCAATTATTTTAAGTAACTTGACTTTAAACACGTGCCTATGGCATGTACATCTCCACTAGTATACAGCAAAAGCATGATCATTTAGGTGTTGCAGTGCTTCTATTGGTGATAATGGCAGTTCTGATTGTCTGCTCTAACCATTCTTTATAGGAGCTGCTATATACAACAAAAGGCACTTCCTATTTGTTCATATGTAGACATAGCTGGTAGTTTCTGTCCAAAAGCAATCCACTCCATATGTAGTTTTTAGATTCTACATCATGATATATCCTGAAAACCATTTGAAGAAAAATCAAATGAAATATAGTCAATCTAATGTTTTGAATTTAGAATAGGGATAAATTCTTTTGTATCTTTCATAAGAATTCTGACACCACAATTGCTTAATAAAATGACCATATCTTTCGTATACTAGTGATAATATCTAGGCTAGCTGGTGGACAGGTTAGGTGAACGTGCATACCTTACTGCTTGCTCTTCCCTTGTGAGCGTGTTCTTTTAGTTCGTTTCAAAAAGGTGTTGTCATCATCGCTATCATCATTGGAATCCTATAGGTAAATAAACAAATACTGAGTGATATATGGTTCGATATTTGCTATAGTTCATTGCACAGAAAGAAGTTACGACAAAATTCCTTTTGTTTGTATTGTCATTCTCAGCCCATGTCCTGAAAATCAATGTAAGATTCAAAGTTATACGAATTATAATGCTTTTCATTTCATATTTGTGATCATGGAAATATGTAGATTTGTTTGGGCATACCCAGTTTTGTTGATTTCCACATATTGTAATGAGGACATGACTCGTATGAATACAAACATAATAAGAACATATTTGGGGAGAGACATGGATGATGAGTATGTGATATGCTTATGTACAACCATTCGTGCTAAAGATAAGATGAGCTTATTCCTATATTATTTGTTTACTTATTTTGAGAATAGATTGCTACCTAAAAATATTATTATAATTAGGAATCATGGAGATGATGATGGAGTACTCAAAGGTAGGCATGGAGGGGGAGAGGACCAGCAAGGGACGTCCAACCCAAATTAGAGTTCTAAACAATATCAAATTCGAGTCCACCTCGGATTCCAGAACCTTACTTCAAAAAAACTGACGCCCTGATCACATACGGAGTTGGATTTGGACGTTCTATATATGGTTGGAACCAAAACTTCATACAGCTTCCAATGGCACCGGTTCCACCTCAAAATTCCTTCTGAGTCGACGGGAATCGTCGATACAAGTGGACATCCAGAATCTGTCAGGGTGCTGTGTCACCGTCTGTTAGGCTGTTGGCCCGTGTACCGTGTTGAAGCCCGTTAGGGTTGCGTCCAGAGGACTTGCATGCCCCTAACTCTTTTTTATTCATTAGCCATCACCACTTTAGGGTTTGGGTTTTGCTTAGATTAAATCTATCCTTGAACAGTGATGTCGTTCATCGGTTTGTGAGACTCCACCTCATAATCAAGTCTGTTTAATTGCATCTCCTATTTTTGCTTTTGTTTTTGATTGCGCTTGCAGGGATAAGCCTTCGTGACGAGGTTATTCGTGTGACACGGATGATAACCAACGGAGCAGTGGTATAGTGATTGCGGGGTTCTGTTCGTTCGGAGCCTTGGATCATCAACGTCGAGTTCTCCACCAATCAAGTTTACCGTACCTCTCGGAAGATCGGGATTCAACCTCCTACCATATTGGATATCTTCTGGTAGCTGGGACTCAAAAGATGAGTGCTGCAAATTAAACAGAAATATATGTGTTGTGCTTATATAGGGTCATATTAATAGAAGAAGATAAATGGATTTTTGTAACTCTAGTTTAGAGCATACTTGTATCTCCGATTTCTTTGTTGCTATAGGGACCAAAGGTGGTAAATTAGCAAGCTCGAAAGTTGAGGTTGAATTAGTACCGAGGTTTTCCTCCTTGTTGAATGCTGGTATATTAGCTTGTCTGCCAAACCTTTGTTTGATCATAAGGACTTCGAACGATGGATCTCTCTTTTGGATGCTCTTGTTGGACAAAACTCTGATAATGAAAGTGAAGTTTTGCCTGACCAATGAAGTTATCTCCGGTGGTGTTTCATTTTTACCAGAATCATTCAAGAGTTTGTCTACAGATTTTCCAATTAGCTGCAATGCTCTTTGCTGAAAAAGCATGAATTCCATACTGTAGGTGTTATCAGTTCCAATAAGAGGTATCTTGTACCTGAAAAAAAGTTATCAATATGTTTTATGTGATTTTTCTTTTTAATTAGCATTAAGTTTACAGCTAAATTAATCTTACTTGTACTCATATATTGTGCAAGGACATCCTGGCTTTGTGCACTCATAACTCTTTCCATTGAATCTTTGCCTTGAATTACAGATCTTGCAAGGGTGATAATACCAAGATTGCCTCTCTGCCAGACCAGTAATTGTAACTGTGCATTCATATCTTTGTCCCTAGTAACAAATATGAGATTTGTTGTTATCAACACTCTTAAAAATAAGTTTAATAAAAGTTAAAAAAATGTGAAAATACAAATGTGTGTTTATCTAAATTTGATATTACCAGTTTCACGAAAGGATCAATATCTTTAAGTTGTAGGTATGTGGTCTGCTCAATGTGTTTTTCGATATGATCTGCACTCTGAAGGTCGATTTTCTTTACAGCTTGATCAGGTATAGTTGGTAAGCTGCAGTTTAAAAATAATTAGTACATCCTAAAAGTTTGTTCTAAAATTTTGGAGGAATGCTATTGCATATTTCTGTACCTCTTTTGGAATACTTTGATTTCTGTATATCATTTTCATTGATGTACCATCGACATGCTGCTGTGCCACTTAGAAAATAAGAGCTTTCTTTTATGCATTTCATAGACCAATGTTGTAGACTAATTCTCCCTGAAATTCTAGAGCTCTTGGACCCCACAGTGATAGCTCGATCATATTTCCACTTTGTTTTATGAATCAAAAAGATAACAGGGTGAGTGGAAAGATATGCAAGTAAAATTAAATTATACAACTTGCAATTTAAATAGTATGTCAATGTACTTATAGAACTTAGGAAATCTCCTAGATGAATGATTCTCTTCCATTTTAAAGTTCCAGAGCTTGTTAGTACTCTTGCTGCATTTGACACAGCTAGAACTCTGCCAATGACATCTGTGTTGAACATAAGCATTTGTAAATGTTAGATTTGAAAAACCATCAGATAATCTGTAAGTTGTTGTGGAAAATATATACGGGTAAGGCAATAGCCGTTACCTAGAAATTTTTATGTGTTCCCTGTGTGTTGATATAGATTAGAAAAAGGCGTTAATGAGAATGTATATTTTGGAAAGTTTGATGGCTCATCTTGAAGTTGGGCGATATGTGTTCTTATGTTGAGCCTGATCATGTAAGGGCTTTCAACAGGCCTGTATCCTGATTTTGCATTGTGGATTGTTATCTTTGTCATATAAACAATTTTCCCTTCTTGTAGATTTGGTTGCAGCAGTGGTATTGCATCTGGTGGTATTTCAGCATACATTGAATAACCCTGCAGATAAAAATAGAGCAATGTAATTTTGATGTAATTGAGTTTATGTGTTTGGAGTAAAAAAGACAGTTGCAATATACAAGAGCCTAAGTCCGAACATGTAAAATCTGTTTTATTAGCAGGTCTCATCGGAGAATTAATTAGCAATGTTCTACAAGACCAGGGAATTTATTAGAAAAATAACATAGTTGGGCTACTGCAATGTTCATATTTTGAAAAAGAGGTAAAAAGGTTGAAAGAGTTTTTTACCTTTCGATCAATAAGCACAAGATCAAGGTGCCTAATCTCATTTTCCTCATCTCTTCCTCTAAACTCCCACATCCTTGAGACTCAACACATATGATGTAGTTCAATGGTCCTGGTTTTACATTTGCTAGAAAGATGACGGTCATCTGCATTTTTGTAAAGAGAAGCGTGAGTATAGAATATAGGCATTTGTTATTGTTAAATTGACTACTGCTATATGATCGCTACTAAAACCAAAACTTTTGATCTTTCTCCATGAGATATTAATGCCAAAATATTCAGTATGGACAACTCTCCCTCTCTGTCTCTCATTCAACTTGTCAACTGGAATTAAGGCAGAGATTAATTTGTACTCCTAGATCAACCTTTAGTGCATTCCATTTGACTTTTTTTTTTGCCCTTTGAGGTAGGGTAATTTTGGAAAAGAGAAGAGTGCGTACAAAGTATAGAGATTTGCTCATGTTAAATCAACTCTAATATTTCTCTGTAAACTATATTTTTTGTTGTTGTCCCACGTGTTCCATCTTCATTTTCCACTAATATTTTTAGTCCCCTTTTATTTGTTACACGTGATATAGCTACATACAACTGCCCATGTGTAAATACTGATTTCTTTAAGTATACTCCAACATTTGATAGAGTTTGTCGATTTAAAGTAAAGGGCCAGCAGCATCCTCTTGTTAAATTTATTCTTGGTATATGTGTTGTTTCTCCAACATGTGTCCCTGTTATTATAACCGCTTCTATTATGTTATCTCCTAATTTTGTTACTATTAGCCTTGTTCCATTACATAGCCCTATACTCTGGTTGAGATTTCTTAGAAGCATTATTGGGACACCTACTTTTAATATAAGTTTATGAGATGGAAAGTTGTTAGCATTTAGAGTGTTTAGATATCCTACAGGATATAGTATTTCTGCATCATTATCAGCACTGTAATAATCTCTTTCTGGATTGGGCACTAAGTTGATCATGTAGTTATTTATCTCATCTACTACCTCATTGGTGGTTCTTAATATAGCTCTCTGTTTTAGATACTCAGGTTCTTGAAAAATTTTATTAAAATCCGGATATGTGAATTTTACTAGTGCTTCAATTTTGTTACCTGTAGTCTGTATGAGTAGATCTTCAGGTATTTTAACTATTATTGTGTCTGAGTCATCTCCTATGTTACTTGTGTTTTTAATAGTTCCGTTGCCAATACCTAAAATCCAATTATTGAAGCTTGTTAATTCATTGTACTCTTTACTGTCTTTGTCTATTTTCTGTAATCTCATATTTTCAGTGAGGTTTATTATTGTAATATTTTCCAAAGGTATGAACTTATAATGGAAGCATTAATTATCTGTGATTTTGATCCACTCTTGATAACTGGCAATATTTGTTTTGGGTCTCCTCAAGAACCACCACTTTCCCCCCAAACGGTTTATCGGATAATTTATTATCTATTTCTGAAAGTATATCTCTTAATGATCTATCAAGAGCTTCAAAGCATTGCTTGTTTGTCATTAATGCTTCATCCCATATTATGAGACATGTTTCCATAAGTAGTTCGACGAGCTTGGTTCCACGCTTTATATTGCACGTGGATAACTCATCAATATATATTGGAATTTTAAACCTTGAATGAGCTGTACGACCATTTGGAAGTAATAGGGAAGCTACTCCTTATGATGCAACTGTTAAGACTATTTTCTTTTGTGCTCTTAGATATGATATAATTGTATTCCATAAGAAAGTTTTTCCAGTTCCTCCATGATCGGATATAAAGTAAAATTAAGGTTCTCTATATAGTACACTATTTATTATTCTGTGGAAACCTTTTTTTTGGTCCTTGTTTAATTTGTAGTACAATCTATTTGCCTCTTCTTGTAGGTATTCAAGATTATAATTTGTTTCTTCTTGAATTAGGTGGTTGCCTACTTCTGGATAGTGTTTTTTTTATTTTCTTGGCATGTTATATTTGTTTATGTTAGATCCATTTTTAGATATTATCTCTTCCAATTCTTCAAGCAATAAATCTTGTATCTGTATATAACTTGGCTGATGTTCAGTTGGGTAGTATTTCAAAGTTAATTTGTGTTCAATATCATCAGTCAATTTTTTCCAATTCTTTTCATAGAAATTGCGTTCATCCTTCAGGTTTCAAAATAGCAGCATTGTTATAAAAATATTATGTAATTGCGATGATGATGCCCAATTTGTAGCCTCTTCAAATGTGTTGTACCATTCATTATCATCGTTTAGTAATCCTCTTGCTGCACAAGCTTCTTTAAAGGTATCCAAGATAATACAGTTGTAGGTTCTTAAATCTTTATAATTTGTAGCTCCTTTTACTATCATTAGTAGCATACGCAAGTAAAAACGTTCTCCATCTGCTGGGTTAACATAGTACAGTCGCCCTATTTTGAATCCATGGTGCTGCTTTATCCATTTTTTGTTTTTATTATCCCATTTCCATCTTTTAGGAAAATCAAAATATGTAAGGTCTTTTGCTTCTTTGTATGGTGTTTATTAGCTTCAAACCTTTCGGTTAGCATAGTTTTTTTTTATTTTTGGGGCCCTTTATAATACTTTTTAGTTTTGCATCTTCTTTTAACCAAATTGTGTTCATCAATGGTAGGTGAACAGGTAATCTTTCAACAGGTGGCCAGTGGTAGTGTATTTCATAACCAAGTAATCGCCATAGTGCAGCTTGCTCAGATATGTATCTACAATCTCATTAATGTCTTTTGTTTCTTCCTTTATCGGTACATCTTCACCTTTTTTGATATGTTCAAAAATAATATTTGCTCTATCAGGTCTTTTGTTTACATATTTGCATAGATACTTTTGTTGACGTATTCTACATTTATATGGGCTTGATATTTCTTGAGCAAGTGCAAATTATGTGGGACAACCCATTTATTGTCTAAGTTATGGTTATCTCTACGTATATAAATACCAGTATCCTTGGTGATATTGGGTAAATCCTGTATCTGTGAAATTAGTTTCCTCTTGGAATTCTTTTGGATAAAATTTTGAGCATCTTCCTTTCTTCATGCATGGGCAATTATAGTTTTTATATCCACATGGCCCATGGATCATATGCTTAGCTATTAGTACATAACCTAAAGGATCTTTGGTAGGATCTGGTATTTCGGCAGATATCCACTTATCTACAATTTCGGGTGTTATTTCATTTCTATTTTTATCTAACCATACTAAGATATGAACATGTGGTAATCCTTTTTTTTAGAATTCTATTGAATATAATATTGCTAATATAGGACCAAAGATGGAACCTGAGTGTATATCATTTAGTAGCTGTTCAAGTTTCATATGGAAAACCCATATTATAATATTAGGTCTGTCGCTAGGTTGTTGTCCTTCTACAATTAATAATGTAATTTCAGGCTATTTTGGATTACATGTGAAGATTATAAATAGATCTGGAGGTCCATATACACAACATATTGCAATACCATCATGGTAATTTTGTAATACATAATGTCTGCATCCAGTATGACTGGAGGGTAAGAATACCCTTTTACCAATTTGTTGTGCATTATTTAATCCTTTTTCTATTGCATCAAATATTCCCTGAATGTAATCAAGTCTTAGTTTAGCTTGGTTTTTGGCAATAAACATTAGTCTATCTTCATCTTCCATTGCATGGACATCCACAATTACTTGTTTTGAGAGTCCACCATAGCATAAATAAGGGTTTGGTTGGTTAGGTCGGTAATGTACATGGTATTTAAAGAATTCATGCATAGTTACTGTAATTCTCTTTATTTTTTATTACAACTTGTTAGGTCTTCATAGTAATTTATAACAAGCTGGAATCCTCCCTCTCCGTGTGGAAATAATAATGAATATTGCAATGGCATATACGCTGGATGAAATATTGATATACGTTGTAGACCTTTTTTTCTATTACTAACAATAATATCTCTTTTGTAGTTTTCTAGACTTCAATCGCCTACTATTAACATTGCTAGTTCTTTGTGTGGCATTTCATATTGTACCAGGTCACCTTTATATGCTCCTACAATGCGGATACAATATCTATTCCTTTATGTTGCTCAAGTAGATCACGTGCATGGCGAAAGACTTTTACTAGTGGATTACAATTATCGGGCATTTTTTTAAGCCCTTTCACTATATCACGATTGATGCCATTTTGGTCAGGTTCTTCTTTGGTCAATGCTCGTAGTCTATTTTTGATCTCATTCTTAGTATCAAAAATATATAGTTCAGCAAACTTTGGTATTTTATCTGGTTGAGAAGTAATGATCCTATACAGTGTTGTATTTGACCATTTATTCGGAAGATATATGGTCCATCTCCTTGATTTATTTTCTTATCAATGTTACCCCCCATTGATGTAAAAGCAAACAAACTATTGTATTGTCTTATCTTTTGTAGGAAATATTTTGATAAACTATCTCCATTATAATTGAGCAACCTAAATAAGAACGCTAGTGGTTCTTTATATGGTGGTATCCTAATTTTTCCATATTTGCAAAAGTTAGAGTATAATATCTGTTTGTTATTATTTTTACTATCTTTCTTGTTTCGCTCTTCAAACCAAAATATTGCATTGCATTATCTGCAACTGTATTATGGCAATCCAAAGTATGATCTTTCATCGTACGATTCCTTTAAATATTTGATATATTCTGGTATAAAATATACCATACCATGTGGTAAAGATAAATATGAATGTATATGATCAATATTTAGACATCTTCGCTTTGCTACTGCATCATTCATTTCTATTTCACTATTTTCTTTATTCTTTTATTTTTTATCTTAAATTTTTTGTTGCCTTATGCATCTTCTTTTCTTGCTGCTTAGTTCACTATTTTCAATTTCTTCTATAGGTTTATGTATTTTTTATTTAACATTTTCAATATTTACTATGTTATTAAACCCGGATTGCTGGGTGCGTTAGAAAACTTAACAATATTAGTAATTGCAGCATAATACATTAATAAAACCTATTTTACAAAATTTAATCCACACTACATGAATTTTTGGGGGGGGGGGGATTACATAGCCACATTAAAGTACATCGAGAAGAACATATGAAAAAAAATTATAGCCATTTTTCGAAAATAGCAAATGCTTGTACATAATTTCAAGTTCATGAAAAATAACATTGAAAAAAGAAATTACATTCATTTTCCACAAAAGTCAGGATATGAAAAGTCAAAATCAATTATAGTAGTAGTCAAAATCAATTATATTTATTTGATAACCTAATATACTTCATCCTCACTGCATTACAATAAGGATATAAAAACGCTACTCGATCTTTTATGGACAATATAAATATATACATTTTGTTTAGAGCATACCTTTTGCTACGTGGTTATCTCTGGTCTTCATTTTTGTTTGCTCCTTTGTATTTTGCAGGCCTGTAGTGGGAGCACAATGTTTCATTACAAAGTGTACATTAAATATAATTTATTTTTGTAAGATTATAGTATATATTGTCTTCGAGATTATTTAACAAAATTTCTAGGAATGAGTCACAGCGATAACAATCTTTGAGTTTCTAACTATGTAAAGAATAAATTGTGCATAAAGTGTTAGAATATTGGATCTAATATCTACACTGTATACTTTATAAGTTCAGGTTGTAACTCATGATCACATTTTGTTTCAGTTATGATTAGAGAAACAATAGAGAAAAAAGAGATACTCCCATGGAAGCTACATGACAATTTAAATTAAAATAGATCAATTATGCTACATGTTTTTTAAGCTTTCACATGTTTGTAGCAGTGAAGTAGGTAGGAAGAGCATTGAACCAGGAATCTAAGAAAAGTGGTTTCAACATTTTTAGAGCAGCAGAAGAATTATTAAGTCATTAGTTCACCTTCACACAAACAAAGCATAAGTAAATTCCCAGTGAAGGCAACAAAACAAGTTTCTCAATTTTTTAGAGGTCTACATGATTTTCTATGTATTTCCCAAAGTTTCAGATATGCAATCAATAAAAAACTGAGCTAACACCCTACGTCTACTTGCCACTCGGCGACTCACTGTCCCTGACGAGCGGGCCCGGAGCCAAGGGGCCCAGCTGGGGTCAAGATGCGGCTAAGCCGGCTTTGACCGCGGAGGAGGACGCGCCGATGGCGCGACGTCGAGGAACGGCCAGGCCGGCCGGCACACGGAAGCAGCGGAACGGGTTGGGGGCTGCACGGTAACAAGCAACAGGCTCTGCGAGGGGCCTGTGAGCTTACCTGTAGGCTCGGTCATCAGGGAGTCGGGGCGAAGAGGGGGTACGATGAACGATGGCGCCGGCGATGAGAGAGCTCCGCCTATGGCCTTGCACGATGGGGAAAGGAGGGGGTTAGGGCCAAAACGGATCGCAGAGGGGGCAGCGATGCCGTGGGTGCGAGGAATTGCGGCGGCACTCACCGAGGACGGCGGATTTGGCGATGGACCATTGGAAGAAGGGTGGCGGTGGCAATGGAGATGGCCGGCACGCAGAACAGATCATGTTTTGCTAAGAGGATTCTTTTTTTTCTTAACGCTTGTTGATGAGACTGATGACTGCTTGGGTGCTGCAGGAAGACAGAAGGGTGGGCGACGCTAGGCACAAGCTACGCTGGTTATGGCTTTTATTTATTCCCTTCGCACGGAGAAGGAAGAGACATTCCGTCGGAAGGAGAAACGTCAGCACATAAAATGAAGAGACTGGAAGGCTGTGGAGCCTTGTACTAGCTGTAGCTAGATATACGATTCATTAGCTGGAGATCCGACGGACCAAAATAAGAGGCAACGTGGCTCAATGTTTGCTCGAAAATTTCACCGGAATAAGATCTTTAGAGAAGATATGTGGACTGTGGTTGTAGTGTTGTACCCTTTATATGCCATCACCGTACACCAGCAAGCATCGACTAAAACTTAATCTCAGTACTTAAACTTAATTACAAACTGAAGAAAATAAGTTGTATCCAAAAGAACCATGATCAAATTCTAAACTGGTAACCAGTGGAGCAATCTCAAGTGCGCGACTGTTGGAATATTTAGGCCCAATAGTGCACAGGCCCAACACGTAAATCCAAATAATTCCAATAAAATCTCAAAGACCCATTAGTGCAAAGGTGCATGGCAACAATTTAGTCCCACCTTGCTAGTGGAGGTGGAGGAAATCCAACTTAAATAGTTGGATGCTCTCCATGCTCTTGCAAGTGTGGGTGAGAGGAAGAAGTAAGAACACGCGCGCTCGCTCGCCTTGCCGGACTCGGGCAAAGGGCGCGCGCACGCGACGTGCGCGTGAATGGTCCGCCAAAAATCCGGTCCAATCCTTGCGGGAACGCGGCTTCCTTTGCAGATTTATTTTGCCACTTCGAATCTATTTCGGATATCACGCGCGGAATTTTGGGACTCGTAACCGACTTGGTTTTTGGGACTCCAAAAACTCTAGCGGTTCCTTCCTATGAATACGCACGGGTGCCGGATACAAAAGATACAGAACGCACAACGCGTCTCACGCCTCAGCCTGCCTGCTGCGCCTCATATGCTACTTCATCCCGTTCGTCGGCGTGCACCGGCGATCGGGAGAGTAGGTCTCCGGAACCTCGTCCTCAGCGATCCTGCACCGGGAGAGGGCGAATAAGGTTTTTGGGAAGCGCTCTGCGCGACTACTCGAATGCTTCCACATCACCGTCCTCTACGTCCTCATCGCTACGGCTCGTCTTCCTCCTCGTCAGTGGGGCGCGACTCGGCGTCGTCAAGCGTGCGGAGGTGCTGATCGTCACCGTCATCTTCTTTACCCGGTTATTCCGGTCAGCCTAGAGATGTACGGTTTTCTGTCCCTAACCACGTCTTTCATACCTAGTATGATCTGGTATGATCTGGTTATGGTTGATCTTGCTGCTGCAATATTTTATCTTGAATTGCTTGATCAGCATGTTTACATATGTTCGTTTTCTGTACGCACTTTTCGTCATGGTCATGTTTTATCTTCGGATTAATTTAAAACTGAAACTCTTATTTATTCCATCAATCCAAAAATCTTATTATAGGAATTTCAGTTTCATGGCTGGATTTGTTGATGCTCTGAGGCCCGAGAAGTTCTCTGGTGAGCACTTTAAGAGATGGCAAACGAGAGTGTTTCTGTGGCTCTCTGCCATGAACATGCTGTGGGTGTCCAAGGGCAAACCTGAGGGTTACCCCTAAGCAGGAGAAGGCTTTTACCGAGGCCAACACACTTTTTGTGGGCGCTATCATCGGTACACTTGTAGATCATCTACAGGATGTGTACCTTCATCATACAAACGCTAAAAAGTTGTGGGACACTCTGGAGGCCGACTATGGCGGCACAGATGCTGGCGCTGAGCTGTACATTATGGAGCAGTACCATGACTACAAGATGACCGATGGGAAATCTGTAGTCGAGTAGGCTCATGAGATACAGTGCATGGCCAAGGAGCTTGAGCACCTCAAGATCAACCTACCCAACAAGTTTGTGGCTGGTGGCATCATTGCCAAGTTGCCTCTTTCATGGAGGGATTTCGCCACTACTCTCAAACACAAGAGGATGGAGATATCAGTATCTGATCTGATAGCATCCCTTGATGTTGAGGAAAAAGCTCGGGCTAAGGATGGGCGATCTAAGGCTGCTGAGGGTCAGACTAGTGCTAACATGAAGCAGAAGTCTCACGGCAAAGGCAAGGGCAAGGGAAAATAGACCAAGCCGCAGCCTACCACTACTTTCAAGAAGAAGAAGTTCAAGGAAGGTCAAGACTGTTTTGTGTGTGGATCTACCGATCATTGGGCAAAGAAGTGCCCACACGGCAAAGGAAGGAAGCCTTCACCTGAGCAGAAGACTGCGAACACGATCACCATGGCTAGAGTGGAAACCAGTGGGTATAATTCTTTACCTTCGATTTTTTCAGTATTTCAATCTACTAGTTGGTGGCTTCGATTTTTTCATGTGTGTTCTGATGCTACCTTGTTTTCTTCTTACCAGACCGCTCGGGATTCTACAGTGATGATGGGCAATGGGTCGCATGCTACTGTTCGTGGTGTTGGCACGGTCGATCTGAAACTTACTTCAGGAAAGATCGTGCAGCTAAAGAACGTGCAGCATGTCCCTACTATCGGCAAGAATCTAGTTAGTGGCTCCCTTTTGTGTAGGGATGGTTTTAAAGTAGTGATTGAGTCCAATAAATTTGTCGTATCTAAGTGTGGACAATTTATCGGTAAAGGCTATTAGTGCGGAGGCTTGTTCCATTTTTCAGTTTCAGATTATTGTAATAAATCCATGAACTTAATTTCTGATGGTATAAATGAGAGCAATGCATCTGTTTGGCACTCGCGTTTATGTCATCTGAATTTTGGCTCTATGTTTCGACTTTCCACCATGAGTTTAATTTCGAATTTTCCCATAGTCAAAGGTTCTAAGTGCCATAGTTGTGTACAATCTAAGCAACCTCGAAAACCTCACAAGGTGGCAGAGAAGAGACATTTGGCACCTCTAGAACTCGTCCATTCAGATATCTGTGAGATGAATGGTATGTTAACAGAAGGTGGAAAAAGATATTTCATGACCTTGATTGACGATGCAACTAGATTTTGCTATGTATACTTGTTGAAAACGAAAGATAAGACTCTTAACTGCTTTAAAATCTATAAGGCTGAAGTAGAAACACAACTTGAGAAAAAAATCAAACGACTTAGGTCCGATCAATGAGGTGAGTATTTCTCTCTCTATTTTGACTTATTCTATGCGGAACATGGCATTATTCATGAGAGGACGCCTCCCTAGTCACCCGAATCAAACAGGGTTGCTGAAAGGAAGAATCGCACGTTGTCTGACTTGGTTAACGCCATGTTAGACACTGCTGGATTATCTAAGATATGGTGGGGGGAGGCAGTATTGACTGCATGTCATGTCCTAAATAGAGTTCCTATGAAGAATAAGGAAAAGACTCCTTACGAGGAGTGGATTGGGAGAAGACCTTAACTCTCTTACTTGCGTACATGGGGTTGTTTGGCCAAGGTGAATGTGCCAATCAACAAGAAGCGCAAGTTGGAATCTAAAACTGTGGATTGTATCCTTTTAGGTTATGCAAATCATAGCATTGCTTATAGATTTCTAGTAGTTAAATCTGAGGTGCCTGATATGCATGTAAATTCACTGCTGGAGTCTCGTGATGCTACATTCTTTGAGAATATTTTTTCTATGAAAGACTCGCATGTTATATCTTTATTACCTCTGAATGAAACAGTGAATACAACTCCTAAATCTGTTGAATTTTCTGAGCATGATAAACACACACTTGAATCAAATCATGAGGAGATTCACAGTGATGCTCCTAGGAGGAGCAAGAGGCAAAAGACTGCAAAGTCTTTTGGTGATGATTTCACTATTTATCTCATAGATGATGCTCCCAAAACAATCACTGAGGCATTCTTATCTCCCGATGCGGATGATTGGAAAGAAGTTGTCCGTAGCGAGATGGACTCCATTCTCTCCAATGGAACTTGGGAGCTGGTCGAAAGACCGTATGGTTGCAAACCTGTGGGTTGCAAGTGGGTGTTCAAGAAGAAGCTTAAGCCTGATGGTACTATTGATAAGTATAAGGCTCATCTTGTGGCTAAGGGTTACACCCAGAAAGAAGGCGAAGATTTCTTTGATACTTACTCATCTGTTGCGAGATTGACCACTATTCGTGTTCTACTCTCCCTAGCTGCCTCGCATGGTCTTCTCATCCATCAGATGGGTGTTAAGACAGCTTTCCTGAATGGAGAGTTAGAAGAGAAAATCTACATGACACAGCCCGATAGTTTTGTAGTAGAGGGTCATGAGGACAAGGTGTGCAAGTTGTATAAATTTTTATATGGCCTGAAGCAAGTACCTAAGTAATGGCATGAGAAATTCAACTCGACACTCATATCAGCAGGCTTTAGTGTCAATGAGACTGATCGATGTGTGTATTACCGCTATGGTGGGGGTCAAGGAGTTATATTGTGTTTGTATGTCGATGATATACTGATCTTTGGCACTAGTCTTGATTTAATCAACGAGGTCAAGATATTCTTGCGTCAAAGCTTTGATATGAAAGATCTTGGTGAGGCTGATGTTATTCTCAACATCAAGCTGATCAAGGGAGAGAATGGGATTACTCTTTCGCAATCCCATTATCTAGAGAAAATGTTGAATCGGTTTGGCTATAAGGATAGCAAATCTAGTCCAACTCTTTATGATCCGAGCTTGATCCTTCGAAAGAACAGAAGAATTGGCAGAGACCAATTGAGATATTCACAAATGATTGACTCACTCATGTATCTTGCGAGTGCAACGAGGCCTGACATCTCTTTTGCTGTTAGCAAGTTGGGCCGGTTTACTAGTAATCCGGGAGATGATCATTGGCGTGCGCTTGAGCGTGTAATGCACTACTTGGTGGGTACTATGGAATGCGGGATTCACTATTCCGGTTTTCCTGCAGTACTGGAAGGATACAGTGATGCTAATTGGATATCGGATCGAGATGAGCTGGATGCCACTAGTGGATACGTTTTCACTCTTTGCGGTGCTGCTGTTTCATGGAGATCATGCAAACAGATGATACTGACGAGGTCTACTATGGAGGCAGAACTCACAGCACTAGATACAGCTACAGTGAAAGCCGATTGGCTTCGTGAGCTCTTGATGGACTTGCCTATTGTCGAGAAACCATTGCCGGCAATAATGATGAACTGTGACAATCAAACGATGATTGCCAAAATAGACAGTTCAAAGGACAATATAAAATCTTCAAGACATATCAAGAGACGGTTAAAATCAGTCAGAAAATTGAGAAACTCTGGAGTTATCACTGTGGGTTATGTCCACATTGAGAAAAAATCTGGCTGATCCGTTCACCAAGGTACTGTCACGCAAGGTGATAGACAATGCATCCAAGGAGATGGGTTTGAGACCCGTATAAGTTATTCCCTAATGGTAACCCAACCTATATGATCGGAGATCCTGTGAATTAGGATCTAGGAAGAACAAGCTAGAGGTTAGCATAAGAGTAATATTTTATAGTCACTTGAGAAGGATGCAATACTCTCGATTACTGCATGGTAGGTTGGCATTAGCCTTAATATATTCTGTTGGCTTTAATTAGCAAAGATGTTATCCTGCAGAATATTCTTGAAAGAATACACCTATGTGAGCCCGACTGTTGGACGGTCGCAGTCTGTGAGATTCGGCTGATCTCTATTAAGCTCATGAAGAGACCAGAAAGTACGACCTATATGCTCCAACCGCGAAGTAGCCTACTGGAGGTTAAGTATCAGTTTGACTATAAGTGAAACTCATTTGCACAAAACTTCCAATTCAAGGCTTAGTCCATTGTTCAAGTTGTAAATGAGTGTAACTTGTTGTTCTAGATGAAAGTTCAACTTAACAGTCCATTGAAACACTGGTATATCAAACAACAATGGGTTGAGGCAAAATCATAATGAGACTTTGAGATCTAGTGGGGGATTATTGGAATATATGGGCCCAATAGTGCAAAGGCCCACCATGTCAATCCAAATAATTCCAATAAAATCTCAAAGGTCCATTAGTTCAAAGGTGCATGGCAATAATTTAGTCCCACCTTACTAGTGGAGGTGGAGGAAATCTAACTTAAATAGTTGGATGCTCTCCATGCTCTTGCAAATGTGGATGAGAGAAAGAAGGAAGAACACGCGCGCGCTCGCTCGCCTCGCCTCGCCTCGCCGGGCCGGGGCTGGGGCTCGGGCTCGGGCTCGGGCAAACGGCGTGCGCACGCGACGTGCGCGTGAATGGTCCGCCAAAAATCCGGTCCAATCCTCGCGGGAACGCGGCTTCCTTTTGCAGATTTGTTTTGCCACTTCGAATCTGTTCCGGATATCACACGCGGAATTTTAGGACTAGTAACCGACTTGATTTTTGGGACGCCAAAAACCCTAGCGGTTCCTTTCTAGAAATACGTATGGGTGCCGGATACAGAAGATACAGAATGCACAACGCGCCTCACGCCTCAGCCTGCCTGCTGCGCCACCGCGTAATACTTCATCCCGTTCGTCGGCGTGCACCGGCGATCGGGAGAGCAGGTCTCCGGAACCTCGTCCTTAGCGATCCTGCACCGGGAGAGGGCGAATAAGGTTTTTAGGAAGCGCTCTGCACGACTGCTCGAACGCTTCCACATCGTCGTCCTCTACGTCCTCGTCGCCACGGCTCGTCTTACTCCTCGTTAGTGGGGCACGACTCGGCGTCGTCAAGCGTGCGGAGGTGCTGATCGTCGCCGTCATCTTCTTTATCCGTTTATTCTGGTCAGCCTAGAGACGTACGGTTTTCTGTCCCTAACTACATCTTTCATACCTATTATGATCTGGTTAGGGTTGGTCTTGCTGCTGCAATATTTTATCATGAATCGCTTGATCAGCATGTTTACATATGTTCGTTTTCTGTATGCACATTTCGTTATGATCATATTTTATCTTCGGATTAATTTAAAACTGAAACTCTTATTTATTCCATCAGCGACTGCACGTAACTTCTTCAGAAATATTATGCTCTGACCAAAATTACACTATACGCATACCGATATATAGCCAGACTATGCTTTTGGGCTCAAGTGCTCTGTGACCGCCGGCGGCGAACTGGAGCTGGACGTCCCTGTCGCCGTGGCGTGGCTCGTCGTCGAGGCGTACGGCATGGACCCGACAGAGTCGGTGGTGTCGCTGAACTGCATGGTGGAAGCACCGAACGGCTGCAGGTACACGGCGACCGGCATCTTGGGCGGCAGCAGCGGCATCCTGAACTTCCTTGACCGCAGCGCCTCGGCGGCCTGCCTGATCCCCGGCCGCATCTTTGGGTCCGGGTGCGCGCACCAGAGCCCGACGGCGACCACGCGCTCCACCTCCCACGGGTCAAAGGCTCCGCCGAGCCGCTCGTCGGCGGCGCCGAGCGCCGTGCCGCGGCCGTGCATGTCCCACGCCCACTCCACCAGCCGGAACACCTGCCCGTCCTTCCCCTCGCCGGCGCTGGGGGCCGCCATGGGCCGCCGCCCGCAGGCGATCTCAAGCATCACGATGCCGAAGCTGTACATGTCGGACTCGGCTGACGCCTTGCCGGTGATGACGCACTCCGGGTCCAGGTAGCCCGGCGTGCCGGCGACGGCGGTCATCGTCTGCAGGCTCATGCCATGGTCGATGAGCCGCGCAAGGCCGAAGTCGCCGAGCTTGGCGTTGAAGGAGTCGTCCAGCATGATGTTGCTCGGCTTGATGTCGCCGTGGACGACGCACTGGTCCCACTCCTGGTGGAGGTACAGCACGGCGGAAGACAACCCAAGAATTATCTGGTATCTGAAAAATTCAGAATTGAGGTCGAATTCAGTGCATCATAATGTTTTGATTTGATTAGACGAAACTCTAATTTTCCATAAAAAATATTTAAAGAGTGGAGGAGTGGAACTCAAACTGAATTCTGCCGAATAGATTAGGGAAAACATTGATCAACATCGTAGAACTCGAATTAAACCAACACTCTGAGCAATGTTTAGCTTTTCCGTAGTAAGAGGCCAACAAGTTATATACTCTTCCAAAGTTCGCACTACAAAATCTTGAGGACACTGCATACTCTGCTCTGCCAGAGTTTGAAGGTTTGGGAAACAGAGTATGTGAGCTCTTCGTTTAATTCAAGGTAAAGCAAACATCCATCAGAATAGTACTCGGATGTTATGTCGAAGCAGCTGTGATAGCCACCCCCACCCTCCCACTCTCTTTCCGTCATGCTGCTCTTCACAAGCCCAACTTTCTATTTCCATCCAAATAAACTCGACCCTTTTCCGAACCCTAGTTTGGCCTAAGAACAAGATGTGAAAATTAACTATTGTGGCAAAAACACGATAACAAATTAGTGCATGCTTTGTTGCATAGCAGGTTTTATTTTTTTCTTTATGGGTTTGTTTGACGTGTTGCAATTGCCTTTTAGGCCTGTTTGAGTTAACTAGTGGGCAAAATAACATGATATAACAGGGCAATATATCCATACTAAAATTGTTATAACAATGTGATTAGTCACTCCCTCAGTGTCACACTACACATTCTTGAAGGATACTGTAAACTCTGTTCTCGCACATTCAAGGTTTGAGAAACAGAGCAACTGAGCCAGTTAAGCTAGTTTAACTCAACAAATAATTTAAAAACAACCATATCCACAAATCACATATAAAATGATGGCTAAACCTTTACACATTCTTGGATTAGGTTCCCTAATTGTTGCACACCTCTTTTATACATGTATAAAAGGCAAATAAAAAGTTGAAAGAGTTATAAACTTTTGAGTAATTTCACAAATTATTGCATCATATTTATTAGAAATAGGGGTGACAATAAATAAATTAAGGAATGACAAACTGGAAAAATGAAAAGGTTTTGGTGGCTGCGCCGGCGCTATCTTAAGGTAAACTGTGACGCATTAGATCTGACGTTTCCACTTTGTGCTTTTGAGGGAGTGTTGATCTGCCAATTTTTCTTCGGCGAGTCTAAATCAGCATTTGATTATGGGCTAACCCAGGACAGAAAAATTTAGACCCTGACAAACTAAGCGTGCGACCGGCGGATCGCTACGTGCACGCATACTGCATCGTCCAAGTTCAAGTCAACTGGTTTGTCGGGAGTGAAGAATGTAGGGCCATGACGACAAACTAAGAATGTGACCGTCAGATAGATACATGCATGCGCATACCTCGTCGGCCATGTCAGCGTCATCTCCGTGCTGTAGAGGTGGCCATCGAGGCTGCCATTGCTGACCAGCTCGTAGACCAGCAGCAGCCGCCTCCGGCCGTGGCACCAGCCGATGAGCTGCACCAGGTTCCGGTGGCGCAGCCGGCTGATGACGGTCACCTCGGACCGGTACTCCTTCCTCCCCTCCATGGACGCGCCCCGAGAGAACACCTTGATGGCGACGTCGCGGCCGGGCTCCTTCAGGTGGCCACGGTACACCGCCCCGGACCCGCCCTGACCCAGCTTCCCCTCCACCGCGAAGTCCTTCGTGGCCGCCGCGAGTTGCGCGTAGGGGATGGGGCGGGGCCCCGTGCTGGACTCGAAGTCGCCGTCGTCGACGGCGTCGAGGGAGTCGTCGCCGTCCGTGGTCAGCTTCTCTTCGTCGTACGGTTGCTTGCCCCTTCGCCGAACTAGTAACACCGCGACGGCGGCGCCGAGTAGGAGCACCAGCAAGGCAGCTGCGGCCACCCCGGCGCCGAGCTCTATGGTGCTCTTATTGGAGGAGGAGGAAGCAGCTAAGGAGGTGCTGTTCTTGGTTGGCAGCGTCGAGAGGAAGGAGAACGAGAGCACGGTGTGATTGCTGGCGTACGCGTCCCCGGTCGCTGCCGAGAAGCCGACGGCAACATGCTCGGGTAGCAAGCTTGGCAAGTCCACGGTCGCTGCGGCGGTGTAAATGTCACTTCCGACAATCAGGGCAACGTCCAGCCGCCTCGTGCTGTTGTCGTACACGACCGTCGCGGACATCACGCCGGCGTCGACGAGGCTGCCGTCAGGCAAGACCTTATAGTCGCCGCGGGAGTCCATGCTGTTCACGTCGACGCCGATGTGTCGGCTGCTCGGGTCCCAGGGGTCCTGGTGGGTGTCGAACTCCACGGCGACGAACCTCGCGTCGCCGGACGCGTTAATCGTCGCGTAGTTGCCCTTCTGGTTCTCGTCGAAGAGGCCGAGGCAGCCGTCGTAGGACTCCTGCGGCAGGTCCGGCGTGTACGGCGCGAGGAAGAACGTCATGCCGTGCCCGACGCCGGCAACGCCCTTGCCGGCGGGCACGGACTGGATGCTGAAGGTGAAGTTCGCGGCGAAGCTGGCAGACTTGCCGGTGGCGCCGTCCCAGAGCTGCATCGGCTGCTTGTGCCACGCCCGGCCCCTGGCACGCGCTGCGAACTCGTCGCCGAGGAGCTCCAGCCTGCCGTCTTTGATCCTCGCGTCGGCCTCCGGCTTGAAGTCATCGGGGTTGAAGGCGCTGTAGCTGAAGGAGAGAGAACTGGCACGAGGGACGTGCAGTGACACGGCCAAGCAGAAGAAGAGCAGAAGCAGCTGATGAGCTCTGCTGCTTGAGCTTGGGCACAAGTTTTTCACGGCCATGGAAGCTACTGGGGTGTGTGTTCGTTGATTGCACTGTCACAACAAAATATACGACATAGTAGCTCAGTTTTTGTGTGAGGTAAAAAACGATCACCATGCCTCAATATAGTACTCAAATTCAGAATCCAACGACAAGGATGGATATATATGAGGTTGAACGTTTTCTTCAAGTGGGTCCTACGTGAAGGAGGTTCACAGAATAGTAGTCAGATATTTGGTGAGCACATGCTGTCGACTAAACCTATTTATTTCTTCACCAGGTCCATGCCTATGCGTTGCTATGGGTAAAACAAATTTCCTCAACAAGCATCAATTTCCATCATATAATTATAACAATTTGTAGCAAAACTTTACAAATCATTATCATTAAAAAAGGTTATCTACTCAGCAATTTTGATAGGAACCAATTTTTCTACTGGATCTAAGTAATCAATGACTCAACTTTATCATCTTCCTCTCATCCTACGCATTTGCCACCACTCGATCCAATTATCCGAGGGCGCAACCTCATTGTCTTCCTCTTGCCCAACTGCTATTCTACTTTTACCACCCAGTCGGTGGCAAAGATCTGCGCTGGTGTGCCGCTAGAAGCAGCCTCCTTGCCGCTGACATCTCCGTCGGCACCCCCATCCTGGTACTGGCCAAACAATGGTTCCCTGCTGAAGAATGGCTCAACTTGTAAAAAGTAAAAAAGAAATGTTGAATGAGAGTACGCATTTGAAACAAAACTCATAACCAGTTAAGGAATGCAACAATTCATGCAAAAGATATCAATATAAAACAACAGCTTAGGATAAGATGCATCATCAGACTACAATAGACCTTCAGTAAATCCTAATACAGATTATATACTTATTTTAGTTCTCACACCAGCACCAATAAATTTTTTTATCCAGAAAGAGAATTGGTCATGGATTGCATTTTCAGATTCCCTACCTATGCGATTAAATAATAATGATGATTTGAATAAAATCACGATCCCACACTAATTTATTTCAGATAGTATATTTCACGACCATACCTCCAGCTTCTTTTGTTCAGAAACTTATAGCTCTTTTGTTAAGCTTTTGTGCAGAAACTTGCAACAAACATCATCTCTTTAGATTGTACCTGCTAAGCTTCTATAAAACATTTTTATTCATATTATTGCAACTTCATGCAGAGAGTCCTAAAACCACAAAAATTTAACACATGAGAAGGAATAATGAGACATTAGTCATACATGTGTAGAACTTTTGTTCAGGATAACCTCTAGGCTCTCACATGCTTTAGATTAGACACAGAGAACCCATAATAAAATGAGTTTGGGTATTGCAATAGCTTCAGAATACGTCAAAGATCAAAGTCACATTTCATATCCATCTATTTGGGGAAAATTAGAGCAACGTTAAATATCTGCATTGAGTTATACATTTCAGCATAAAAATCTAATGCTTTTTCCATCATATGGCATATCCCACGTTTCTGCATTCAAAAATATGAATTAATCAACCAAAACGTATATAGAGAAGGGGATAGTGTAGTTGAAAGCTGCAGGCAATGCATATGATAGGTGTTAAAACAAATTTCAGAACATTAGTACATTAATTTCATTAACTTATTCAGAACAAGTATAGTCAGTTAGTTACATCATTAAATTCAGATTGTTTTTTACCAACTGGTTCAAAGTTGTGAAATTTAGAGCTCACAGATACTGGCCAGATCGGGCAGAGGTAGTTGTCCACATCAAGCTGCTCAAACCGCTTCTTCACTTTAGGACAGCCATGTCACCGTAGCCTGGTTCAGGAATTAAAGCGCCCTCAGGGCAAGGTGTTGATCATGGTAAATACACTGAAATTTTTCACATTGTCAAAACATGAAGTGACACTATGACACATATGATCTGTTAGTGTCTACAATTTAAGGTTCGGGGTACATAAAACCCTCAGAAATCAGAAAATAAATATTGAGATAACTGGAGAGCTGGCATGCTTTTGTCTGCTCACATAGTTACCACAAGCCATTGCCTTCCATTGACCCCAATTGGCCATGTCCTGTGAAATTGATAGAAGTCAAGAGTACACTTAGAGCTCCCCATGCACTTTACCGAGCTTCAGTGTGCATTTGTTTGAGACAATGAATGTCACGACCCAAAATGTAAAAGCACAAGATAAAAATTTAAAACATCATCATGAGCATCATCCAAGCATCAAGGAGCATCATATGCACTTAATTACATCATGAGCATCCATTTTCTTGTATGACTTATGTGTAAGTTGTGAAGCAAGTTCAAATTCTGCTATGTGACTGTGCCCCCAAAGATTTTATTCAAATACTAGAATTCAAATGGTGATTTGTAGATATTTTTCCTCAATTTTTGGATGTCTCTGTCGAGCCATAAAATTCTTGGAAAGTTTGAAAACTGCAATGTTGTTTGAATTTTTGTGAACAATCCATAATAAATTTTTGAGCTCTAGCGGTTGCTTTGTGTTCTTGATAGTTTAATCTTGCTTCATTTAAAAATTGGTGAATTTTGGAGCCCAGGAAATGTATATTTTTTATTTTTCAAGTTGAACCGTTGCCTTTCTTTCTTTCTCCCGGCCCCACCTGCCTCCTCTCCCTCTCCCGCGCGCTCGGGCCCACGCATCAGCCTCCCCCTCCGCGCCTCCCGCGCCTCTGCACCCGCCCGTTGGGCACCCGCGCGGCACGGCACGCCGGCGGCCGCTGGCTCGTCCAGTGTGGCCGCCGCCGCCCCTTTGTTTCCCGCGCGCCGCTCTCTCTCCCCTCCCCACTTCAAACCGCACCCCTTCTCCTTCCCTCGGCCCGAACCCTAAAGCCCCGCACGCCTCCGCCTCTTCCGCTCCCTCCGCTCCGAGCCGCCCGCTGCCGCAATCCCCCGCCGTCGCTCCACCTCCGCCCGATTCCCAGCGCGCGAAGCTTCCCCTCCACCTACTCACTCGACCCCGGCCCTCAATCGCCCCTTTCCTTCGCCGCCACCGCTCCCCGACGCGCGCCCCCGTCCGCCGCCGCCGCTCTCCGCCATCCTGTTCTCTGCCGCCCCGCCTCGCTCGTCCGCGCTGCGGGTGAGCGCCCCCTCCGCGCTGCGCTGCCCGCGCGCGCTCCGCCTGTGCGCGTTCGCGCCCGTGGGCTGCGGCCCCGTGCCGGCCGCCGCGACGTCGCGCACGCGCGTTCGCGTGCGGGCCGGGCCACGGCGCGCCCTGGCCGCGTCCGCGGCGAGTCAAGGCCGTGGCTGGCCTTGACTCGGCCCCGTTCCCTCCCCGAGCCCACCTGTCGGTGCCTGTTGGGTGCCGGCCCGTGTGGATCTTGCGCTGCCGCCTCGTTTCCCTTTGTGTCATTTCATGTTGATTCTTGTAAATTGCATAGCAACTGTTGTAGGTCTCCAAAATTTGTGAAATTTGTGTTGTTTGACTCCTCTGTAATAGATCTACTTAGATAACTTAAGTTTAGACATGTTAAAGCTCTGTAAACTTAGTTATAAATTATTCTTTCTAGACCTAGTTAAATGCTTAACTTATTTTGTGGTGCCCTAAAAATGTCAAACTAAATATTGTTGTATTCCTTGTGAAATGCTCTATCTCATGGTCCAGCTTATGTAGTTGTTCCTGTACTGTTTGATAGGTTTTTAATGTATTTTTGGTTTTGCTGCCTGCAAACTTGTAAAATGAATAAATTTTGACAGAAAATTAATAAAATGATAAAACCACTTCTATTACTTTTGTTATCATGTCCTCTGTCTCCAGTAATTCTTTGAGAATTTATAGAGATGCTTTGGGTATCTTTTAAGATTTAACTTTAGTTTAGCTGCTGAAAGTTATAAATAACATAAGTAATTCCACAAATATGCTCTTGATGCAATTTCAACTCTCATGAGTTTATTTTGAGATTCCCTGTGTGCCTAAATTAAACCATGATTTATGCTTGTAGATGTCTTGCTAAGCGAAGTTCGCCTCGGTCCTAGTATTAAAATTAGTAATCGAGCTTGTGGTGCCATGGTGGTTTTGCTTTCGCGTTGATGTGACATTTTTCTTCTATTACCATGTCATTGCATATCATCTCATTTTTACATCATTGGCATCATCCTAATGCATACATCTTATTCATGCATTATAGTGACCGAGACGCCAGAGGACGCACCCGTTGAGCCCACCGAGTTCGTTGAGACCGAGCCGGGAGCCAAGTGTGTTGTTGAGCAAGAAGAGAACCAAGGCAAGCAGCTAAGCATGATTCCTTGACCTACTTAACTTGCTTAAATTTAGTTATTTCACTTGGGGTATCTATATTTATGTTAAATATTTATCTATTGCATCGTTGGTCCTATTTTCATGCAATGTCCTCTCTTGATTTTGTATATCCATGCCCTTGGCACACGTAGCTAGTTGCAACCAAATTAACTAAATGCTTAGTCGTGCCTAGAGTTGGTAGATATCTTGTAGGGAAAATTGGAATAGGATCACTTGTTTCACCCACTTTTTTTTATCTTAAACATGTTGTCCGGTGTTGGGTTGTTGGTTTGGATCGGTCTAGTTGGAAGTGTGATTTTGAGGTTTGAGCGGAAGGTAGGGCCTAGAGAAAGGAGTCTCAGAGGTTTAGTCCACTTGAACCGATTAAGGACCGTCCGTGGATGACCTTGGAAATTGAGCACTTATCGTACTACCACATATCCATTCATGGGGTGGATAAACCGATTACCCTCTAGTTCTAATCGTTGATGCACGGTCCTAGATGCGTGGCCGTAGGGCTTTGTAGAGAGGCTTAGGGGTGTCCCCGGTGGACCTAGGTGACTCTCCGCGCAAGCTAGGCGTGATGTTCAACGGTTACAACTTGTCGGGAAAGGTTGATGCGAGTACCCCCTCACCCCACGTGATCGGTTGGGTGAGTCGCATGGTCCTTGTGTCGTGTGGGTAAAGTTGTACACCCTTGCAAGGTTAATGAATCAATTCGAATTGCCGCGCTCTCGGTTATGAGCAAGCTCTTTATCCTACGAAATCTTCGTAGAAGTCTTGGTCGAATGGTTGGTGGCATGTTACGTTCCCTTTTGTTGATGCTTAGGATTTGAGTTATCTAATCAACTAAAATTTGAGGTGGGTTGGGCAAGTTAATTAAAATGCTAGGAGGCTAGATGGTGGAATTAGGGAGCTCATGCTTATTTAATTTACTTAACCCTAAAGCCTTTTTGTGAGCCTTCATATGCATTTTCCTTGATCTATTTATTCGCGTAAGTCTTGCGAGTACCTTTGTACTCATGTTGCTTTGTTATACTAAGTTGCAGGTGAGCCGGAAGTGGTGTTTGGCCATTTCTACCCCGCCGAACCCGGCGCGGGCGAGGAATAGGCCAATATGGTCAATGGTGTTCTTGAGCAAGACGCCATTAATATTATCTATCATTATATTTTCCGCTGCGTATCGTATTTGGGATTATCATGATAAACATTAAACTTTGTGGTTCTTATCTCTTCTATGTTATTGTGAGCCTGAGGCTTGTATCCCTTATTGAACTTTAAATTTCAGATTTGGAACCTTCCCTTATGTCAATGTTGTAATGGTTAATGGCTTAACTTTATATTAAAATTTGCTCCTTGTGGATCCATGGTGATGTATGAGCTTGTGACGGTATGTGCATATGCGTGATCTTGGGCATATGTTGGAGCACATACCGGGACTACCGGGTTTAATATTATTTTCGGCGAAAAGTTAAGTTGGTTCTTGGGAATTTAGATGTGGGTTAACCCGTGGCGCGCCATTGGTGCGAGCGCGAGTTAACTCTCATCTTCTTGATAAGGACCGATGGTTTCGCTTAAAATGATATTAAATTGGGCGATTCTCACAATGAAGAAAGAGACATTTCAGGATAGAGAGAAGCCCCAAGCATCACATAGCTTCCCTATAAACCTGAAAGGAAAGAAATAAACCAGTAATCACTTCTTTTCTAGTTTGAACATCTTACTAATACATCTTCAGCTTGCAGGCAGTCTAGGCACCAAACAACACTCTTCATACTTCTTTTGATGAATCCTGTCATACGAATCGAGTCAGAAACTCAAGTGAACAATAAGGGGGATAAGAAACTCACTTCACAGCTCAGTTACTTTTCTCACGAAATGCAAAGATGTTGACTGAAAGCAAAGTGACGCAACAGAGAAATGCGACAGATATTATTAGAATTGAAGAAAATCATAATTGAAATATACTCCAAGAGGAAAAATCAAACCGCAAACTATACAGATATTGTACAAGTTGTATGAACAAGTTCCAAGAGGATTCTACATGAGCCAACCACCAGTTGTAGCTCGCTCTTTGGCATTGGCTGATGACAGGTGACAGTCTACAACATTCATGATGATTGATAAGATAAGATAAGATATATTGTTTCAAGCATAAGCTCCAATTTACTGTCCAATCGATGGGGATGGCGCACATTCCGGTAGTGATCCCGGGCTGATTGACTATGTAGTAAGTGAGATGGCTCCTAGCCTCCTACTGGAACACAAACATGTAATGCATTTTAGGATGCTAATTGTGCTGCAAAAATACACAGAAGACATTAGGTAGAAATGCTCATCTTCAGAGCTTTAGAGTAAGGAATAGATAATCTGTTTATTTTAGAAAGCATGAAACTAAATACGTTTCAGATAATGTAATCTGATAAATGGGAACAGATAGATATGCTAATCAATTCAGGAACCATAACCTGTGAAGCAAAACCAAATAGGACATGCTAATCAGTTCAGGAACCATAACCTGAGAAGCAAAACAACAAACATGTAGAGGGCATTGTGCTTTGTGCCCACCTTCTCACACGTGCAGGAACGATGTCATCATGGAAGACTATCCTGCAGGTGCTCATGTGATGAGAAAAGCAGCCATCCTGCCTAGTGGGATGCGGCTCCACGCACGCTGCCGATGTACTGCATTTGTCGATGGGCAGGGAGAGTGGATTGTCGTGGGGGGAATTGGGGCAAGGCCAGAGCGCTGGCGGCAGTGGCGGAGCTCGGCAAGGGACAGGGCGGGTCGACGGCGAGGGGGTCAACATTGCAGCGGCAGCGCGGCGGGACGGCAACGGCCGGTCGTCGCAGCCGTTAGGTCTTCGAGCGCTCCGGACAGGGCGCGAGGATGGAAGAAGATTGGATCGGAGTCGTGGGTCGTAAGGGAGTAAAGGATGGGCGGACAATGTGAGAATCCAAAATCATATTCAACCCACGATGATCATATTCAACCCACGACCCACGATGACATCGTTGCTGCACGTGTGAGGAACGATGCACATTCAACCGTTTATGAAAATGATATGAACAAAATCATATTGAAAATATTCGTGTAAGATATAGTTTTATTTTGTTCAAGGTACATGCTTCAATAAAATTTGTAGTTTGATACCTTCTCTACATTCATGCATAAGTGAAATCTAAGGCCTTCAATGCAAGTGCATGCTATAGGGGTGCTCATCAGAAAAATAAATATGCTTTCTCTTGTTATTGCAAAATTGCTAGTGTGTTGCAACAACACTGATACCCGGTCCTGAAATATAATGGATTATGAATTTGTACTAATTCAAACTATTCTAGTTAGGCCAAATTCATAGAAAATAATAATAATTACGATATCAAATGAGCATAATTAGATACATTATGAAATACATATTATGTAGTAGATATTAATATTCTTCTCTACAAAATTTGATCAAACTTCCAATAATTTAATTTACGATAAACTTGGGATCCCTGTATTTTAGGATGAAAGTAATAGAACCAATGAAGCATTCATGCCGTTAAAGAAGATTGGGATATGGAATCAAACTGAGTTGTCAAATATTGAGGTTGATGAAAATTCACCAAAGATGCCTGCCGATGAATATGTTACTAAGAAAATAGAACCATCGAATACTAGAATAAATCTAGAAAAATATGGACACTCATGCTGAGCCGAATAATAAACTCACCTGTATGCACTCATGCATACATAGTGCACCGTCGACATACCCGCATCTCCACAAGGGTGCTTATAATCTTGTGGTATCGACACCAATTATTAGCAGTACAACTTGCGTGTGCATCTTGAAATAATTCGCACATAATGCAGCCATCTAAGAGCCCATAATGAAATACTTGTCTTAGAGAAGAGTTAGCTTTCATGGACGAGCAGACGGCTGATCATGACTAAATAGTTTTACTCCCTTCAAGCACTCACAGGTACCCTAGGCTCCCGGACAATGCCCTCACTGTCAAATATGTAACTCTACGAGTATTTCTTTTTATATTTAAACTCTGGCAAATGGACTAGCACTACCAGATTCAGGCCCTTTGCCGAGTGTCTAGGACACTCGGCAAAGCCCCAATTACACTCGGCAAATGATTTGCCGAGTATAACACTCGGCAAAGGGCACTCGCCAGCGATTATGTCGGCAAAGAGGTCTTTACCGAGTGCCTTTTGTCGGGCACTCGGCAAAGGCTTTACCGAGTGTCAGGGGCGGCACTCGGCAAAAGAAAGTAACCGTGACGGCGTTTGGAGCCGTGACGGCATCTTTGCCGAGTGTCTGGGACGTGGCACTTGGCAAAGACAAGGCTCTTTGCCGAGTGCCGGAGCCCTGGCACTCGGCAAAGAAGTAATCTTTGCCGAGAGCCGGGACCGAGGCACTCGGCAAAGACTCTTCATACCAGATTTTGCCGAGTGCCAACACTAGGCAAAGTGACCAGAATTACCCATTTTAATCTGTTTTTTCTATTTCATCCACACATATATATCATAAAAATATATATCATCACAAAGACCACTACAAGTTTTACAAGACTTTAATGACGAAATTAATAAGCAATGAAAAATAGTTTTACAAGAGTTCAACGGATAAATTCATAAAGTTCATGAACAGTTGTCAAATCCAATGATTACAAGTTCTCAACAAGTTCACAATAATAGATCATTTGACTAATTTCGAAAACCATCACCAAGTTGGCTAATTACTTTGATTTGGAGATACATGAGGGTCATTTGAGGCCGCCGATTGATTCTGCATAAAATAGAAGAGATTACATGTGAGACAAGAAAAATAACTTTGATACATGACTAAAACTTATCCATACTCACAGGAGTAGAAAACAGACCAGAAGGTGGAGGTGGTGGTCGAGGTGGAGAAAACAACGAAGCTAGCGGAGCAACACCCGTTGCGGCGCCAAGGCTCTGCATGTAAGCAAGAATCTCGCTCATCCTCAGGCGCTCAGCCTCACTCTCGGCGCTCATCCTCGCCTCCAAGGCCTCACGTAGCCTCCTCTCTTGTTCTAGCTGGTCCTGCAAAATTTTCACCCCAATGTTACAGTAATGCAAAGAAAAGATCTATAATAATCAATAAATGACATATACAGAAATAATAACCAGGTACTGTGGAGTGTCCTGCCAAGGTCGTATGACTGGGCTCGCGCTGGTGCTCCTTGCTCTAATCTGAGATACAGTAGGAGTAGAGGATGCGTCGATTGCGCCGTCGGCAATCCAGTACCGCCCATGCTTCTTACCTCCTCCGACCCTCATGATGACTTCACCGTCAAGGTCCTCGGTGGTCGGATCATAATCTGGACCATGGACCTCCCTTGCCATCGATGTGTACTCACTGAGGCGGCTGTGGACGGTCGCGTTGCTGTATGCCTCTGGCCCGTCCTCCGGGTTGTAGTTGACATCGGACGTCGCCTTTCCCTTGTGAGCCATAGCAAATGCCTTGAAGAGGGAGCAAGGCTGGCCACCATGTGATGACGACTGCGAGAAAACTAGCAAGACAGTTAGAATCATGCATAATTGAGTGTTGGATTAAATAAATGAATTCGCGTACCCATGCTTCTGCGTATCCGCTGAGGCTGCGGCTGCCTTGATGGTGTGCTTTACCAGGCATCATCATACGCCGCTCCCGGCAAGCGTTGTGCGACACCTCCCACTCGTTGGAGCACCACTTTTGCACCATTTATTGCCAGCACTCGGGATGCGCAGCGCACCAATAAGGAATCATCTATAGGACAATAAGTAGATGACATATTAGAAGATTACATTAATCGTACGTAATGTAATATCAAAAGGAATGAATACTTAATGTAAAAAAATAAACATTAATATTCTATATTTATCTGCAAGTACTGCTCCTCAGTCAACGACATGGTTCTTGCGTCCGTTTTGGTGACCTTCTCTCCAAGGACGGTGGCGTGGAAACTTATAATGGCCTGGAGACGCGCCTCATAGTGCATGTCCACGACTAGTTTCTTATAACATCTGGTAGCCACCACATCAGCCTTGGCCTCAAACCCATCCTGGCATTTGAAGAAATCCTACATGCAAACACGATTTCCATTCATTATTTCAAAAAATATGCAATGATTGCGATGTATGTAGCACTTACCCATAGCTCCTGCTTCACCTGTGTCAGACCCGGGGCCATCGGGCTGGGAACGTTACGTAGTTTAAGAGATTAAGCCCGTCTTATCTCTTATTCATTTTGTTTAGCTCTTGTTTATCCCGTTTAAATAGGAGATAGAGCTAACCAACACGGAGAGGATCTACTCGAGATCAGTTCTGGTGTGATCCCTCGGGGGGGGGGGGTTGGTTAGCATCTTTGTAACTCTGACCTCTCGGATATATAAGGGAGGTCAGGGACCCCCCTCAAAACAGAAGATCATTAGGTCAATCTACACCAAAGAGAATACAAACCACCATACAGGACGTAGGGTGTTACGCTCCGTGCGGCCCGAACCTGTCTAAAGTCTTGTGTTCCTTGCACCTTCGAGTTCCTGATCTCGGCGTCCCCTCACCCAAAACTTACCACCTTGGGTATATCCCTCGGTGGGCAGCCGGTTAAACACCGACAGCTGGCGCGCCAGGTAGGGGGACGCGTCGAAGATCCACCGGCGAGCTCGATGGCATCTTTCAATTTCATCAGGTCAGTCTCCTCTCAGGGTACGACGTTCGTTTTTGGCTCGTGGGTTTGCATCGCAGATGGTGCGGGCAGCTTTCGGCGATTCCTCGTCGACATGACGCCGAAAACCGTCGCTGCGGATCCTCGCGGCGGCCTCGACAAGTTCGTCGGCGAGCTCGACAACTTGCCGCTCCATGTTTCCGTGGCACAGATCGAGATGGAATCTGTTCCAAGCTCGACTTCTTCTGGTGTCGCGACAACTTCCCCTAGTTTGGACTTGCTCCAATCTAGGGATTCGCATGGTCGGACTCAACCCGGCTTGTGCGAATTGGCCACTGATCTTCAGGAGGCCAACGCATCTGGATCCCTCTCCATGTTAGAGAAGGATCTGGACCTGCTGCTCCGGGACGGAAATCCTGAAGCCACCGCGTGTCGGGAGGCTTCGGGTTGTTCTGGCCCCGGTGATTTGGTGATCACCTCCTCGCCGAAGGGGCACATTGTGCATTGGAGGGGCATGATGCTCTCCAATCTACTCGAAGCAGAGAGCCGGCTTGTGGCTCACCTCGAGCCATTGCCCTTCCAAGAGGGCAGGCCATTGGCCACCGCGGCGGAGGGGTCGACAGAGCTAGTCGACGAAAGTTCTCATGAGCTTTCCTCCCGCCAGGTGCTAATGGCCGAAGAAGGCGAGGACGGTGGGGATCTTCCCATCGACAACTTTGATGTGATCTCCAAAGATGAGATCATGGCCAACGCCAGTAATGAGAACGACGCTGATCGTGAGGCGCGGAGGGCCAGGAACAGGGCCCGCACAATTCAGCGGAGGAGAGCTAATGAGCGAAGGCGATCTATGCATCGCGAGCTCGACCCTGAGTTTGCCGCCGCAAGCGAGTGGGGCTTCAGGACTCCGGTGGCCAACATCGCCAGGGTCACGGCCATCCTCGAGCGCAGCCATGACCCGGAGGTACGTCAAGCACTCCTCTATGCCCAGAGGGCTTGGATCCAGCTGGATCAACATAATCCGGCATCCATCGTCCGGGAAGAGTGCGTGGACGAGAGCCGAAGCCAGGCCCGCAGTAGAACGGCTGGTGGTCGTCCTCAACACCAGATCAGCAATGACAATGCACATGGGAGCCAGGCTCCTGGCGGGAGGCAGCAGCCACCACAAGGGGGTCATCTGCGACAGGCCAGTCGATGACCTCCTCCGGGGGACCTGCGCCAGCATATCAATGAAGGTCGTGACGCGCGCACCGTGATCTCCTCCAGGCGCAAGACCCGCGAAGAAGTCGAGGCTGAAGGTACTGACTGTAGCGATCGATTCCCTGCTTTCTCTGCTCGTTTCAGCAGCTACAAGTACCCAGAGGGTTTCAAGCCGATCGGCATCACCAAGTACGACGGCAAGCAGGCTCCCCAGCAGTGGCTCCGCTGCTACTCCACGGCCATTGAGGTTGCAGGGGGCTCGAACATCACCAAAGTCGTCTACTTCCCAATGGCTTTGGATCCTGCACCGCTCACTTGGCTGGAAAGTCTCGGTAGCAACTCCATCGACTCCTGGGAACGACTCAAGAAGGTCTTCATCGATAATTTCCAAGGGGCGATTACCCATGCAGGTACTCGACACGATCTTGCCCAGTGCAAGCAAGAACGTAATGAGCTTCTGCGGTCCTACACGCGTCGCTTCTTCGATGTCCGCGCCACGATCACGAACATCTCGGAGGAGGACATCATCGACTGCTTCTACAATGGCATCACCGACCCGAGCATCTACAGGGACTTCGGGCGGAACAGGCCGAAAACTGTTGCGGGCCTTCGTGATATGATGCACGATTGGTCCGAGCAGGAGGAGAAAATGTGGGAGCGGTTCCCGCGGCGTCAAGATAGCAATCTGCGGCGCCCAAGCGACAACCATAGCGACAAAGGCCAGCGGGACTTTTCGGGGCCACCCTGTAAACGAAAGCCAGATGATGTCATCGCGGCTATCGATCGTCCTTCGCAGGGCAAGAAGTCGACAACTCAGGAGGAGTTCGAGAAGCTCTTGCAGAAGAAGTGCCCGTGGCACCCGGGCGCCAACCACGCCACCATCGACTGCTACCACCTTCGGAGGATGTTCAGCAACTCTGGTGGCGGCAAGAAGAACAAGAAGCCTGCTGACAAAGAACCCGAGGATGATGATCAGGAGGATCACGGACGCAACCCGAAATTTCAGGATGCGTCGAAGGTGGTCAACGTCATCTTCGGGGGGGACGAGGATTTCTGTTCCAGGCAGGATTAGAAGCTGCTCCTCCGAGAGATTTTGTCCATCGAGCCGGCGGTACCACGACCGCTTCGTTGGTCGGAGGTCCCCATCTCATTCTCCCGTGATGACCAGTGGACGAGATTTTCCGAGCCCGGTAAGTTCCCCTTGGTCCTGGATCCCGTGGTGGCGGAGGTCAAGCTTACCAAGGTCCTGATCGATGGCGGGAGCGGGCTCAATCTCATCTTTGTCAGCACTTTGAAGAAGATGGGCTTGGATTTCAAGGATATGCTGGTTCCCAGCAAGTCCCCCTTCTATGGCATCGTCCCAGGTAATGCGGCGCACCCGCTTGGTACGGTGATCCTCCCAGTCACCTTCGGCACGCGGGAGAATTATCGTACTGAGTTCATCAAGTTCGAGGTGGCTACTTTTGATTCTTCTTACCATGCAATACTGGGTCGTCCGGCACTTGCCAAGTTCATGGCAGTGCCGCATTATGTCTATCTGCTTCTTAAGATGCTAGGACTCGGCGGAGTGCTCACCCTCCATGGCGACTTGAAGAAGTCGTACGACTGCAATCAGGAGGCGATCCAGTACGCTTCGACTACTCGCGTGCCAGATGCTTCGGGAGAAGTACTCGCGGCCGCGCAGCAGCTCTCCCAGACCGGGCTGGAGATTCCCTCCAAGAAGGCCAACAAGTCGACCATCCAGTCGACTGATGATGTGGCCCTCAAGACGATCCAGCTCCAGGAGGGAGATTCATCCAAGACCGCCGTCATCAAAGCGGGCTTGGGTGACAAATAGGAACTCGCGCTCGTCAGCTTTCTTCGGGCTAACCGAGACATATTCGTGTGGAAACCAGCGGATATGCCAGGGGTGCCCAGGGAGTTGATCGAGCATGCTTTGAATGTACACCCGCAGGCTACGCCTAAGAAGCAACGCCCGCGGAGGTTTGCTCACGACAAGCGTGAGGCCATTAAACGGGAGATCGCTAAACTTCTCGCGGCTGGATTCATTAAAGAAGTAATCCATCCAGAGTGGGTAGCGAATCCCGTCCTTGTAAAGAAAAACAATAACGAATGGAGAATGTGTGTCGACTACACCGATCTCAACAAGCATTCCCCAAAAGATCATTTTGGGCTGCCGCGCATTGACCAAGTCGTTGATTCGACGGCTGGTTGTGTCCTTCTTTGTTTTCTTGACTGTTACTCAGGATATCACCAGATTGCACTCAAGGAGGAGGACCAAATCAAGACTGCATTCATCACCCCGTATGGGACTTATGCCTATAAAACAATGTCCTTCGAGTTGAAGAACGCAGGAGCAACATACCAGCGTGCGATCCAGATGTGTTTCGCGGATCAGCTGCACCGGAACGTTGAGGCCTATGTGGATGACGTGGTCATCAAGACCAGGGATTCCGATAACTTGATCGCGGATTAGGAGGAAACATTCAGCAGTCTGCGCAGATTTCGGTGGAAACTTAACCCCACCAAGTGCATTTTTGGAGTACCTTCAGGGAAATTGCTCGGGTTCATCGTCAGCAACCGGGGCATTGAAGCCAACCCTGTGAAGGTCATGGCCATCACTGATATGGAGGCTCCGGCCACAATCAAGGACGTGCAAAAGTTAACAGGTTGTATGGCGGCTCTGAACAGGTTCATCTCCCGGCTCGGGGAGTGAGGACTACCCTTCTTTAAGCTCCTGAAATGCCAGGATAAGTTCCAATGGACGGAGGAGGCTGAGCAGGCCTTGCAAGATCTGAAACATCATCTGCAGTCACCTCCAATCCTCACAGCACCGTTGCCAGGGGAGGATCTACTACTTTACATCGCGGCAACAGCTCATGTTGTCAGCAGTGCTATTGTAGTCGAGCGAGGCGAAGAAGGCCATGCGTTTGGAGTGCAGAGGCCTGTCTACTTCGTCAGCGAGGTCCTCTCCGAATCCAAGGTACGGTATCTGTGATATCCAGGTAGTTAGATAAATAGATACTAAGTTTAGGTGCAATATATGTAAGTAGGATATAGTGTATACAAGTGTACAAAGCAATAAGGGTATATTTGTAAATTATAAGTTTATAAATTCTCATGTGCAAATGTGTGAAAATGTTCTTAAAATGTCAAATTTCAGAAGGTTATAGAAAAGAAAAGAGCAAAGGTTAAATAAACACAAAGGGAAATAGGCTTTATATGAAATTAAGGACCTTTATGTAATTAATACAAACATATAAGGACTTACATGTGAAATGGTAAAAAGATAAAAGTAAAACTTAGTTTTACCTAAGGACTAAAGTGTAAGAAGAGCTAGTAATGATGACTGCAGGAAAATTTGCAAAAAGACCCTAAGCATTAAAGCAAATTGTTTGAATTACAAGACAAAGTGTATAAATTGAATGGTGCTCTAAAGTTTAAAATAAAACCTTATTCTTTGAGATTTTGAACTTGAACCTTAAAGCAATCTTGTAGGATTTAAAATTCTCTACAACTTTCATGTAGAGCACTTTTCCATTTAACCTTTGTAGCAGTGAGAAAACTTTAGTTTACAGAGGGGTCCCTGAACTCTTTAGAAATTGCGAACAGGTCCTCCTGACAGCTCTCTGCTTCTTCCTCCTCTGGCCGCGCCGCTTCCCCCTTCTGCGCCGCTCCTGCCACCGCCGCTCGCCGCCGATGCCGCGCCCCGAGCGCCACCTCCAGCTGCAGAACTCATCCACGCGTCATTTCCTTTTGATCCCGACCCCTTTCCTCTCCCCTGGTGGCTTCTCCCACGCGTGCCACGACGTTCCCGAGCCATCCCCGGCCGCCACCTCCTCGCCGTCGTGGACAGCTCGCTGCAGTGCCTTAATTCCCTCTCCCTCGCACGCAGCAGCACTACATCCACACCCACACGCTGAGCTGCTACTCCCAGTGTCCAATTTCCAGAAACCAAACGGCATTTCCTCGCCGCCGTCTGCTTCCTCTCCGGCCGTGCACCACCCGCCCGTGGGCAGCTCACACCGGACCTCCTCCGCCCCAGCCAACGCTCGCACCAGCTTCCCCGTGACTTGCTCGTGCTCGACGACCCCTTGATCCTCCCCAATTTCCACTGGAGCCCGGTTCTCGACGAGCGCCGCCGCCGTCGCCTTCGGCCTCCACCGTGGGCAGCTCGCTCCAGGTACCCCCACGCCACCACGACCTCCTAGCCAGAACCACATCATCACCCTGAAGCTGTACAACCCATCCCTTGACTCTTTAGTGCATCACAGTGCGTTCCCGACGCTCGCCGGCGATCTTCTTCGCCGCCGCCGCCTCGGTCTCCGACGGTCTCTTCTAATCCAGCACGACTTCATCCAATTGACAGTACCCACACCTTCCCCGTGTCTTACTGAAGCTTTTGCATAGGTCGGTTGCCAACGTTCGCCACCGGAGCTCCGCCGTCGACGGTGACCCCTCCGCCGTCACCTCGGGCTCAAGTCGAACTTCACTGTTCCGGCCGTCCCCGTCCACGACACGTAGCGCAACAAGACCATAGTAAGCTCCTGAACCGATTCCTGCACTTGGACCTCGCCGCCGGCGACCACCGTCGCCGGAACACGGCCGTCCCGATCTCACTCTGTTCGGGTTCACGGCCAAGGACCTCGGGTTAGAAGGAAAAGAAACCCAGGGGGTTAAGTGCAAAGCCATAGACTCAGAGGAATAGTGCCCAGGGACCTCCTTATGTAATTTTTGCTGTCAAATTAGAAATGCCATATCTCTTTAAGGAAAAATCATAAAATGGTAAACTAAATTTTGTTGGAATCTTTAGACAAAGATCTGTAACTTTGCTTTAAGGGTCGACTTCAGTTTTTGAATGATTAATGACTTAATTTAAATATCAAAGTTGATTGCTTGTAGACTTAAGAATTACATAGTAATTCATAGAAAAATGATAAATTAGTAAAACCAGTGCCAATAATTTTCTTTTAACATGTAGAATTGAAGAAAAATATTTAATCTTGTACTCTAGTAATATTTTCTTGTTGTATAGATTTTGTTAGAAATAATGTGTAGTTTACATAATATAATTAATAAACACACTTTCATATATTCAAAAATCATGAAAAATATATTAATGTTCTGTTTTGTATTAGTGCCACATATTATCAAATTTTCAACTAAGAATTAGATGTTAACTCATAAAGATAATATGTTTGGTTTATAAGGTAATGGTAGCTTAAAATTCAAATAAATTGTGAAATCAATATATAAAGCTCTTTAGTATAAATGTTAATAGGAACCACACCACCTGTTGCCCCATGATACTAATTGAATACTTAACCTAGCTAAATTTGTTGTTTAATGAATCTAAGTAAACTTATTAATGCTCAATAAATGACTGCCCAGTACAGGGTAATTAGGAAATGCATCAAAATAAAATGTTATTTATATTGGATTGCAACTTTATCGGGAAGTAAAATAAAAGTAAAGGCATTCCATAACTTGTAATTTGCATCTCATGTAGACTCGACCACTCTCGCTGACGGGGATTATCAGTTGATCCCGGAACAAGAAGAAGGTTATTCCGAAGACCCCGGGAATCTTGTCACGGATTTCTCTGAAGCCCCGAACCAAGGTTCGGAAGAAGCTAGTTTGACTAACCCCAACCCTGCTAGCGAAGGCAAGCCCCGGACATAACCCCTACTTTACTACACTGCAACCTATATTATTTACATATAATTATATGCATTAAGTTCTTAGGAATTGTTTGGAAACTTAGTTGCATTATTCTAGGAACCAATGTAATGAACACTAGAACTGGAGTCCGACCAGCTGCTTTGCTTATAGGACCGGTAGAAGTCGAGTGATTTCCTGTCACTCGCGCGACTTAGGAATTGTAATGATTAACATTCTTGTTATCACTATAAGGATGCCGGACGGGAGTTTTATGAGGTATCATGGTCAAGATGATACCCCGTCTGTGTTGATGAATTTGTTAAGGTCGCAGTGTGTGGTAGCGGTGGCTAAGCGTTTGAAAGTACTAGCCACATGCCGCGAAATATGGTAAGCGGTAAGCCTAGTAACCAATCGGCCCGAGGAGTGGACATACCTCCCACCACATGTATTTGCTTCTTTTGGTTACTTTGTTCGACGTGTAGGCATATGTGTTGCTGGGCAACCAGGAGTACGGGTTTTGTAGTCGCGCTACAAACGTACGTCCTGCACTTTTGTAGTGCGTATGACCTGCAGTCGCTTGTGGTGGATCTGATCCACGAGTCGGAATGAAAGGCAAACGGTTGCTTCGGAACAACTCTGTGGTGTTCCAAGCGTGTGTGTTAGGTTTACCTTGCAAGGTTTGAATCTCGATTCAGAATCGTCCGCCTCTCACGATGTATGAGACTGCTTATCCCCTTTATCACATAGAGTAACAAGAGCAATTATGTGATTATCAAAGATGATGTTTGAGTAAATATTCTACCATGATTGAATAGTTATAGGTGCATACCTAGAATGGTTAATTCAACTAGAACCTGAAAGCTAAAAATTGAAAATAAGGATCTACTCGTTGTTGCTTTTCAGCTGAAAACCCTACCCAAAGCTAAAAGCCAGCATGAGTCTAGTTATGGGCTAAGATATACCCAATTCCGGGTAAGTCTTGCTGAGTATTAGTATACTCAGTCTTGCTTTGTTGATTTACTACAGGTAATCCTTCTGATGAGCCCGCGTTCATTACACCGTGGCCTTACCCTTTGCCGGATGGTTGGTCCGTGGAATGGGATCCGTCCCCGGCCAACACAGACCCCGCCGAGTGATATTATGCCAGGGCTAGCATAATATCTGTAATGACGCCGTGTATATTAACTACGCTTTTCAAATTCCGCTGCTTTAACTAGAAACTTGAACTTGTGTTGTAATAAACTTTACTCAGTGAAGACAAATGTTATTTTGTACATTTTTGTAATATAACTGCCTGTGGTGTAAATTATTTTGGCATTATATCTCTGGACTCACCTTCGTGTGAGGTACCTTGTTGGATCCTGAGGTCGGTGGTTTATCGGGACGTTACCCGACAGACCAATAGTATTATACCGTTTGAAGTGCGAGGTAGCCCTCCAGTGAGGACTAGCGTACTTGAGTCGGTATAATTCAGGTTGGTTCTGCCACAGCTGGTATCAGAGCTAACAAGTGTACCCCGGAGATATAATTAGCCTTAAAAAGTAATTTTTAGTATAAAATTCCATTAATCAAGTATTTGCGAACTATGTTGGTTCGTTAAGGAGTATGTATAGTACGTAAGCCCTAGGGTAATACTATTATGGGAATTAAAGGTGGCTGTAATATATATATATATATATGACTAACTTCCAGCATTTCTTTCAGTTGAAATTTAATTTCGTGTATAATCCAACTTTACAATTATGTAACGACATCTTCGATCGGGAGGTAAGAAGGTAAGAATCCTCAGCCAACTGAGGGAGCTTGGCCTTCCTGTCGGTGATGCGAACCGAACGCTGTTTCTCAAGCAGTGGCCTACTTGAGATGCTGCCAATGTACCAACCTCGGTTGACTACATTGGGAGTATATGGTTCGGCGCAGGGTATGGCGATCGCTGTTCATACCCCCGCATTTTGCGGTACCCCCGTGAATACGTTATTTAATAGCGTATGTTAACGTTGTGTGTACGGCGGTAATTGTACAGATGCTGTTTCTATAGTGAACAGTAATGAATGGGGACGCTTTCATGACATGCTGGCATGAAAGGTTCATTGGATATATATGCATTGTGGTTTTCTGCAGGTACACTAACCACGATTCTGAAACTAGGACGGATAGGATTTATCGACTAGTTAATGGTGAGAGACGTATCATATTGTGCCACCGTAACTAACCACGTAAGACCAAGATTACTTGGCAGTTATTTTTAGTTGTGAGATCGTTTAGTACGTGCATGCATAAATCCTTTAAGCAAACAAATTAAATGTTTAAATTGATATTTCCTAAGAAATAGGCAATGTGTTGGTATTTCTTAATTTGGGTAAGTAAAAATTCTTAGTTGGGTATCTTAGACATCCATCTGATTTCCACCCTTTGCTGTTGTCAGAATTAGTTATCTTAATCCATTTTACCTTGTAAACCTTCTCAACAGGGTAAAAATATCTTACCATTTGCATTGTTGTCGCAGATGGCTGCTCCTACTAGTACCTTTTGGGATCAGGAGGGGCACTTTCACACCAATGGCTTACATTGGGAAGGGTTTCCTCGTCTTTTGTGGGAATCCTTGAGTATGTTTCATTATACCGAGCCTCCTATGTATGATGGGGTAGAGTATCTTGAAGAAGGAGTTTTCCGCTGCAGGGTTAAGATGATAATTCCTCAACACCCTTTCCGCTCCTTATGGCCTCCCATAGAAGTGGAAGTGGTTGGATATCGTCTAGTGGATACTCTTGAAACTGCTGCTTTAGAAGGAATCAAACTCTTCTGCAATCAACATCCGATTGAAGTTGCTGCATATCCTATTGGGTTATTTCCTACCATAGACCCGAGTAATTCGGACTGGGATGTTCGGACAGACCATTATGATCATTTGCTAGGAGATGTAGCTGAAGAAACCGTCCGTATCATTACCAGGTTCATGGATGTGCAATACCGTTACCAGATGCTACTGCGTCATGGGGTAAGTCAGATAACCGGTGTGGCTCAAGGCCACTATCGGGATGCTGATCACCGTGTGACCCAAATAGAAGAGTTACAAGCTTTGGTAACCCAAAAGGATGACATCATTGCAGCTAGGGATGAAACAATTCTTCACCGTGAAGATCAGATCATGGAGAGTGATCATCTTATCACCCAACGTGATGCTGTTATAGAATTTCTACAAGAGCATATTCATGATCTGATGCTCGAAGCGGATGATGCCCAGGCTCATATTGAGGAATTGCAGCAGCAACCCATCCTTCCTGCTATACCCCTAGTACCTGAAGAGGAAGAAGAAGAAGACCCAGAGGAAATTGAGGGTATTTCAGAGATTGATTCTGAGCATGGGAACCCTGTTATTAGTCCCCATCACTCTCTTTCTGGCAGTCAGTCTTCTGTAGGAAATTTCGACGATTTTTAGTAAATCGTCAACTTTCGAGATGCAATCTAAGGGAATGTAATAGTTAAAGTAGTCAAACCTTGCGCCATTTGATGTAATATAGATGGCCTATGTAGTAAGCTTTCGATATGCGAAGTGGGAACTATCTGAATCACCAATGTAATATAATTTCCGGTTTTAATCATCTTGTTCATTATCTTTAATTCTGAAATGAGATGATGGTGCGGAATATATGCATTGTTTGTGTCTTCTGAAATTGGGAGTAAGGATATATGGTTAATAATGGACATCTCCTTCATTTCAGATGGTTGGAGCTACAAGAGGAACCCCGGAGGGTTTCAGGGCTGATCAAGCCAGTGGTTCTCAGCAACCACCACCACCTCCTCCCAACCTTGCCGAAGTCATGGCTCGGCAAACGGAATTGCTTAATTTGCTAGTGCAAGCACAGCAGAATCAGCAGCAACCATTCCGAGGAGGCCGGGATGATCGTAATCCTCCTGTGGCTAGCTACCAAGATTTCCTCAGTACCCAGCCGCCTTTCTTCAGTAAGGCCGAGGAACCATTGGATGCCGATGCCTGGCTCCACATTATTGAGTCGAAGTTCGCTCTCCTGACCATACCATGTGCGGATTCTAGCAAGGCTTCCTTTGCTGCTCAACAACTTCGTGGTGCTGCTAGAATCTGGTGGGACAATTTTTATGCCATGCAACCTGCAGGGCATATCATCACATGGGATGAATTCCGGGTTGCCTTTCGAGCGCATTACATACCCGCAGGGTTATTGGAGCGAAAGCTTAACGAGTTCCTGGCTCTTACACAAGGTGCCAACACAGTTTTGCAGTACGCACAGAATTTCAATCATCTGTGCCAGTACGCAGGGTATCATGCAGATAATGATACCAAGAAGCAAGACCGTTTTCGCCGAGGCCTGAACACCAAACTCAAAGAGCGCCTGAACCTTGTGAAGGCAAATACTTTTAGTGAGTTGGTCAACCTGGCCTTAACTCAAGAAGACTGCATTGTGGCGCATTCTGCCGAAAAGAAGCGGAAGAACCCTGCTGGATCCTCGAGTGCTCAACCACCGAGGTATCGGGTTGTTTCCAATATGCCGCCCAGAGCACCACAACGCAATGCTCCTACGGGAAGATTGGTTTTTAGGCCGCCTCAGCAGCAAGGAAGGTTCAGACCTCCTGTGCCACCACAACAAGCACAACAATCTGGCCAACGGCCAAATATTCCGCAAGTACCACAGAAGGGTAACAACTATCGCTGCTACAATTGCGGAAGTGCGGATCATCTCATCCGAGATTGTCCACGGCCTAAGAAATCCAATCCAGGGCAGAGCTCCAACCAGGGAAACCAAAATAAGGGAAAGAAACCGGTGATGCAAGTTCGTCAAGGACGGATTAACTTCACCACCCTGGCAGAACTTCCAGATGGAGCTCCTGTCATGTCGGGTACATTTTCTATTCACCACCAACCAGTTGTTACTTTATTTGACTCTGGAGCAACACATAGCTTTATTAGTAACAACTGTGGAACCCGACTAGGACTTGATTCTTGTCCTATCCAGGGGTCATATATGATTTCTACCCCTGGCGGAAATATTACTTCTAACCAAATAGTTAAAAGTGTGCCAATTCAATTGGGTAGTAAAGAGATTAAAACTGATTTAGTTTTATTAAGTTTGGAGGGTATCGATGTTATACTGGGGACAAACTGGATGACAGAACATCGAGTACGGTTGGATATATCTTCCCGAGTTATCGAAGTTGATTCACCACATCGTGGGGCCGTTACTCTTATTCTGCCTCAGCCAGAATGTCTATATCCTTGTACTTATGCTATCACCGATATCAGAGTCAAGGATATTCCTATAGTATGTGAATACCCCGATGTCTTTCCCGACGATCTGCCTGGAATGCCACCAGATCGAGACATCGAATTCATCATTGAACTTCAACCGGGCACTGCTCCAATTTCAAAAAGGCCGTATCGTATGCCTCCAAACGAATTGGCAGAACTGAAAGTTCAGCTACAAGATCTTCTTGATAAGGGTTATATACGCCCCAGTGCTTCACCTTGGGGTTGTTCTGCTCTCTTTGTCAAGAAGAAGGATGATAGTCTGAGGCTATGTGTTGACTACCGTCCACTCAATGCGGTTACCATTAAAAATAAGTATCCTCTTCCCCGCATTGATATCTTGTTTGATCAACTAGCTGGAGCAAGAGTCTTTTCTAAGATTGATTTACGCTCTGGTTATCATCAAATCAAGATCAGGCCTAGTGACATTCCAAAAACGGCCTTCTCAACCAGATATGGACTTTATGAATATCTGGTCATGTCATTTGGACTTACAAATGCGCCGGCATATTTCATGTATCTCATGAATTCCGTATTTATGCCGGAGCTTGATAAATTCGTCGTGGTCTTCATCGATGACATTCTGATCTACTCCAGAACCGAAGAAGACCATGCTAACCATTTACGTGTCGTTCTTCAACGATTACGGGATCATCGCCTTTATGCCAAATTTTCAAAATGTGAATTCTGGCTGGATAGTGTGAAATTTTTGGGACATACTATCTCCAGTCAAGGCATATCGGTTGATCCAACCAAAGTTCAAGAAGTTATGGACTGGAATCCTCCTACCTCAGTCCATCAAATACGGAGTTTCCTTGGATTGGCAGGCTATTATCGCCGATTCATTCCAGACTTCTCCAAGATAGCTAAACCTATGACTGAGCTACTCAAGAAAGAAGTTAAGTTCCGTTGGGATGAGAAGTGTGAGGAAGCATTTCACACTTTAAGAAAACTTCTGACGACTGCTCCAGTACTAGCTCAGCCAGATAGTAACCAGCCTTTTGATGTCTACTGTGATGCTTCTGGAATTGGCCTTGGTTGTGTTCTTATGCAAAACAACCGGGTTATTGCTTACGCATCCCGAGCACTTCGGACTCATGAGCAAAATTATCCAACACATGATCTTGAATTAGCAGCAGTTATTCATGCTCTCAAGATCTGGAGACATCATCTTATGGGCGCTAAGTGTAACATTTACACTGACCATAAGAGCCTCAAGTATATTTTCACTCAAGCTGATCTAAATATGAGGCAAAGGCGTTGGTTAGAATTAATCAAAGATTATGACCTTGAGGTGCACTATCATCCGGGCAAAGCTAATGTGGTTGCGGATGCACTTAGCCGCAAATCACATTGTCATTGCTTAACCATATCCACTTTTAATGACACCCTTTGCCATCAAATGAGGAAACTCAATCTTGAGATTATTCCCCAAGGTAGTTTAAACTTGATCTCCGTTGAGTCTACTTTGCGGGATAAGATCATCATGTCGCAGCTACATGATGAGGGTGTCAAAATTATTAAATCCAAGCTATTCCAGGGAGAAGCTAAGTATCGGTGTTTTCACACTGATCGTCAAGGAGTCCTATGGTTCAACGATCGACTTGTTGTGCCTAAGGATCATCAACTTCGTAAGCGAATTCTCGACGAAGCACATTTGTCCAAATTCTCTATTCATCCTGGTAGCACCAAGATGTATCACGATCTTCGGCAACATTTTTGGTGGACCAGAATGAAGAGAGAAATTGCCAAATATGTATCCGAGTGTGATACGTGCCAGAGAGTCAAACCCAGTCATCTCAAGGCTTCTGGTACACTTCAGCCATTACCCATTCCGTCATGGAAATGGGAAGACATCAGCATGGATTTCATTGTTGGTCTTCCCAACACATCTCAGAAACATGACTCCATATGGGTAATCATCGATAGACTTACAAAAACAGCTCATTTTCTTCCGGTGCATACCACTTACTCTGCTAAGAAGTATGCCAAAGTCTATCTGGAACAAATCATTCGATTACATGGGGTTCCGAAAACTATCATATCTGACCGTGGGCCCCAATTTATTGCACGGTTCTGGGAACAGTTACAATCAGCTCTTGGAACCAAATTGATTCGAAGCTCTGCATATCACCCACAGACTGATGGGCAGACTGAGCGAGTTAACCAAATTCTTGAAGACATGCTCCGAGCTTGTATTATTCACTATGGTACAAGTTGGGACAAGTGCCTTGCTCTAGCTGAGTTTGCTTATAATAACAGTTATCAAGCTAGTCTTCAAATGGCTCCTTTTGAAGCATTATACGGTCGCAGATGCCGAACTCCTTTGAGTTGGTCAGAGACCGGTGAACGCAAAATCTTTGGACCAGACCTAGTTGTTGAAGCCGAAGATAAGGTTAAGGTTATTCAATCTAATCTTAAAACCGCTCAGTCCAGACAAAAGAGTTATGCAGATAAGAGGAGAAAACCTCTGCAATTCCAGATAGGAGATTTTGTCTATCTCCGAGTATCACCAACCAAAGGCGTCCAACGCTTTGACATAAAGGGGAAGTTAGCACCTCGGTATGTCGGACCCTTTGAAATTCTTGATGTTTGTGGCCCAGTGGCTTACAAACTTCGTCTTCCATCTCAATGGGCAGCTATTCACGATGTCTTTCACATCTCTCAACTTAAGAAGTGTGTCAAAGTACCCACAGAAATCGTTGAGACAAGTACCCTTGAGATAGAACCTGATTTGTCGTACATCGAACAACCTCTTCGAATTCTGGATACTAAGGAAAGATTCACCAGAAGAAGAGCAGTTAAGATGTACAAGATCTTATGGGATCATCACACTGAAGAAGAAGCGACTTGGGAGACTGAGTCTTATCTTCAACGGAATTTTCCAGACTTCCTTCAGGCCAATCCCCAAATCTAATTGTCCATTTCTGCTCAGCTTCGGAATCTCGGGACGAGATTCTTTTTAAGGGGGGAAGGCTGTGATATCCAGGTAGTTAGATAAATAGATACTAAGTTTAGGTGCAATATATGTAAGTAGATATAGTGTATACAAGTGTACAAAGCAATAAGGGTATATTTGTAAATTATAAGTTTATAAATTCTCATGTGCAAATGTGTGAAAATGTTCTTAAAATGTCAAATTTCAGAAGGTTATAGAAAAGAAAAGAGCAAAGGTTAAATAAACACAAAGGGAAATAGGCTTTATATGAAATTAAGGACCTTTATGTAATTAATACAAACATATAAGGACTTACATGTGAAATGGTAAAAAGATAAAAGTGAAACTTAGTTTTACCTAAGGACTAAAGTGTAAGAAGAGCTAGTAATGATGACTGCAGGAAAATTTGCAAAAAGACCCCTAAGCATTAAAGCAAATTGTTTGAATTACAAGACAAAGTGTATAAATTGAATGGTGCTCTAAAGTTTAAAATAAAAACCTTATTCTTTGAGATTTTGAACTTGAACCTTAAAGCAATCTTGTAGGATTTAAAATTCTCTACAACTTTCATGTAGAGCACTTTTCCATTTAACCTTTGTAGCAGTGAGAAAACTTTAGTTTACAGAGGGGTCCCTGAACTCTTTAGAAATTGCGAAACAGGTCCTCCTGACAGCTCTCTGCTTCTTCTCCTCTGGCCGCGCCGCTTCCCCTTCTGCGCCGCTCCTGCCACCGCCGCTCGCCGCCGATGCCGCGCCCCGAGCGCCACCTCCAGCTGCAGAACTCATCCACGCGTCATTTCCTTTTGATCCCGACCCCTTTCCTCTCCCCTGGTGGCTTCTCCCACGCGTGCCACGACGTTCCCGAGCCATCCCCGGCCGCCACCTCCTCGCCGTCGTGGACAGCTCGCTGCAGTGCCTTAATTCCCTCTCCCTCGCACGCAGCAGCACTACATCCACACCCACACGCTGAGCTGCTACTCCCAGTGTCCAATTTCCAGAAACCAAACGGCATTTCCTCGCCGCCGTCTGCTTCCTCTCCGGCCGTGCACCACCCGCCCGTGGGCAGCTCACACCGGACCTCCTCCGCCCAGCCAACGCTCGCACAGCTTCCCCGTGACTTGCTCGTGCTCGACGACCCCTTGATCCTCCCCAATTTCCACTGGAGCCCGGTTCTCGACGAGCGCCGCCGCCGTCGCCTTCGGCCTCCACCGTGGCAGCTCGCTCCAGGTACCCCCACGCCACCACGACCTCCTAGCCAGAACCACATCATCACCCTGAAGCTGTACAACCCATCCCTGACTCTTTAGTGCATCACAGTGCGTTCCCGACGCTCGCCGGCGATCTTCTTCGCCGCCGCGCCTCGGTCTCCCGACGGTCTCTTCTAATCCAGCACGACTTCATCCAATTGACAGTACCCACACCTTCCCCGTGTCTTACTGAAGCTTTTGCATAGGTCGGTTGCCAACGTTCGCCACCGGAGCTCCGCCGTCGACGGTGACCCCTCCGCCGTCACCTCGGGCTCAAGTCGAACTTCACTGTTCCGGCCGTCCCCGTCCACGACACGTAGCGCAACAAGACCATAGTAAGCTCCTGAACCGATTCCTGCACTGGACCTCGCCGCCGGCGACCACCGTCGCCGGAACACGGCCGTCCCGATCTCACTCTGTTCGGGTTCACGGCCAAGGACCTCGGGTTAGAAGGAAAAGAAACCCAGGGGGTTAAGTGCAAAGCCATAGACTCAGAGGAATAGTGCCCAGGGACCTCCTTATGTAATTTTTGCTGTCAAATTAGAAATGCCATATCTCTTTAAGGAAAATCATAAAATGGTAAACTAAATTTTGTTGGAATCTTTAGACAAAGATCTGTAACTTTGCTTTAAGGGTCGACTTCAGTTTTTGAATGATTAATGACTTAATTTAAATATCAAAGTGATTGCTTGTAGACTTAAGAATTACATAGTAATTCATAGAAAAATGATAAATTAGTAAAACCAGTGCCAATAATTTTCTTTTAACATGTAGAATTGAAGAAAAATATTTAATCTGTACTCTAGTAATATTTTCTTGTTGTATAGATTTTGTTAGAAATAATGTGTAGTTTACATAATATAATTAATAAACACACTCATATATTCAAAAATCATGAAAAATATATTAATGTTCTGTTTTGTATTAGTGCCACATATTATCAAATTTTCAACTAAGAATTAGATGTTAACTCATAAAGATAATATGTTTGGTTTATAAGTAATGGTAGCTTAAATTCAAATAAATTGTGAAATCAATATATAAAGCTCTTTAGTATAAATGTTAATAGGAACCACACCACCTGTTGCCCCATGATACTATTGAATACTTAACCTAGCTAAATTTGTTGTTTAATGAATCTAAGTAAACTTATTAATGCTCAATAAATGACTGCCCAGTACAGGGTAATTAGGAAATGCATCAAAAAAATGTTATTTATATTGGATTGCAACTTTATCGGGAAGTAAAATAAAAGTAAAGGCATTCCATAACTTGTAATTTTGCATCTCATGTAGACTCGACCACTCTCGCTGACGGGGATTATCAGTTGATCCCGGAACAAGAAGAAGGTTATTCCGAAGACCCCGGGAATCTTGTCACGGATTTCTCTGAAGCCCCGAACCAAGGTTCGGAAGAAGCTAGTTTGACTAACCCCAACCCTGCTAGCGAAGGCAAGCCCCGGACATAACCCCTACTTTACTACACTGCAACCTATATTATTTACATATAATTATGCATTAAGTTCTTAGGATTGTTTGGAAACTTAGTTGCATTATTCTAGGAACCAATGTAATGAACACTAGAACTGGAGTCCGACCAGCTGCTTTGCTTATAGGACCGGTAGAAGTCGAGTGATTTCCTGTCACTCGCGCGACTTAGGAATTGTAATGATTAACATTCCTGTTATCACTATAAGGATGCCGGACGGGAGTTTTATGAGGTATCATGGTCAAGATGATACCCCGTCTGTGTTGATGAATTTGTTAAGGTCGCAGTGTGTGGGTAGCGGTGGCTAAGCGTTTGAAAGTACTAGCCACATGCCCGAAATATGGTAAGCGGTAAGCCTAGTAACCAATCGGCCCGAGGAGTGGACATACCTCCCACCACATGTATTTGCTTCTTTTGGTTACTTTGTTCGACGTGTAGGCATATGTGTTGCTGGCAACCAGGAGTACGGGTTTTGTAGTCGCGCTAAAACGTACGTCCTGCACTTTTGTAGTGCGTATGACCTGCAGTCGCTTGTGGTGGATCTGATCCACGAGTCGGAATGAAAGGCAAACGGTTGCTTCGGAACAACTCTGTGGTGTTCCAAGCGTGTGTGTTAGGTTTACCTTGCAAGGTTTGAATCTCGATTCAGAATCGTCCGCCTCTCACGATGTATGAGACTGCTTATCCCCTTTATCACATAGAGTAACAAGAGCAATTATGTGATTATAAAGATGATGTTTGAGTAAATATTCTACCATGATTGGAATAGTTATAGGTGCATACCTAGAATGGTTAATTCAACTAGAACCTGAAAGCTAAAAATTGAAAATAAGGATCTACTCGTTGTTGCTTTTCAGCTGAAAACCCTACCCAAAGCTAAAAGCCAGCATGAGTCTAGTTATGGGCTAAGATATACCCAATTCCGGGTAAGTCTTGCTGAGTATTAGTATACTCAGTCTTGCTTTGTTGATTTACTACAGGTAATCCTTCTGATGAGCCCGCGTTCATTACACCGTGGCCTTACCCTTTGCCGGATGGTTGGTCCGTGGAATGGGATCCGTCCCCGGCCAACACAGACCCCGCCGAGTGATATTATGCCAGGGCTAGCATAATATCTGTAATGACGCCGTGTATATTAACTACGCTTTTCAAATTCCGCTGCTTTAACTAGAAACTTGAACTTGTGTTGTAATAAACTTTACTCAGTGAAGACAAATGTTATTTTGTACATTTTTGTAATATAACTGCCTGTGGTGTAAATTATTTTGGCATTATATCTCTGGACTCACCTTCGTGTGAGGTACCTTGTTGGATCCTGAGGTCGGTGGTTTATCGGGACGTTACCCGACAGACCAATAGTATTATACCGTTTGAAGTGCGAGGTAGCCCTCCAGTGAGGACTAGCGTACTTGAGTCGGTATAATTCAGGTTGGTTCTGCCACAGTATCCTGCTGTTCAAAAGCTTTTGTATGCAATCTTAATCACATCAAGAAAGCTGCGCCATTACTTCGATGAGTACAAGATCACTGTGATCACGGACTTCCCGCTGGCGGATATTCTTCATAATCAAGATGCCACGGGGCGCATATCCAAGTGGGCAGTGGAACTGGGGGCTTTGTCAATAGACTTCAAGCCACGCACTGCAATCAAGTCACAGGCTCTAGTCGACTTCATGGCCGAATGGAGGGAGAATCAAGTCCCAACTCCAGTGGACAAGCCAGAGCACTGGACCATGTATTTTGATGGGTCCCTCAAGCTCGACGGCGGTGGTGCTGGGGTTCTGCTTATTTCTCCACGAGGTGAGCAGTTGAAATATGTCCTTCAGATCCTGTGGGCGGTATCCAACAATGAAGCCGAGTATGAAGCTTTGCTTCACGGGCTTCGTTTGGCGATATCACTAGGGATCAAGCGACTACTTGTATATGGTGACTCTCTTCTTGTTGTTTAGCAGGTCAACAAGGAATGGGATTGCAACAAGGAGACAATGGATGCTTATGTGCAGGAAGTGCGCAAGTTAGAAAGCAAGTTCTCCGGCCTGGAGGTTCATCATGTATTGCGGGAGCACAACGTTGGCGCGGACACCCTATCCAAACTGGGGTCCACGCGTGCCCAGGTCCCACCGGGAGTCTTCGTCCAGGAGCTCAAACAGCCATCCATCAAGTCTTCTCCGTAGGTAGCCATCGACGCGGGTCCCAACAACCCGATCAAGAGGTTATGGTGCTGGAGGAAGACTGGCGAGGGGCTTTTATCGACTTCATACGCGATCAATGGTTACCAGCAGGAATCAACGTCAGGAGCGCTGATGCGGCTCGCATCTTGCGAAGAAGCAAAAGTTTCATCCTGGTCGACGGCAAGCTCTATCGGCGAGGCGCTCGGTCAGGGGTTCTCATGAAGTGCGTCACGAAGGAAGATGGCTACGACATACTGCGGGAGATCCACGATGGCGTCTGCGGCAACCATGTGGCTTCAAGAACACTGGTGGGAAAAGCCTACAGAGCCGGTTTCTGGTGGCCCACCGCAGTGACCGACGTGGAGGATCTCGTGCGTAGGTGCCAGAATTGTCAATTCTTCGGCAAACAGATGCATGTCCCAGCTCACAGCCTCATCACCATACCGCCGTCCTGGCCTTTTGCCTGTTGGAGTCTTGACATGATCGGGCCCTTCACGACGGCACCAGGCGGTTTCACCCATGTTCTGGTGGCTATCGACAAGTTTACTAAGTGGATCGAGTACAAGCCGATAGCCAAGCTCATGCCAGATCGGGTCGTCGATTTCATCTCAGATATTATGCATCGCTTCGGCTTCCCCAACTCCATCATCACGGACTTGGGGTCAAACTTCACGGCGAACCAGTTCTGGGAGTTCTGCGAGAATGCTTGCATTGAAGTTAAATATGTCTCGGTTGCACACCCCAGGGCTAACGGACAAGTCGAACGGGCGAATGGCTTGATCATTGACGGCCTCAAGAAGAGACTCTATGATGAGAACAGCAAGAAGGGAGGCAAATGGGTGCATGAGTTACCACATGTCGTCTGGGGGCTTCGGACTCAGCCGTCCAAAGCCACAGGACAAACACCTTTCTTCCTCGTGTATGGATCCGAAGCTATCCTACCAGCCGATATCATGTGGAAGTCTCCAAGGGTCGAAATGTACAATGAAGGCGAGGCGGACGAGGCGCGGCAGTTAGAGCTTGATTCCGCGGAAGAAGCTCGCTGTACCGCCCTTGTTCAGTCAGCCCGGTACCTGCAGGGGATCCGGCGATACCATGATCGCAACGTTAGGGAGCGGTCATTCAGCATCGGCGATTTGGTCTTGCATAGTATTCAGGATGAATCTGGCCTACACAAGCTCAATTCAAGGTGGGAAGGCCCGTTCATCGTCAAGCAGGTCACAAGGCCAGGGTCTTATCGACTACAATTCCCCGAGGGTCGCAAGGTCCCGAACTCCTGGAACGTTCTGAACCTGCGCAAGTTCTACCCTTAAGTCGAGGCCCGGTGATCGCTAATTCCCCGTTGGGTCAGAAGATCTTCTTTCCCGGAATCAGTTTGGAGGCCATGAGCCACATAACTCGGGTTGTACATGCCTTCTTACTTCCACGATGGCAAGCGTCACGTGCAAACATATATACATACAAATCGACTTCTTGTCGCGCATGACGCGGGGGCCATGGCCACGGTCATCTCCCGTCGACTTCCGTTTCTGACGGAGCCCTCGGCTCCGGCTAACTCCTCGGCATATCGAGTTCCGCCGCGACCTTCGATGGTCGCACGCGACAGCAGTCGCACTTTTTCCAACACAGTCGATCCGTTCGACTGGCCTACACCTAGTACGTTGGAACGGCTCGCATAAAGAGCTACGTCGACTACATCCTGAGTGGCTGCACTCAGAACAGTCTTGTTCTTGCCAAAAAAGGAACGGCAAGCTTGCGGTGCTGCCCGCACCTGCTCCTTGCAAGCTTGATCCGTCTGTCCGGGTCTTATCTAGCTTGCTGAGCACGCTCACAGAAGGAGCGCTCTTCGACTACACTCCGAGGCATCGTACTCGGGGTAGTCCCTTCTTTGCCCTATGCACGGCAACCCCGCGATGATGCTCGCGTTCTTTCCTAACAAGTCTAGACCCGCTCGATCGAGTTGTGGCTACTCTGTTAGACGAGTTCTAGCTGCCCTTCGGGTCGTTGCACCCAGGGACGCGTCTACTACTTGAGTCTCATAAGCCTGGATCCCAATTCAGCGAAGATACGCAAACAAGTAGAGATGTCAAGGGAAGCATTTACATAAGAGAATGATTAAGTGTTTCATATACCCTAATCCTGCAGTACATTGTGTACAATTTGTTCTGCTACAGGTTGGGCCTCTTGCAAGTACTCTTCGAACCGCTCGTCTGTGCAGTCCGCCGCCATCCCTTGCGCAAAGATGCTCAGCTGTGCGTTCGGCACGAAGGACTTTACATAGGCGAGGGCATTGCTCACGCACGCAACTGGAGCCTCGGATAGGAACTTGAGCATCTTCTTCGGGGCTTCGTGGAGTCGCTCCAGCAGGGGCCGCGGGCCTGCTTCGCCTTCCTCTGGCGGATCCACCATGTCCACCAGCTCCTGGGCGGCTCCCTGGAGGTCCTCCAGCTCCTTGCGCTGCTGCTCGTCCTTCTCGCCCAGCGCTTTGACTTGCTGAAGGCAGTCGACGAAATGACGTTCAGTGTCGCCGATCACCTTCTGCAGCCTTTCGACATCATCTGTACGTCGATACAGCATATTCTTCACGTCAGTAAGCAGCTCCTCTTTGTATTTCGTTATTTTCCTAAGCTCTGTGGTAAGGGTACTTCAGCATCTAAGGGAAGTAACTACGGAAAAGTACTCGAGGGGAGCGAGGGCCTACCTTGGTGCGCCTTCTTCTCCGCCTTGAGCTGCTCCTAGTACTCTGCTCGTTGCTCCTTGAGCTGTTGCTGGAGCTCAGAGTTGGCCTTCTTGAGGTTCTTCAGGTCATTCTTGAGCAGCCAGATCTCTCGAGTTCTTTCATGCTTCAGCATGTCCAGCTCTCGCTGCAGATAGCAATTCTTGGTAATCTCCTCGGAGACACGCTTGTCCAGGGCAGCTAGCTCCCGCGCATCACTCACGACCACGCGGAGTTTCTCCGACTTCTTCTGGGACTTGGTGATTACATGCTGCGCAAAAGGCGGAAAACGAGTCCTAAACAACTCACCAATATGCACATCTAGAACATTACCCGAGTATTACCATGGAGAAGTCGTATAACTCCTTGAAGGTGCTCTTGAAGGTCTTCAGGTTCTCTGCCGACAACAGGAGGTCATCCACCAGGTCGGTGGTGATGACATTCTGGTGCCCTGACCCGGCCCTCAACACCTCACGGGGACTCCCCGAGGGCCCGGCGGCATCCCCAGACGGCGGCGGCTGGACACCTGCAGGCATACGAAGTGGTCAACACATTATGCCCAGACCCCGGCAGCCAGTCGCGGGCGGGTAAGCGCATACCTGTGCCATCAGTAGGAGCGGCACCAGGGGCCACGACTTGTTCCTCGCCACCGGGTCCGGCTCCCTCTTGTCGGGGCTCGGGAGGCGGCAAGTCGGGGAGCGCCGCATTCGCTTCAGGGGCCACCTCTGCGGGCACTGGCCCCTCAGGCGCCGAGGGCTCGGGGGCTGCAGCAGTCGAGGCAGGCGCCGCAGCCGTGCCTGGTTCCAGCTGGAGTCACACTGCGCTTGCAGCCCTGGTGATATCGACAACATTGTTATCCAAGTGGGCACGAGCAAGATCTTCAAGTGATTGAAAGAAAACTTACAGTGTCGACTTATTCTTGGCGGCCTTCTTCACCCGCCAGGCCCGTCGAGGAATGCCCATTGCCGATGGCGAGGCCTGGTCGGCCGATGGAGGGGTCCCCGCCACGGCAATTGTCACCGCCGTGGCGGCGGAGGGGCCTGTCTCCACCCCTTCGGGTTCAGTCCCGGGCGGCAGCGTAGGGAGACTGCAAGGGGACGCTGTCAGTATTCAGCATCATGTATACTTTGCAACTGGCCAAAACAGCAACTCCGTACCTGGAGGACTCGACTTCTTGGGCCTTGCGTTTGCGCATCTGTCGCTGGCCCTTCGGCACCGGTGGTAGAGCGCCGGCCAACTCCACGCTCTGGTCGGAGGAGTTGTCCCGGCGCGGTTCCCCTTTGGTTCCTTCACTCGCCCGCGAGTCCACGCACTCGGTGGACTCGCTGCTGCCTTGAACCGCAGCAAGGCGAGCCGTTTTGGTGGCAACGGCGGCAGTAGGGCGTGGTCCTCCTTCGGCTTCTTCCCCCGCCTGCGAGTCCACGCATTCGGCGGGCTCGTTGTGGCTTTGAGCCGCAGCAAGGCGAGCCTTCTTGGCTGCCGTGGCTGCAGAAGGGAGGAGGTGATACGCTCGAGGGAGGTCCGGCTGCGGCGGGTAGCTGCAGTACAGCTTCGAGTGTCCCTGCAGAAAGTTCTTCAGTTCAGTGCCGGTGCAGTAGCAGATTTCTTCAGTGAAAGAAGTCGAATACTTACCGGTGGGGGCGGATTTCGCGCGGAGAACAAGGTGGGCACGTACGGCACGGCGTTCACGTCCAGCAGCACCCGCTGAACTCGCTGGGGCGCGACTTCGTCTGGCACCTCCTCTGTGCACATGCGAGAAGGGTCAGCGGGGCCGGTGTACTCGAAGCCCAGGCAACAGCGCTGTTGGATGGGTTGGACGCGGCGCTTGACAAATGAGAACATGACGGAGGCACCGGTCACTCCCTCCTTCTTCTGTGCCTCGATGGCCTCCAGCAGCTCTCTGACCTGTATCATCTCCATGCCGGAGGGTTCAAGGTTCCATTCCCCCTCACCACTGGCGGTCTGCTCGACTTCGTCGGCAGGGGGGGAGCATGGTTTTCGATGTAAAACCATAGGTTTTTCCATCCAGGAAGGTTTGAGGGGAATTTATATGAAAGGTATTTTTCGCCGGCCTGTTGTCGCAGTTGGATGCTGGCGCCCCCCACCACGGCAAGTTTCTTTGTGGTCGGCTGGGGTTTGACGCGGAACAGGAAGCGGAACATATCCCAGTGGGGTTCGATTCCGAGGAATGCTTCGCAGAAGTGGATGAAAATGGAAATATGGCAAATGGAATTCGGGTTGAGGTGATGGAGCTCAAGCCCGTAGTAGTAAAGAAGGCCGCGAAAGAAAGAACAAGTGGGGAGGGCCAATCCCCGTTCGGCAAAATGGAAGAATGTGACGATTTCGTCGACATTCTCCATGGGGAAGGGCTCACGGAACGAGGGGCGCCAGTTGACAAGGTTCTTCTCTTGCAGCAACCCCTCGGAAACCAGCTTTTTCAGATTGTTGAGGGAGCACTTACTATGTGTCCACTCCGTGGTCGATGGCTCCGCATCCTTCTTCATTTCCTTGATCTCCGACTTCTTGGACGCCATCTCCGATGCGCCGGCCACGAGATACTCGGGGGCTGCGGGGAGAGGGGCGGGGAGGTTGGAGTGGGAGTCTTTCTTGGGGGAAGGCGGCGGTGTTTGGGCTCGGATTGGGGAATTCGGTGGCTTTTGATGGAATGCAGATTGAAAGCGTGGTTTTTTCCTACAGTTATCGCGGGGTTAAATAACCAGTAGGGTGGGGAAAAGTTACTGTTCTGAAGTTCAAGAGTCACTTCCGCAAATATTCCGAATCTGAGGGGTCATTTGATGGGTTATTTGGATTGGATATTCGATTAATCATTTTTTCAGGGTTTGTTTGCCTGAAAAAGCATTTTTTTGAATTACTCATCTAATACCCATCATCTGTACCATCGTTTTGGTAATTTGGCATGTTGTCATTTTTAGCATGCATGCCATGGTTATTGGATCCTTATCTCCAAATTTTGTGGATTTGGATTCAAGGCTCGGGGGCTGCGGGGTATATGGCATCGACTACTTATTTTTCAAATTTCTTTGAAGGATAAAGAGGATTACAGACAAGTGAGACCCTCAGCCTGATTCTCCGATTCAACCTAAGGCTCGGGGGCTACTCCATATGGAGTGCGATTTTTAAATCGCACGCCATAACAGAAATTCGGGGCATGAGCACCTCATAGCTTCGATGCAGCCGAACAAGTACTCGAAGAAGGACTTCAAGACGAATCATCAGAAGAAGTCGAAGACTGCTTCGAAAGTACTCGATAAGCCTGCAGTACTCAGCTACGAAGAGCTCGGGGGCTTGTCAGACCCGGGGCCACCGGGCTGGGAACGTTACGTAGTTTAAGAGATTAAGCCCGTCTTATCTCTTATTCATTTTGTTTATCTCTTGTTTATCCCATTTAAATAGGAGATAGAGCTAACCAACACGGAGAGGATCTACTCGAGATCAGTTCTGGTGTGATCCCTCGGGGGGGGGGGGTTGGTTAGCATCTTTGTAACTCTGACCTCTCGGATATATAAGGGAGGTCAGGGACCCCCCTCAAAACAGAAGATCATTAGGTCAATCTACACCAAAGAGAATACAAACCACCATACAGGACGTAGGGTGTTACGCTCCGTGCGGCCCGAACCTGTCTAAAGTCTTGTGTTCCTTGCACCTTCGAGTTCCTGATCTCGGCGTCCCCTCACCCAAAACTTACCACCTTGGGTATATCCCTCGGTGGGCAGCCGGTTAAACATCGACAACCTGCTCTGCCTTATTGTTGAATGCCCTGCCATCCCGATCTTCAGTATCGGGGGTGGCGGCGTATTGCTCGAACGTATAGGACGGCGCCACAACTCCAGCGTACTCAACCAGGCCAGGAAAGTGATCCCTGCATAGAAGACCGAGGATGCCATTGACGGAGCGTCTGTGAGCAGCACCTGCACTCTCCACAATCTTCCAGGACCCGCACAAATGATTAGCCATCACTTTTAGTTTCTAATTTGAATTTGAACATAGGCAATGAAAACATAAAAATTTACTTACTTTTGCTCGTCGGGTCGAATCAATGGTCGTTTCTCACTAGGTATCGGTCGATTAGGCAGACTCGCGGGACCTGCACAAGTGATTAAGAAAAAATATTAGTTTATACTTCGAATTTGAACATATAACATATAAAAATATATAAAGTTACTTACCTCGCGAGTAGACGCGAGACGAACCAGAGGCCGTCTGCTGTGCCTCGTGCTCCTCCTGCGCCTCCTCGTCCTCCTCCTGCGCCACATGCGCCTCCTCCTCCGTGTCGTCCTGCGAGGCCACCTGCGCCTCCTCCTCTGTGGCCTCCTGCAGGGGCACCTGCGTCGTCCCCCTCCTCCTCCCCCTCCTCCTCTCAGACGACCCAGCTTCAGCGGACCTAGCCCTCTGGTTAAGCGACTAACACTCCTCATGCCACTGCCCACCATCTTTGTTCAATCACCTGCAATTAAGCAGAGTAAAGCAATCCGTACAGATAAACAAGACGTACTTAGAAAGAGATGCAACGTAAATTAAACATAATTACATAATAATTTAGTATTATATTGATTAAAGATAATCTTCATAATCGGGAGCAACTGGATCATAAATCTCATCATCACTATCAACGATGTCATAATTAACACTATCTGAAGAATCAATGTCGTCATTGGAATTGCCTAAATGTAATCGTTGTAGCATTTGTAAGTCCTTCGCATTCTGCACCTCATCCTCCTCCTCCTCCTCCTCCTCCTCCTCCTCCTCATCAACAACCATTTCAACTTCCATTCCGTCTGCTTCGGTTATGTCTATCTCAAATCGTCCTTCTAACCCCTCTTCTTGAAAGAACTCTCCATCATATGTGTTGGGGTCTAAGTTATAATCTTCATCGTTTGGGACAGGTATTTTAACGTGCGGTAACACCTTGTGCACAACATACCAACCCTTAAGATGCTCTTTGGTTTGGCACGCATATGGGAGATAATAAACTTGTATGGCCTGTTGGGCCACAATATAGACATCGTCTCCTGGTAAGACGGAATCCTGTCGAATTTTGACTAGCCCAAGATTAGAATATGTCCATGTCGTTACTTCAGGATCAAACCAATGACATTTGAATATGACTGGACTAACAGGTTTGGAACCATGAAAACTAAGTTCGTATATTTCTTCAATTCTTCCATAATACTCGACCCCATCAAGGCCAGGAGTAAAAACTCCAGTATTTGTGGTCTTTCGATTGGATCGACTTGCCTTGTAGCCTGTTGTAGAAAAATGATATCCATTCACATCATAAACAGAATATGACCTGACCCTATAGGCAAAGCCATCGGCAACCTGTCTCAAATTGGCACTCACCCTATGGCCCTGTTGTTTGAACCAAGAAACAAAATCGGGCAATCCATTTCCCGCACCCTGTCTAAGAAGGGTATCACATTCCTGCTGGGTAGGATCCCTTGATCAATGCCAGAATTCATGAACAAATTGCTCCATGTACGGCACCACCTCGTCAAGGTTGGTCAACACATATAGCATGATCTGGCGCCACTCTTAATGTCTCAATGTCTTGGTGCTCGAACCACTTGCACTTCCGAGTTGCCCTCGAAAAAGGCTGAGGTTCGATTCATTTTCGCTAGCATTGTAATGAGGTGGTGGATTATGCATGCTAGGGAGGTTGTCACCATAGTATGTTGTTGTGAAGTTCGATAGCTTCGCCAGAATGTATGCCTCTGCAATGGAAGCCTCAATTTTGCATTTATTTCCACATTTCTTCCGCAGAACCTTTAGACATCTCTCTATTGGATAGCACCAACGACCCTGCACGGGACCCCCCATTCGTGCCTCGTACGGGAGGTGCAAAATCATATGCTCCATCGGATTGAAGAAGCCGGGTGGAAAGATCTTCTCCAACTTACAGAGCAGCACCGGTGCCATTATTTCCAAGTCTGCAACCACGGTCCTAGATAACTCCTTGGCACAAAGCTGGCGGAAGAAATAGCTCAACTCTGCAAGCACTAGCCAGACATTCTCATGGACATACCCTCGAACCATCGCCGGAAGAAGCCGCTCAATCCATATGTGGTAGTCATGACTCTTCAACCCTAAGACTCGCATAGTAGATAAGTTGACCCCCCTACACAGATTAGCTGCATACCCATTAGGGAACATCAACGTCTTGATCCATTCTATTACTTCCCTCCTTTGGGGCTTGGTCAAGATGAAATCGGCCTTAGGCTTTCTCCATGTCTTACCGCGACCAGGAGGCTTCATCTGTAGGTTTGGTCTATCACACAACGTTGCCAGATCCACTCTAGCCTTAACGTTGTCCTTTGTCTTACCGGGAATGTCCATGATTGTTGCCCAAAGTGCCTCAGCCACATTCTTTTCAGTGTGCATCACATCAATGTTGTGTGGAAGGAGAAGATCATCATAATAGGGGAGCCGAGTCAAGCCTGACTTATGAGTCCATATATGGTACTGGCTATATCCCACAAAGCCACCTTCTAGATTGACCACGAGATCATCTATCTGTTGACGGACCGCGGCACTAGTCTTCATCGGAGGTGCAAGATCTGTCACCGTGACACCTTTCGTGAAGTTCTTTTGGTCTCGTCTGAATGCATGGTCAAGAGGGAGGAATTGCCGATGTTTGTCGAATGCCGAATACTTGCCACCCTTCTGCAACCAAATGAACCTAAGACCTTCCTTGCATACTAGGCATGGGAACCTCCCGTGAACACACCAGACGCTGAATATCCCATAGGCCAGCAAGTTATGCAGGGAGTATTAGTACCAAACATGCATTTTGAAGTTTGTCTTCGTGGCCCGATCGTACGTCCATACCCCTTCCTCCCAAGCATGGACCAATTCATCAATTAGAGGCTCCATGAACACACCCATATTATTCCCCGGATGTCCTGGAATAATCAACGACAATAATATGTTCTGTCGTTGAAAGCATACGCCTGGTGGGAGATTGAGGGGGATAACGAATATGGGCCAACATGTGTACGTGGCAGCCATCATTCCATAAGGATTGAACCCATCTGTTGCCAACGCAATGCATACATTACGAGCCTCTCTGGCTTTCTCATGATGAATGCTGTCAAAGTGGGTCCATGCTTCACCATCGGATGCATGAACCATCTTGTCAGGTTTGTATCGTTTGCCATTTTTGTGCCATGTCATCTGTTTTGCGTATTCCTCAGTTATGTATAACCGCTGGATCCTTGGTATGAACAGAAGGTGACGTAGGATTGTCACGGGGATGTCAAGCTGCCTCTTGCAGCCATCACCAGAGGCTACCTCCATGAACCTAGAGGCTTTACACTTTGGACAGTACTTTAATTCCGCGTATTCTTTCCTAAATAGGACGCACCCCTTCGGACAAGCATGTATCTGGTCATATGGCATCTTGAGTGCATGAAGGAGTTTCTGTGCCTCGTACATGCTCTTCGGCAGAATGTGATCCTCCGGAAGCAGGCTGCCAATAATTGTCAACATGCCATCGAAGGCGTCTCGACTCAAGCTATATTGCGACTTTAATGCCATTATGCGTCCAATGGCATCCAGTTGAGAAACCTTTGTCTGTCCGAGAAGGGATTTCTGTGCCACAGCAAACATGTCATAGAACGCCTTTGCGGTTGCCTCTAGCTCCTCCTCCGTACGTCCTTCAGCGAACTGTGCCTCGTGATAGTCATTTAGCATGTCCGCTACCCCGGCATCGGCATCATAATCCTCCTCTCTCATACAACCGTCTTCACCGTGGTAGACCCACCGGGTATAGCCTGCCGTAAATCCATTCCACCAAAGATGTTCCCCCATTATCTTCTTTATTTGTCTCTTCCTATTTACACAATTGCTGCATGGATAGAATAATTTACTCGCTCCTTTAGCTGCTTCGCCAAACGCCCGTTCCAAGAAAGCATCGGTCTTGTCGATCCATTCATCGGTGACCTGACCCTGACCTAAGCGGCCACTGTACATCCACTCACGGTCTTCCATACTCTAAACCTATACACCCGGGCGGTGGCGGCGGCTGAGGCGGCGGGGGCCCTGGATTAACTACAGCATAAATCAGAAATACGGTTCTAATCCTATGGTGTATCAGCTAGTTCGGGTAAATCGTAGTTGGTTATATTGCCCATATATCTATAAAATTCATCAGGATATTTCAAAATGATTACTGAGACCTCTGAGAAACACTTATTTAAATTTGTACAGGTTGAAGGTGATCTGGCCGGCGCGGCGGCAGGGGCGCGGCGGGGCCGGGCGGCGGCGGCCGGGCGCGGCGGGCACAGTGGCGCGGCGAGGGCAGTGGCGCGGCGGCAAGGTGGGGGCAGTGGCGCGGCGGGGGCAGGGGCGCGGCGGCAAGGCGGGGGCAGGGGCGCGGCAGCAAGGCGGGGGCAGGGGCACGGCTGGGGTAGGGGCGGCGGCGGCAAGGCGAGGGCAGGGGCGTGGAGGGGGCAGGGGCGCGGCGGGGGGGGAGGCGCGGCCGGGCGGCGGGGGCAGTGGCGCGGCGGGGGGAGGCGCGGCCGGGTGGCGGGGGCAGGGGCGGGGCGGCCAGGCGGGGGCATGGGCAGGGGCGCGGCTGGGGCAGGGGCGCAGCGGGGGCCGGGCGTGGCGGGGGGCCGGGCGCGGCGGCAGGGTCCGGGGGGCGGCGGCCCGGCGGTGGGGGGAGGGCGTGGCGGGAGGGGCGCGAGTGTTAGGGCTGTGAAGCAAGTGCACACGTGTGGTGCGTATAGGAATAACTTGCCTCTTTGCCGAGCGTCAGATCACGGACACTCAATAAAGACAAACTTGTGCGCTTCCTTCACAGCCCTAACGACACTCGTGCCCCTCCCGCCGCTCCCCTGCCCCCGCCGCCCGGACGCCGCCGCCGCCAGCCCGCCGCCGCGCTCGGCCCCCGCCGTGTCTGGCCGCCACGCCACTGCCCCCACCGCGTCCGACCGCTGCGCCACTGCCCCCGCCTCCCCGCCGCCGCCGCGACCCTGCTCCCCCCGTGCCCGGCCCCCGCCTCCGCCCGCCCGTCACTGCGCCCCTGCCCCCGCCGCGCCAGGCCCACGCCGCGCCCGGCCGCCCGGCCCCCGCCGCCGCGCCCCTGCCCCCGCCGCCCGGACCCCGCCGCCGCCAGCCTGCCGCCGCGCCCGGCCCCCGCTGCGTCCGGCCGCCACGCCACGCTCCCGCCTCCCGGCCGCCGCCGCCCGCCCACCGCCCGGCCCCCGCCGCCCGCCCGCCCGCCGCTGCGCCCCTGCCCCCGCCTTGCTGCCGTGCCCCCGCCCCCGCCGCCCCGCCGCGCCTCCCCCCGCCCCCGTGCCCCTACCCCTGCCGCGCCCCTGCCCCCGCCTTGCCGCCGCGCCACTACCCCCGCGTTGCCGCCGCGCCCCTGCCCCCGCTGCCCGGCCGCGCCTCCCCCCCCCCCCCCGCCGCACCCCTGCCCCCGCCTTGCCGCTGCGCCCCTACCCCCCTGCGCCACTGCCCCGCCTTGCCGTCGCGCCCCTACCCCCGCCGCACCCCGCCCACCGCACCCCCGCTGGCCCCTGCCCCGCCGCGCCCCGCCACCCCCGCCGCGCCCCGCCCGCCGCACCCCCGCCGGCCCCGCCCCGCCCTGCCCGCCGCGCCCCACAGCGCCCTGCCCGCCGCGTCCCGGCCGCGGCCCGGCCGCGCCCTACCCACCTCGGCCCCCACCGTCCTGTGGCAGAACCAACCTGAATTATACCGGCTCAAGTACGCGAGTCCTCACTGAAGGGCTACCTCGTACTTCAAACGGTATAAAACTATTGGTCTGTCGGGTAACGTCCCGATAAACCACCGAACGCAGGATCCAACAAGGTACCTCACACGAAGGTGAGTCCAGAGATACAATGCCAAAATAATTTACACCACAGACAGTTATATTACAAAAATATATAAAGTAACATTAGCTCCCACTGAGGAGAGATTATTACAAAACCAGTTTAAGTTTCTAGTCAAAGTAGCGGAGTTTGAAAAACGTAGTTATTATACACGTCGTCATTACAGATATTATGCTAGCCCTGGCATAATATCACTCGGTGGAATCTGTGTTGGCCGGGGACGGATCCCATTCCACGGACCAACCATCAGGCAAAGGGTAGGGCCACGGTGCGATGAATGCTGGCTCATCAGGAGGATTACCTGAAGTAAATCAACAAAAGCAAGGCTGAGTATACTAATACTCAGCAAGACTTACCCGGAATTGGGTATATCTTAGCCCATAACTAGACTCATGATAGCTTTTAGCTTTGGGAAGAGTTTTCAGCTGAAAAGCAACAAAGAGTAAATCCTTATTTTCAACTTTTAGCTTTCAGGTTCAAGTTGATTAACCATTCTAGGTAAGCACCTATAACTATTCAAACATGGTAGAATCTTTACTCAAACATCGTCTTTGATAATCACATAATTGCTCTTGTTACTCTATGTGGTAAAGGGAATAAGCAGTCTCATACATCGTGAGAGGCGGACGATTCTGAATCGAGATTCAACCCTTGCAAGGTAAACCTAACTCACACGCTTGGAACACCACAGGGTCGTTCCGAAGCAACCGTTTGCCTTTCATTCCGACTCGTGGATCAGGGCCACCACAAGCGACTGCAGGTCATATACACATCCAAAGTGCAGGAAGTACGTCTGTAGCGCGACTACAAAACCCGTACTCCTGGTTGCCCAGCAACACATATGCCTACACGTCGAACAAAGTAACCAAAAGAAGCAAATACATGTGGTGGGGGGTATGTCCACTCCTCGGGCCGATCAGTTACTAGGCTTACCGCTTACCATATTTCACGGCATGTGGCTAGTACTTTCAAACGCTTAACCACTGCTACCACACACTGCGACCTTATCAAATTCCACAGCACAGATGGGGTATCATCTCAACCATGATACCTCACAACTCCCGTCCGTCATCCTTATAGTGATATCAGGAATGTAAACATTACAACTCCTATATCGTGCGAGTGACAGGAAATCACTCGTCTTCTACCGGTCCTATAAGCAGAGCAGCTATTCGAACTCAAGTTCTAGTGTTCAATACATTGGTTCCTAGAATAATGCAACTAAGTTTCCAAACAACTCCTAAGAACGTAATGCATAAAGAGATATATAAATAAATAGTATAGGTTGCAGTGTAATAAAGTAGGGGTTATGTCCGGGGCTTGCCTTCGCTGGTAGGGTTGGGGTTAGTCAAACTATTTTCTTCCGAACCTTGGTTCGGGGCTTCAGAGAAATCCGCGACAAGATTCCCGGGGTCTTCAGAATAAATCTCTTCTTGTTCCGGGATCAGCTGATAATCCCCGTCAGCGAGAGTGGTCGATTCTATATGAGATGCAAAGTTATAAGTTATGAATTTGCATATATTTTTATATTAATTCACAATAAAGTTGCAATCCAACTTAAGAAAAATTACATTACGATGATAATTTAACTACCCTGCACTGGGCAGTCATTTATCGAGTATTAGTTATTTTATCTAAACCCATTAGACAACGGGGTTGATTACACTACTTAACTAACTAGTAGCATGGAGCAACAAGTGGGGTGGTTCTTAACATTCATATTAAAGAGCTTTATAAATTGACCTCACTAATTATTTTTATGAACTTTAAGTTATCATTACATTATAAATCAATTATATTATATCCAATTTACTTAACATCTAATTCTTAGTTGAAAACTTAATAACATGTTGCAATAATACAAAACAGAACCTTAATATATTTTTCATGATTTTTGAACATTTGAAAGTGTGTTTATTAATTATATTAAGGAAACTACACCTTATTTCTAATAAAACCTGTATATTAAGAAAATAATACTAAAGTACAAGGTTAATTATTTTTCTTCAATTCTACATGTTGAAAGAAAATTATCACCACTGGTTTTACCATTTTATCATTTTTCTATGAATTACTATGCATTCTCTAAGCCTACAAGCAACTAAATTTGATATTTAAGTTTGATCATCAAACATTCAGAAACTGAAGTCGACCCTTTAAGTAAAGTTGTAGATCTTTATCTAAGGATTCCAACAAAATTTAGATTACAATTTTATGATTTTTCCTCGAAAAGATATAGCATTTCTAAGTTGGCAGCAAAATTTTACATAAGGAGGTCCCTCAGCACTATTCAACTGAGTCTATAGCCTTACAGAAAACCCCCTGGGTTTCTTTTCCTTCTAACCCGAAGTCCTTGGCCGTGAACCCGAACAGAGCGAGACAGGGACGGCCGTGTTCCGGCGACGGCGGTCACCGGCGGCGAGGTCCAAGTGCAGGGACAGGGTTAGGAGCTTACGGTGATCCCGTTGCTCCACTTGTCGAGGGCTGGGACGACCGGAAAGAGGGATCCCGATGAGGACCCGAGGTGGCGGCGGAGGGGTCGACGGCGACGAGGGTGCTCCGACGATGAACGTTGGCCAAGATCCTGCGCACGAGAACCAATGAGTCCCGTGGAACGTGTACGTGCAATCAATTGGATGAAAACATGCTGGATCGAGGGGGATCGACGGAGACCGATGCGGCGCCGGCGAGGAAGAACGCCGGCGAGCATCGGGAAGGCTCTGTGGTGCACTAGGGAGCCAATGGATGGGTCGAACAGCTTCAGGGTGATGATGTGGTGCTGGCCAGAGAGTCGTGGTGGCGTGGGAGTGCCTGGAGCGAGCTACCCACGGTGGAGGCCGAAGGCGGCGGCGGCGGCGCTCGTCGGGGACAAGCTTCAGTGGAAATTGGGGAAGAACAGTGGGTCGTCGAGCACGAGCAAGCAACGAGGAAGCTAATGCAGGTGTTGGTTGAGGCGGAGGAGGTCCGGTGTGGGCTGCCCACGGGCGTGCCGTGCGCGGCCGGAGTGGAAGGGGACGGCGGCGGCGAAATGCAGCTCGGGCGCTTGGAATTGGGCTCTGGGAGTAACAGAATAGGCCGTGTGTGTTGAAGTGGTGTTGCTGCACGCGAGAGGGAGGCGGTTAAGGCACTGCAGCGAGCTGTCCACGACGGCGAGGAGGTGGCGGCCGGAGATGGCTCGGGGGTGTCGTGGCGCGCGCGCGTGCGGCCAGGAAGGAAGAGGAAAGCGGCCGGAACGGAGGGGAGATGATGCGTGGAGGGTGTAGCAGCTGGAGGTGGAGCTCTGGAGGTCTGTGCCGGCGGTGAGCGGCGGTGGCCGGGCGGAGCAGAAGGGAAGCAGCGGCGCCAGAGGAGGAAGAAGGCAGACAGGAGTCAGAAGGACTCATTCGTAAAACCCAAAAAGTCCAGGGACCCCTCTGTAAACTAAAATTACCCATTGATACAAAATACTAATGAGAGAAATGTCTAAAGCAAAGTTGTAGAGAATTTCAAATCCTACAAGAATGCTTTAAGGTTCAAGTTTAAAATCTCAAAGGGTACGGTTTTATTTTGAATTTTTGAACACAATTCAAATTATAAACTTTATGTGTTAATTTAAGCAAAATGCTCTAATGTTTGGGGTCTCTTTTTAAGTTTTTCTGCAGTAATCATGACTAGCTCTTTTTACACTTTAGTCCTTAGGTAAAACTAAGTTTTTCTTTTATCTTTTTACCATTTCACATGTAAGTCCTTATATCTTTGTATTAATCACATAAAGGTCCTTAATTTCATATAATGTCTATTCCCCTTAGGTTTATTTAACTTTTGCTCTTTTCTTTTCTATAGCCATCTGAAATTTGACACTTAAGAACATTTTCACACACTTGCACGTAAGAATTTATAAAACTCATAATTTACAAATATACCCTTATTGCTTTGTACAACTTGTATACACTATAACATGCTTACATATAATACACCCAAACTTAGTATCTAGTTGTCTAACTACCTGGATATTACAGCCTTCCCCCCTTAAAAAGAATCTCGTCCCGAGATTCCGAAGCTGAGTAGAACCGAATGATTAGATTTGGGGATTGGCTTGAAGGAAGTCTGGAAAATTCCGTTGAAGATAAGACTTAGTTTCCCAAGTCGCTTCTTCTTCGGTGTGATGATCCCATAAGATCTTGTACATCTTAACTGCCCTTCTTCTGGTGAATCTTTCCTTAGTATCTAGGATTCGAAGAGGTTGTTCGATGTATGATAAATCAGGTTCAATCTCAATGGCACATGTCTCAACGATTTCCGTGGGTACTTTGACACACTTCTTAAGTTGAGAGACATGTAAGACATCGTGAATAGCCGCCCATTGAGATGGAAGACGAAGTCTGTAAGCCACTGGGCCACAAACATTAAGAATTTCAAAGGGTCCGACATATCTGGGTGCTAATTTCCCTTTTATGCCGAAACGTTGGACACCTTTGGTCGGAGATACTCGGAGATAGACAAAATCTCCTACTTGGAACTGTAGAGGTTTCCTCCTCTTATCTGCATAGCTCTTTTATCTGGACTGAGCGGTTTTAAGATTAGATTGAATAACCTTAACCTTATCTTCGGCTTCAACGACTAGGTCTGGTCTGAAGATTTTGCGTTCACCGGTCTCTGACCAACTCAAAGGAGTTCGACATCTGTGACCATATAACGCTTCGAAAGGAGCCATTTGAAGACTAGCTTGATAACTGTTGTTGTAAGCAAATTCAGCTAGAGCAAGGCACTTGTCCCAACTTGTACCATAATGAATAATACAAGCTCGGAGCATGTCTTCAAGGATTTGGTTAACTCGCTCAGTCTGCCCATCAGTTTGGGGATGATATGCAGAGCTTCGAATCAATTTGGTTCCTAGAGCTTATTGCAATTGCTCCCAGAACCGTGCGATAAATTGGGGCCCTCGATCAGAGATGATGGTTTTTGGAACCCCATGCAATCGAACGATTTGTTCCAGATAGACCTCGGCATACTTCTTAGCAGAGTAAGTGGTATGCACCGGAAGAAAATGAGCTGTTTTTGTGAGTCTATCGATGATCACCCATATGGAGTCATGCTTTTGAGATGTGTTGGGAAGACCGACAATGAAATCCATGCTAATGTCTTCCCATTTCCATGACGGTATGGGTAATGGCTGAAGCGTACCAGAGGCTTTTAAATGGCTAGCTTTAACTCTCTGGCACGTATCACATTCGAATACATATTTGGCAATTTCTCTCTTCATTCTGGTCCACCAAAAATGTTGCCGAAGATCTTGATACATCTTGGTGCTACCAGGATGAATAGAGAATTTGGACAAATGTGCTTCGTCGAGGATTTGCTTACGAAGTTGATGATCCTTAGGCACAACAATCCGATCGTTGAACCATAGGACTCCTTGATGATCAGTGTGAAAACACCGATATTTAGCTTCTCCCTGGGATAGCTTGGATTTGATAATTTTTACACCCTCATCATGTAGCTGCGACATGATGATTTTATCCCGCAGAATGGACTCAATGGAGATCAAGTTTAAACTACCTTGGGGGATAATCTCAAGATTGAGTCTCCTCATTTGATGGCAAAGAGTGTCATTAAAGGTGGATATGGTTAAGCAGTGACAATGTGACTTGCGGCTAAGTGCATCCGCAACCACATTAGCTTTTCCCGGATGATAGTGTACCTCAAGGTCATAATCTTTGATTAATTCCAACCAACGCCTTTGCCTCATATTTAGATCAGCTTGAGTGAAAATATACTTGAGGCTCTTATGGTCAGTATAAATGTTACACTTAGCACCCATAAGATGATGTCTCCAGATCTTGAGAGCATGGATAACTGCTGCCAATTCAAGATCATGTGTTGGATAATTTTGCTCATGAGTCCGAAGTGCTCGGGATGCATATGCAATAACCCGGTTGTTTTGCATAAGAACACAACCAAGGCCAATTCCAGAAGCATCGCAATAGACATCAAAAGGCTGCGTACTATCTGGCTGAGCTAGTACTGGTGCAGTCGTTAGAAGTTTTCTCAAGGCGTGAAATGCTTCCTCACACTTATCATCCCAACGGAACTTAACTTCTTTCTTAAGTAGCTCGGTCATGGGTTTAGCTATCTTGGAGAAGTCTGGAATGAATCGGCGATAATATCCTACCAATCCAAGGAAACTTCGTATTTGATGGACGGAAGTGGGAGGGTTCCAGTCCATAACTTCTTGAACTTTAGTTGGATCAACTGATATGCCTTGACTAGAGATAGTATGTCCCAAAAATTTCACACTATCCAGCCAGAATTCACATTTCGAGAATTTGGCATAAAGGCGATGATCACGTAGCCGTTGAAGAACGACACGTAAATGATTAGCATGGTCTTCTTTAGTTCTGGAGTATATCAGAATATCATCGATGAAGACCACAATGAATTTATCGAGTTCCGGCATAAATACGGAGTTCATGAGATACATGAAATATGCCGGTGCATTAGTAAGTCCAAACGACATAACCAGATATTCATAAAGTCCATATCTGGTTGAGAAGGCCGTTTTTGGAATGTCACTAGGCCTGATCTTGATCTGATGATAACCAGAGCATAAGTCAATTTTGGAAAAGACCTTTGCTCCAGCTAGTTGATCGAACAAGATATCAATGCGGGGAAGAGGATACTTATTTTTGATAGTAACCGCATTGAGTGGACGGTAGTCGACACATAGTCTCAGGCTATCGTCTTTCTTCTTAACAAAGAGAGCAGAACAACCCCAAGGTGAAGCACTTGGACGTATATATCCCTTGTCAAGAAGATCTTGGAGCTGAATTTTCAGTTCTGCTAATTCGTTTGGAGGCATGCGATACGGCCTCTTGGAAATTGGAGCAGTGCCCGGTTGAAGTTCAATGATGAACTCGATGTCTCTATCTGGGGGCATTCCAGGCAAGTCGTCTGGAAAGACATCGGGAAATTCACATACTATCGGAATATCCTTGACTTTGATATCTGTGATAGCATAAGTGCAGGGGTGCAGATACTCTGGCTGAGGCAGATAAAGGGTGGTAATCCCATAGTATGGTGAATTGATTTCAACCACTCGGGAACAGATATCTAACCGGACTCGATGCTTAGTCATCCAGTCTGTCCCAAGTATAACATCAATACCCTCTAGACTGAGTAAAACCAAATCAGTTTTGATTTCTTTACTACCTAACTGAAGTGGCACATTTCTACTCATTTGGTTGGAGGTGATTTTTCCTCCAGGGGTAGAGATCATATATGACCCCTGGATAGAACAAGATTCAAGTCCTAGTCGAGTACCACAGTTGTTACTAATAAAGCTATGTGTTGCTCCGGAATCAAATAAAGTAACAACTGGTTTATGGTAAATAGAAAATGTACCCGACATGACTGGAGCTCCATCTGGAAGTTCTGCAAGAGTGGTGAAGTTAATTCGTCCTTGCCAGACTTGTATCACCGGCTTCTTGCCCTTATTCTGGTTTCCCTGGGTGGAGCTCTGCCCTTGATTAGGTTTCTTAGGCCGCGGGCAATCTCGGATGAAATGGTCCGCACTTCCGCAATTGTAGCAGCGATAGTTGCTGCCTCTTTGTGGCACTTGCTGAATATTTGGCCGTTGGCCAGATTGTTGTGCTTGTTGCGGGGGCACAGGAGGTCTGTACCTTCCTTGCTGCTGAGGCGGCCTAAAAACCAATCTACCTGTTGGAGCATTGCGCTGTGGTGCTCTGGGCGGCGTATTGGAAACAACCCGATACCTCGGTGGTTGAGCACTCGAGGGTCCAGCAGGGTTCTTCCGCTTCTTCTCGGCATAATGCGCCACAATGCAGTCTTCTTGAGTTAAGGCCATATTGACCAACTCACTGAAAGTATTAGCCCTCACAAGGTTCAGGCGTTCCTTGAGTTTGGTGTTAAGGCCTCGGCGAAAACGGTCTTGTTTCTTGGCATCATTATCTGCATGATACCCTGCATACTAGCACAGATGATTGAAATTCTGTGCGTACTGCAAAACTGTATTGGCACCTTGAGTAAGAGCCAGAAACTCATTAAGCTTTCGCTCCAATAATCCTGCGGGAATATAATGCGCTCGGAAAGCGACCCGGAATTCATCCCATGTGATGACATGCCCTGCAGGTTGCATGGCATAGAAATTGTCCCACCAGATTCGAGCAGTACCACGAAGTTGTTGAGCAGCAAAGGAAACTTTGCTAGATCCGCGCATGGTATTGTCAGTAAAGCGAACTTCGATTCGATGATATGGAGCCATGCGTCGGCATCCAATGGTTCCTCGGCCTTACTGAAGAAAGGCGGCTGGGTACTGAGGAAATCTTGGTAACTAGCCACAGGAGGATTGCGATCATCCCGGCCTCCTCGGAATTGATGCTGCTGATTCTGCTGTGCTTGAACCAGCAAATTAAGCAACTCCGTTTGCCGAGCCATGACTTCGGCAAGGTTGGGAGGAGGTGGTGGCGGTTGCTGAGAACCACTGGCCTGATCAGCCCGGAAACCTTCCAGGGTTCCACGTGTGGCTCCAACCATCTGAAATAAAGGAGATGTCCATCATTAATCATATAGCCTTACTCCCAATTTCAGAAAACACAACACTTGAGATAAACAATGCATATATTCCGTCCAATCATCTCATCTCAGAATTTAAAGATAGTGAACAAGATGATAAAACAGGAAATTATATTACATCGCTGACTCGGATAGTTCCCACTTCACACGTCGGAAGTTCACTACATAGGCCATTTATGTTACATCAAATGGCGCGAGGTTTAACTACTTAAACTATTACATTCCCTTAGATTACATCTCGAAAGTCGACGATTCACTAAAAATCGTTGAAATTTCCTACAGAAGACTGACTGCCAGAATGAGAGTGATGGGGACTAATAACAGGGTCCCCATGCTCAGAGTCAATCTCTGAAACACCTTCAATCTCTTCTGGATCTTCTTCTTCTTCTTCTTCAGGTACTATGGGTATAGCGGGAAGTATCGGTTGCTGCTGCAATTCTTCAATGTGAGCCTGAGCATCATCCGCTTCAAGTATCAGATCATGAATTTGCTCTTGTAGAAATTCTATAACAGCATCGCGTTGAGTGATAATATGATCACTCTCATTGATCTGATCTTCGCGATGAAGAATAGTTTCATCTCTTGCTGCAATAATTTCATCCTTTTGTGTTACCAAAGCTTGCAATTCTTCTATTTGGGTTACTTGATGGTCAGCATTCCGATAGTAGCTTTGAGCCACACCAGTTATCTGACTCACACCATGACGCAGTAGCATCTGGTAATGGTATTGCACATCCATGAACCTGGTAACGATACGGACGATTTCTTCAGCCAGATCTCCTAGCAGATGACCATGATGGTCTGTCCGAAAATCCCAGTCCGAATTACCCGGGTCTATGGTAGGAAATAACCCAATAGGATATGTGGCAACTTCAATCGGATGCTGATTGCAGAAAAGTTTGATAGCTTCTATAGCAGCAGTTTCAAGAGTATCCACTAGACGATATCCAACCACTTCCACTTCTATGGGAGGCCATAAGGAGCGGAAAGGGTGTTGAGGAATTATCATCTTAACCCTGCAGCGGGGAACTCCTTCTTCACGATACTCTACCCCATCATACAGAGGAGGCTCTGTATAATGAAACATACTTAAGGATTCCCACAAAAGATGAGGAAACCCTTCCCAATGTAAACCATTGGTGTGAAAGTGCCCCTCCTGATCCCAAAAGGTATTAGCAGGAGCAGCCATCTGCGATAAGAATGCAAATGGTAAGATATTTTTACCCTGTTGAGAAAATTTACAAGGTAAAATGGATTAAGATAGCTAATTCTGATAACAGCGAAGGCTGGAAATCAGATGGATGCCTAAGATACCCAACAAAAGATTCTTACTTACCCAATCTAAGAAATACCAACATGTTGCCTATTTCTTAGGAAGCATCAATTTAAGCATTCAATTTAGTTGATTAATGGATTATGCATGCACGCACTAACCGATCTCACAAACAAAAATTAACTGCCAAGTAATCTTGGTCTTACGTGGTTAGTTATGGTGGCACAATATAAATACGTCTCTCATTATTAACTAGTCGATAAATCCTATCCGTCCTAGTTTCGGAATCGTGGTTAGTGTACCTGCAGAAAACCACAATGCATATATATATAACCAATGAACCTTTCATGCCAGCATGTCATGAAAGCGTCCCCATTCATTACTGTTCACTATAGAAATAGCATCTGTACAATTACCGCCGTACAGACAACGTTAACATACGTTATTGAATAACGTATTCACGGGGGTACCGCAAAATGTAGGGGTATGAACAGCGATCGCCATACCCTGCGCCGAACCATATACTCCCAATGTAGTCAACCGAGGTTGGTACATTGGCAGCATCTCAAGTAGGCCACTGCTTGAGAAACAGCGTTCGATTCGCATCACCGACAGGAAGGCCAAGCTCCCTCAGTTGGCTGAGGATCCTTACCTTCTTACCTCACGATCGAAGATGTCGTTACAGAAAGTAAAATTGAATTGTGCATGAAATTAAGTTTCAACAGAAAAGTAATGCTGGAAGTTAGAGTCATATATATATATATATTACAGCCACCTGTAATTCCCATAATAAAATTACCCTAGGGCTTACGTACTATACATAATCCTTAACGAACCATCGTTGTTTTGCAAATACTTGATTAATCAAATTTTATACTAAAAATTACTTTTTAAGGCTAATTATATCTCCAGGTACACTTGTTAGCTCTGATACCAGCTGTGGCAGAACCAACCTGAATTATACCGGCTCAAGTACGTGAGTCCTCACTGAAGGGCTACCTCGTACTTCAAACGGTATAAAACTATTGGTCTGTCGGGTAACGTCCCGATAAACCACCGAACGCAGGATCCAACAAGGTACCTCACACGAAGGTGAGTCCAGAGATACAATGCCAAAATAATTTACACCACAGACAGTTATATTACAAAAATATATAAAGTAACATTAGCTCCCACTGAGGAGAGATTATTACAAAACAAGTTTAAGTTTCTAGTCAAAGCAGCGGAGTTTGAAAAACGTAGTTATTATACACGTCGTCATTACAGATATTATGCTAGCCCTGGCATAATATCACTCGGTGGAATCTGTGTTGGCCGAGGACGGATCCCATTCCACGAACCAACCATCAGGCAAAGGGTAGGGCCACGGTGTGATGAATGCTGGCTCATCAGGAGGATTACCTGAAGTAAATCAACAAAAGCAAGGCTGAGTATACTAATACTCAGCAAGACTTACCCGGAATTGGGTATATCTTAGCCCATAACTAGACTCATGATAGCTTTTAGCTTTGGGAAGAGTTTTCAGCTGAAAAGCAACAAAGAGTAAATCCTTATTTTCAACTTTTAGCTTTCAGGTTCAAGTTGATTAACCATTCTAGGTAAGCACCTATAACTATTCAAACATGGTAGAATCTTTACTCAAACATCATCTTTGACAATCACATAATTGCTCTTGTTACCCTATGTGGTAAAGGGAATAAGCAGTCTCATACATCGTGAGAGGCGGACGATTCTGAATCGAGATTCAACCCTTGCAAGGTAAACCTAACTCACACGCTTGGAACACCACAGGGTCGTTCCAAAGCAACCGTTTGCCTTTCATTCCGACTCGTGGATCAGGGCCACCACAAGCGACTGCAGGTCATATGCACATCCAAAGTGCAGGAAGTACGTCTGTAGCGCGACTACAAAACCCGTACTCCTGGTTGCCCAGCAACACATATGCCTACACATCGAACAAAGTAACCAAAAGAAGCAAATACATGTGGTGGGGGGTATGTCCACTCCTCGGGCCGATCGGTTACTAGGCTTACCGCTTACCATATTTCACGGCATGTGGCTAGTACTTTCAAACGCTTAACCACCGCTACCACACACTGCGACCTTATCAAATTCCACAGCACAGACGGGGTATCATCTCAACCATGATACCTCACAACTCCCGTCCGTCATCGTTATAGTGATAACAGGAATGTAAACATTACAACTCCTATATCGCGCGAGTGACAGGAAATCACTCGTCTTCTACCAGTCCTATAAGCAGAGCAGCTATTCGGACTCAAGTTCTAGTGTTCAATACATTGGTTCCTAGAATAATGCAACTAAGTTTCCAAACAACTCCTAAGAACGTAATGCATAAAGAGATATATAAATAAATAGTACAGGTTGCAGTGTAATAAAGTAGGGGTTATGTCCGGGGCTTGCCTTCGCTGGTAGGGTTGGGGTTAGTCAAACTATTTTCTTCCGAACCTTGGTTTGGGGCTTCAGAGAAATCCGCGACAAGATTCCCGGGGTCTTCAGAATAAATCTCTTCTTGTTCCGGGATCAGCTGATAATCCCCGTCAGCGAGAGTGGTCGATTCTATATGAGATGCAAAGTTATAAGTTATGAATTTGCATATATTTTTATATTAATTCACAATAAAGTTGCAATCCAACTTAAGAAAAATTACATTACGATGATAATTTAACTACCCTGCACTGGGCAGTCATTTATCGAGTATTAGTTATTTTATCTAAACCCATTAGACAACGGGGTTGATTACACTACTTAACTAACTAGTAGCATGGAGCAACAAGTGGGGTGGTTCTTAACATTCATATTAAAGAGCTTTATAAATTGACCTCACTAATTATTTTTATGAACTTTAAGTTATCATTACATTATAAATCAATTATATTATATCCAATTTACTTAACATCTAATTCTTAGTTGAAAACTTAATAACATGTTGCAATAATACAAAACAGAACCTTAATATATTTTTCATGATTTTTGAACATTTGAAAGTGTGTTTATTAATTATATTAAGGAAACTACACCTTATTTCTAATAAAACTTGTATATTAAGAAAATAATACTAAAGTACAAGGTTAATTATTTTTCTTCAATTCTACATGTTGAAAGAAAATTATCACCACTGGTTTTACCATTTTATCATTTTTCTATGAATTACTATGCATTCTCTAAGCCTACAAGCAACTAAATTTGATATTTAAGTTTGATCATCAAACATTCAGAAACTGAAGTTGACCCTTTAAGTAAAGTTGTAGATCTCTATCTAAGGATTCCAACAAAATTTAGTTTACAATTTTATGATTTTTCCTCTAAAAGATATAGCATTTCTAAGTTGGCAGCAAAATTTTACATAAGGAGGTCCCTCGGCACTATTCAACTGAGTCTATAGCCTTACAGAAAACCCCCTGGGTTTCTTTTCCTTCTAACCCGAAGTCCTTGGCCGTGAACCCGAATAGAGCGAGACAGGGACGGCCGTGTTCCGGCGACGGCGGTCACCGGCGGCGAGGTCCAAGTGCAGGGACAGGGTTAGGAGCTTACGGTGATCCCGTTGCTCCACTTGTCGAGGGCTGGGACGACCGGAAAGAGGGATCCCGATGAGGACCCGAGGTGGCGGCGGAGGGGTCGACGGCGACGAGGGTGCTCCGGCGATGAACGTTGGCCAAGATCCTGCGCACGAGAACCAGTGAGTCCCGTGGAACGTGTACGTGCAATCAATTGGATGAAAACATGCTGGATCGAGGGGGATCGACGGAGACCGATGCGGCGGCGGCGAGGAAGAACGCCGGCGAGTGTCGGGAAGGCTCTGTGGTGCACTAGGGAGCCAATGGATGGGTCGAACAGCTTCAGGGTGATGATGTGGTGCTGGCCAGAGAGTCGTGGTGGCGTGGGAGTGCCCGGAGCGAGCTACCCACGGTGGAGGCCGAAGGCGGCGGCGGCGGCGCTCGTCGGGGACAAGCTTCAGTGGAAATTGGGGAAGAACAGTGGGTCGTCGAGCACGAGCAAGCAACGGGGAAGCTAATGCAGGTGTTGGTTGAGGCGGAGGAGGTCCGGTGTGGGCTGCCCACGGGCGTGCCGTGCGCGGCCGGAGTGGAAGGGGACGGCGGCGGCGAAATGCAGCTCGGGCGCTTGGAATTGGGCTCTGGGAGTAACAGAATAGGCCGTGTGTGTTGAAGTGGTGTTGCTGCATGCGAGAGGGAGGAGGTTAAGGCGCTGCAGCGAGCTGTCCACGACAGCGAGGAGGTGGCGGCCGGAGATGGCTCGGGGGTGTCGTGGCGCGCGCGCGTGCGGCCAGGAAGGAAGAGGAAAGCGGCCGGAACGGAGGGGAGATGACGCGTGGAGGGTGTAGCAGCTGGAGGTGGAGCTCTGGAGGTCTGCGCTGGCGGTGAGTGGCGGTGGCAGGGCGGAGCAGAAGGGAAGCAGCGGCGCCAGAGGAGGAAGAAGGCAGACAGGAGTCAGAAGGACTCATTCGTAAAACCCAAAAAGTCCAGGGACCCCTCTGTAAACTAAAATTACCCATTGATACAAAATCCTAATGAGAGAAATGTCTAAAGTAAAGTTGTAGAGAATTTCAAATCCTACAAGAATGCTTTAAGGTTCAAGTTTAAAATCTCAAAGGGTATGGTTTTATTTTGAATTTTTGAACACAATTCAAATTATAAACTTTATGTGTTAATTTAAGCAAAATGCTCTAATGTTTGGGGTCTCTTTGTAAGTTTTTCTGCAGTAATCATGACTAGCTCTTTTTACACTTTAGTCCTTAGGTAAAACTAAGTTTTTCTTTTATCTTTTTACCATTTCACATGTAAGTCCTTATATCTTTGTATTAATCACATAAAGGTCCTTAATTTCATATAATGTCTATTCCCCTTAGGTTTATTTAACTTTTGCTCTTTTCTTTTCTATAGCCATCTGAAATTTGACACTTAAGAACATTTTCACACACTTGCACATAAGAATTTATAAAACTCATAATTTACAAATATACCCTTATTGCTTTGTACAACTTGTATACACTATAACATGCTTACATATAATACACCCAAACTTAGTATCTAGTTGTCTAACTACCTGGATATTACACGCCCCACCGCCGCCGCCGCCCAATGGACCCTGCATGATCATGATACCTTGCAAGTAAGAAAAGATGAAACTAGTTTGTTCACAGAAAACTGACATAGGAGTATTAGAATTACCTGATGCTTTTTTCTTGTACGAGAAAATAGTTCTAACCAAGTGTAGCCTACAATTATAGCAAACTTTCAATATTATTGAACCACAGTAATAGTTATCTGTAAGTTAAGTTCACAAAACTTAAAGCAGTATCACCGCATCACATTTTGCTCCTTACTGATAATTTCACAAACTCATCACAAAAAAGACAACAATTTTCAATAAAATGATGCATGATGCTTTCAGTACTAATAGATTGCTGAATATCTGATTTGTTTGCTAAGCTTACAGTGGCTATCATCATCCAGGACAATATAAGATTAAAGCACTAGGAAATATGAAATTGGAGCATCAATGATAGATCGATAATACCAGAGATGACAAATCTCTACAATTTCTAAAGCAAGTATTGATTCCCTAGTTTGTCAATTGGAGTTTTAATCAGAATTCGGATGATCGTATGTCGAGTTAAGGGTCTGAAACCATTTGGAATTAAGTTTGGCAAGTATCATAGTAGAAGATTAAAGTTCTCGACTGACACGTACTATGTTATGATAAAATACATACCATGTATAATATATACATTTTATATGCTAATCAATTTACTTATATGGATTCCCATAGTAACGCACGGGTATATTTGCTAGTACGTCTTAATTACATTATAGTTTTACCTTGCTGCCTATGCTTGGATTTTCTGTAACTAAAAATTCATTTTTGTTCACATATCATTTGATAACTATTTACTATCTTATCAGCAGCATCACCCTCCGCGACGAATCCTCCGATACTGCCCTGCTCCCAGAGTGCACTGCCTTGGAGATCATGGCTATCGCCACCACCAGCACATCTGCGGTGCCTCCTCGAAGACCGCCACCAGCGCGCTTCTCCCGAAGCGCGCCGACACGGGGACCAGAGTGCCCATCACCACCAACATCCCCCGCGCATCAGGATCGGGTACCCCCATTGTTACATGCATTTGCTGGAATCATCGCATTCTTCCTGTATCTGCATCAGCAAGCCAGGCGTATTCACGGGCGAAGTTTCTCTTTGTTTGCTTTAGTAGTAGGGTTGTATCGATTTCTTATTTCTCACAAAACCCGAGCTGGTCAGCACAGATGAAGTGGCCAGGGTGGTCGAAGCTGTTTAGCTGCTTCGACGGCTGCCTCCCCTGCACCGGCTGCTCAACCAACGTAAGCTGCTGTGAATCAGAAAGGAAAGCTACCCCTAGTAATCCAGCTCCAGTGCCTGATTTAATATCTATGTAATCATTAATGGTGATGTAATGTAATGTTTGTGGACTTTATGAATTTATCCGTTGAACTCTTGTAAAACTATTTTGCATTGCTTGTTAACTTCGTCGTTAAACTCTTGTAAAACTTGTGGTCGATCAGCTTCTTTGATGCATCTATTTACATATATTACCTCCATTTCGAAATTATAAGGTGTATTTCATTTTGTGAGGACAAGGCTTTGACCAAGAGTTACTCTATTAATATTTCATTTATGTGATGCAAAAGTATCTTCAAATATGAATCTAATGCATCAGCTTTGTGTCATAAAAATTATATACTACAATAGGCTAATTGCTGGTCAAAGGCTTGTCCTCAACGAATTATAAATTAAAATTTCAAAAGGAAGGAGTAGCTTGTTCCCCAGAGGAATGTGAGATTCCGAAAGCTTTATTTTTTCATGTGGGCAGGGGCAGATGATTTACTTCTGTGTCCGTGATCAACTAGGTCTAACATAATGGTATTTTTGTTAAAATGAGGAATACATGAATTTGTGTTTATTTATTACAACAAAGTGTACATGACAAGAATTCATGAAGTGCAGGGCTTCAGTAAGATTCTCGGCGACGTTCACTTGGTCTTCAGATATACCCTGCTCGGGTTCCGGGACCAATTCGCAAGTTCCGTCTTCAAGCGGCGTCGATTCTACATGATATGCAATGATTTGAATTAAATGATTATTAAGTCAATATCTTTCCTTCACGATAAGGTCGCAATCCTACAATTCACATTCAAAACACTAAAAAGCAAAGGATTTGAATTCTAAGAATTCAAATTTATTTACTATACATTAATCTAATTAAGTTAAACTGTGCTATAAAATTATGAAAAATTTACTATAAATTACTCTACATCAGAACAGCACATGGTAAAAAAAATCTAAGCATGATGGCATCAGTAACATGCTTGAATAAATTTACTTTATTTCAAGCTTACTTTGCACAAATTTAAATGAGTTCAAGTTAGAGTGCAGTACTTGTTCATGTATTTTTCCAAAAGTTCAAGGGTTCACTGTAAAGTAAGATTTTCTTTCAAACCATATCCCAAATGAAAATATGCCCAAAAGCAAAAGTGTAGAGTGTAAAATGAAATACAACTTTGATTTAAGGGTCAGCTTCAAAAAGAGTTAGGGTTTTGAAACTATTTCAAAATCCGACAAACTATCCAATTTTTTTAAATATTCATATTCTTTGCCGAGTGCTTTGAGCCCTACACTCGGCAAAGGACCTATTTGATGAGTGCTTATCCTTGCACTCGGCAAACAATTTTTATTTTTTCACTTTTTGGCACCGAACTTTTTTTGTTGTGATACTTACATTATATGCAACGGTATGTGCAATTTGTGCCCATTGCTCGAAGTGTTTGCTATATTTCGTCAATTTATTTCATTTTATTGTTGTAATTATTGAAATTTGAACTACAAGTCACACGAATAATGGAAAACAATGAATGAAAAAATGATATTCATGTTATTGAAGCATGCGTTGAGACCTTATCGAGAAAAAAATTAGAAATTTCAAACTTCTTGTCCACGAGACATGACGACGAACTTCTTGTCCAGTTGTTTTTAAAATGTATAAAAACCAAATATGGTCTAAAAATCATGAAACTTGTTGAGATGTAATGATATCACATGGGGAAGCTGTGCTAAAAATCTGATGAGGTTTCGCGAAAGTTACAACATACGATGCTTACAAATTGAAAGTTCTCCGAAGAGGTGTATGATTTTATGTGAAGCCCGATTAGGTGTTAAGCATCGTAGATATTGAACTTTCACAAAATCTTATAAAAATTTTATCATAGTGTCCTCACATGATAACATGACATCTCGACAAGTTTCATAATTTTCCGACCAAATTTGCCTTTTATACAATTTAAACACGACTTGAACACAATTTAGTCGCCATGTTTCGTGAATAGTAGGTTTGAAATTTCTGGTCCTTTCTTTGATAAGACCTCAAAGCATGCTCATTAACATGAATAACAATTTTTCATTCATTTTTTCCACTATTCGAATGATTACGCAGTTCAAATTTGAATTATTCAAGATATTCAATACAATAAAATAAATTGACGAAATATAGCAAACACTTCGATAAATGAACCTAAATTACATATGTTGTTGAGGACAATGTAGGATGACAATAGAAAAAACACTTCGATAGAAAAAAATTGGGACAAAATAAAAAAATGTATATTTTGCCGAGTGTCTTTCCTAGGCACTCGGCAAAACTCCTCTTTGCCGAGCGTCTTCGACTAGGCACTCGGCAAAGACTGACACCGTTAATTGCATCAACGTCGTGGCACTCGTTTGCCGAGTGTCTACCTTTGCCGAGTGCTCGAGACTAGGCAAAAAATTCTTTGCCGAGTGTTTTTCTTTGCCTAGTGTGTGGCACTCGGCAAAGAAGGAGTTCACCGTGTGTTTTCATTTGCCGAGTGCAGCACTCAGCAAAGAGGCTCTTTGCCGAGTGCCCGATATTTTGCACTTGGCAAAGCCCTGGACACTCGGCAAATGCCGCGTTTCCGGTAGTGTAGAGTCTATCATATCCCTTGCTAAATGTCCCTTTTTCTTCAATTAACTCATGACGAACGGTCAGTCATTTGGGTGGTGTCGATGGTAAATATCGTCTACCTTACTACTCCCACCGTTTCAACATAGGCCATTTTAGCATTACTAGCTAGGTGTATAGTTTTTCTATGTATCTAGATATATGTGTATATGTAGATGTACAGCACAAACTATATATCTAAAAAAGCTAAAATGACCTATAATTTGGAACGGAGGGAGTAGTCTAGTAGGATCGTGACAGTCTTGTATCTTATAAATGGGCTGTGGACTGCAGTACTTGGTTCCTTGTCAAGCTTTGTTCTTTCGATTTGTTGTAGACTTGTCAGTGCTAGGGTCCTTGTCAACTACCCTTTCATTGCTGAACTTGGACTGCGAGCAACAGTCGTAGACTAGGTAAATTCTTACTCAACTTGCTGCTCATCAAATGCGAAGGCCCTTTTCATGGACGCAAATATATCACATACTCTGTTTTGAAATCAACGTGCTTCATACATATGCATGTGTGCACACTTACTAAATACAAATAGAAGTCGAGTAAAGGAGCTTTACTCTAGATCTATCTCTATGTATTTTGGGACTCCTTCATATAGCCTCTCTAAGTGGAGGAAATGCCATCGCGCGAACGTATAATATATATCAAATCAGCACAATTTAGTTCGATTATTAGGCTGAAATACATAGTCCCAACATTGTCTCCAACACCACGATCACTCCAAAGCTCAATTGGATCGTCTTGTAATATTTACGATGCTGTTGTCGCCTACAGTGCACACAAGCACCTTGCATCAAGTGTGCAAACCCCGCCTTACACTTTATGTCTTTATGTGTTATCCGTACTACTTTTTAATTTATTATTCTTTTTTCCCTAAAGAACACATCGACGTACTAAACCCTCATTAGCAAGTGCTGGGACAGATCCAATCGGCGAGCAGATGTGCTCTGTCCATCCTTTAGAGTATTCTGTACTATCATTTGAATAAAAGAAGTTTCACGATGAGTAAGGTCAACAGCTAACGATTTTCTCTCAATGAAGGATTATTACCAGGACTATAACATAAGTCCATGCTTCCTATGAAACACAAAAGTATATATTCCTGCAAGTAATCCATGATCTCATCTACTTCTTCAATCTTAATTTTACTAGTTAGCTAGAGATTCCTTTGGAAGCCACCGTATTAAACCTCACGAGATATCTCTGTTCATCTCTCCGAAGATCGTCAGCCAGAATGGTCATGGGCTTGAGTATGGTACGAATCTGGTACCAATTATTTCCAATGTTTCTACCGTCTGCTTGCAGAATCGACTAAGGCAGATCAACTTGGTGCACTACCAAGGAACCATTTCCTACTAGAAAACAGGCCCTTAATACCGGTTGAAAACAGGCTTTCGAACACCGGTCTAGGACAGCGGGTATTTTAGCCGGTGCCTAAGGACACCATGGTATCGGTTGGAAAGACTAATCAGTACCAAACAGACTGTCACGCTGACGCAAGCTGGTGGCCCCTTTGGTTCTGGTTGGTCTTTCCAACCGGTACCAAAGCGTTTTCCCTCTTTTTTCCAAATTATATTTTATTTCAATTGTTTATTACGGTTTATGTTTGCAGACCTGAGCTATACACTATTATACGTCCTTTAGTCGCGTTCGTGTGAAAATAATATATAAAAATAACTAAATATCGTTGACAATCATGTAATTAAATTATCTAGACATAATAATATTTATAAATATAGAAATATCACGATTACAAGGACTAGAAATTATTGTAATGAGCAATCATTTTTGTCTCGACTACAAGTTCTAAGCCCCTCACCACATCGATATTGATGCTCTAGGGACCAGATGGCCATCGTGGTAGAACTTGCCTTTAGGATCAATGATCTCCTTTAAAATGAATCATATGAGCTGCTCCGACACGGTCACTGTGGCAGAACTAACCCGAATTACACCGGCTCAAGTACGCGAGTCCACTTTAGCGGGCTTCGGCGTGCTTCAAACGGTATAATCCTTTGGCCTATCGGGTAACGTCCCGATAAACCACCGAATGCAGGATCAAAATAAGGTACCCCGCACGAAGGCGAGTCTAGAGATACAAAGGCCATCACATATTACATCGCAGGCAGTTAAATTACAAAAGTGTTTAAAAGTATCATCACTTTCCCCTCCAGGGAATTATTACAAACCGGCAGAGTTTTAGAATAAACAACGATATTAAAGTACGGTATAGTACACGTCGTCGCAGTACAGATGTCATGCTTGCCCTTGCATGACATCATTCGGAGGGGTCCAGGTTGGCTGGGGACGGGTCCCACTCCACAGACCAACCATCAGGCAGAGGGTAGGGCCACGGTACAGGCAGAGCTGGGTCAGCTGGAGTATTACCTGGATAAAAAAAAATACAAGGCAAGGCTGAGTATTCTAATACTCAGCAAGGCTTACCCAATGATGGTATACATAGCCATATAACTAGACTCATGAAATCTGGTACTAGTTATGGAATAAATTTTTGGCGGAAAAGCATCTAAAAGTTGATCCTTATTTTCCTCTTTTAGCCTTGAAATTTTAGTTGAATATTCATTCTAGGTGAGCATCTGAACCTATACAAGCATGGTATAATCTTTGATCATTCATCATTTTGATAATAATGTTATGATTGCTCTTATTACTCAATGTGACAAAGGGATTAAGCAGTCTCAAACATCGTGAGAAGCGGACGATTCGGAATAGAATTTAACCTTGCAAGGTAAACCTAACTCACACGCTTGGAACACCACAGGGCTGTTCCGAAGCAACCGTTTACCTTTCATTCCGACTCATGGATCAGAGCCACCACAAGCGACTGCAGGACTATACGCACTTCCAAAGTGCAGGACGTACGTCTGTAGCGCGACTACAAAACCCGTACTCCTGGTTGCCCTTGCAACACGTATTCCCACACGTCGAACATAAGTAACCAGAAGAAGCAAGACGAGTGGTGGGAGGTATGTCCACTACTCGGGCCGAATGGCTACTAGGCTTACCGCTTACCATATTTCGCGGCATGTGGTTAGTACTTTCAAACGCTTAACCCCGATCACCACACGCTGCGACCTTATCAAATTCAACAACACGGACGGGGTATCACCTCAACCATGATACCTCATAAAACTCCCGTCCGGCATCCTTATAGTGACAACAGGAATGTAAGCATTACAACTCCTATATCGCGCGAGTGACAGGAAATCACCCGACTTCTACCGGCCCTATTAGCATAGCAGCTAGTCGGACTCTATTGCTAATATTCAATATATTGGTTTCTAGGGAAATGCAACTAGGGTTTCAAGCAATTCCTAAGAACTTAATGCATAGAATACATAAATAGATATAGATTGCAGTGTAATAAAGTAGTAGGTTATGTCCGGGGCTTGCCTTCTAGAGTAGGGTTGAGGACAGTAGGGTCAAGGTCTTCCGAACCTTGGTTCGGAGCTTCAGTTAGATCCTCGACGGTGTCTCCGGAATCTCCAGGAGTTTCTTCGGTTGCATTCGCGATCAACTCGTAGTCACCGTCGGCGAGAGTAAACGGTTCTATATGATTGCAAAAATATAGGGTTAGGAAATGCATATTCTTTTTATTTTATGTCATAACAAGGTTACAATCTAAATAGTTAACATATATAAAATATCATAAACTTAGGATATAAGAAGGAGGTTTAGCTTTGGGTTAAAGCTCATGTTTAAGTTATGATTACCATATCAAAGTTATTGAAATAGGAGCCCAAAATATTTGAATTTGAATACCAATTTCAAAATTAATTTAAACTGTTGACAAAAAGAAATATAAAATCTTGAAAATTTAGTTAGACATTGGTTATTTACACATCAGATCATGCTAAAAAGATCTAGCCAAAATAAATTTAAGGAACACATTTAATTAAATACATAACATTTCAAATTGAAAAGCCCAAGTTCAAAAGAATTCAATCTACAAAACATTGCTAGGTTGGAAACTTTCACCAAAGCCTACACACAACTTAAGGGGGCTACAAACTAAAAATCACAAGCACTCAAGCCATCATGTAAAAGTTGTGCACCTTTTACCCTCTTACTTTGAATTAAAAATAGATCCAAAACTATTTGGTTTCATAGTAAACTTTACTAACAAAATCTGTAGGGTTTGAAATCTAGTTTCCAACAAAATTTATTTGACATTTTTTTGGAAATTTCTACGAATTTCTATAGATTTTACAAGGCAGAAACATCATTCACATAAAATAACAAACATCATTACAGAGAAGTCCTTGGCAGCACTATTCCTCTGAGTCTACTCCTTTGCACAAAACCCCCTAGACTTCTATTTCTTCTAACCCGCAGTCCTTCCCCCGGTCAAGGCAGAGGCACCGTGTTGACCGGCTTGCTCCGGCGACGGCGAGCGCCGGCGGTGAGGACAGAGGGGTGGAGAACCATCTAGGGCCCCTTGCGCACCTGTGCTAGCTCGGAATCGAGGAGAGACGGCTCGGAGTGGTGGCGCGACGGAGGCTTGCGGCCGGCGGCGAGGTGGAGCGGTGGGGGCGGTACTCCGGGCGTTTGGATGACGATGGAAGGGTCGAGAAGCTTCCTGGGGATGTAAGAAAGCTCGAACCGGGATCAATTTGGGCTAGGGAAGGCCGGGGGAGGGAGCTCCACGGTGAGGACGAGGCGGCGGCGGCGGCGCTCCGTCGGGAACTGGGTTCCGACCGGAATTGAGGAGCTCTGAGGGCTTGGCGAGTATCAGCAAGGCACGGGGAAGCTACTACGAGAATCAATGGGTGCGACGAGCGCTCGGTAAGGGCTACCCACGGCGACCCGTACTTCACCGGAGAGGAGAAAGGGGCGGCGGAGGCAAAAGGGCTAACAGCGTGTGTGGCAAAGGGGGAAAAGAGTGCAAATGAACTCTCTACGCTCTCCTGGTCACGTTGAGTAGAAGAAAGAGGGCGGAGGGATAAGTGCGGGGCGTGGAAACGGCGGCGACGACGTGGCGGCCGGCGAACCGCTCGGGTCATCGTGGCGCGCGCGCAGGGGTGTAGCAGAGAGAGGGGAGTAGGGCTGGAATAGGAGGACGACGACGCGTGGAGAGTGGGCAGCATGAGGTGGACGGCGGCGACTGCAAGGCGGCGGCCAGGGGAGGTGCTCTGTCGCCGGCGTCAGTGCGGAAGCAGGGGAGCAGAAGGGGTGCAGAGGAAGAAGAAGGGAGGGAAAAGATCCAGTGACCCGTTTGCAAATTTTAAAAGTTACAGGGATCCTGCAGAAAACTAATTTTTCCCACTGATCTAGGGGTTTTCTGAGAAAAAGTCCAACATGAAAATTGTAGAGTTTTTCAAGCTCTACACTTTTGCTTTAAAACTCAAATTCAAAAACTCAAAGTTTGCAACCTTATAAGTCGAATTTTAAACAGGGTAAAATTTAAATTACTCCCGTCCTTACCAAACGGGATTTTGACCAAATTTTTGATGTGTTTGCAATTACTTATGATAGGTCATGATGATAAGTAATTTTACAAATAAGTCCTTAAGTAAGCATAAAAGTTACTTTTACTTCTCAACTTTTTACACAAAAGACCCTATATCCTGTACTTTTTACACATAGGCCCTTATCCTTACTTAAGGGCTCATATGATCATATCCAAAGCACACCCTTTACACATAAAGACTTATTAAACATGAAAATTTTCAAATACACCCTTAACATCTTTGTCTATTACATTCAAGGTTTAATTTTTATGAATCTTATTACCTGGATGTCACAGCCTCCCCCCCTAAAAAGAATCTCGTCCCGAGATTCGGAAGTTGAAGATGATTGAATGATTAAATTCGGGAATTAGTTGAAAGGAAGGTTGGGAAATTCTGTTGAAGATAAGATTCCGTTTCCCAAGTTGCTTCCTCTTCAGTGTGATGATCCCATAAGATCTTATACATTTTAACCGTCTTTCTTCTGGTGACTCTTTCTTTGGTATCCAAGATTTTGATGGGTTGTTCAACATAGGATAGATCAGGCTCGATCTCAATGGCTGGGGTTTTAATGATCTTCGTGGGTACCTTGATGCACTTTTTAAGCTGAGAGACATGAAAAATATCATGAATAGCACTCATTTGAAATGGAAGGAGAAGTTTGTAAGCTACTGGGCCACAAATTTCAAGAATTTTGAAGGGTCCGATATATCGGGGTGCTAGTTTCCCTTTTATGCCGAAACGCTGAACGCTCTTGATGGGAGATACTTGGAGATATACAAAATCTCCTATTTGGAACTGTAAGGGTTTCCTCCTTCGATCCACATAACTCTTTTGTCTAGATTGGGCTGTTTTAAGATTGGTTTGAATAATTCTGACCCTATCCTCGGCTTCGACGACCAAATCTGGTCCAAAAATCTTGCACTCACCGGTCTCAGACCAGCTCAAAGGAGTTCGACATCTGCGACCATATAATGCTTCAAAAGGTGACATTTGGAGACTGGACTGGTAACTGTTGTTGTAAGAGAATTCGGCCAAGGCAAGATATTTATCCCAACTCGTCCCGTAGTGAATGATACACGCTCGGAGCATATCTTCAAGAATTTGATTGACTCGTTCAGTTTGTCCGTCTGTTTGAGGATGGTATGCAGAGCTTCGAATCAGTTTGGTACCGAGAGCGGATTGTAATTGTTCCCAGAAGCGTGCAACGAATGGTGCTCCTCGATCAGAGATGATGGTCTTAGGAATACCGTGCAACCGAACAATTTGATCAAGATAGACTTCAGCATATTTCTTAGCAGAGTATGTAGTATGTACAGGGATAAAATGAGCCACTTTTGTGAGTCTATCAATAATTACCCATATGGAGTCATGTTTTTGAGGTGTATTAGGAAGACCAACAATAAAATCCATACTAATGTCTTCCCATTTCCACGATGGAATGGGTAATGGTTGGAGTGTACCAGAGGCCTTAAGGTGACTAGCTTTGACCCTTTGACATGTATCACACTCAGATACATACTTACCAATTTCTCTTTTCATCCTGGTCCACCAAAAATGTTGTTGTAGGTCTTGATACATTTTGGTGCTACCAGGATGAATAGAGAATTTGGACAGATGAGCTTCATCAAGAATTTGCTTTCGAAGCTAATGATCTTTTGGTACAACAAGACACTTGTTGAACCACAAGACTCCTTGAGGATCAATATGGAAACACTTGTATTTAGCCTCTCCTTGAGATAGTTCTGATTTGATGATTTTGATACTCTTATTTTGTAGTTGTGACATGATAATTTTATCCCGAAGAGTATTCTCCAGAGCTAAAAGATTTAGACTGCCTTGAGGAACAATTTCTAGACTGAGTTTCCTCATCTGATTACAGAGAGTATCATTGATAGCAGTTATAGATGAACAGTGGCAATGTGCTTTGCGGCTAAGTGCATCCGCAACCACATTAGCTTTACCAGGATGGTAGTATACCTCAAGGTCATAGTCCTTAATCAATTCTAGCCATCGCCTTTGCCTCATATTCAAATCCGCTTGGGTAAAGATATATTTGAGGCTTTTATGATCAGTGTAAATGCTACATTTAGCACCCATGAGGTGATGCCTCGAAATCTTAAGAGCATGGACGACGGCTGCTAATTCCAGGTCATAAGTTGGATAGTTTTGCTCATGATTCTGAAGTGCTCTGGATGCATAGGCAATGACTCGGTCGTTTTGCATTAGAACACAACCGAGACCAGTTCCAGAAGCATCACAATAGACATCAAAAGGTTGGGTATTATCTAGTTGAGCTAACACGGGAGCAGTTGTTAGAAGCTTCCTTAAAGTATGGAATGCTTCGTCACATTTATCATCCCATTGATATTTAACTTCTTTCTTAAGTAACTCCATCATAGGCTTGGCTATCTTAGAAAAATCTGGGATGAATCGGCGATAATACCCTGCCAATCCAAGAAAACTTCGGATCTGATGAACTGAAGTTGGGGGCTTCCAATCCATAACTTCTTGGACTTTTGTTGGATCAACCGATATGCCTTCGCTAGAGATAGTGTGTCCCAAAAATTTCACACTATCTAGCCAAAATTCACATTTTGAGAATTTGGCATAAAGACGATGATCACGTAATCGTTGAAGAACGATATGCAAATGGTTGGCATGGTCTTCCTTATTTTTGGAATAGATTAAGATATCGTCAATGAAGACCACGACGAACTTATCGAGTTCCGGCATGAAGACTGAATTCATAAGATACATGAAATATGCCGGAGCGTTAGTAAGCCCAAAAGACATAACCAAATATTCATATAACCCATATCTGGTTGAGAAAGCCGTCTTTGGAATGTCACAAGGCTTAATCTTGATCTGATGATAGCCAGAGCGTAAGTCAATTTTTGAGAAGACCTTAGCTCCAGCTAATTGATCAAACAAAATATCAATGCGGGGAAGTGGATACTTATTTTTGATAGTGACCGTATTGAGTGGACGATAGTCAACACATAGCCTTAGGTTATTGTCCTTCTTTTTGACGAAAAGAGCGGGACAACCCCAAGGCGATGCGCTTGGGCGTATGAAACCTTTATCAAGAAGATCTTGAAGTTGAATTTTAAGCTCGGCCAATTCATTTGGGGGCATACGATATGGCCTCTTTGAGATGGGAGCGGTGCCTGGTTGGAGTTCAATTATGAACTCAATATCTCTATCAGGTGGCATCCCAGGCAAATCATCGGGGAAGATATCAGGATATTCACAGACTACCAGAATATCCTTAACTTTGAGGCCTGTGATAGCATAAGTGCAAGAATAGAGATATTCCTGCCTGGGCAGATAGAGGGTAATGGCTCCACAATATGGTGAATCAATTTCAACAACTCGGGAAGAAATATTTAGTAGTACTTTATGTTCAGTCATCCAATTCGTCCCAAGTATGACGTCAATACCCTCTAGATTTAGCAAGACCAAATCAGTTTTAATTATTTGGCTGCCCAATCGAATTGGCACACTTCTAACCATTTGATTTGAGGTAATCTTGCCTCCCGGAGTGGAAATCATATATGATCCTTGGGTGGGACAAGGATCAAGTCTTATTCGGGTACTACAGTTGTTACTAATAAAACTATAAGTTGCTCCAGAATCAAATAATGTAACAACTGGTTGGTGAAGGATATAGAACGTACCCGACATAACAGGGGCTCCGTCCGGAAGTTCCGCAAGGGTGGTGAAGTTAATTTGTCCCTGCCGGACTTGCATCAGCGGCCTTTTACCCTTGTTTTGATTACCTTGGTTAGAGCTTTGTCCTGGGTTAGGTTTCTTAGGCCGTGGACAATCCCTGATAAAATGATCTGCACTCCCGCAATTAAAACAGCGATAGTTGCTGCCTTTTGGTGGAGCTTATCGCACATTTGGCCTTGGGCCAAATTGCTGTTGCTGCTGTGGAGGTGCAGGAGGTCTATATCTTCCTTGCTGTTGGGGCGGCCTAAAAACCAATCGACCAATGGGGGCATTCCTCTGTGGTGCTCTTATTTGGGTGTTAGGAACGACCCGATATTTTGGTGGCTGAGCACTCGAGGATCCCGTAGAGGTCTTTCTTTTTTTATCAGCACGATGTGCTATGATGCAGTCCTCCTGGGTTAAGGCCATATTGACCAGCTCACTGAAGCTATTGGGTCTAACAAGATTCAGGCGCTCCTTGAGCTTGGTATTAAGGCCACGACGGAAGCGGTCTTGCTTTTTAGCATCATTGTCTGCATGATGACCAGCATATTGGCACAGATGATTGAACGTCTGTGCATACTGCAATATCGTACTGGAGCCCTGAGTAAGTGCCAAGAATTCATTTAACTTCCGCTCCAGTAACCCTTTAGGGATATAATGTGCCCTAAAGGCAGTCCGGAATTCATCCCAGGAGATGACATGTCCCGCGGGCTGCATGGCGTAAAAATTATCCCACCATATTCGAGCAGCACCGCGCAGTTGCTGGGCAGCAAAAGAAGCTTTGCTTGAGTCCGCACAAGGTATAGTTAGGAGGGCGAACTTGGACTCAATAATATGAAGCCAGGCATCAGCGTCCAAAGGTTCTTCAGCTTTACTGAAGAACGGGGGCTGAGTGCTAAGGAAGTCCTGATAGCTGGCCACTGGAGGGGGAAGGTCATCACGACCTCCACGGAACTGCTGACGCTGCTGGTTTTGTTGTGCTTGCACTAGCAGGTTAAGAAGCTCCGTTTGCCGTGCCATCACCTCAGCTAGGTTGGGAGGTGGCGGGGGCGGCTGTTGAGAACCACTGGCTTGATCTGCCCGGAAACCTTCCGGGGTTCCACGCGTGGCTCCCACCATCTGAAATAAAGGAGACGTCCGTTAATATTCACATAATCTCACTCCTAATTTCAGAAAATGCATCATCCCTATACATCATGCACACATTCCATTCAATCATCTCATATCAACATATTGAGATAAAGATTAGGGAGATAAAAACATGAAACTTATATTACAACATAGATACAAGGGTTCTTCTCATTACATATCCATAGGATCCCCATACCGGCCATCTATATTACATCAAAAGGCACCAGGTCTAAACAAACCACACCTTAACTAACGCATCTTGCTCTTCACAAATTACAACGAAAGTCGATGATTTGACAACTAGAGATCGTCGAGGTTGCCCACGGAAGACTAACTACCAGAAGAAGAATGGTGAGGACTAAAGAACAGGATCACCATGCTTAGAATCAAGTTCTAAGACTCCTTCAATCTCCTCTGGATCTTCTTCTTCAGCCTCAGGTACTGCAGGTGCAACGGGAGGGATCGGTGGCTGCTGTAGTTCTTCAATTTGAGCTTGAGCATCATCCACCGCAAGAATCAGATCATGGATTTGTGCCTGTAGAAATTCAATAACAGTATCACGTTGAGTGATTATGTGATCACTCTCATTGATCTGATCCTCCCGGTGATGGATAGTTTCATCTCGTGCAGCAATAATCCCATCCTTTTGAGTCACTATAATTTGAAGCCGATCCACTTGAATATTTTGTCTATCAGCTTCTCTGTAGTGACCTCGGGCAATATAGATCACTCGACCCAACTCACGACGCAGAAGTAAATGATAATGGTACTGTACATTTATAAACCGCATCATTTCCTGGAGTGCTTCTTCCGGGGGACCATCCAATCGATGACTCTCAGGGACGATTCTGAGGTTCCAATCTGGCTCATCGGGATTTGTCATTGCGAATAATCCGATGGGCTTTCCCGCAACTTCTTCCGGATGCTGAATGCAGAAACGATAAATTGCCTCTAATGCCGCTCCTTCCACAGTATCCATGATTCGATAACCCATCACATTAACTTCAATGGGTGTCCATTGGGAACGAAATGGATGCTGTGGAATAGTCATTTTGACATGAGCTCTATGAACTCCATCCTCCACAAACTCGACAGCATCATACTGAGGAGGCTCCGTATAATGAAAAGATTGTAAGGATTCCCAGAGTAGACGACGGAAACCTTCCCAATGGAGGGCATTGGTGTGGTGATGCCCTTCCGGATCCCAGAAAACATTAGGTGGAGCTGCCATCTGCAATCAAGAATGCAAATGGTGAGATGTGCTTACCTCGTTAGAAAGTCACAAGGTAAATGGAAGAAATGATTGGTACTATCAATCGTAGGATCTATAACCTAAATATAAACTTAAGATTTTGGACCAACACCCACCACAAGAACCCCATTAACTCATATTAAAGATAAACAACACACTATTCATCTTTATCTAACTGAAACATACAGCACATTCTTTTATTTATCAAAGGATTATGCATGCACGTACTACTCATCCTCTCAACCAAAAACAACTGCCGAATACTTTCGGACTTACGCAGTTAGATTCGGTGGCATAACACATACGTCTCTCCTTAATAACTAGTCGGTAAACCCTATCCGTCCTAATTTCGTTATTGTGGTTAGTGTATCTGCAGAAAACCATAATACATTTATATATCCAATGAACCTTTCATGCCAGCATGTCATGAAAGCGTCCCCAATCATTACTATTCACTATAGAAATAGCATCTGTACTATTACCGCCGTACAGACAACATTAACATACGTCGTCGAAACAACGTATTCACGGGGGTACCGCAAAATGCGGGGGTATGAATAGCGATCGCCATACCCTGCGCCGAACCTTATACTCCCAATGTAGTCAACCTAAGTTGGTACATTGGCAGCATCTCAAGTAGGCCACTGCTTGAGAAACAGCGTTCGGTTCGCATCACTGACAGGAAGGCCAAGCTCCCTCAGTTGGCTGAGGATCCTTACCTTCTTACCTCACCATCGAAGATGCCGTTACAGAAAGTAACATTGAGTTGTGCATGAATTTAAGTTTTGACAGAAAATAATGCTGGAAGTTAGATTTATATATATAGTACAGCCACCTCTAATTTCCCTTAAACATCACCCTAGGGCTTTACGTACTAAGCACAACCTTAACGAATCCAACGTTCTTTTGCAAAATTCCTTGTTGAGCAGATTTTATACTAAAAGTATTTTTCAGACACCTCACATCTCCAGTGTACACTTGTTAGCTCTGATACCAGCTGTGGCAGAACCAACCCGAATTACACCGGCTCAAGTACGCGAGTCCACTTTAGCGGGCTTCGGCGTGCTTCAAACGGTATAATCCTTTGGCCTGTCGGGTAACGTCCCGATAAACCACCGAATGCAGGATCAAAACAAGGTACCCCGCACGAAGGCGAGTCTAGAGATACAAAGGCCATCACATATTACATCGCAGGCAGTTAAATTACAAAAGTGTTTAAAAGTATCATCACTTTCCCCTCCAGGGAATTATTACAAACCGGCATAGTTTTAGAATAAACAACGATATTAAAGTACGGTATAGTACATGTCGTCAGTACAGATGTCATGCTTGCCCTTGCATGACATCATTCGGAGGGGTCCAGGTTGGCTGGGGACGGGTCCCACTCCACAGATCAACCATCAGGCAGAGGGTAGGGCCACGGTACAGGCAGAGCTGGGTCAGCTGGAGTATTACCTGGATAAAAAAAATACAAGGCAAGGCTGAGTATTCTAATACTCAGCAAGGCTTACCCGGTGATGGTATACATAGCCATATAACTAGACTCATGAAATCTGGTACTGGTTATGGAATAAATTTTTGGCGGAAAAGCATCTAAAAGTTGATCCTTATTTTCCTCTTTTAGCCTTGAAATTTTAGTTGAATATTCATTCTAGGTGAGCATCTGAACCTATACAAGCATGGTATAATCTTTGATCATTCATCATTTTGATAATAATGTTATGATTGCTCTTATTACTCAATGTGACAAAGGGATTAAGCAGTCTCAAACATCGTGAGAAGCGGACGATTCGGAATCAAATTTAACCTTGCAAGGTAAACCTAACTCACACGCTTGGAACACCACAGGGCTGTTCCGAAGCAACCGTTTACCTTTCATTCCGACTCATGGATTAGAGCCACCACAAGCGACTGCAGGACTACACGCACTTCCAAAGTGCAGGACGTACGTCTGTAGCGCGACTACAAAACCCGTACTCCTGGTTGCCCTTGCAACACGTATTCCCACACGTTGAACATAAGTAACCAGAAGAAGCAAGATGAGTGGTGGGAGGTATGTCCACTACTCGGGCCGAATGGCTACTGCGCTTACCGCTTACCATATTTCGCGGCATGTGGTTAGTACTTTCAAACGCTTAACCCCGATCACCACACGCTACGACCTTATCAAATTCAACAACACAGACGGGGTATCACCTCAACCATGATACCTCATAAAACTCCCGTCCAGCATCCTTATAGTGATAACAGGAATGTAAGCATTACAACTCCTATATCGCGCGAGTGACAGGTGTGGCAGAACCGGTCGAATTATTCCGGCTCAAGTGCGCTATTGACCGCCGTACAAACTGCTATCAGCTTAACGCACTTCAAACGGAACAATCCATTGGTCTGTCGGGTCTCCGCCCGATACAACCACGGTTCAGCAGGATCGAAGCAGGTTTATCTCGCACGAAGGCGAGTTCACATCATAGAATAGCTCAACAACATTTAATTTACATCATACATACATTATTACAAACGAGTTTCAAAGATAGGTAAACTTATACATAACCATGTTCAACTGACAAGCATAACAGCTTGTCCATCTCACAGCGGAAGAAAAAGTTTTACGCGACTACAGACGTCGCGAAGGCAAACACCAAGCCTAGCCCGGGGCCTGGTGTCACTCCGGAGGGTCAGTGCCGGCCGGGGACGGGTCCCACTCCACGGACCAGCCAAAAGGAACGGACGTAGGCCACCCAAGGTTGTCCGTGGGGTTCTCGTAGGTTATACCTGAAATAGACATTAGCAAGGCTGAGTATGCTAATACTCAGCAAGGCTTACCCGGAATTGGGTATATTTTAGCCCTTAACTAGACTCATGAAGGCTTTGTAAAGGCTCTGGGTTTATTTTTCAGCTGAAAAGCAACAAAGAGTATGAACTACTTTCAGATTTTAACTTTCAGGTTCTAACTTGATTAGCCATTCTAGGTTAGCACCTACACTAAGCAAGCAAGGTAGTGATTATCATCCATCAAGATTATCTCATCAACATTTACGTTTATTTACTTAATGTGGCAGAAGTGATAAGCAATCTCAAGCTTCGTGAGAGGCGGACGATTCGAATCGAATTTAACCTTGCAAGGTAGACCTAACACACACGCTTGGGATTACCGGCAGGGCTTTCCGAAGCAACCGTTTACCTTTCATTCCGACTTGTGGGCAGGCCACCTCAAGCGACTTGCAGGACCGTACGCACATCACTCGTGCAGGACATACGTCTGTAGCGCGACTACAAAACCCGTATTCCTGTCTGCCATGCAGAACGTACTCCCACAGGTCGGTGCGTGTGAACATAACATAAAATTCGAGTGGTGGAAATATACCCACTTGCCGGGCCGATCGGTTACTAGGCTTACCGCTTTACACCATTTCACGGCATGTGGCTAGTACTGTTCAAACGCTTAGCCACCACTACCATACATTTCGGCCTTAAAGCTTTTATCAAAACAGACAGGGTAAACTTCCAGGTCATGATACAGCACATGACCCTGTCCGTCATCCTTATAGTGACTGCAATAATGTAAACATGCAACTCCTATATCGCGCGAGTGACAGGAAATCACTCGACTTCTACCGGTCCTATCAGCGGAGCATCTATCCGATAAGGACTCGGGAGCATTACATTGGATTCCTAGGATTCATGCATCTAGGGTTTCATCACAACTCCTAGACCTAATGCAAGATATAATACAGATAGTTATAGATTGTAGTGTAAATAAAATAATGGGATATGTCCGGGGCTTGCCTTCTGGAGTAGGGGTAGGAGCAGGAGAGTCAGAGATTTCCGAACTCGGGTTCGGAGCTTCAATTAGACTTTCGACGACTTGTGCTGGGTCTTCTGGAAAGCCTTGGTCTTGTCCTAAGACCAACTCGTAGTCCCCGTCGTCGAGTGTCGTTGATTCTATATGAAATGCAACACATTAATGAGGTGAATTTTTAATTTTTAAAAAAAATTTAAATATTATATCACATCCAATTAGCACACAAACATGTATAAAACAAAGAGGGTTTAGATTTGAAACACCATTTATAAGATATGGTAAAATTTTATTGTAATATGAATTAAACCTTTGGGTTAAATTTGAAATAAACTAAAATTTGATTTCAAACTTTAAATAAAAGATCATAGAAACTTGATTATATATTAGGATCATAAAACATTACATTAGTGAATATTAAGAGATTCTAATTAGGGTAGGTTATACATTAGGTTTATTTTAAATTTGAAAGCTCAAATTAAAGATGTTAAATTCAAATTAAATGTTGGGTTTGAAATTGCACAAGGTCACCTAGGGCTTAAAGAACATTCATGCTAAACTTAAAGATAAACACTAGAGCATGAAATGACAAGATCACATACGCATTACCTCTTAATCTTAGAGGTTTAATAAAGGCAAAAGTATTTTGTTTCACACCACACTTCATTAACAAAAACCATAGAGTTTGAAATCTACTTTTTAACAAAGTTGGTTTCACTATTTTTAGATTTTTCTGCGAGTTGTTATGAATTTTACAAGACAGACTAGTCCCTCACATGAAATAACAGATTTCCCTTTACACATTAGTCCCTGCATTTAACATCTAGCCCCCTGGAAAGAAAGTACTCCACGCAATTAGACCCAAACCATGGCCGGCGGTGGGGGAGGCTCCTGCCCGGCCAAATTCCGGCCGGTGGGGTCGCCGGCGGTGAGGGGAAAAGAGAGGGGGAGCACGAGGGAACCTAGGGCTACCTGTGGGTGGTCTCGGAGGGGCTCAAGGCGGTCGGGGGAGAGCTGCCCGCGGAGGACAGGGCCGGCGGCCGGAGGCGCACGGCGGCGGGGTAGCTCCGGCGTGCGGGGAAGGGAAAGAACGGGCGGGGAAGGTGCAGTGGGACACGAGGAAGCTACGGGCGGGGTCAATTTGAAGAGGAAAGGGGCGGAGGGAGAGGTCCTACGGTGGCCCGAGCTCACGGCGGCAATGGAGGAGCGGCGAGGTGCTGACACGCGCGCGGGGAAGGTCGGGGGCGTCAATTTATAGGCAAGCGGGTCGACGGTGAGCTGCTAGTGCCGTAGAGCAGGAGGGAGGGGAGGGGATAAGGCCGGCCGCAAGGTTTTGCGGCGGCGGCAGGAGAGGCGCCGGCGGCGGTGCGGCAGTGCCGCAGGCGCCGTGGCGCGCGAGGGAGGCGCCAGCAGGGGGAGGAACAGAGCGGTGAGGGGGGTGGGGCGGCAACGCGTGGCAGGGGGAGGAACCCGGGGGGGTGGCCGGCGGTGAACCCGGGGCGGCGTATTACTCCGGCGATAGAGGGAACAGAGGAAACAGAGCAGGGGAGGAGCAGGGCGCCTGAGGAAGAAGGGGAACGAACTGACATTTGGGCTGATCTGCGATTTCAGAGAAAGATAGGGGCCTAACTGAAAAGGGTTTGTAACTTTTAAACCAATGCTCAAATGAAGATGGTCCAAAAAGCAAAAGTGCATGGTTTTTCAAACTCTACAACTTCTCTTTAAGGTTCATCTCCAGTTGAGCAATAGTTTTTGAGTTAAAATGAACTTAGTAATAACTTCATGTTTTAAGTAAATCCCTAAGTAAAATTACTTTTGCACATTCATCCTATGGTAATTTCACATATATCTTTGTAAATTGACCACTGATATTACTTTTTGCAAAATAACCCTTATGCTTTCAAACTTTTCCCTCATCTTCATCCAATTTGCATAAAAGTACCTTTAGTTAATATTAATTACATAAACATCCTTTCTTTCATAGCATTACATATATAAAGCATATTTTTGCCAAACTTTGAATATACAAGCATGCTTAAAATCTAAGGTATAACCTAGCTAATTACCTGAGTGCCACAGCCTTCCCCCCTAAAAAGAATCTCGTCCCGAGATTCTGAAGCAAGATGGAACAGACGGATCAAGCTCGACGATTGATTTGGAAGAAATCGGGAAAGTTGTGTTGAAGATAAGATTCGGTTTCCCACGTTGCTTCTTCCTCTGTATGATGGTTCCATTGAATCTTGTACATTTTGGTGGTCTCTCTTCTGGTACTTCTTTCTTTAGTATCAAGAATTCTGATGGGATGTTCTGTATAGGTCAGATCTGGTTCGATTTCGATAGTTTGGGAATCGATGATCTCGGTGGGGATTTTAACACATTTTCTGAGTTGGGAGACATGAAAGATGTTATGAATGGCCGCTAATTGAGAAGGAAGTTGGAGACGATAAGCTACAGGTCCACAGATTTCGAGGATTTCAAAGGGTCCGATGTATCGAGGAGCAAGTTTCCCTTTTACACCGAATCTTTGAACACCTCGGATGGGAGATACTCGAAGATATACGAAGTCTCCGATGTGAAACTGTAATGGTCTTCTTCGTGTATCAGCGTAGCTTTTCTGTCGAGATTGGGCGGTCTTTAGATTGTCCTGGATTAGCTTGACTTTATCCTCTGCTTCTACAACTAGATCGGGTCCAAAAATTTTACGTTCGCCGGTTTGTGACCAATTCAAAGGAGTTCGGCATCGGCGACCGTATAATGCTTCAAAGGGAGCCATTTTAATACTTGTCTGATAGCTATTGTTGTATGAGAATTCCGCTAGTGACAAGTATTTATCCCAATTTTTGTCGAATTGGAGTACACAAGCTCTGAGCATATCTTCCAGAATTTGGTTTACTCGCTCAGTTTGCCCATCCGTTTGAGGATGATAGGCGGAGCTTCGAATTAATTTAGTCCCAAGAGCTTCATGAAGTTGCTCCCAGAACCTAGCAACAAATTGTGCTCCACGATCAGAAATGATCGTTTTAGGTACTCCATGAAGTCGAACAATCTGATCCAGATAAATCTCAGCATACCTTTTAGCATTGTATGTGGTATGCACGGGAAGAAAATGTGCTGTCTTGGTTAATCGATCAACGATTACCCAAATAGAGTCATGCCTCCGAGAAGTATTGGGTAGGCCAACAATAAAGTCCATACTGACATCCTCCCACTTCCACGAGGGAATGGGTAGAGATTGAAGAATACCAGCAGTCTTCAAATGACTGGCTTTGACTCTTTGGCAGATGTCACATTCTGACACATACTTGGCTATTTCTCGTCTCATACGAGTCCACCAAAAGTTGTGTTTTAGATCCTGATACATCTTCGTACTGCCGGGGTGTATGGAAAATTTAGATAGATGGGCTTCATCCATTATTTGTTTTCGGAGTTTATGGTCCTTCGGTACAACAATACGTTCATTGAACCATAAGACTCCTTCAGGATCTACTCGGAAGCATTTATACTTCCCTTCCCCTTGCATCAACTCTTGTTTAATAGTTCTAATGCCCTTATTTCGCTGTTGTGCTAGAACAATGCTATCTCTGAGTGTGGCTTCAACCGAGATATGGTTTAAGTCACCTTGGGAAACGATCTCTAGATTAAGTTTACTCATTTCCCAACAGAGAGTTTCATGGAATGCTTCAATGGATAGGCAAGAACAATGTGCTTTGCGACTAAGGGCATCAGCAACGACATTGGCCTTGCCTGGATGATAATGCACTTCCAAGTCATAATCCTTGATAAGTTCTAGCCAGCGCCTTTGCCTCATATTTAAATCTGCCTGGGTAAAGATATATTTGAGGCTTTTATGATCAGTGTAGATATGGCATTTTGTACCCATTAGATGATGTCTCCAAATCTTTAGGGCATGAATAACAGCTGCGAGTTCAAGATCGTGGGTGGGGTAATTTTGTTCATGAACCCTAAGTGCTCGTGATGCATATGCAATTACTCGGTTGTCTTGCATAAGTACACAACCAAGTCCAGTTCCTGATGCATCACAATAGATATCAAAAGGTTTTGTGACATCTGGTTGAGCTAAGACTGGTGCAGTCGTAAGATGATTTCTAAGGATATGAAATGCATCTTCGCATTTTTGATCCCAGGAGAATTTCACACCTTTCTTTAGTAGTTCGGTCATAGGTTTGGCTATTCTAGAAAAATCAGGAATGAAACGGCGATAATAGCCAGCTAGACCGAGAAAACTACGAATCTGATGGACGGAGGTTGGGGGTTTCCAGTCCATCACTTCTTGTACTTTACTGGGATCGACGGATATTCCGTCTCTAGAAATGGTATGGCCCAGAAATTTGACTGTATCTAGCCAAAACTCACATTTAGAGAATTTGGCATATAAATGATGGTCTCTTAATCGCTGAAGGATGACATGGAGATGCTTAGCATGATCTTCTGGAGTTTTAGAATAGATCAAGATGTCATCAATGAAGACCACGACAAATTTGTCGAGCTCTTGCATGAAAACAGAGTTCATGAGATACATGAAATAGGCTGGGGCATTTGTGAGACCAAATGACATGACAAGATACTCGTATAAACCATACCGAGTGGAGAAAGCTGTTTTTGGAACATCACTGGGCCGAATCTTAATTTGGTGGTAGCCGGAACGAAGATCTATTTTAGAAAACACTTTGGCTCCGGCTAGCTGATCAAAGAGGATATCAATGCGGGGTAGGGGGTATTTATTTTTGATAGTCACCGCATTGAGAGGACGATAATCAACACACAGCCTCAAGCTATTATCTTTCTTCTTTACAAATAAGGCCGGACAACCCCATGGTGATGCACTTGGGCGGATAAAGCCTTTGTCTAAGAGATCTTGGAGTTGGATTTTTAACTCGACCAACTCATTAGGAGGCATACGATATGATTTTTTGGAAATAGGGGCTGTACCCGGTTGGAGTTCTATAATGAACTCAATGTCTCGGTCTGGGGGCATCCCAGGTAAGTCATCTGGAAAAACATCTGGATATTCACAGACGACTGGAATATCTTCAAGTTTGACCTTAGATATGGCATAGGTGCAAGAGTTAACGAATTTTGGTTGTGGAAGATAAAGAATGGTAGGCTCATTTTCCGGAGAACCTATCTCCACGGTTCTTGAAGGAATATCTAGAGACACATGATGTTGGGTCATCCAATTCATACCCAAAAGAACATCCATCCCCTTAAGGTCTAAAACCAATAAATCTGTTCTGATTAAATGGCTACCCAGTTGAATCGGTACCTTCCTACACATTTGATTAGACATAGTCTTACCACCAGGAGTTACAATCCTATAAGCTTCACTTATAGTGCAAATATCCAAACCCACTCTAATCCCACAATCCGTACTGATAAAACTATGGGTAGCTCCAGTATCGAAAAGAATAATAACGGGATAACGATTAATAGAAAATGTACCCGTCATTATCGGTGCTCCCTCAGGAAGTTCGGAGAGTGTAGTGAGATTCACCCTCCCTTGTCGGACCTGTACCACTTGTCTCTTACCCTTGCCTTTATAGTTCGGATTAGATGTTTGCCCTTGGAATGATTTCCTAGGTTGAGGGCAATCCTTGATGAAGTGGGACGGGCTCCCGCAATTGAAACAACGATAATTGCTGTTTCCTGGAGTAGCTGGCGGAAAGCTCGGTCGTGGACCTTGTTGGGGTTGTTGCTGATTTTGTGGCAGGGGTGGTCGGTTGAACTGTGCTTGTTGAGGAGGTCGGGCTACCCATCTGCCAGATATATTACCTCGAGGCGGAGCTCGAGGGACGTTGCTCGGAATCAATCGATATCGAGGCGACTGTGGAGTTGCAGGTCCTGTGGGTGCTTTTCTTTTCTTTTCCGCTCTGTGGGCGGCAATGCAATCTTCTTGAGTTATGGCCATGTTGACCAACTCATTCAAATCATTGGCCTTCACTAGATTCAGCCATTCTTTGAGCTTGGTGTTTAGGCCTCGACGGAAACGATCACATTTGCGGGCATCTGTATCCGCATGTGATCCCGCATACTGGCACAGGTGATTAAAAACCTGTGCATATTGTGTAACTGTGCGGGTACCTTGGGTCAAATTTAAAAATTCATTGAGCTTTCGCTCAATGAGTCCAGCTGGTATGTGATGTGCCCGGAAAGCAGTCCGAAATTCATCCCAAATAATCACGTGTTCGGCGGGTTGCATTGCATGAAACTGATCCCACCAAAGACGTGCATGGCCTCGGAGTTGCTGGGCGGCGAAGAGCACTTTATTCTCCTCTGAACATGGAGCTGATAATAAGGCGAACTTGGACTCGATAGTCCGCAACCAGGCATCTGCATCTAAAGGCTCCTCGGCCTTGTGGAATAAAGGAGGTTGGGTGCTGAGGAAATCCTGATAGTTGGCCGACAGAGGTTCACCCCGGCCTCGCGGTTGTTGCTGGAAATGGCCCATCTGAGCTTGCACAAGTTGATTTAAAAGCTCGGTTTGCCGGGCCATAACCTCGGCCAAATTCGGAGGTGGCGGTGGTGGTTGCTGGGAACTACCAGGTTGTCCTGCCCGGAATCCTTCCGGGGTTCCTCGAGTAGCTCCAACCATCTGAAATAAAGGAGGCATCCATTATCACCCATAATCTTACTCCAATTTCAGATAATATACATTTTATCAAGCTGAAAAGTAATGCACATGCTCCATTCAATCTACTCACAACAGGTACACAGGTATTGAACAAGATAACTCAGGATTTACATTACTATAAAGATACTACTATCTTACATCAGCATACTCAAAAGGTACAAACTTCTACCTAAAAGTACATGCCACACATACAACAAGTGGCTTTATAACTAGATATTCTACACCCCCCTTATATTACATCTTATACATTTATTACATCTAAACCACCACTCTATCAACGGTGACTAAAAGTCATCAAAGTTGCCCACTGATGACTGGCTTCCAGAAGAGGAATGGTGGGGACTAACGACAGGATCCCCATGCTCAGAATCAAGTTCGGAGACCCCTTCAATCTCCTCGGGATCTTCCTCTTCTTCTTCAACTTCAGGTACTGCCGGTGCATCTGGAGGATGCGGTAGCTGCTGCAATTCCTCGATCTGGGCTTGAGCATCATCCACCGCAAGGATTAGGTCTTGGACTTGGGTCTGCAGGAACTCGATAACCGTGTTCCGTTGGGTGATTATATGATCGCTCTCATTAATCTGATCCTCCCTATGGTGGATGGTCTCGTTTTGAGTGGCGATTATTCCATTCTTCTCAAGTACCACTGCTTGAAGTTGATCGGCCTGGGTAAAGTACCTGGCAGCGTCCCCGTGATAACTTCGCGCAGCAGTGATCAAATAGCTTATTTCACGGCGTAGCAACATATGATAGTGGTATTGTATACTCGTATAACGTCTCATTCCTTGCACCACTTCTTCTGGTGGACCTTCCAGTCTATGACTTTCAGGAATTATTCTGAGATCTTGCTCCACTTCATTAGGATCTGTTGTGGCGAACAAACCTATAGGTTGTCCTACAACTTCCTCGGGGTGTTGTCTGCAAAAGGCATAAATGGCTTCTAGGGCCGCTGCTTCAATGGTGTCCATAATTCTATAGCCCGTCGTGCTGACCTCGATGGGCTGCCATTGTGAACGAAAAGGATGCTGAGGTATACTCATCCTGACATGGGCCCTATGGACTCCGTCTTCCACATGTTCAACAGCGTCGTACTGCGGGGGTTCTGTATAATGGAAAGCCTGCAAAGATTCCCATAGCAAGCGAGGAAAACCTTCCCAGTGAAGGGCATTGGTGTGGAGATGCCCTTCCGGATCCCAGAAAACATTGGAAGGTGCTGCCATCTGCGACCAGGATGCAAATGGCAAAACTTGTCATCTTGTTAGAAGAATACAAGATAAACAAATCAAGATAATCAATTTTGATAACAGCAAAGGCTGGAAATCAGATGGAAAACTAAGATCCCATATAAGATACCCAGCTTAAAGCTATCCTTAGCTCTACATTAACCCACTCCAAATACAAACATTATGTCCATCATATAAAATTCTTTCATTAAGATAAGATGCATGCACGCACTACTCGCCCTCACAACCAAAACAACTGCCAAATATTTTTGGACTTACGTAGTTAATTCCGGTGGCATAACCATACGTCTCTCACTATATATAACTAGTCGGTAAACCCTACACGTCCTAATAGCGTAAACGTGGTTAGTGTACCTGCAGAAGAAAACACAGATATATGTATATATCTCATGAACCTTTCATGGCAGCACGGCATGAAAGCGTCCCCAATCATTACTGCTCACTATAGAAACAGCATCTGTACAATTACCGCCGTACAGACAACGTTAACATACGTTATCGAAACAACGTATTCACAGGGGTACCGCTATAAGCGGGGGTATGAACAGCGATCGCCATACCCTGCGCCGAACCATCTACTCCCAATATAATCAACCTAAGTTGGTATATTGGCAGCATCTCAAGTAGGCCACTGCTTGAGAAACAGCGTTCGGCTCGCATCGCCGACGGGAAGGCCAAGCTCCCTCAGTTGGCTGAGGATCCTTACCTTCTTACCTCCGTACGTAGATGTCGTTACAGAAAGTAAAATTGAGTTGTACAAAATTTAAGTTTTGACGGAAAGTAGTGCTGCAAGTCAGATTTACATATATATACTCTTATTGCCACCTGATACTTTCCCATATAAACCCCTAGGGCTTTACGTTCTAATTACCATCCTTAACGGATCCAACGTACTTTATAAACTTATTAGTTAGCAACTTTTATCCAGAAAATACTTTTTATGAACTTTTCCAGATGTAAGGATAAACCTACAGCTCTGATACCAGCTGTGGCAGAACCGGTCGAATTATTCCGGCTCAAGTGCGCTATTGACCGCCGTACAAACTGCTATCAGCTTAACGCACTTCAAACGGAACAATCCATTGGTCTGTCGGGTCTCCGCCCGATACAACCACGGTTCAGCAGGATCGAAGCAGGTTTATCTCGCACGAAGGCGAGTTCACATCATAGAATAGCTCAACAACATTTAATTTACATCATACATACATTATTACAAACGAGTTTCAAAGATAGGTAAACTTATACATAACCATGTTCAACTGACAAGCATAACAGCTTGTCCATCTCACAGCGGAAGAAAAAGTTTTACGCGACTACAGACGTCGCGAAGGCAAACACCAAGCCTAGCCCGGGGCCTGGTGTCACTCCGGAGGGTCAGTGCCGGCCGGGGACGGGTCCCACTCCACGGACCAGCCAAAAGGAACGGACGTAGGCCACCCAAGGTTGTCCGTGGGGTTCTCGTAGGTTATACCTGAAATAGACATTAGCAAGGCTGAGTATGCTAATACTCAGCAAGGCTTACCCGGAATTGGGTATATTTTAGCCCTTAACTAGACTCATGAAGGCTTTGTAAAGGCTCTGGGTTTATTTTTCAGCTGAAAAGCAACAAAGAGTATGAACTACTTTCAGATTTTAACTTTCAGGTTCTAACTTGATTAGCCATTCTAGGTTAGCACCTACACTAAGCAAGCAAGGTAGTGATTATCATCCATCAAGATTATCTCATCAACATTTACGTTTATTTACTTAATGTGGCAGAAGTGATAAGCAATCTCAAGCTTCGTGAGAGGCGGACGATTCGAATCGAATTTAACCTTGCAAGGTAGACCTAACACACACGCTTGGGATTACCGGCAGGGCTTTCCGAAGCAACCGTTTACCTTTCATTCCGACTTGTGGGCAGGCCACCTCAAGCGACTTGCAGGACCGTACGCACATCACTCGTGCAGGACATACGTCTGTAGCGCGACTACAAAACCCGTATTCCTGTCTGCCATGCAGAACGTACTCCCACAGGTCGGTGCGTGTGAACATAACATAAAATTCGAGTGGTGGAAATATACCCACTTGCCGGGCCGATCGGTTACTAGGCTTACCGCTTTACACCATTTCACGGCATGTGGCTAGTACTGTTCAAACGCTTAGCCACCACTACCATACATTTCGGCCTTAAAGCTTTTATCAAAACAGACAGGGTAAACTTCCAGGTCATGATACAGCACATGACCCTGTCCGTCATCCTTATAGTGACTGCAATAATGTAAACATGCAACTCCTATATCGCGCGAGTGACAGGAAATCACTCGACTTCTACCGGTCCTATCAGCGGAGCATCTATCCGATAAGGACTCGGGAGCATTACATTGGATTCCTAGGATTCATGCATCTAGGGTTTCATCACAACTCCTAGACCTAATGCAAGATATAATACAGATAGTTATAGATTGTAGTGTAAATAAAATAATGGGATATGTCCGGGGCTTGCCTTCTGGAGTAGGGGTAGGAGCAGGAGAGTCAGAGATTTCCGAACTCGGGTTCGGAGCTTCAATTAGACTTTCGACGACTTGTGCTGGGTCTTCTGGAAAGCCTTGGTCTTGTCCTAAGACCAACTCGTAGTCCCCGTCGTCGAGTGTCGTTGATTCTATATGAAATGCAACACATTAATGAGGTGAATTTTTAATTTTTAAAAAAAATTTAAATATTATATCACATCCAATTAGCACACAAACATGTATAAAACAAAGAGGGTTTAGATTTGAAACACCATTTATAAGATATGGTAAAATTTTATTGTAATATGAATTAAACCTTTGGGTTAAATTTGAAATAAACTAAAATTTGATTTCAAACTTTAAATAAAAGATCATAGAAACTTGATTATATATTAGGATCATAAAACATTACATTAGTGAATATTAAGAGATTCTAATTAGGGTAGGTTATACATTAGGTTTATTTTAAATTTGAAAGCTCAAATTAAAGATGTTAAATTCAAATTAAATGTTGGGTTTGAAATTGCACAAGGTCACCTAGGGCTTAAAGAACATTCATGCTAAACTTAAAGATAAACACTAGAGCATGAAATGACAAGATCACATACGCATTACCTCTTAATCTTAGAGGTTTAATAAAGGCAAAAGTATTTTGTTTCACACCACACTTCATTAACAAAAACCATAGAGTTTGAAATCTACTTTTTAACAAAGTTGGTTTCACTATTTTTAGATTTTTCTGCGAGTTGTTATGAATTTTACAAGACAGACTAGTCCCTCACATGAAATAACAGATTTCCCTTTACACATTAGTCCCTGCATTTAACATCTAGCCCCCTGGAAAGAAAGTACTCCACGCAATTAGACCCAAACCATGGCCGGCGGTGGGGGAGGCTCCTGCCCGGCCAAATTCCGGCCGGTGGGGTCGCCGGCGGTGAGGGGAAAAGAGAGGGGGAGCACGAGGGAACCTAGGGCTACCTGTGGGTGGTCTCGGAGGGCTCAAGGCGGTCGGGGGAGAGCTGCCCGCGGAGGACAGGGCCGGCGGCCGGAGGCGCACGGCGGCGGGGTAGCTCCGGCGTGCGGGGAAGGGAAAGAACGGGCGGGGAAGGTGCAGTGGGACACGAGGAAGCTACGGGCGGGGTCAATTTGAAGAGGAAAGGGGCGGAGGGAGAGGTCCTACGGTGGCCCGAGCTCACGGCGGCAATGGAGGAGCGGCGAGGTGCTGACACGCGCGCGGGGAAGGTCGGGGGCGTCAATTTATAGGCAAGCGGGTCGACGGTGAGCTGCTAGTGCCGTAGAGCAGGAGGGAGGGGAGGGGATAAGGCCGGCCGCAAGGTTTTGCGGCGGCGGCAGGAGAGGCGCCGGCGGCGGTGCGGCAGTGCCGCAGGCGCCGTGGCGCGCGAGGGAGGCGCCAGCAGGGGGAGGAACAGAGCGGTGAGGGGGGTGGGGCGGCAACGCGTGGCAGGGGGAGGAACCCGGGGGGGGTGGCCGGCGGTGAACCCGGGGCGGCGTATTACTCCGGCGACAGAGGGAACAGAGGAAACAGAGCAGGGGAGGAGCAGGGCGCCTGAGGAAGAAGGGGAACGAACTGACATTTGGGCTGATCTGCGATTTCAGAGAAAGATAGGGGCCTAACTGAAAAGGGTTTGTAACTTTTAAACCAATGCTCAAATGAAGATGGTCCAAAAAGCAAAAGTGCATGGTTTTTCAAACTCTACAACTTCTCTTTAAGGTTCATCTCCAGTTGAGCAATAGTTTTTGAGTTAAAATGAACTTAGTAATAACTTCATGTTTTAAGTAAATCCCTAAGTAAAATTACTTTTGCACATTCATCCTATGGTAATTTCACATATATCTTTGTAAATTGACCACTGATATTACTTTTTGCAAAATAACCCTTATGCTTTCAAACTTTTCCCTCATCTTCATCCAATTTGCATAAAAGTACCTTTAGTTAATATTAATTACATAAACATCCTTTCTTTCATAGCATTACATATATAAAGCATATTTTTGCCAAACTTTGAATATACAAGCATGCTTAAAATCTAAGGTATAACCTAGCTAATTACCTGAGTGCCACAACAGGAAATCACCCGACTTCTACCGGCCCTATTAGCATAGCAGCTAGTCGGACTCTATTGCTAATATTCAATACATTGGTTTCTAGGGAAATGCAACTAGGGTTTCAAGCAATTCCTAAGAACTTAATGCATAGAATACGTAAATAGATATAGATTGCAGTGTAATAAAGTAGTAGGTTATGTCCGGGGCTTGCCTTCTTGAGTAGGGTTGAGGACAGTAGGGTCAAGGTCTTCCGAACCTTGGTTCGGAGCTTCAGTTAGATCCTCGACGGTGTCTCCGGAATCTCCAGGAGTTTCTTCGATTGCATTCGCGATCAACTCGTAGTCACCGTCGGCGAGAGTAAACGGTTCTATATGATTGCAAAAATATAGGGTTAGGAAATGCATATTCTTTTTATTTTATGTCATAACAAGGTTACAATCTAAATAGTTAACATATATAAAATATCATAAACTTAGGATATAAGAAGGAGGTTTAGCTTTGGGTTAAAGCTCATGTTTAAGTTATGATTACCATATCAAAGTTATTGAAATAGGAGCCCAAAATATTTGAATTTGAATACCAATTTCAAAATTAATTTAAACTGTTGACAAAAAGAAATATAAAATCTTGAAAATTTAGTTAGACATTGGTTATTTACACATCAGATCATGCTAAAAAGATCTAGCCAAAATAAATTTAAGGAACACATTTAATTAAATACATAACATTTCAAATTGAAAAGCCCAAGTTCAAAAGAATTCAATCTACAGAACATTGCTAGGTTGGAAACTTTCACCAAAGCCTACACACAACTTAAGGGGGCTACAAACTAAAAATCACAAGCACTCAAGCCATCATGTAAAAGTTGTGCACCTTTTACCCTCTTACTTTGAATTAAAAATAGATCCAAAACTATTTGGTTTCATAGTAAACTTTACTAACAAAATCTGTAGGGTTTGAAATCTAGTTTCCAACAAAATTTATTTGACATTTTTTGGAAATTTCTACGAATTTCTATAGATTTTACAAGGCAGAAACATCATTCACATAAAATAACAAACATCATTACAGAGAAGTCCTTGGCAGCACTATTCCTCTGAGTCTACTCCTTTGCACAAAACCTCCTAGACTTCTATTTCTTCTAACCCGCAGTCCTTCCCCCGGTCAAGGCAGAGGCACGGTGTTGACCGGCTTGCTCCGGCGACGGCGAGCGCCGGCGGTGAGGACAGAGGGGCGGAGAAGCATCTAGGGCCCCTTGCGCACCTGTGCTAGCTTGGAATCGAGGTGAGACGGCTCGGAGTGGTGGCGCGACGGAGGCTTGCGGCCGGCGGCAAGGTGGAGCGGTGGGGGCGGTACTCCAGGCGTTTGGATGATGATGGAAGGGTTGAGAAGCTTCCTGGGGATGTAAGAAAGCTCGAACCGGGATCAATTTGGGCTAGGGAAGGTCGGGAGAGGGAGCTCCACGGTGAGGCCGAGGCGGCGGCGGCGGTGCTCCATCGGGAACTAGGTTCCGACCGGAATTGAGGAGCTCTGAGGGCTTGGCGAGTATCAGCAAGGCACGGGGAAGCTACTACGGGAATCAATGGGTGCGATGAGCGCTCGGTAAGAGCTGCCCACGGCGACCCGTACTTCACCGGAGAGGAGAAAGGGGCGGCGGAGGCAAAAGGGCTAACAACGTGTGTGGCAAAGGGGGAAAAGAGTGCAAATGAACTCTCTACGCTCTCCTGGTCACGTTGAGTAGAAGAAAGAGGACGGAGGGATAAGTGCGGGGCGTGGAAACGGTGGCGACGATGTGGCGGCAGGCAAATCGCTCGGGTCATCGTGGCGCGCGCGCAGGGGTGCAGCAGAGAGAGGGGAGTAGGGCTGGAATAGGAGGACGACGACGCGTGGAGAGTGGGCGGCATGAGGTGGACGGCGGCGACTGCAAGGCGGCGGCCAGGGGAGGCGCTCTGTCGCCGGCGTCAGTGCGGAGGCAGGGGAGCAGAAGGGGTGCAGAGGAAGAAGAAGGGAGGAAAAAGATCCAGGGACCCGTTTGCAAATTTTAAAAGTTACACGGATCCTGCAGAAAACTAATTTTTCCCACTGATCTAGGGGTTTTCTGAGAAAAAGTCCAACATGAAAATTGTAGAGTTTTTAAAGCTCTACACTTTTGCTTTAAAACTCAAATTCAAAAACAAAAAGTTTGCAACCTTATAAGTCGAATTTTTAACAGGGTAAAATTTAAATTACTCCCGTCCTTACCAATCGGGATTTTGACCAAATTTTTGATGTGTTTGCAATTACTTATGATAGGTCATGATGATAAGTAATTTTACAAATAAGTCCTTAAGTAAGCATAAAAGTTACTTTTACTTCTCAACTTTTTACACAAAAGACCCTATATCCTATACTTTTTACACATAGGCCCTTATCCTTGCTTAAGGGCTCATATGATCATATCCAAAGCACACCCTTTACACATAAAGACTTATAAAACATGAAAATTTTCAAATACACCCTTAACATCTATGTCTATTACATTCAAGATTTAATTTTTATGAATCTTATTACCTGGATGTCACAGTCACGATCCTATCCACGTGGAGAACTTTATCCTTGATTCGCATCATCTATCATTTTATAAAAATAAAGCTCGATATATCAATTCTTCGCGAGAGTATAATTAGAAACATATTTATGAATGGTTTGTACGTACTCTTAGGTCCTCCATCGTAGCCTTCCCAAAATGGGCAAGAGTGTGCATGTAATCACATACATGGTACGTGTTTGTACATGTTTGATTATAGTCATCCAGCAAATTTTTCTGATTGATAAGCATGGGAAGTATGAAACCCACCGATGCTCACATCCTTATTTTTGGCACTTTTGAAGCTCCATTTTACATGATACAATATAAATTAGATTGTACACAAAGAATAGAGTATTGGTTAATAAAACATAATAATGTAGGAGTCGGTCGACACTTACAGAATCCAGCAAGACACGAGAGAGATGTCGAAGACGTCTCGACGGTATATTGCATGGACATCTTAGAGTGTGCGTGTGTCAGAGTGTGTGTGTGCGTGCGTGTCTTAGAGTTTGCGTGTGTGCGTGTGCGTGTCTCAGAGTGTGCGCAATAATTAATAATTCTAGAAAATGAAACATGTAATTTCCACAAATAATATTATATATATACATCTTTCAAACTACACATCCTTATAATACATATACATGAAATTTCATAATTAGAGAACACGTACATGTAATAACACTACCATAAAATAAAGTATATGTACATATATACACAAATTTTCTAAATAAAACAAATTACAACCTAAACTAAAAATTAACTAAATTTCAAATCTAATAAAACAAATTGATACTAGCAAACTAATAAACAAATTTAACACCCTAACTAAAAAAATAACTATATTTCAAATCTAATAAAACAAATTGATATTAGCGACCTAAAAAAATATCAAATTTAACAACCAAATTAACTAGATTTCTAAATGAAACAAATTATAATTAACAACCTAAACAAAACTAAATCAAACTAACCTAAACTAAACAAATTAAACTATACCTACAATAAAAAATAAAAAAATATCGATCGGCTCCCAGCCGGTCCGCGATGCGCGCTACGTACTTTGCTTGCGTGCACGGCGTCGGTCGGGGGAGCGGGCTGCCGGTTGTGCCGGCCGGAGAGGAGGGCGCCGGCAGCAAAGGCGAGGCGGCGAAGGCTGCGGTGGACGACCAGCCCGGCCAGCTGAGAAGATCGAGGCGCGCGCGGCGCAGCGAGAAGGATCTAAAAAGGTGCGTGGCAGCTCGGCTTCGCGAAGAGGAGGCGAGGCCAGGCACGGCGAGGATGACGGTGGAGGTGGCAGCGGTGGAGGACGATGGCCCGGACGAGTGCGATGGCGAGGGCCTGGCCGGATGCGGGCGGCAATCAATCGAGCGGCCGGACGAGGTGGAAGTAGAGAAGAGTAGCGGCATGAGGAAGTAGGGCCGGGATATTTATACCCCGGCCGACCACCCGATACCTTAGGCCACCCGAAGGCATCGGGTGAATCGTCACCCGGTACCTAAAGCAGGCCTTAGGTACCGAGTGGTCTTATGACCCGGTACCTAAGATGGCCAATGGGCGGGAACAAATCCCCCCCTTTGGGTGCCGGACAACCACCCGGTAGCAAGGGGGATTCATTTCCCGCCATTTTAGTTGCCTTTCTTTTTTAGTTTTGTTATATTTTTTCTTTTCAGAAAGTTTTTTAATTCCCTAAAAATCAAATATCTAAAAAATTCACCAAAAAATTTGTGAATGTTGTATTCTTTATATGTAATTATAGAAAGTATTATATTATTAAAGTGTATGTGTGTGAGTGTGTGTGTTAGTGAGTGAGAGAGAGAGAGTGTGTGTATGTGTGTGTGAGAGAGAAATAGAGTGTGTGTGATAGAGAGAGAGAGTGTGTGAGAGAGATAGAGAGAGAGTGTGTGTGCGAGAGAGAGATAGAGTGTGTGTGTGAGAGATAGAGAGAGAGTGTTTCTATGTGTGTGAGAGAGAGAGGGAAAGTGGGAGTGTGTGTGTGAAATAGTTGAAATGATGAGTCGACATATTACATGATGAGTCAAAATATTACATGAATATTACCTGACGAGTCAACATATTACATGATGACTAAAAATATTAAATGATGATTAAAAATTATTCAAGAGACAATTAATCATCTAATGAATAATAATGATAGCTTTCTTTACAATCATCCCTTCATTATGATCGTGGCGTACGAAGGGAGCATCCTCCTAGGATAAAAGGATATTTGTGTCAATATCCATCACAAATGGAGTCATGTCTTCAACCTTATTGTATTCTTCATCTGTAATATCATCGACTCCCACAATTTTTCTTTTACCTGCTAGAACTATGTAGCGCTTTGGCTCATCATCTTTTGACTTGTCCTTCGTTGATTTGCTAGACTTGTCCTTATTGGGTTTGCTAGACATGTCCTTCATACAGAAAACTTGAGTGACATCTTTGGCTAGGACGAACGGTTCATCTCGATAGCCAAGCTCTTTGAGGTCTACGGTTGTCGTACGCATCAAGATCGATACCTTTTCCAGTCAGCTTCACCCATTTGTAATGAAATAGAGGAATCTTCAAAGGCCCATAGTCGAGTTCCCATATCTCTTCAATGTAACCAAAATATGAGTTACTTTGGCCATTAGTATCTATGGCTTCTATAAAGACACCACTATTTTGATTGGTGCTCCTTTTGTCCTGGGGTCTTGTGTAAAATGTGTATCCATTAATTTCATATCCTTGGTACGTCAAGATTGTGTTAGATGGATCCCTGGCCAACCAGGAAAGTTGTTCATGAATGTGCGTGTCGGAGGAGTTCTCCAGCCGGGTGGCGGAAAGCACCCGCCTAATCCTAGTCAAGGATGGGTTTGGAGGAGACTTAGGTGCGCTCGATCGGCGGACAGATGAACGCAGGAAAGACACGAGGATGTAGAGTGGTTCGGGCCGCCGAAGCGTAATACCCTACGTCCACTTTAGTGTTGTATTGGCTGTATAGACCTTGGATGGAACTGGGCCTGGACAAGTGTTTGTGTGTCTAGAGCCCCCTTTCTAACGAATGCACTCTCCCTTTTATAGTCCAAGGGGAGTGCTTACACTGAGCGGGACCCCGACATGTGGGTCCGGCCAACAGGAGCCTGTTCTATGAGAGATATGGAGATCTTCATCTCCAGCTCCTCTCCGTAGTCCTCTCAATTGGGAAGTTGATGTGCGTATCCACAACTTGGATACGGCCGTGTACAGCCTCATCTTGCACAGTGTCCGGTGTCAGCGTTGTTCCACAGTGAAGCCGTGCTGTCACTGTTGGGATGTAACCTCCTGTCAGGCGGTGAAACAGCACTGACCCGTTGTGCACGCACTGTCGCAGTGCACGCCTTGGCTCGCCCATTATAGGCCATCATCACGCACGCAGCGCCGTGACGGGACTGTACACAGTCCGATCACTGTGCACGGTGATACGACGCGCCGCCTTGGAAACAGGCAGCCTTACCGTGGTGTCAGCCTACCTGCCCCGTGTGTCAGTGACAGACCGCTCTTTTTGACTTGGGCGCGCCCGGCCCAGCTACCGCATTAAATGCTGGTAGGTGGAGAGGTGACCTGCAAGGGGCCTCCAGCCGCAGGCACGCGGCAGGGCCAACTCCGTTCCTTCCGCAGGACGGCACATGGCGGCGCCGGACCTCTTCCCGGGGGAAGGGAGGTCCGGGCCCCCAAGGCCGGTCGGAGCGGGCTGGCCTGTGATGGGCGGACCATCACACGTGGCGTCCCCGGACCTCCCTGAGGAGTCTGGGTCCGCTGGAGCTACCCGAGGGCTCTTCCAACCGTCCTGGGGACGCGGAGACCCCTGACCCGGGGCAGCTCAGGGAGGGTCCGGAGACCACGGTCCCAGCTGTCAGGCCCTGGTCGTATGCCACGTCCCCCAGAAGGCAAAGGGGGAGATTACACTTTTGTGAGTTCTTAAGGGCCTGGACACCCTAGCAGGAGGTACCCCTGTCTGTATGTACCGACAGAGGCCCCCGGGCCCACCTCGGGAGAGGGACGAACCCGTAGGTGGGGCCAGATCCCAGCACCCCGCCGGGTGGACAGCTTGTTCCCGCCGAGAAAGGGCATGTAAGTCTTTTTCCGCCAGAGCGGGAACCCCAATGGTCCCATCCCCCGCCCACGCCGCGCGCGTTAGGCGGTTCAGATTCTTGTCTTATTCGAGCCCGTCGCGTGGCTCGGGCGGTTCGGATTCCGCCTTTTTTCCTCAATTCTCCAGCACCCTCGTCGCTGACTGGCGGGCCCGGGCCCACCGGTCATAGGGTGTGAGAGGAGGGAAGGCAAGTGCAGGCAACCGTTCGACTTCTCCCCGGCCGCCGCGGAGCGCAGGGAGGGAACAGCTTTTTGCATGAAAGGTAGGCGCCGAAGGGGACGGCTATCTTTTCGCTCTTGCCACCAACAGACGCCGCAGCGCCCCTTTGTCTCCGCATCCCTTCTGCGATCAGCTCTCTTGCGCTCGGCTCCTTTCTCTTCTCAGCCCCTTGCAATCCATCCCCAACAGTCGCCATGTCTTCGCTTCCTTTCCCCCACCGCTTCCAAAGCCAGGTTCAGTTGGATGCGGTGCGGCGCCTTCTGGGATGGACCGCACCGGCACAAGCCGGGAAGGTCAGGGCCGACAGAATCCCCCTCGACGACCTTGCCATCGGGGAGTTCGTCCTTTTCAACTCGTACATTATGTGCGGGTTGGTTCCTCCGATCTCCTCCTTCTTCCTTCTACTCCTGGAGGAGTTCGGCCTCCAACTTCATCATCTCACCCCCCACTCCGTCCTCCTTGCGGCGGTCTTCGCCCACTTTATGGAGATGTTCATGGGGGTGCGCCCCTGCACCACCATCTTCAAACACTTCTATTCCCTGGTCGGAACTGGGAAGGCTAAGCGCAGCGAAATTGGCGCTTATTACTTCCAGCTCCGGTACGGGATGGCGGGCTCCTACATCGCCGCCTTCTCTAGCTCCAAGTGGGAGGATTGGCGTGAAGGCTGGGTCATTGCGGTAACCGACCCCCACGACTGCCTGGAACTGCCGGCAGAGGGCCCCCAGAGCGACCGGAGCACCTAGAAGGCCAGGCCAACAATACCATCGGAGCTCGACCAAGTGCTGTACCGGATCAAGAAGCTGGCAAGGGGCGGCCTGACTTCCATGATGGTGCTGGGTGACTTCCTGAAGCGACGAATCGCCCCCCTGCAGCAGCAGTCCCGGATGGCCTACGTGTATACGGGGCTAAATGACTGTTGCAGGATCGCGCGGGGGCCCGGCGGCGACTTCACCAGGACGGAGCTGGAGGCGGCGGTCCGGGCGATGACCGGCGAGGCGTTCGTTCCCGAGTCCCTGGTCCTCCCGAGCGGGGTGAAGGCCCTGTGCGAGGACCAGGCACTGCGGTCATCGGTCCTGGCGTCGATGCCGACCCTGGACGAGGGCGGCCTGGCGGTCCGGTAGCTGGGGGGCGACCCCAACCGCAGGCTCCAGATTCCTGGCGCCGCACCGGTCCGCCAGCAATGCACCAATGAGGGTCCCGGGGAGCCGGAGCCCAGAGGTCCGGCCCCCAGCGGGAAAGGGAAAGAGAAGGTGCCGGTGCCAGAGCACCGGCAGAAGGACAATGCGGGTGCTGCCCCGGCCCGAGGAAGCGACAAGGCCCAGGGGGCAGCACCCGCACGAAGCAGCCAAGCCAAAGGGAGCAAATCCCGGAGGCTCCAGCGAGGCGACGGCTCCTTGGTCGGGGAGCCGGCGCCCAAGCGCCAGAAGACGGCGGGAGTGGAGGAGCAGAGCGGAGCTGCACCACCTCCACCACAATACCAGTCTCCCCCGAGACAACAGACTCCTCCGCCACCACCACCAGAACGGCGCCCGGTAACGCCACCACCTCCGCCCGAGGCCAAGTCACAGTCCCCATCGCCGCCACCTGAAGCTCCGATGGCCGGGGACACCCACCAAAGGTCCGGGGGGTCCTCGGCAGGGAGGAAACTCCCCCGAGCGGCGCGGGGCAGATGGGAGTGGTGCGACTACGCGTAAGCATCCTTCTCAGAGCTTTTCTTTATCTCCCTTGGTTTCTGGTCCTAACCGTATTGATGATACGGCAGGCCACAGTCTTCAGATGCTCCGACTGGGGGATCCGGCCCCCAGCCAGCGCCGGGAGGCCTGACGCCGACCCCAGCAGGGCCCCCGCCAGAGTCAGCTCCAGAAGCCTCCAGACCCGTAAGCCCAGAACCCGAGGCCACGTCACCGCCACAACCCGAAGCCGCTCCCCAGGAGGAGGCGAACAGACCCGCTGCGGCGATGGAGGCGCCAGCAGCAGCTCCGGGCATTGAGGCTGTACCCTCACCAGCTGAGCCAGCGGTTGAGAGGGCTACTACTACAACGGAGGCTGCTGCAGCAGAGGTAGAGGAAGTGGCGGAGACGATGGCACCGGAGGCAGCAGAGTCAGCGGCTCCGGGGGCGGCGACACCGGAGGCGGCGGCACCGGGGGTGGCAGCACCGGAGGTTGCTGATGTTGCCAGCTACGCCGCCCCACCAGCGGAGGAGGAGGAGCTGGAGGAGGTGCTGGGAAGGTGCCTCCTCCCGAGCGCAGCGGAGATCCCCCTCCCCCGGCTCATAGCCAAATGCCAGCAAGCCCTTCAGGAGCTAGAGGCCGGCATGGGTCGGGAGTGGGAGAAGCTGGAGACAGAGCGCCACCAGCTCTCCGACTGGGAGGTCCGCCTTGGGGACCGCATCAACGCCGTCTCCGCCCGCTACACCGAGGAGCGTGCCGAGCTAGTGCTGGGGTGCGAGCTCCTGCGGGAGGAGCTGGAGCAGGCACGCGTCCTGGAGGCGGCGGCGCTTCAGCGGGAGAAGGCGGCCACGCGGCGGGAAGCGGCAGCCCTTGAGGGGCTGAAGGCCATGGAGGAGTTAAAGGAGGCGGTAGCAGACAGGGAGCGGGTCGCCCGGGAGCTGGCGGCTCAGACCAGGAAGGTGTCAGCAGCGGTCGAGGCGGAAAAGTCCGACCTCGCAGATTTGGCGGCGGTGGTGGCAAAGAGAGAGGAAGGGCTGGCAGCCCGCGAGGCCGAGGAGGTGGCCCAGCTCCAGGAGCTCCAGAAACGGGAAGAGGCCATGGAGGAGGAGCTGGCAGCCGGGAACCGGAGGCTCCAGGAACGCGAGGCGGCGCTCCAGGAGAAGGAGGCCAAGGTGGAGCGGCTCCTGGTAGAGCAGCGCGCCGGCTCCGGCCGGTTAACAAGATGGGTCGGTACGGTGAACCCTCTGCTAGAAGCACTCGGAGCCAACCCCATCTGGGTCCTGGAGGCTCCTTCGCCTTTTAGCGCCGCACTCCAACTGCTAGACTCCACCGCCAGGCGGCTACAGGACGTGGAGGCCGGGATGCAGGACCTCCTGGAGATAGAGGGGCAAATAGTTGCTCGGGGGATGGCTGAGTACATCCTCACCAGCTTCTGGAGCCATGACCCCTCCATCCAGCTGACTCCTGTCTTGGTCGGACCCCTCCGGGCGACTGCAGATGCCGCGCGAGAAGGGGTCCAGGAGGCGGTGGACATGGTCGCGGCCCGCCTCCGGCGTCGTATCGAACCTGCAGAGAGCGGAGACACCTCCAGCCAGCCGGGACAATAGGGCCATCTGCTTTATTATCGATTTTTGTAACATATCTTTTGTTATTGTAAAAATAACTTTGTAATGCTGTTTATGTTATCAGTAATGCATTAAGTGTTTCAAGTATTTCGTGCGAAAAACTTAGCTGATTTCCTGGTTGTCAATCTGCAAAGTACTCTTGAGTACACCGAGGTCCGAGGTCCCGTGGCCCCCTGGGAGGTAGTCGCGATAGATCGGGACTAGCTGCCATAAGAGCGAGGTCCTGCACATGACTCAGAACAACGCTTAGTACACGTCCCCACGAGGTCCCGGTCCGGCCAGCAAAGTCCCACTAAGCTGCGTAACGGGTCAGAGCACCGGAGCCACAGTTCGGGAATCTAAGGGGTCCCGGCCCTCGGGTCCATTGTTCGAGGTACAACAGTACTCGTCCTAAGGAGGCAGGGCGTATAGGCTTAGGGTACGGAACCAGGCTAAGCGGCTACACATCCCTGGACCTCAGCAAAGAACGAGAACGTCTCCCTGAAGCCAGTTCCCGGGTGGTCGGTTCCTTTTCTTCTGCGAGACTGGGGTCCCGGGCGGAGACGCAGTGTAGCAGCGGACCTACGGCCTTCGAGTAACAGACACGAAAAAACCTCATGGGGGGTTAGCGTGAGGGAAAATAGGGATAACCAGAATTGCGTAGATATCGAGGGCACATTGAGAAACAAATTTTTTCTTAATGAATTGGTATAGAAAAGTTGTGCGATGTACGCCAGGGGCCGGGTTTACAAGGGCGGACCTCCACCGCCCTGGTCTGCACGTTGGGGCTACCAATTACAAAGGAAAAATTTTCCTCTCAACTAGGTCCTAGGGGTAGAACTTACGGAGGTGTTCAATGTTCCACGGATTGGGCAGTTGCATACCATCTTCCGCAGCCAGACGAACAGACCCGGGTCGGCATACCTTTGTTACCTTAAAGGGCCCCTCCCAACTGGGGGAGAGCTTGTGCATGCCCTCACGGTTCAGGATTCGCCTTAGGACTAGGTCCCCGACCTGGAGCTCTCTACTACGCATGAACCATTGGTGGTAGCGCCGGAGCGCTTGGTTGTACCGTGCGTTTCGGACTGCTGCTCGCCATCTCCGTTCATCGACGAGGTCCACGTCTTGGTGACGTTGCTGTTCCTGCAAATTCTCATCAAAAGACCGGACTCGTAGAGAGCCCATGGTGATCTCCGGGGGAAGGCACGCTTCGGCCCCGTAGACCAAGAAGAAAGGGGTTTCCCCTGTTGCGCGGCTAGGTGTGGTCCAGTTTCCCCACAGCACACTTGGAAGCTCATCAATCCACCTTGCGCCATGTTTTTCAAGATCACAGTAGGTCCGGATCTTGAGTCCTTTGAGGATCTCAGCGTTAGCCCTCTCTACTTGGCCATTGCTCCTGGGATGCACCACTGAGGCGAAACAGAGCTGGATGCCGATGTCTTCACAGTACTCCTAGAAGTATTGGCTTGTGAACTGAGTCCCATTGTCAGTGATGACCCAGTTCGGGACCCCGAACCGGCACACAATTGACCTGAGGAAAGCAGTTGCCGACGCCTTGGTGATATTGACCACTGGGGTTGCCTCCGGCCACTTGGTGAACTTGTCAATGGCGACATAGAGGTACCGGTACCCGCCGATGGCCCTAGGGAAAGGTCCCAAGATATCCAACCCCCATACGGCAAAGGGCCAAGAGGGAGGAATCATCTGTAGTGCTTGAGCTGGAGTGTGTATCTGCTTTGCATGGAATTGACACGCTTTGCAGGTTCTTACCAACTCAGCTGCATCCTGGAGCGCTGTCGGCCAGTAAAAGCCATGCCGAAAGGCTTTACCAACCAGCGTGCGGGATGAAGAGTGACTTCCGCACTCGCCTCCATGGATCTCCGCGAGCAAGTCGCGGCCCTCTTCCTGGGTGATGCACCGCATGAGGATGCTGTTGGCGCCACGTCGGTAGAGATCCCCTTCTACCATCGTGTATCGCTTAGCCATCCGGACAACACGCTCAGTAGATGCTTGGTCTTCAGGAAGGTAATTATCCTTCAGGTAGTCCCGGACCCTAGAGATCCATGCATCGGGACCTTCCTGAGAAACCGGGTGCGGCTCCCTGAGGCCTTCGGGACCCTCAAGGGAGCACACAACCCTTAGCGGGCTCCACGGATGGAGCTCCGCCGGGACCGCTAGCTTCGAGGTGCTAGTCCGACCCCCGTCGCCCAGGTTGGCAGGCTGGGCGGAAGGCTTCAGCAGACACCTCTGGAAGACGCCCTCAGGCACGGGTGCCTGAGTCGATGCGCTCGCGGAGAGGGCATCAACTGCTGAATTGCCTTCGCGTGGAACGTGTTGCAGTTCCAGCACATCGAAGTCCTTCTCCAGCCTCTTCACATGAATAAGGTAGGCTGCGAGCTGAGGGTTGTTGCAGCAACATTCCCCCCGGACTTGCCTGATGACGAGCTAGGAGTCCCCTTTGACCAGGAGCTCCCGGACCCCCAGGGACAGAGCCGCTGTGAGCCCAAAGATTAAGGCCTCGTACTCCGCCATGTTGTTGGTGGCCTCAAAATCGAGGTGCACCATGTACTTCAATTGCTCGCCATGTGGGTCGATGAGGACCACGCCAGCCCCTGCCCCCTTGCTGCGAGCGGACCCGTCAAAGAAGAGAGTCCAGTGGGGTCCGGTGAATACCGGGGCCCTGACTTCCGGACGCAGGGGGTCCGTCCCTTGGTCCGGACCCTCAGAGGCACCTGGTGCTGGTGTCCACTCCGCCACGAAGTCAGCTAGGACTTGACTCTTGATGGTGTGGCGCGGCTGGAAGTCGAGTTGGAATCCAGCGAGCTCAGCTGCCCACTTGGCGATATTGCCTGTGGCATTGGAGTTGTGGAGGATGGCCCTCAAAGGATAGGAGGTGACCACCACAATCTTGTGGGCCTGAAAGTAATGACGGAGTTTCCTGGACGCAACGAGTATGGCATAAAGAAGCTTATGCGTTTCAGGATACCTGGCCTTTGCCTCGTGAAGGACTTCACTGACGTAGTAAACCGGTTTTTGGACAGCCCTGTGCCTGCCAGGTGGACTGGACCTTTCAGCTGGAGCTGGGGTCTCACCGGACCCCTGGTCGCTTTGTGACTCCCTGGGTGGGGACCCGGCTGAACCCTCCGAAGCAGGGTCAGTTGTTGGAGTGGTGGAGGCCGGACCTCCCCCTCCTGCAGGAGGGTCCGCGGAGGCCCCCTGCGGGAGAAGTTCGGATCTCTCGGTGACTAGCACCATGCTGATCACTTCGGCCGTCGCTGCAAGATAAAGAAACAGTGTTTCACCTGGGTCCGGTGCAACCAGGACCGGCAAGGAGGTGAGGTACTGCTTCATCTCCTGGAAGGCACGTTCTGCCTCTTCAGTCCATGTGAATGGACCGGACCCCTCATTAGCTTGAAAAAGGGGAGTGCCCTCTCTGCCAGCCTCGAGATGAAACGACTGAGGGCAGCGAGGGACCCCGTCAACCTCTGGACGTCCTTGAGGCGCGCAGGGGGCCTCATTGCCTCGATCGCCCGGACCTTATCCGGATTGGCCTCGATCCCCCTGTGGGAGACGAGGAAACCAAGGAGCTTCCCCGCCGATACGCCGAAGACGCATTTCTCGAGGTTAAGCTTGGTAGAAGTCGCTCGTAACTTGTCGAAGACCTGAGCTAAATTTTCTAATAGGGATTGCGACTCCCTGGTCTTGACAACGATGTCATCTACATACACCTCAACTATATCTCTAACCAAGTCACCTAAAGTGATGTTCATTGCACGAGCAAAGGTGGGCAGAGCATTAAGCAATCCATAAGGCATCACTATATAATAATAGAGACCATCCACTGTTACAAAAGCTGTATGCTTCCTATCATCACTAGCCATTTTGATTTGGTGAAAACCAGAATAGGCATCTATGAAGGACAGCAAGTCACACCCGGAGGTAGAGTCTACAATTTGATCTATACGTGGGAGTGGATAGGGGTCTTTTGGACATGCCTTATTAAGATTGGTGTAGTCGATGCACATCCGAAGCTTCCCGTTTGCCTTCGGGACCACGACAGGGTTGGCCAACCACACTGGGTGGTAGACCTCCTCGATGAAACCAGCCTGTAGCAGTTTGCGGACTTCCTCCCGGATGAAGTTTTGCCGCTCGATGGACTGCTTGCGTGGCTTTTGCCGGACCGGCCTGGCGTCAGGGTGGATCTTCAGATGGTGCTCGATCACCTCCCTAGGGATCCCGGGCATTTGTGACGGTTCCCAGGCGAACACGTCAACATTTGCCTGGAGGAAGGCGATGAGCGCACTTTCCTATTTTTCTCCCAGATTCCCACCGATGCGGGTAATCTGGGAGACCTCCGGTCCGACCTGGACGGTCTTCACGGGGACATCGTCCGTGTCGGACGGTCGGACCTTCGGTGCCTTGGGTAGAGCCTCGGCACGTGAGGTCGAGGGGTCGGACCCCTGGGCGCCAGCTGCAGGGGCAAGTCCTGTTGCCAGCGCGTGGAGCTTTTCGACTGCTACTACAGCAGCAGCGCGGTCGCTCTGGACGGTGAGAACGCCTGCCGGAGAAGGTATCTTCAGGACCAAATACCCGTAATGGGCAATGGCCATAAACCGGTATAAGACCGGCCTGCCAATGATGGCATTGAAGGGGAGGTTAACTTCCGCAACCTCGAACTGCACGTTTTCGGTGCGGAAGTTGTCCTCCATCCCAAATGTAACCGGTAGGGTGATGGTCCCTACCGGGTACACTGGGTCAGGGCCCACTCCGGAGAATGGGCGTGAAGGAGTCAGCTTGGACTCCGGGATTTGCAGGTGTTTGAACGCTGCATAACTGATGACGTTGAGGCCTGCACCCCCGTCAATCAGCACGTGGTGAAGGCGAACGTTGGCAATGGTGGGTGCCGTGACAAGCGGCAGCACGCCAGCACCCGCCATGTTCTCCGGGCAATCCGACGGGCCGAAGGAAATGGTGGTGTTCTTCCACCGCTGGTGCGGCGCCGCCTTGGGCGTCGCCGGCTTCACCGAGAGGACCTCTCGGCGAAGGGTCTTGACGTCCCACCGGGAGGTAAGCACCGAGCTGTCGCCGTACATCACGTACAGCTTCTTGCGGTGCTCGTCACCCCCGGACTCGGAGTCGGACTGGTGGAAAAGACCCTTAAGGTCTTTGTTGGGGGTCTGGTACCCCAACTCCCTCTCAGCTGCAGCTGCGTCGGCGTTAGAGACTTTCTCCTTGCCGGACCGCCGCGGAGGGGAGGAGCCTTCCCTTGAGGCTTGGTCACGCCTCTTGCTGAGGCACTCCGCGAGCTTCTAGATCTCACGGCACTCAGTGGCACTGTGGCGAGCCCCAGGATGGACAGGGCACGACCCAGGGTCAGTGCGCTGTTGCCGTGGGCGCTTACCACGGGGGTTCTGCCCCCCGGTGGTTGCTGCAGCAACGGCCGGGCCCCCAATCCGTGACTTGTCAAAGCCACAGGTCTTCTTGTTCTTTTTCTTGCCGCCGCCAGGGGCAGCAACACTGGGTCCACTCGTCTGAGCGGGACCTGCCTGGGTTGCAGAGTGCCATGCACGGCCTTCTGCAGCCCGGGCGTATTTGTCCGCCAGAGCGAACAAGGTGGTTACGGTTTCCACCTGGTGGGTCGTCAGCTTCTCCAGCATCTTCTCATCTCGGACGCCCCTGTCGGAAGGCCGTGATGATAGATGCATCGGAGATACGTGGGATAGTTCCACGTACCTTGGTGAAGCGGGAAATGAAGGCCCGGAGGGTTTCCCCGGGCTGTTGCCTCACGGCGTGGAGGTGTGCCTCCACCCCGTGCTGCTGATACGTACTGGCAAAATTTGCCGTGAACTGTGCGCACAGCTCACCCCAGGATCGGATAGATCCCGGAGTAAGGTTCATGAGCCAGGTCCGGGCTGGCCCGGTCAAGGCTACATGGAAGTAACTTGCCATGACGGCGTCGTTACCCCCAGCCGCCGTGATGGCGGTGATGTAGACCTGCAGGAATTCCGACGGGTTGGAGGACCCGTCGTACTTCTCCGGCAGGTGTGGCCGAAACTTGGACGGCCAGGCCACCGCACGAAGGTGGTCTGCTAGCGCGGCACAGCCCACCCCGGACACCGGTGCCTAGGCAGGTCCCTGCGGGGCCGGAACCACCGCAGCGAATTCGGCATCGAGGTCACGTCCCTCGATACTGAGCCGGCGGCCACGCGCCCGCTCAATAAAGACACGGGCGTCCTCCCCCGCACGTCTGCGGTTGAGCTCCGCCCGGAGATCTTTGGTCCGTGCACTCCTCACTGAGGGTGAGTGCACGGAGCCGGATGCGCCGCCCTGATGACAGCGTTGTCTCGGGGCAGACCCCCCCACAGAAGACGGGGAAGCCTGTGCCAGGTTGAGGAGGCGGTCGACGTTGTCACGCCACTGCCTCTGGGCATCGGGCGAGGCCGCCTCACCAGGGGGGTTGCGGAGCAATTCCCTGGCGGCCATGAGTGGCCCGTTCGGTGCGGGCACCGATTGGACCACTGAGGCCCGCGCCGCAGCACGCTGCGGAGCCGCTCGCGCCGCCCTCGATGTTGGACGACGCGAAACATGCGGCGTCGTGGACGCCACCTCCTCGCCTAACAGGAGGTCGTTGTGACCACCTTCCTGCGCCATTGTGGTCTTGTAGGTTAACCGAGTGCAAACCAAACCTAACCCCCTACCTGGCGCGCCAAATGTCGGAGGAGTTCTCCAGCCGGGTGGCGGAAAGCACCCGCCTAATCCTAGTCAAGGATGGGTTTGGAGGAGACTTAGGTGCGCTCGATCGGCGGACAGATGAACGCAGGAAAGACACGAGGATGTAGAGTGGTTCGGGCCGCCGAAGCGTAATACCCTACGTCCACTTTAGTGTTGTATTGGCTGTATAGACCTTGGATGGAACTGGGCCTGGACAAGTGTTTGTGTGTCTAGAGCCCCCTTTCTAACGAATGCACTCTCCCTTTTATAGTCCAAGGGGAGTGCTTACACTGAGCGGGACCCCGACATGTGGGTCCGGCCAACAGGAGCCTGTTCTATGAGAGATATGGAGATCTTCATCTCCAGCTCCTCTCCGTAGTCCTCTCAATTGGGAAGTTGATGTGCGTATCCACAACTTGGATACGGCCATGTACAGCCTCATCTTGCACAGTGTCCGGTGTCAGCGTTGTTCCACAGTGAAGCCGTGCTATCACTGTTGGGATGTAACCTCCTGTCAGGCGGTGAAACAGCACTGACCCGTTGCGCACGCACTCTCGCAGTGCACGCCTTGGCTCGCCCATTACAGGCCATCATCACGCACGCAGCGCCGTGACGGGACTGTACACAGTTCGGTCACTGTGCACGGTGATACGACGCGCCGCCTTGGAAACAGGCGGCCTTACCGTGGTGTCAGCCTACCTGCCCCGTGTGTTAGTGACAGACCGCTCTTTTTGACTTGGGCGAGCCCGGCCCAGCTACCGCATTAAATGCTGGTAGGTGGAGAGGTGACCCGCAAGGGGCCTCCAGCCGCAGGCACGCGGCAGGGCCAACTCCGTTCCTTCCGCAGGACGGCACATGGCGGCGCCGGACCTCTTCCCGGGGGAAGGGAGGTCCGGGCCCCCAAGGCCGGTCGGAGCGGGCTGGCCTGTGATGGGCGGACCATCACACGTGGTGTCCTCGGACCTCCCTGAGGAGTCCGGGTCCGCTGGAGCTACCCGAGGGCTCTTCCAACCGTCCTGGGGACGCGGAGACCCCTGACCCGGGGCAGCTCAGGGAGGGTCCGGAGACCACGGTCCCAGCTGTCAGGCCCTGGTCGTATGCCACGTCCCCCAGAAGGCAAAGGGGGAGATTACGCTTTTGTGAGTTCTTAAGGGCCTGGACACCCTAGCAGGAGGTACCCCTGTCTGTATGTACCAACAGTGCTCATTTGCCATAAGTTCCATGCGTAACCAGGCGGGAAGAGTTTCGATGTGATTCTTTATAATCCAAGTTTCAGACTTCCAAGGGTACTTGCTTCGTACTATCTAGCTTGCGCTCCTCGATGTATGGAGGCACCAAGGCTGACTATTGCAGAACCATGAAATGTGCTTTACTCAACGAAGCATGATCATTGGCATTTATTGATGTCTTTTCTAGTGTGCCCTTTCCAATCAGCCTCCCCTCAAGCCGTGATACTGGAACCCCAATCAGGCAAAGTTCATCCACATAGTCAACACAAAACTCAATGACCTCATCTATCACATAACCCATGGAAATGCTTCATTCTGGATGAGCACGGTTATGAACATATTTCTTAAGGACCGCAAAGAATCGTTCAAAAGGAAACATGTTATGGAGGAAGACAGGCCCAAGAATACTGATCTCTTTGAAAAGGTGAACCAGGAGATGCATCATAATATTAAAAAATAATGAAGGAAATATCATCTCAAGGCTAACTATACTTTAGACAACATCTTCTTGAGCTTCAGTAAACTCGTTGGATCGATTGCCTTCTGTGAAATTGTGTTAAGGAATGCACATAGCTTTATGATTATTGCTCGAACATTAGGTGGTAGAATACCTCTCAATGCAACTGGGAGTAATTGTGTCATCAGTACGTGATAGTTATAGGACCTTATGTGTGCGAAATTCTTCTCTTTCATATTTAGGAGCCTCTTTATATTCAAAGAGTAGCCTGATAGGGTCTTGACACTATTCAAACATGCAAACATACTTTCCTTCTTTTCCTTGCTTAGAGTGTAGCAGGTAGGACCTAAGTAATGGTATCCTTTATCCTTCTTTTCTGTATGTAGGACGGCTCTCTGTTTCATACGTTGTAGGTCTTGCCGTGCTTCCAGTGTGTTTTTGGTTTGTCATACACACCAAGGAAGCCTAGCAAGTTCAAGCAAAGATTCTTGGTGAGGTGCAACACATCAATTGCGTTGCGGACCACTAAGACTTCCCAATAAGGTAATTCTCAAAATATACTCCTTTTCTTCCACATAGGTGCATGCCCGTTCTCACTGCACACTGATATGCTACCAGGTCCCTTTCCGAAGACTACTTTTATATCTTTGACCATTTCAAACACCATTTTCCCACAAATGTGCCTAGGCTTCGTATGACGATCTTCCTTTCCACCATAATGAGCATGCTTCTTTCTTAATGGATGCTTGATAGGAAGAATTCAACAATGGCCCATGTATACAATCTTCCTACAGTGCTTCAGATACATGCTGTCGATTTCATGTAAACAATGGGTACATGCTCTATATCCCTTATTGGAGTGTCTGGACAGGTTGCTAAGTGCAAGTCATTCATTGATGGTTATGAAAAGCAATGCACAGAGGTTAAAATGTTGCTCTGCATGTGCATCCCACACACGAACCCCCTCCTCTTTCCACAGCAAAAGAAGATCGTCAACCAGTAGTTTCTGGTACACATCAATATCTTTAGCAGGTTGCTTCGGTCCAGGGATAAGCACCGGCATCATAATGAACTTCCGCTTCATACACAACCAAAGAAGAAGATTGTATATACAAAGTGTCACAGGCCAAGTACTACGGCCACTGCTTTGTTCACTGAAAGGATTCATGCCATCCGTACTTAAGCCAAACCTTACGTTCCTTGCATCATCTGCAAAAGTTGGGTATGCTCTGTCCACCTTGCATCATCATCGGGGTGTCTCAACATAGTCTTGCTTCCTCGTTTCTTTGTGCCATCACATCAATTTTGCATTGATTTTGTTCATGAACAGACGTTTCAACTTACATGCATCACCTTGGCAGGCACTTTCTTCTTGGAACTCACCCCCTGAACATCGCCTGGATCACCTTTAGGGTCTTATACCGACATGCTTTGCTTACTAGACATGCATCCAAATTTTCATACTCCTCACCACGATAGAGAATGCAGTCATTAGGACATGCATGTATCTTCTGGGCTTCCAATCCGAGAGAACAAACAACACATCTTGCCTCATATGTTGTTTTGGGCAATGTGTTACCCTCAGGGAGTAGGTTTTTTATAAGTTTCAGCAACTCCTCGAATCCCTTGTCAGACAAACTGTTTGATGCCTTCCATTGCAACAATTCCAATGTGGTACCCAACTTTTTATGCCCTTGTTTGCAATTTGGATACAACAATGTTCTATAGTCCTCCAACATACGCTTCACATCCTTGGATTCCTTTACAGTTTCACATACTTCCTCTGCTTCGCCCAACATCTGACCAAGATCATCTTCTGCAACCTGTGCTTCAACATCTTCTTCAGGCTCACGCATTGTAGTATCTTCAAAGAAGGCACCGTAATCATCTACAAAGTTAGGAATAGCTCATCCTCTTCCTCATCATTCTCCAGCATAATTCCTCTTTCTCCATGCTCGGTCCAACCATTTTGGAAAAAGTGACTATGGATGGTTCTTGTTGAGGACTAATCCTTCTCGTTCTTATAGATTCGACATGGACAACGAAAGAAACCGTCATACTTGTGTTTCTTGGCCGCATCGATGAATTCGTGCATACCATTAATAAACTCCATTGAATGCCGGCCGGCGTTGTACATCCATCGCCGACTCATCTGCAGAAATAAAGAGCTAATCTACTAATTTCTTATGTTCAAATGGATAATTACAATAATATGAATAAATTTTCATAATTACAATAACATGAATAATTAAAAGGTCCGATATATCCATCACACAACATGAATTAATTAAAAGGTCCAAATATCCATCACACAGCGTGATTAATTAAAAGGTCTAAATTATCCATTACACAATATGATTAATTAAAAGGTCTAAAATACCGAATAAACTACATGCTAATACAAACTACTCACGAGACCTATTGGCTGATGCCACGCGAACCGCCTCGCGAACTCTCGCCACAAAACGATCAATTTCTCCATCCCCGACACTTCAGGCCTTGCATTATGTTGAGCCATCAACTCGCGATCATCATCCGTACCATGTAACTTGACATCAAATTCACGCTCAAATTTGCGCCTTGGATTACATAGCGTGAGGCAATCAAATGCTTTCTTAATCCAACGGCAAATACGGCCACTAACAAGTCCAAGACACTCTTAATCGTGGAAATCAAGGGAATATCCGGTGCGCTTCAAATGAATGTGAACCGACTCTCGACCGGACGCACGGCTCTCTAATGCATCATGATGCAAAACCATTTCTATAGATTAAATATTAATTACTCATTAATTGATAAATAATAAACTAAATCAATAAGTAAAAAATAAAAAAATAATAAACTAAATCAATAAGTAAAAAACTAAATCAATTGCTAAGTCAGGGTTCACATGTAAAAAACAATAATAAACTTTATCAATTCCTAAGTACATCTAAATAAATAATTGTATGCAAAAATAAATTGAATTATTTTGACACCCTTCAGTTTTGTTCAAGCTGCATCTCCACAAGTAGACTTTCAGAGATGACTTATTGTTTCTGAAAAGATGTTCGTGTTTCTTCCAACATAGCCTTTGGAACATTAAAATCTTTCATGCTGATACTAAAACCCTCGACAATTAAGGATTCCATCAACACTGGCTGCAGCGTATCCAGAAATTGGAGAACCTCCGCTGGACTCTTCTTAGATAGAACAGAGGACACCAAATCAGTGGAGGAGCCATGTACAAAATCTTTAGGAAGATACAACTTTATAACATCATTTATAAAGTTGGATCTTAACAAAAAATTTTATCCATGCCTAGTTCACTAATTTGGTGTACTCTCTGTTTCTGAGAAGGGTCCAGGAGAGGTTCTTCAGTTTTTGGACGTGCTGCAGCCATTGTTCATGGAATTTTTACTTCTCAAGGATTTTAGTGTAAGCCTAAAATTTTTTAATGTTCCCAAGACTATGTTGGAAGTGAATTTTTTTCAGAAACATACCATACATATATCATTAGAGTGTCAAAATAATTTATTTCAGAATACACAATTACAACCTAAATTTCAATACACTAAAATCACCTAATTATAGTGTCTAAATAAATTAAGTATAATATGCATAACAATTATTATAACTACATCTAAATCACATGATATCTACATCTAAAAAATTAATTGTCACATGTATAACAATTATTATATCAATAATAAACTAAATCAATAGCTAAATACGTCTAAATCACTTGCTAACTACATCTAACAAATTAATTATGATATTGTCAGACCCGGAACTACGGGACTGTGTACATAACGTAGTTCATACTGGAATAGGGGATAGGACATGTCCTATACCTTATCTGTGTTGTACTCTACTCGCATGCGAAGTAGAACTAGTCGATACAGAAGGAAGCTACTTGAGTTGTACTCGAGTAAGATTCCTAAGTTAGTGTCGGACTAGGATTCATGTAACCCTATCCTCCCGGATATATAAGGGCGGGGAGGGACCCTCTCAAAACACATCAACACCCAAGGCAATACAAACCACCAAACAGGACGTAGGGTATTACGCACATCGTGGCCCGAACCTGTCTAAATCTTGTGTTTCTTGCACCTTCGAGTTCCTGACCTCAGCGACACCCTACCTAAAACTCACCACCTCGGGTATAACCCTCGGTGGGCAGGCGGTAAAACACCGATAGCTGGCACGCCAAGTAGGGGTGCGCATCAAAGATCCACTGGCGAACTCGATGGCATCATTCAAGTTCACCAGTGCCGTGCTCCCCGAGGGCACGACGCTCATTTTCGACTCATGGGTCTGCGTCGCAGACGACACGGGCGATTTCCGCGGACTCACCATCGACGTCATGAAGCCGAAAACTCTCGCAGCAAGTTTTCATAGCGAGCTCGACGAGTTTGTCGACAATCTCGATGACTTGTTGACCCATGGCTCCACCAGGAAGATCGAGGAGGAGTCCGTTTTCAATGTGACTCCACCCCGTGCTGCAACAACCGCGCTCGGATTTGCGTAGCCGATCACAACTCGGTCCACGCAATTCGGCCATTGAACCTAAGGAGGCTAACAATTCCGAGTCCCTCTCCGCATTGGAAAAGGACTTGGACTTTTTACTCCAAATCGAGAAACCCGAAGCCACGGCACGTCTGGGGGTTGCGGGTCACCTTGGTGACGATGGTCTGATGATCACCTCCACCCCAGAAGGTCGTTTCGTGTATTAGAAGGGCATGAAACTCTCTGATCTACTCGAAGATGAAGACTGACTCGTGGCACACCTCGAGCCTATGACATTCAGGTAATTAGACATATAGACAGTAGGTTTTAGTGTAAAAAGTGTATGTTTGCTATGGTGTATGTGTATAACATAAAGGAATAGGGGTATAATTGTAATTCTATATAATATAGGCCCTTTAATGATAACTGGGTAAGAATGGGAGATAACAATAAAACCTAGGACAAATATAATAGTAGGTGTCAAATTTATATTACCATAGGAAAGAAAGTGCAAAAGATAGGTTAAATCCTAAGAAAAATAGGCTTTTATGTGAAAACAGGGACCTAAGTGTGATTAAAACAAAAATCATAGGGCCTTTTATGTAAAATAGTTGAAGTGTAAAAGTAACTTTCATGTTTACTTAAGGGCTAAAATGTAAGAATACAAGTCATCATGACATCCCATGAAAACTTGTAAACATATCCAAAATTTCATCAAATCCACCTTGGTAAGGACAGAAGAATTCAAATTCTACCTTTACTCAAAAATTTAATATGTAAAGCTGTAAACTTTGGCTTTTTGAACTTGAACCTTAAAGCAATATTGTAGAGTTTGAAAAGTTCTACAACTTTCATTTTGGGCATTTCCACATTAGGTCTTTACATCAGTGGGAAATTTTAGTTTACCAAGAGGTCCCTGAAATTCTTGGAATTCACCAACAGGTCCCCCGGACCCCCTTCCCTCTCTTCTTCTTCCCCGAGCACGTGCCCTGCTCTGTTTCCTCTCCTGCCGCCGGCAGTGCTTCGCCTCTGGCCGCCGCTCTGCCGCCGCCGCCGCGCCACCTCGTGCTGGAGCGACCTCCACGCGTCCATCTCCCCCTGCCCCAGCCCTGTTCCCCTCCCCTGTTCCCCTCCCGAACCGCCCGCCAGCCGCCACGCCCTCGCCGTCGTTGCCAGCTCCTATTGCTAAGAGGCCCTATCGTATGGCTCCTGTCGAGCATGAGGAGGTTAAGAAGACTGTCGATGAGTTGCTAGCTAAGGGTTATATCCGTCGCAGTTTCTCTCCTTGGGCTTTTCCTGTATTGCTTGTAGAGAAGAAGGATGGTGCGAAGAGGATGTGCGTCGATTATCGGGATCTGAATGCAGTCACTATCAAGAACAAGCATCCATTGCCCCGTATTGAGGATCTTTTTGATCAGCTTCAGGGTGCTTGTGTATTCTCGAAGATTGATCTGCGTTCGGGTTATCATCAGCTGAAGATTCGTCCTGAGGATATTCAGAAGACGGCATTCACCTGCAAGTATGGTTTATACGAGTATACGGTCATGTCCTTCGGCTTGACTAATGCTCCGGCTTTCTTCATGCATCTGATGAATAAGGTTTTCATGGATTATCTGGACACCTTTGTGGTGATATTCATTGATGATATCCTGATATATTCCAAGTCAGAAGCGGAGCATGAGAAGCATCTGAGGCTTGTGTTGCAGAGGCTCAGAGAGCACAAGCTGTATGCCAAGCTCAGCAAGTGCGAGTTCTGGATTGACGAGGTCCCGTTCCTCGGTCATGTTATCTCCAAGGGAGGTATTGCTGTGGACCCCGGGAAGGTGAAGGATGTGCTTGACTGGGTTGTACCACAGACGGTGAAGGAAGTCCGCTCTTTTCTGGGCTTAGCAGGTTATTATCGGAGGTTCATTGAGAATTTCTCCAAGATTGCGAAGCCTTTGACTTCCTTGCTAGAGAAGGACGTGGGCTTTTCTTGGACGGATGAGCGTCAGAGTGCCTTTGAGGAGCTGAAGAAGAGGTTGACTACGGCACCAGTCCTTACTCTGCCGGACCAGAGCAAGAGGTTCACAGTGTATTGTGATGCTTCGAGGGATGGACTTGGTTGCGTCCTGATGCAGGAAGGCAGAGTGATAGCTTATGCCTCGCGGCAGTTGCGCCGGCACGAGCTGAATTATCCCACTCATGATCTGGAGTTAGCCGCAGTTGTGCATGCTCTGAAGATATGGAGGCATTACTTGTTTGGGCAGAGGTGTGATATTTACACCGATCACAAGAGCCTCAAGTATATTTTCACTCAGAGTGAGCTGAATATGCGGCAGAGAAGATGGCTAGAGTTGGTCAAGGATTATGACCTGGAGATTCACTATCATCCGGGCAAGGCCAATGTTGTAGCAGACGCTCTGAGCAGGAAGAGCTATGTTAACATGGCCGTGGCTTTTCAGATGCCTCAGGAGTTATGTGAGGAGTTCGAGCAGTTGAGTCTGGGTTTCTTGCATCATACCTCGGGTACGTCGTTCGAGGCGGAACCCACTCTAGAGGCAGAGATCAGGCAGCATCAGAAGGAAGATCAGAAGCTGCAGGAGATTCGTGAGTTGCTCAAGATTGGCAAGGCCCCTCATTTCAGAGAGGATGATCAGGGTACCTTGTGGTACAAGGGTCGTATATGTGTGCCGGATGTAGCAGATCTCAGGAAGTTGATTCTGAGTGAGGCTCATGATACAGCGTATTCTATCCATCCAGGCAGCACGAAGATGTATTACGACCTGAAGGAACGATTCTGGTGGTTTGGAATGAAGCGTTCCGTAGCGGAGTACGTGGCTATCTGCGACACTTGTCAGCGTGTCAAGGCAGAGCATCAGCGGCCAGCAGGGTTATTGCAGCCGTTGAAGATTCCAGAGTGGAAATGGGAGGAGATCACTATGGACTTCATTGTTGGCTTGCCTCGTACTCAGAAAGGGTACAACTCCATATGGGTAGTAGTGGACCGGTTGACGAAGGTTGCTCATTTTATTCCGGTGAACACTACTTACTCCGGTGCTAGACTCGCAGAGTTGTACATCTCCAGGATTGTCTGTCTGCATGGTGTTCCTAAGAAGATTATATCTGATCGAGGATCTCAGTTCACTTCACGGTTCTGGGAGCAGTTGCATGACTCGTTGGATACGAAGCTGCGCTTCAGTACTGCTTATCATCCTCAGACAGATGGACAGACAGAGAGAACCAACCAAGTGTTGGAGGATATGCTTCGAGCCTGTGCTATTCAGTATGGTACCAGCTGGGATAAATGCTTGCCGTATGCAGAGTTTTCTTATAATAACAGTTATCAGGCCAGTCTGAAGAAATCCCCTTTCGAGGCCTTGTATGGTCGAAAGTGCAGGACTCCGCTGTATTGGGATCAGATTGGCGAGAGGCAGGTGTTTGGTCCGGACATTGTTGAGGAGGCCGAACAGCTGGTACAGCAGGTGCGAGAGAACCTGAGGGTCACTCAGACTCGTCAGAAGAGCTATGCGGATGTTCGTCATCGAGATTTGACCTTTGCAGTGGGTGATCATGTATATCTGAAGGTCTCACCGATGAGAGGAATCCGCAGGTTTAATGTACGAGGGAAGCTAGCTCCTCGGTACATTGGTCCGTTCAAGGTGTTGGAACGGAAAGGCGAGGTGGCATATCGTCTGGAGTTGCCACTCAATCTCTCAGGAGTGCACGATGTGTTCCACGTGTCTCAGCTGAAGAAGTGCTTGAGAGTGCCAGAAGAGCAAGCACCGATAGACGGGTTGGATGTGCAGGAGGATCTGACCTATATTGAGCATCCGGTGAAGATTCTGGAGACATCTGAGAGAATTACTAGAAACAAGAAGATCAAGATGTGCCGTGTTCAGTGGAGTCATCACACGGAGGATGAGGCTACTTGGGAGCGAGAAGACGAGCTGAGGAAGACGTATCCCGATCTCTTTGCTACCTAGCCTATCCGAATCTCGGGACGAGATTCCTGTAAGGGGGGTAGGTTTGTAACACCCTAAGGTAAATTTCTCATATTTTAATTAATTTATTTGGGCTTGAATAAATTTTCCAGGGTTTTCTCTAAATTATCTCGTATTTAAAGTAATTTTATAACACAAGTAATTAAAATTTATCATAGGATTAAATTGTTGGTGCATTCATGCTGGAGCATTATTTTTCTTGTGTGGAATTTATAGGGTTTGAATTCAAATTTATTTGAATTCAAATGAGTTGTTTGGTTGGTTTGAGTATAGGAAAGAAAAGGAAAGAAGAAAAAGGAAAAGAAAGGGCAGCCATTTCCTCTCCTTGGCCCAGCTCCCCTCTCCCCTCTCCCTCCCGCATGGGCCACGGCGGCCCAGCTCTTCTTTCCCCGCGGGCCCTCTCTCCCTCTCTTCCTTTCCCCAGCCCGAGGCCCAGCACCCCCCTTCCCTCTTTCTTCTCTCTCCGCGTGGGCCACGACCCCGGCCCGGTTCCCCCTCAGCCCCGCGCTCCCCTCTCTCTTCTCTCCCTCTGCCAGCCGGGCCCCACGTGTCGGCTCCCTCCCCCTTCTTTCTTTCCCCCTCCTCTGTTTTCTCCCCGCCGGCCGGCCCTTCGGCCGCTGGCCGTGGACCCGCTGCCGCGCTCCTGGGCCCTTTGCCCCGAGCTGCACCTGAGCCCGTGCCCTGGCCAGCCCTCGAGTTTTCCCTTGCTTCTAGAAACCACAGCGCCTGGATTTGGTCAAGCCGCAACGACTCCGGGAAGGGCGGAGTTCCGGTGCTCGATTGACCCGCACGCCGAGGCCGTCACGCCCTTTTTCTGAGCCCAGTCGCTCCCTCGTGCTCTCCTCAGCCGCCTCTGTTTTCCCAAACCTTCCCCTGTGCCCTAGCTCGGCCGTGTCACCGTGCGGACCAAGGACGGTGCCGCCCCCGCGCCGCCGCGACTGCATCACCGGCACCGCCAATTCTCCTCCGCCAGCGGTCGTTGCAGCTCCCAGGGGAGGTAAGGAACACGTCGAGTCCCTCTTCCCTCCCTTTTTCCTTCTGTGCTTGCCCGTTCCTCTTGTCACCGAGAGCCCGTGCCGCCTCCGTCGCGGGAAGCCCCAACCCGAGCCCCAATCCGCCACGTTAATCGCTCAGGTGAATTACCCGTGCCGTCGCCGTTCTCCAGAGCTTGACCTCGTCCTGAACGGAGGCCGGACGGCCGAGATCGGCCTAAGCCGGCGAGGCGCCGCCGCGGGGACGAGCTCCGGCGAGCAATCGCCGCCACCTGCGTCCCCAATTTCCCCCGGCCGTTGGATCGGTAGCCCACGTCCCAGATTAGATCGGGATCCCGTGAAATCGTGACCTTTGGATCTGGATCCAGTGGATCAAATCCACCCATACCGGTTCACCCTTGCTCGAATCTGAGCCGTCCGTTCCTGATCCGGCGCGTGAGATTTGATTTCCATTATGATAGGCCCTGGCGCGTTAGATCCCGATCGGACGGACGAAAACCGCGCATACCCCTTCGCGTAGCAGATCTAATCTGAGCCGCCCGACATTGATCCAACGATCCAGATTAAAACGTACCCTTTCAGCCTTGTCTTTTTGCTAAAGAGCCCTCGGGTTTTAAGGAAATCAACCCGCCGTCCAACCCTAGCTCAAAAATAATTACAAACAGGCCCTTTTCTTCCCTTTTAAACCCTGAGCTTTCTGGAATTTGAACCCGCAGTCCATGTGTGGTGTTTTCACGCGCTAGCCCCTGTGTCTAGCCTTTAATTAGGTTTTAGTCCTCGGTTTTTGTGCAGAAGCCCCTGGAAGTCCTGTTTTTCTTACAATTAGGTCCCTGGATCCTGTTTTAAGCGCAGTTTTCGCGTTTTAGCTCCGTTTTAAGTGTTCTTTATATGCACGCGATCGTTGTAACGCGTAGAATAGCTTTAGACTAGTTTTGTATGCTGTTTCTATGTGATGTTGTACTGTTTTCTTATAGTTTGTTCTTGTTATGCATGTGTGTATGTGTGGGCTATGTTTGATGATCGTGAGTAGACGCGGAGCCTTTGGAGCAGTACCAGGAGCAGCCGTCTTCCGAGCAGTTCGAGCAGCAGCCGGGAGAGTACGAGGAAGGCAAGTATAACATGAACCTCCTATCACTGTTAAATACAATTTCATACTGCATTTCAATTCTGTATACCTATAAGGACTTCCTAGCCACTTTTATATCCTTATATATATCCTATGGGTTGCATTTTGGTTAGTTGTGCTAGGTTGCTGCGCTATAACAAACCTTGGTCCTTTTTAATTAATTTGATTAATGGTCTTATGCAACTTAATTCTGGAGCCGACCCTCTGTGCTGTGTGCTTGAGTGGTTTGTGCGTCCTTAAAAGATGTTTTTGTTAGAAACATGGTTTAGGGGGCCAGCACGGTGCTTAGTGCTTGGTTGGCCACTCTCCATAAGGACCGGTTCATAGAGCGACAACCTGGGACAACCGCGCAACCACAAGACTGGTATGGGACGGTCTTGACTTACTAATTAGGTCATTTTGGTTCGGGAGTAACTTACCTGCGTGGGCAAGAGGGGTGGTAAGCTTCAATGGTCCCTGCTCCTCCGGCTTGGTCTGTGCTGTGTGTCTTGTACCCCCGGAGGTGGGCCCCATCGTCGCTGATCCAGAATCCTTAGCGGTTACACCTTACCAACGTGATCCTTTGTAACGGTCTCGTAGTGTGCTTGCTAGCCATCTCACCTAAGGAAGTGTGATGAACAACTAGCGTAGCTCACGACTTGTGGGTAAAGTTGTGCAACCTCTCGAGAGTGTAAAATTGATATATCAGCTGTGCTCACAGTCATGAGCGGCCCAGATCCTCCGTCTGATTAGTGGGGTTATCAACCTTTGATTAGGGAGATTCCCCGGGTGGTTTTGGTTGGATGGTTCTCAGTAGTTTTTAATTAATATTGATTAATTTATTATGCAATTGGGTTTATGGTAATTCATCCACTTGTAGTAATTAGCTTTAATAAAATTTGCCAAGACTAAAAGCTAATGCAGTTGAGTCAGCTAACCTTAGCGCCTCATGCTCGTGTTATACTTGTTGAGTACGAGTTTGTACTCACACTTGTCTCTCTACTCTTCTGTTCTATTTCGGCTATCTTCGACTGCTGCTCAGTGCCCGGCAACGTGGAGGACTACGTCAGCGGCTTCGACGACTTCTAGGCGTTTGTCTCCCAGTCGACGTCCCTGTGGCGCCCAGCTCTTCATGTATTCTCTTTTACGCTTCCGCAACTCTTGAACCGATTCTTGATTCGGTTGTAATAAAATAATTCATTTATGATTCATTTACGATTTATATTAATGTTATTCGTGACATGTGTTGTGATATCTTGATGATCTGTTGTATATATGCGTGACTTGATCCTGGCGCATATATGATTGCTCGATTTATGTTCTTATAAATCGGGTGTGACAGATTGGTATCAGAGCCGTGTTGACTGTAGGACGAAGCCTAGGTAGAATTGGTCGAGTTTAGGACTTCTTTTCTCTTGCTTGCCTCCGCAAAACTTCAACCATCATTTTTCTGCTTCTATTCCTTGAGTCTTAAGCCCTAGATTTGCTATTTTCCCCCGTCTTTTCTGAGAAATAGCTTGAGCTTTCCTTAGACGTTGGCCTGAGTCGCCTAATCTCATAAGTTATAAGTTTAGGTTGTCCCGATAAAATACGCTAGAACGGGTGTGTTGGTCGAGTAGTGTGGAAAGCTCGACTAATTTGTGAATATTGAATGTTTGTTATTGTGCAAATGCTTGATTTGGATTTTTGGTTGATTGCATAGGCTAGTAATTAAACGTGTTCATGCAAATCGACCTAACCCAACTTGAACTAAATAATAAAATTGAGTTAGAACGTTGGGGGTAAAACCTATATTCCTTTCTCTCTGTTATATCTTTCCGAAGTTTCATTTCCGCAGCTGCACGATATCTTATTCTCATAAATTTCATTTGTTGCAATCAGATGGTGAACACCAGGCGCACCGGTTCCGGTTCTGACCAGCAGGAGCAGAACAACCAGGGTACTGGTCAGCCGCTACCGATGCCGCCACCACTGACCCCGGAGCAGTTCTTCCAGCTCCAGATGCAGATGATGGCTACCCTGAACAACACCGTTCAGGCTCTGCAGCAGATCCATGCTCAGCCACCGCCTCCTCCGCCGCCTCAGCCCCGTGACAGGCGTGCGGACTTCCTGAGAGGTCATCCGCCGACTTTCTCTCACGCCACGGACCCACTTCAGGCGTACGACTGGCTTCGCTCGGTGGAGCGCCAGTTGGTTGTTGCGCAGTGCGACGACCGGGAGCGAGTCCTGTACGCAGCAGGGCAGCTGCGAGGCTCCGCTCTTGACTGGTGGGAGTCCTACCCAGCTCGGGATCGTGAGGCCCTCACGTGGGACCAGTTCCGTGAGCGTTTCAGGAACCATCACATTCCTGAGGGCATCATGAAGATGAAGCAGAAGGAGTTCCGTGCTCTTAAGCAGGTAAAAATTTAACGGAATTCCCTACCATTCCTTTTGAGCTTGATCTATCCTTGATCTCTTTCATAAAACCTAACCGATTGAGCGATTTCTATCCTTGTTATCTGTGTTCGTTATTTCAGGGATCGATGACGGTGACGGAGTACCGTGACCGTTTCCTTCAGCTTGCCCGCTACGCTCCTGCTGATGTCGCTCGTGATAGCGACAAGCAGGAGTACTTCAAGGAGGGGCTGGATGATCACATCCAGTATGCGCTGCTGAACCACCGCTTCGACAACTTCAACCAGCTGGTTGATGCGGCCCTCAACACCGAGCGCAAGCGCCGGGAGATTGAGGACAAGAAGAGGAAGATGGCTCCATCCTCTTCGGGCAGCAACACCCGTCCCCGCTACCAGTACCCTCCACAGCAGCAGCAGCAGAGGCCGCCCCAGCAGTACCAGCAGCGGCAGCAGTTTCCGCCTCGTCTTCAGCAGCAGCAGCAGGCGGGACAGGGTCAGAGGCTTCCGGCGCCTCCGGCTCCACCAGCTCAGAGGCAGGGAGCGCCCACTCCTCCTCCTGGGCAGCAGGCCGCGGCACTTCCTCGAGTGTGCTTCCACTGCGGCGAGCCAGGGCACTACGCCAACGTCTGCCCCCGGAAGGCGCAGGCGGGACAGCAGGGGCGTGCAGCACCGCCCAAGGCCCCAGCTCAGGGCAGGGTGAACCACGTGACGGCCGAGTCAGCGGCCGAGGCTCCCAACGTGGTTATTGGTACGTTCATGGTTAATGCCCATCCTGCTACAGTGCTTTTTGATACTGGTGCTACACATTCTTTCATCACCCAGTCTTTTGTTGAGCATCATGGTATTCCTACTAGCACATTAAAGAGGTGCATGATAGTATCTTCACCGGGAGGGCAGTTGAGGTCTCATGTCTTCTGTCCCAGAGTCAGTGTGGCATAAGGGGGGTAGATTTCAGTGCGAATCTGATGGTGCTGACTCCAAGGGCATTGATGTGATCCTTGGATGGAGACTCTTGCTAAATGGGGAGTCCGGATAGATTGTGCTCAGAGGACGGTTCTTCTGTCGCACCGGATGGTCAGGAGGTTACTGTTGGAGCTACGGAGCCTTCTGGATTTCTTCATCAGATGGAGGCTAGACCCACGGATGGTATTCGCGTGGTGTCGGAATTCCCGGATGTCTTTCCGGATGATCTGCCAGGTATGCCGCCTGATCGCGACATTGAGTTTTCTATTGATCTCTTGCTGGCACAGCTCCTATTGCTAAGAGGCCCTATCGTATGGCTCCTGTCGAGCATGAGGAGGTTAAGAAGACTGTCGACGAGTTGTAGCTAAGGGTTATATCCGTCGCAGTTTCTCTCCTTGGGCTTTTCCTGTATTGCTTGTAGAGAAGAAGGATGGGCGAAGAGAATGTGCGTCGATTATCGGGATCTGAATGCAGTCACTATCAAGAACAAGCATCCATTGCCCCGTATTGAGGATCTCTTTGATCAGCTTCAGGGTGCTTGTGTATTTCGAAGATTGATCTGCGTTCGGGTTATCATCAGCTGAAGATTCGTCCTGAGGATATTCAGAAGACGGCATTCACCTGCAAGTATGGTTTATACGAGTATACGGTCATGTCCTTCGGCTTGACTAATGCTCCGGCTTTCTTCATGCATCTGATGAACAAGGTTTTCATGGATTATCTGGACACCTTTGTGGTGATATTATTGATGATATCCTGATATATTCCAAGTCAGAAGCGGAGCATGAGAAGCATCTGAGGCTTGTGTTGCAGAGGCTCAGAGAGCACAAGCTGTATGCCAAGCTCAGCAAGTGCAGTTCTGGATTGACGAGGTCCCGTTCCTCGGTCATGTTATCTCCAAGGGAGGTATTGCTGTGGACCCCGGGAAGGTGAAGGATGTGCTTGACTGGGTTGTACCACAGACGGTGAAGGAAGTCCGCTCTTTTCTGGGCTTAGCAGGTTATTATCGGAGGTTCATTGAGAATTTCTCCAAGATTGCGAAGCCTTTGACTTCCTTGCTAGAGAAGGACGTGGGCTTTTCTTGGACGGATGAGCGTCAGAGTGCCTTTGAGGAGCTAAAGAAGAGGTTGACTACGGCGCCAGTCCTTACTCTGCCGGACCAGAGCAAGAGGTTCACAGTGTATTGTGATGCTTCGAGGGATGGTCTTGGTTGTGTTCTGATGCAGGAAGGCAGAGTGATAGCTTATGCTTCGCGGCAGTTACGCCGGCACGAGCTGAATTATCCCACTCATGATCTGGAGTTAGCCGCAGTGGTGCATGCTCTGAAGATATGGAGGCATTACTTGTTTGGGCAGAGGTGTGATATTTACACCGATCACAAGAGCCTCAAGTATATTTTCACTCAGAGTGAGCTGAATATGCGGCAGAGAAGATGGCTAGAGTTGGTCAAGGATTACGACCTGGAGATTCACTATCATCCGGGCAAGGCCAATGTTGTAGCAGATGCTCTGAGCAGGAAGAGCTATGTTAACATGGCCGTGGCTTTTCAGATGCCTCAGGAGTTATGTGAGGAGTTTGAGCAGTTGAGTCTGGGTTTCTTGCATCATACCTCGGGTACGTCGTTCGAGGCGGAACCCACTCTAGAGGCAGAGATCAGGCAGCATCAGAAGGAAGATCAGAAGCTGCAGGAGATTCGTGAGTTGCTCAAGATTGGCAAGGCCCCTCATTTTAGAGAGGATGATCAGGGTACCTTGTGGTACAAGGGTCGTATATGTGTGCCGGATGTAGCAGATCTCAGGAAGTTGATTCTGAGTGAGGCTCATGATACAGCGTATTCTATCCATCCAGGCAGCACGAAGATGTATTACGACCTGAAGGAACGATTCTGGTGGTTTGGAATGAAGCGTTCCGTAGCAGAGTACGTGGCTATCTGCGACACTTGTCAGCGTGTCAAGGCAGAGCATCAGCGGCCAGCAGGGTTATTGCAGCCGTTGAAGATTCCAGAGTGGAAATGGGAGGAAATCACTATGGACTTCATTGTTGGCTTGCCTCGTACTCAGAAAGGGTACAACTCCATATGGGTAGTAGTGGATCGGTTGACGAAGGTTGCTCACTTCATCCCGGTGAACACTACTTACTCCGGTGCTAGACTCGCAGAGTTGTACATCTCCAGGATTGTCTGTCTGCATGGTGTTCCTAAGAAGATTATATCTGATCGAGGATCTCAGTTCACTTCACGGTTCTGGGAGCAGTTGCATGACTCGTTGGATACGAAGCTGCGCTTCAGTACTGCTTATCATCCTCAGACAGATGGACAGACAGAGAGAACCAACCAAGTGTTGGAGGATATGCTTCGAGCCTGTGCTATTCAGTATGGTACCAGCTGGGATAAATGCCTGCCGTATGCAGAGTTTTCTTATAACAACAGCTATCAGGCCAGTCTGAAGAAATCCCCGTTTGAAGCTCTGTATGGTCGGAAATGCAGGACTCCGTTGTATTGGGATCAGATTGGTGAGAAGCAGGTATTTGGTCCAGATATTGTTGAAGAGGCAGAACAGTTGGTACAGCAGGTGCGAGAAAATCTGAGGGTTGCTCAGACTCATCAGAAGAGTTATGCAGATGTGCGTCGTCGAGATTTGACCTTTGCAGTAGGTGACCATGTGTATCTGAAGGTCTCGCCGATGAGAGGAATCCGCAGGTTTAATGTACGAGGGAAGCTAGCTCCTCGGTACATTGGTCCGTTCAAGGTGCTGGAACGGAAAGGAGAGGTGGCATATCGTCTGGAGTTGCCACTCAATCTCTCAGGAGTGCACGATGTGTTTCACGTGTCTCAGCTGAAGAAGTGCTTGAGAGTGCCAGAAGAGCAAGCACCGATAGAAGGGTTGGATGTGCAGGAGGATCTGACCTATGTCGAGCATCCAGTGAAGATTTTGGAGACATCTGAGAGAGTCACCCGAAACAAGAAGATCAAGATGTGCCGTGTTCAGTGGAGTCATCACACGGAGGATGAGGCTACTTGGGAGCGAGAAGACGAGCTGAGGAAGACGTATCCCGATCTCTTTGCTACCTAGCCTATCCGAATCTCGGGACGAGATTCCTGTAAGGGGGGTAGGTTTGTAACACCCTAAGGTAAATTTCTCATATTTTAATTAATTTATTTGGGCTTGAATAAATTTTCCAGGGTTTTCTCTAAATTATCTCGTATTTAAAGTAATTTTATAACACAAGTAATTAAAATTTATCATAGGATTAAATTGTTGGTGCATTCATGCTGGAGCATTATTTTTCTTGTGTGGAATTTATAGGGTTTGAATTCAAATTTATTTGAATTCAAATGAGTTGTTTGGTTGGTTTGAGTATAGGAAAGAAAAGGAAAGAAGAAAAAGGAAAAGAAAGGGCAGCCATTTCCTCTCCTTGGCCCAGCTCCCCTCTCCCCTCTCCCTCCCGCATGGGCCACGGCGGCCCAGCTCTTCTTTCCCCGCGGGCCCTCTCTCCCTCTCTTCCTTTCCCCAGCCCGAGGCCCAGCACCCCCTTCCCTCTTTCTTCTCTCTCCGCGTGGGCCACGACCCCGGCCCGGTTCCCCCTCAGCCCTGCGCTCCCCTCTCTCTTCTCTCCCTCTGCCAGCCGGGCCCCACGTGTCGGCTCCCTCCCCCTTCTTTCTTTCCCCCTCCTCTGTTTTCTCCCCGCCGGCCGGCCCTTCGGCCGCTGGCCGTGGACCCGCTGCCGCGCTCCTGGGCCCTTTGCCCCGAGCTGCACCCGAGCCCGTGCCCTGGCCAGCCCTCGAGTTTTCCCTTGCTTCTAGAAACCACAGCGCCTGGATTTGGTCAAGCCGCAACGACTCCGGGAAGGGCGGAGTTCCGGTGCTCGATTGACCCGCACGCCGAGGCCGTCACGCCCTTTTTCTGAGCCCAGTCGCTCCCTCGTGCTCTCCTCAGCCGCCTCTGTTTTCCCAAACCTTCCCCTGTGCCCTAGCTCGGCCGTGTCACCGTGCGGACCAAGGACGGTGCCGCCCCTGCGCCGCCGCGACTGCATCACCGGCACCGCCAATTCTCCTCCGCCAGCGGTCGTTGCAGCTCCCAGGGGAGGTAAGGAACACGTCGAGTCCCTCTTCCCTCCCTTTTTCCTTCTGTGCTTGCCCGTTCCTCTTGTCACCGAGAGCCCGTGCCGCCTCCGTCGCGGGAAGCCCCAACCCGAGCCCCAATCCGCCACGTTAATCGCTCAGGTGAATTACCCGTGCCGTCGCCGTTCTCCAGAGCTTGACCTCGTCCTGAACGGAGGCCGGACGGCCGAGATCGGCCTAAGCCGGCGAGGCGCCGCCGCGGGGACGAGCTCCGGCGAGCAATCGCCGCCACCTGCGTCCCCAATTTCCCCCGGCCGTTGGATCGGTAGCCCACGTCCCAGATTAGATCGGGATCCCGTGAAATCGTGACCTTTGGATCTGGATCCAGTGGATCAAATCCACCCATACCGGTTCACCCTTGCTCGAATCTGAGCCGTCCGTTCCTGATCCGGCGCGTGAGATTTGATTTCCATTATGATAGGCCCTGGCGCGTTAGATCCCGATCGGACGGACGAAAACCACGCATACCCCTTCGCGTAGCAGATCTAATCTGAGCCGCCCGACATTGATCCAACGATCCAGATTAAAACGTACCCTTTCAGCCTCGTCTTTTTGCTAAAGAGCCCTTGGGTTTTAAGGAAATCAACCCGCCGTCCAACCCTAGCTCAAAAATAATTACAAACAGGCCCTTTTCTTCCCTTTTAAACCCTGAGCTTTCTGGAATTTGAACCCGCAGTCCATGTGTGGTGTTTTCACGCGCTAGCCCCTGTGTCTAGCCTTTAATTAGGTTTTAGTCCTCGGTTTTTGTGCAGAAGCCCCTGGAAGTCCTGTTTTTCTTACAATTAGGTCCCTGGATCCTGTTTTAAGCGCAGTTTTCGCGTTTTAGCTCCGTTTTAAGTGTTCTTTATATGCACGCGATCGTTGTAACGCGTAGAATAGCTTTAGACTAGTTTTGTATGCTGTTTCTATGTGATGTTGTACTGTTTTCTTATAGTTTGTTCTTATTATGCATGTGTGTATGTGTGGGCTATGTTTGATGATCGTGAGTAGACGCGGAGCCTTTGGAGCAGTACCAGGAGCAGCCGTCTTCCGAGCAGTTCGAGCAGCAGCCGGGAGAGTACGAGGAAGGCAAGTATAACATGAACCTCCTATCACTGTTAAATACAATTTCATACTGCATTTCAATTCTGTATACCTATAAGGACTTCCTAGCCACTTTTATATCCTTATATATATCCTATGGGTTGCATTTTGGTTAGTTGTTCTAGGTTGCTGCGCTATAACAAACCTTGGTCCTTTTTAATTAATTTGATTAATGGTCTTATGCAACTTAATTCTGGAGCCGACCCTCTGTGCTGTGTGCTTGAGTGGTTTGTGCGTCCTTAAAAGATGTTTTTGTTAGAAACATGGTTTAGGGGGCCAGCACGGTGCTTAGTGCTTGGTTGGCCACTCTCCATAAGGACCGGTTCATAGAGCGACAACCTGGGACAACCGCGCAACCACAAGACTGGTATGGGACGGTCTTGACTTACTAATTAGGTCATTTTGGTTCGGGAGTAACTTACCTGCGTGGGCAAGAGGGGTGGTAAGCTTCAATGGTCCCTGCTCCTCCGGCTTGGTCTGTGCTGTGTGTCTTGTACCCCCGGAGGTGGGCCCCATCGTCGCTGATCCAGAATCCTTAGCGGTTACACCTTACCAACGTGATCCTTTGTAACGGTCTCGTAGTGTGCTTGCTAGCCATCTCACCTAAGGAAGTGTGATGAACAACTAGCGTAGCTCACGACTTGTGGGTAAAGTTGTGCAACCTCTCGAGAGTGTAAAACTGATATATCAGCTGTGCTCACAGTCATGAGCGGCCCAGATCCTCCGTCTGATTAGTGGGGTTATCAACCTTTGATTAGGGAGATTCCCCGGGTGGTTTTGGTTGGATGGTTCTCAGTAGTTTTTAATTAATATTGATTAATTTATTATGCAATTGGGTTTATGGTAATTCATCCACTTGTAGTAATTAGCTTTAATAAAATTTGCCAAGACTAAAAGCTAATGCAGTTGAGTCAGCTAACCTTAGAGCCTCATGCTCGTGTTATACTTGTTGAGTACGAGTTTGTACTCACACTTGTCTCTCTACTCTTCTGTTCTATTTCGGCTATCTTCGACTGCTGCTCAGTGCCCGGCAACGTGGAGGACTACGTCAGCGGCTTCGACGACTTCTAGGCGTTTGTCTCCCAGTCGACGTCCCTGTGGCGCCCAGCTCTTCATGTATTCTCTTTTACGCTTCCGCAACTCTTGAACCGATTCTTGATTCGGTTGTAATAAAATAATTCATTTATGATTCATTTACGATTTATATTAATGTTATTCGTGACATGTGTTGTGATATCTTGATGATCTGTTGTATATATGCGTGACTTGATCCTGGCGCATATATGATTGCTCGATTTATGTTCTTATAAATCGGGTGTGACACTTCAACACACACATTTCAAATGCAACTTTTGGATAAATATATATTTTTTTCAAGACATAAAATAAGAAAAACATATTTGCAAAACTACCCTTCACTCATTTTGAGATTACCCTTATCCAAATACATTTTGCAAAAACAACCCTAGGTTTTTCTATAATTACAAAAATACCCTTTTTGTTTGCACTTTAAATTTTCAAAAAGCTTCTCATAAACACACACAAGCTTTACACTAACAAGCACATACTTCACACTAACAAAATATATATCTAGCATTACAAGTACATGAACTGTCACACCTCTTCCCCGCATTGACATCTTGTTTGACCAATTAGCTGGAGCCAAAGTCTTCTCTAAGATTGATCTACGCTCTGGTTATCATCAGATCAAAATCAAGCCTAGTGATATTCCAAAAATGGCTTTTTCGACCAGATATGGACTTTATAAATATCTGGTTATATATTTTGGACTCACTAATGCACCGGCATACTTCATGTATCTTATGAATTCAGTCTTCATGCCGGAGCTTGATAAATTCATCATGGTTTTCATCGACGATATTTTGATATACTCTAAGACTGAAGAATATCATGTTGATCATTTACATGTCGTTCTTCAACGACTACGTGATCACTGCCTTTATGCTAAATTCTCTAAATGCGAGTTTTGGCTTGATAGTGTGAAATTTCTAGGACATACTATCTCCAGTAAAGGCATATCGGTTGATCCAACTAAAGTCCAGGAAGTTATGGATGGGAAGCCTCCAACTTCAATCCATCAAATCCGAAGTTATGGATTGGAAGCCTCCAACTTCAATCCATCAAATCCGTAGTTTCCTTAGACTAGCAGGATATTATCGTCGATTTATTCCAGACTTCTCCAAGATAGCCAAGCCAATGACTGAGTTACTCAAGAAGGAGGTTAAATTCCATTGGAATGATAAGTGCGAAAAAGCATTTCATACACTGAGAAAACTTCTAACCACTGCTCCAATATTGACCTAGCCAGATAATACCAAGCCTTTTGATGTCTATTGTGATGCTTCCGGAACCGGACTTGGTTGTGTGCTTATGCTAAATAACCGGGTCATTGCTTATGCCCCCAGAGCACTCCGAAATCGTGAACAAAATTATCCAACTCATGATCTTGAGTTAGCAGCTGTTATTCACGCTCTCAAGATTTGGAGACATCATCTTATGGGAACTAAATGTAACATTTACACTGACCATAAGAGCCTCAAATACATCTTTACTCAAGCTGACCTAAATATGAGGTGAAGGCGTTGGTTTGAATTGATCAAGGATTACGATCTTGAGGTTCACTACCATCCCGGCAAGGCCAATATAGTTACGAATGCACTAAGCCGCAAGGCACATTGTCATTGCTTATCCATAGAAATTTTCAGTGAAACTCTCTGTTATCAGATAAGGAAACTCAATCTGGAGATTATTCCTCAAGGTAGCCTGAATCTCATATCTATTGAATCTACTCTTCAAGATAATATCATCATGTCGCAATTGCATGATGAAGGTATCAAAATTATCAAGCAGAAACTATCTCAGGGAGAAACAAAATATAGGTGTTTCCACACTGATCATCAAGGAGTTCTACGGTTCAACAATTGTATTGTTGTACCTAAGAACCGTCAACTTCGTAAACAAATCCTTGATGAAGCACATCTATCCAAATTTTCCATTCATCCCGGTAGTACTAAAATGTAACAAGACCTTAGGTGAAACCTTTGGTGGACCAGGATGAAGAGAGAAATTGCTAAGTATGTATCTGAATGTGATACTTGCCACAGAGTCAAGGCAAGTCATCTGAAGGTATCAGGTACGCTCCAACTACTGCCTATTCCATCTTGGAAGTGGGAAGACATTAGCATGGATTTCATTGTTGGTCTTTCCCAAACATCTCAGAAGCATGATTCCATTTGGGTAATCATTGATAGACTCAGCAAAATAGCACACTTCCTTCCTATGCATACAACTTATACTGCTAAGAAGTATGCCGAAGTCTATCTCGATCAAATTATTCGACTGCATGGTGTCCCTAAGACAATCATTTCTGATCAAGGGGCACAGTTTGTTGCACGCTTCTGGGAGCAATTGCAGTCTTCTCTTGGAACCAAGCTAATTCAAAGCTCTTCTTATCATCCGCAAACTGATGGACAGACTAAGCGAGTTAATCAGATCCTTGAAGACATGCTCCGAGCTTGTATCATTCACTATGGTACGAACTGGGAGAAATGTCTAACCTTGGCCGAATTTTCTTATAACAACAGCTATCAGTCCAGTCTTCAAATGGCTCCATTTGAGGCATTGTACGGTCGAAGATGTCGAACTCCTTTGAGTTGGTCTAAGACCGGTGAACGCAAGTTCTTCGGACCAGACTTAGTTACCGAAGCTGAAAATAAAGTCAAGCTTATCCAAACCAACCTGTATGCAGCCAGTCTAGATAGAAAAGTTATGCAGACCAAAGGAGGAAACTATTACAATTCCAAGTAGGAGATTATGTCTATCTTCGAGTGTCTCCTACTAAGGGTGTTCAATGTTTTAGCATAAAAGGAAAGTTAGCACCTCGATATATCGGACCTTTTGAGATCACCGAAGCCTGTGGCCCAGTGGCTTACAGAATCCGTCTTCCTACTCAGTTGGCTGCCATTCATGATGTCTTTCATATATCCCAACTCAAGAAATGCATCAAAGTGCCTACTGAGGTTATTGAACAACAAGCCATCAAGATCGAACCTGATCTATCTTATGTCGAACAACCTCTTCAAATTCTAGATACCAAGGAGAGAGTCACTAGAAGAAAGAAAATTAAGATGTATAAGATCTAGTGGGACCACCATACCATAGAAGAAGCCACTTGGGTATCCATCTTCCAAGTTATGTCACTCCTATAATCTCGGGACGAGATTCCTTTTTGGGGGGAAGGTTGTCACACCCTAGGTGTCAAAATTTTAACACATTAGGAAAGAATGTATAATGCATGTATTGAATTGAGTGAATGTGTGGAAATAAGGACTTATGTGTAATTTTCAAAAGTATGAGTCCTTTTATGCAAAATATTTGAATTACAAAGGTAACACTTAAATTTTACTAGGGGTCAAAGTATAAGAGTGTTTGTCATCATTACATTACATAAAGCTTGTAATTAAGTCCAAAAATACATGAAAATTTACCCTAATAAGGACAAAAACTTTAAAAAGTTTGAATTAAGTTCAAGGTTCAAAAATAAAGCTCTATCCTTTGAGTTTCTGTCACACCCGATTTATAAGAACATAAATCGAGCAATCATATATGCGCCAGGATTAAGTCACGCATATATACAACAGAATCATCAAGATATCACAACACGTATCTCGAAATAAATGTGTATAAATTATAAATGAATATCTTTATTACAACTGAATCAAGAATCAGTTCAAGGAATGCGGAAGCGTAAAATAAATACATGAAGAGTAGGGCGCCACAGGGACGTCAACTGGGAGACAATGCCTAGAAATCGTCGAGACCACTGATGTAGTTCTCCACATCGCCTGGTACTGAGCAGCCATCGAAGATGTCCCAGAAAGAATAGGAGAGTAGAGAACGCAAGTGTGAGTACACGACTTGTACTCAACAAGTATAACACAAACTATGAGGCTCTACGGTTAGCTGACTCAACTGCATTAGTCTTTTAATGTTGGCAAATTTTATTAAAGCCATTCACTACAGGTGGATGAATTACCATAACCCAAGTTACATAATAATTAATCAAGATTAAACATGAGACTACTGATTAACCAAGCCAAACCACCAAAGGTAAATCCCACTAATCAGACGGAGGATCTGGGCCGCTCATGACCGTGAGCATGGCTAGTATACCAATTTTACACTCTCGAGTCAGCTAACCGCTAAGGTGAGATGGCTAGCAAGCACACTACGAGACCGTTACAAAGGATCACGTTAGTAAGGTGTAACCGCTAAGGTTTCTGGTTCAGCAACGATGGGGCCCACCTCCGGGGGTACAAGACACACAGCACAGACCAAGCCGGAGGAGCAGGGACCATTGAAGCTTACCACCCCTCTTGCCCCGCAGGTAAGTTACTCCCAAACCAAAATGACCTAATTAGTAAGTCAAGACCGTCCCATTCCAATCTTGTGGTTGCGCGGTTGTCCCAGGTTGTCGCTCTATGAACCGGTCCTTACGGAGAGTGGCCAACCAAGCACTAAGCACCGTGCTGGCCCCCTAAACCATGTTTCTAACAAAAACATATTTTTAAGGAGACGTGAGCCGCTCAAGCACACAGCACAGAGGGCCACTCTCAGAATCAAGTTGCATATAACCATTAATCAAATTTAATTAAAAGGACCGAGATATGTGAGAGCGCAGCACCTAGCACAACTAATCAAAATGCAACCCAAGGTATTTATATAAAGGATAAAGTGGCTAGGAAATCCTTATAGGCATACAGTATTAAAATGTAGTATGAAATCGTATTTAAAACTGATAGGATATTCATGTTATACTTGCCTTCCTCAAAGTTCTCCTGCTGCTGCTCAAACTGCTCTGCAGAAAGGGGCTCCTGGTACTCGTCCAAAGGCTCAGCGTCTACTCACAATCGCAACGCCAAAACATGGTCCAACACATACACATACATGCAAATAAAGACTAAGGATAAGAAATAGTACAACATTACATAGAAACATCACACAAAACTATGTTAGAATTGTTCTACGCGTTACAACGATCGCGTGAGCGTGAAAACCAACTAAAACGGAGCTAAGACGCGAAATCTAGAGCTAAGACAAGGTCCAGGGACCTTTCTGCGAGAAAACAGAACTTCCAGGGGGTTCTGGGCAAAAACTAGAGACCTAAACATAATTAAATGGTAGATCTGGGGTCTAACCCGTGAAAACACAGGGCTTGGACGGCGGACCCAATTTCTAGAAAGCTCAGGGGGCTCCGGCGCTAAAAACAGGACCTAGTTGGAATTTATTTTGAATAGGTATGGACTGCGGGTTGATTCCAAAGAAGCTCAAGGGCTATTTAACAAAATTGCCACGTCTGAAGGGGTATCTTCAAGTCTAGGTCGTCGGATCTAGATCGAACGGTTCAGACCCGATCTAGTTCGGACGGTCCGATCTGCACGGCGGGGGTCCGGACGGTCCGATCTGGATCGGACCGGTCTGTTCTGGTTGGGCTCGCGGGGATGGCGGGACGATCGCCGGAATTTGACTCCCGCGGCGGCACGCGGCTCGGGCTCGCCGGAGCTCCTCAAATCCGATGCTCCGAGGGTCAAAACTACTCGAGCTCGGGTCTGGGATGGCCTACGCGACATGGGTAATCCACCAAGGGCTACTGTGGGGCTCGAGGAGGTCTTAGGCGGCGCGCACGACGACGGGGGTGGATCGGCACGGCGGCGCATCACCGGCGCGCGGCGTTCCGGTCTAAGAGAGGCTAAAGGTCTATGACATCTAACGCAAAAGGACCAAGGTAACATGCTAAGGCTCACCGAGGGCCTGAACGGATCGGAGGAGCAGCGCAAGCTGGTCGGCAACGAGGGCCGAGCGGCGGAAATGGGTGGCGCTAGCGGAGAAAGTCGACGCAGGGGCGCTCCGGGCTTCTGGTCACAGCGGGTCGACTCGTGGAGATCCTGCGAAGGTCCTACGGGGATTAGGGAGGTCCAGGAATCACCAGCGGCGAGGAATTGCAAGGGCGGAGCAGGATAGCGGCGGCTATCTTCGGGCTCGATTCCGGCGCGGCGAGGCTCGGGGTCGAGGGTGGAAGCTTCGGGAAGCTTCCTGGTGGTACGGCCAAGCTATTGCGAGCCTTGGCCGGAGCTAGGATGCACCAGAGCGGCCGGCCCACGACGGAGCAGAGGTGCTGCACGGCGGAGCAAGCGGCTGGTGTTGCTGGGGATTCGGGCGGCTGCAGTGCGGCGGTAGGGCACAAGGAGGGTTTAAGGGGAGGGTTACAGGGGCCAATTAAGGAAGAGGCCGGTGGTTTGGGCGTGCTTGCCCCGGTGGGGGTTGCGGCCATGATCCGCGTGGGAGAAGCGGATCGTGCAACCGCCCTACGCGATTCGGGCTTGGGGAAGGAAGCTTCTGGAAGGAGGGCGTGTGGCAGAACCAACCTGAATTATACCGGCTCAAGTACGCGAGTCCACTTTCGAGGGCTCCAACGTGCTTCAAACGGTATAATCCCTTGGCCTGTCGGGTAACGTCCCGATAAACCACCGATACATAGGATCAAATAAGGTTACCTCACACGAAGGTGAGTCCAGAGATACAATCACCATCACGTTTTACATCATAGAGAATTACATTACAAGAGTTTCCAAAAAGAAGTATGAAGTTTCAAATTTAGAGAAAAGATTACAAACTGTAAAACTAGGGTTAAAAGCAGCGGAAAACATACGCGAAGAATTACAATACGCCGTCAAGGTGGATGTCATGCTAAGCCCAGACACGACATCACTCGAGATCATCAGTATTGGTCGGGGGCGGATCCCATTCCTCGGACCAATCTTCTGGAAGAGTATAGGGCCAAGACAGGGAAGAGTAGGATCTTCAAAGGCTTTACCTGAAAAACATAAAGCTAGCAAGGCTGAGTATACTAATACTCAGCAAGGCTTACCCGGAATTGGGTATACTTTAGCCCATAACTAGACTTATGAAGGCTTGTAAAAGTTCTGGGTTTAGTTTCAGCTGAAAAGCAACTAAGAGTAGATCCTTATTTTCAACTTTTAGCTTTCAAGTTCTATGTGATTATCCATTCTAGATAAGCTCTTATAACTAAGCAAGCAAGGTAGAGCTCCTTATCTCAACCATCAGTATTACTTATCATATAATTGCTCTTGTTACTCTGTGTGATAAAGGGATTAAGTAGTCTCAATCATCGTGAGAGGCGGACGATTCTGAATCGTATTTAACCTTGCAAGGTAAACCTAACACACACGCTTGGAACACCACAGGGTTATTCCGAAGCAACCGTTTACCTTTCATTCCGACTCGTGGATCAGAGCCACCACAAGCGACTGCAGGAACATACGCACACCCAATGTGTGCAGGACATACGTCTGTAGCGCGACTACAAAACCCGTATTCCTGGTTGCCCTTGCAACACGTATTTCCTCAGTCGAACATAAGTAACCAGAAGAAGCAAAACGAGTGGTGGGAGGTATGTCCACTCCTCGTGATGAGGACATCGCCACTAACGATACATCCACACCTACACCAGTATCTACTTCAACAACACCTCTTGGTCCTATTACTCGCGCTCGTGCTCGTCGGCTTACCCACCAAGTAAGTTCACTACTAAGCTCAGGTTCATCATATTTAGAGAATGGAGACACGTGCACTCTTGTTTTACTCAGGAACAATGGATTGGATCAAAAGGGAAGAGGCATCGCGCAGGCTGGATTCGGACTGCAGAACAGACACAACTTGTGACGGCCGCCACGACTTCATCCGGACTCCGTTTTGGTCGGTCAAGTACTTCCTGGAAAGCTTATCAAATCTACTTTCCAACGGATCCGGAATCACCTCAATATCTGTTCGGAGTCAACCGCAATCCTAGATTTAATACAGAGTCCTTTTCAGCCACGGTGCTGCGCCACCCTAATTTGGCCCAACGGGCCGTGTATCAAATTGAGTCCAAGACGGATGCGCCCTAGGGTTGGAACACGACCCCAGCACCCTTGTGGTCGTTCTTCCACTTCTTTATAACCTTTAGCCGCCGTCAAGAACACTCGGGTTTTGTTAGATGCAAGTTTAGCTTTTGCTACTTCCTTGTAGACGCGCGTGCTGATCCAGCCGCCCGTCCACTTGTTTTCGGAACCCCACCATAATTGAGATTCGGTTTGAGACCTTCAATTACATCTCGTAATTTCAGTACTTGTTCTACTTGTTCTTGCTGGTTCTTCGATTGCTTGCAGGACAAGTGCCCTAGTGGCCGGGTGTCGCGCTCCACAAGATCGCGGCAACCAAAGGAGGTGGTGTATCGGTTGCTAAGGCGCAGCATCTTTGGAAGGCTGTAGTCGGGCCGTGAATGTCGTCTCCTCCATCAATCGAGTTATTCCACGCCTCTCATCGAAAGATCAGGAACAAACCCTAACGGGTTCACATCACCTCGGGCCGATTGGTTACTAGGCTTACCGCTTACCATATTTCGCGGCATGTGGTTAGTACATTCAAACGCTTAACCCCGATCGGCACACACCGCGACCTTATCAAAATTCAACAACACAGACGGGGTATCACCTCAACCATGATACCGCACAAAACTCCCGTCCGGCATCCTTATAGTGATAACAGGAATGTAAACATTACAATTCCTATATCGCGCGAGTGACAGGAAATCACCCGACTTCTACCGGCCCTATTAGCACAGCATCTAGTCGGACTCAAGTGCTAGTATTCATCACATTGGTTCCTAGGGAAATGCAACTAGGGTTTCAAGCAATTTCTAAGAACTTAATGCATAGAATACGTAAATAGATATAGATTGTAGTGTAATAAAAATAGTAGGTTATGTCCGGGGCTTGCCTTTACTGGTGGGACTGAAGTCAGAAATGTCAATATCTTCCGAACTTTGGTTCGGGGCTTCAGTTAATCCTTTGGTGATGTTTATTGGGTCTTCAGGAACATCTTTCGTAGACTCCGGGGAGATCTCGTAGGTACCGTTGCTGAAGTAATCGTATCTACATGCAATGCAACATTTCATTCAAAGTGTGCACATAAAACTACCTTACTTCACAATTCAATTGCAATCCAGCATTCATACAACATACTATTCACATATTAACCAAAAAGATCTGAACTAAACCTAGATAGAGCTTTAGGGGGACAACTAACCAGAATCGGCTGCTCGTTGAAGATCACAACAGAGCTGATTGGAAACAACGAGGGTTTAGCTGATGGAAAGATACATCGGGTTTCTAGACGATTGATGAAAACATTGATTACTTCAGTAGAGGGATGATTCCTAAAGCAGTCGTGTCCTAACTGAGATGTGCTTAAGGGTTATTCTAGATAACTAAGTGTGGTTGCATCGGCTCGATTACGTCAGCACAACTATTAAGTGACGTATAGCCGAATGGAGTGTGGTTAAGGGTATGTGACTGATAAGTATAAAGCCAACCTCTCAGTCGATAAATCGACTGATAGAAGTGTGTGTGGATATGGATGGGGCAACTAAGGGTCGATCGGCCGTGTTTGACCGATACGGAAAACAACTAGAATCGGCTTGGGTCGGCCGATGGTAAGAACCTTAAGATCGTGGGTGTTTCTCTGATACATCGACTCTGTGCAGTCGATATAGAACAGAACAAAAGAATCGTATCGGCAGTAGCCGATACTAGAAAGGTAACAACCATATCAGCTAATCGGTCGATGATAGAAGTATCGACTGACAGCTGTTATACAGAAACATCCTAGACTCAAGGAAACGGATGCTTAGCGGTTGAACTGATAGCCAACGCTAAAGCATAGCCGCAGAGATGTTTTTGGCTAAGCGGTAGACACACCAGAACTAATGGGGATCCTTATACAACAAGGAACTTAAAGAAACGGTAATCAAGACAAGGACAATGTCTTGATGGTAGGGATATGAGCTCTAGGGTGATAGGATTAACTAACTGTCACATTTCTCCACTTAAAACATACACCCTATAATTTATCTTCTAACTGTAACACATGCATACAATATAAGGTACAAACAAGGTTTTCATTCCCTAACATTTAACCTAGATCACACCTCATAGACTTTCACTCAAGATCACAACATAAAACTTGTAGATTTTGACCTAGGGTTTCAAACAAAACTGATTTTGTACTTTTATGAACTTTTTACGAAAATCTATGAAATGTAGAAGGTCACTGATTTGAAATATAGCAAGCTTTGGAAATTTTACAAAGAACACCCTAGAACCGGCATTAGAAAGATTCAAAGAATCAGGGCAGACCTTGGTTGTGGAGAAGAACAAACGGAAATGAATTCCCGCGGTGAATAGAATTGGCGATGATAAGATGAGCTCGACGATGATGAGATTCCGTGGGTGACGAAGAAGTTCGTCGGGAAGGGTTGTCGTGGGTGGAAGATGGCCTGTTGTCTTGTACACGCATGCGCTTGCTGAATTGAGTCGAGCCGGCCACTGGCAAAACACTTCCGCTCGCACTTCGCAGGCTCAGCTTCACTTCTCCCGCGGTTAGCATTTCGTCAAACACCTTGGTTGCGTTCTCGATATGGCCATCGTGTTCCTGCATCTCGCGCAATAGCTTTCCACCGCAACTCCTCCTGCGCGTGCCGTTGCTCCGCACGTCGTACTCCAACATCACCTGCTCATGCCCATAGGCCTGCTCTGCTCCGACCGCTCAACAGCTGCCCACACCGCCAACGCCCGCACGCCACCGCGCGCATGCTCGCGCCACTCGCTCGGTGCCGCTCACATTCCTGCCGCTCCAGCACCTACACCGGCTCTCCAGCACACGAGCTCCTGCATCGCCTAAACCATGTCGCTCTCGCTCTCGTGCTCGCTTGACGCCAGTGCCCGCACATGCCTGTTCCCGCGTCGCGCGCGCTCACTTCGAGCCGCAATCGCACGCTTACACTGGCCCAGTGCTACTGCTCCACCTCTGCGCTCCGCGCTATATGCCACCAGCAGGCCTTCGTTCGCGAGCCGCAGCCGGCCACCGTGGTGCCGTTGCTCACCCGCCCTAACCGCAGCCGCTCCGCGGCTCCACCTGCACTGCCGACTTCCGCACGCGCTCCGCATTCGCGCTTGTGCTCCGCCGCTCCGGCCGAGCCAGCGCCGTCTGTGACGCTCTGCTCCTGGGCCCTCCGCGCACACACCTGCTCCCGCTCGCGCCTTGTCTGCTCCCAAGCCGCGCACCAACGCCGGCCTACCGCCATCCTGCGCACGCTCGCCTCGACCCTGGGCCGAGCCGCCACGCCACCACCGCAGCCGCGCGCGCTCCCACGGCCAGTGCCCGCCAGCACTTCTCCACTTGCATCTGGCCGAGCCGCACGCGCCCCGCCTGGCCTGCCTGTGCGCCTGTGCTCGCGCACGAGTCTGCCCGCACGACACGCCGCTTCGGCCTGCCTCCGTTCGTCCTAACGCCCGCCAGCCGCGCGCCTCCTGCACCCCGCTCGAGCCGCGGCCAGCCCCGCGCCTGGGCGCCCAGCTGCCCTGCCGCCGCCACCAACCGCTCGCCACGCTCCTGCCCGGTGCCGCCCGTACGCTGCCCCAGCCGCCGCCAGCGCCTGCCTGCGCTCACCCGGGCCCTCCGCTCCGCGCGCTGCCTCTCCCGCGCACCACCGGCTCCCGCGGCCCGCGCTCGCCGAGCCGCCGTGCAGCCACGCCGCGCGCCTTGCGCCGCGGCCCGCGTCCACTCTGCGCGTGTCCAGCCGCTCGGGCCCCCTGCGCTGCGCTCCCGCACGCCGCAGCTCCGCTCCTGGCCCGCCAGCCCGCTCGGCGCCTGGCCTCGCCGCGCCCGCGCCGCGCGCTGGGCCGTCTGGGCCGCTGCCGCCAGCCGCGCTGAGCCGCGGCCGCACCTGCTGCTCGCCGCCCACGCACCAGCCCCGCGCGCCTGGAGTCTCTACCGTCCGCTGCTTGCCTGCTTGCTGCTTAGCTGGAGGAGAGAGGGAGGAAGGAAAACAGGAATCGGATAGAGCTGCCGTGCCGCCGGTGGGAAGAAAAAGGGGAGGACACGCCAGGGAAGGAGATAAGGCAGAGGGAGAAGAAAGATAGTTGGAATTCCCCAAGGGCTTATGCATAATTTCTAAAAACTACAGGGACCTATTTGTAAAACCAAAATTTTCCGTTGACTTAAAACCCAAACGAAGAAATGCCCAAAACGGAAGTTGGAGAGTTTTTCAAGCTCTACAACATTGCTTTAGGGCTCAAGTTTAAAAACTCAAAATTTATATTTTTACATGTGAATCTTTGAACAAAAGTCGGATTTGAATTGCTTTTGTCCTAGAAATGTAATTCGTCAAATTTCAGGACTTAAATGCAAGTATTTATGACACGTCATAATGACGGGATAGACTCGTCATAACGGTTGGATAGACATGTCATGATGACTTGCACTTTTACACTTTAGTCCTGAGTAAATTTGAAAGTTACTTTTGTAAATCAAACATTTGCATAAAAGTACTTATACTTTTATAAAATTACATAAATACCCTTATTTTTACCACTTTACCCAAAATTTGTTTACACACTTCAACATATACATTTCCAATGAAACTTTTGGATATATATTTTTTTACAAGACATAAAGTAAGAAAAATATATTTCACTTATTTTGAAATTACCCTTATCCAAATACATTTTACAAAAACAACCCTAGGTTTTTCTATAATTACAAAAATACCCTTTTTACTAGCACTTTAAATTTTCAAAAGCTTCGCACAAACACACATGAGCTTTATACTAACAAACACATATTTCACACTAACAAAATATTTGCCTAACGTTACAAATACATGAACTGTCACAGGGCGTGTCCGGGAGACTTGCTGATGGGCTCATGCTCGGGTACGGGGTGGAGCGGGGCCACGTGCAGCGACGGCATGGCGGGGTGGAGCAGAGGGAGCCAGCATGGGGAAGAAGAAGGAAAGGAAGGAGATGGTCACCGATAGGTGGGACCGGACTACCAGAAGAGAGAGAGCTGCGGAAATGACTGAGAAAAGCACGGGAATGATTGAGAGAAGAACGAGAATGACTGAGAAAAGAAGCAATGACTGGGAATGGAAGGAATGACTTGAGAAAAGAAGGAATGACTTGAGAAAAGAAGGAATGACTAGGAACGGAAGGAATGACTTGAGAAAAGAAGGAATGACTGACCTACTTTCCTGTTCCCTTCCTTTTCCTTTTTCGAACCAACTCAAATCTATTTGAATTCAACCTCAACTATTCCTCCAAACAAAAGAAATGCACCAGCATGAATGCACAATCATGTTGTTCTTAAATAAATTTTTATTTCTTTGTATATTTTAATTAGGTTAAATGCAAACTACGCACAATAAATCTTTATAAAAAAATAATGGAGCCAATTTAAATCCATTATAAATCTTGGAACTCTACATTAGGGTGTTACAAACCTACCCCCCTTACAGGAATCTCGTCCCGAGATTCGAATAGGCCAGTTAGCAAAGAGATTGGGATATGTCTTCCTCAGCTCATCTTCTCGCTCCCAGGTAGCCTCATCCTCTGTGTGATGACTCCATTGCACACGGCACATCTTGATCTTCTTGTTTGTGGTAACTCTCTCAGATGTCTCCAGAATTTTCACCGGATGCTTGGTGTAGGTCAGATCCTCCTGCACATTCAACCCTTCCAACGGTGCTTGCTCTTCTGGCACTCTCAAGCACTTCTTCAGCTGAGATACATGGAAGACATCATGCACTCCTGAGAGACTGGGAGGTAACTCCAAACGGTATGCTACCTCACCTTTCCATTCCAACACCTTGAACGGTCCGATGTATCGAGGGGCTAGCTTCACTCTCACGTTAAACCTGCGGATTCCTCTCATCGGCGAGACCTTCAGGTATACATGATCACCAACTGCAAAGGTCAGATCTCGATGACGAACATCCGCGTAGCTCTTCTAACGAGTCCGTGCGACCCTCAGGTTCTCTCGCACCTGCTGTACCAGCTGTTCTGCCTCTTCAACAATATCCAGACCAGATACCTGCCTCTCACCAATCTGATCCTAATACAGCGGAGTTCTGCACTTCTGACCATACAGGGCCTCGAAAGGAGATTTCTTCAGACTGGCCTGATAGGTGTTGTTGTATGAAAACTCTGCATACGGCAGACATTTATCCCAACTGGTACCATACTGGATAGCGCAGGCTCGAAGCATATCCTCCAACACTTGGTTGGTTCTCTCTGTCTGCCCATCTGTCTGAGGATGATAAGCAGTACTGAAGCGTAGCTTCATATCAAACAAATCATGCAACTGCTCCCAGAACCGTGAAGTGAACTGAGATCCTGGGCCAGATATGATCTTCTTCGGAACACCATGCAGACAGACGATCCTGGAGATGTACAACTCTGCGAGCCTAGCACCAGAGTAAGTAGTGTTCACCGGGATGAAGTGAGCAACCTTCGTCAACCGATCCACTACTACCCATATAGAGTTGTACCCTTTCTGAGTACGAGGCAATCCCACAATGAAGTCCATAGTGATCTCCTTCCATTTCCACTCTAGAATCTTCAACGGCTGCAACAGACCTGCTGGCCGCTGATGCTCTGCCTTGACACGTTGACAAGTGTCGCAGATAGCCACGTACTCCGCAACGGAACGCTTCATTCCATACCACCAGAATCGTTCCTTGAGGTCATAGTACATCTTCGTGCTACCCGGATGAATGGAATATGCTGTATCATGAGCCTCACTCAAGATCAGCTTCCTGAGATCCGCTACATCCGGCACACATATCCGGCCCTTGTACCACAAGGTACCCTGATCATCCTCCCTGAAATGAGGTGCCTTGCCAATCTTGAGCAATTCACGGATCTCCTGCAGCTTCTTATCATCTTTCTGATGCTGCCGGATCTCTATCTCTAGAGTGGGTTCTGCCTCGAATGACGCACTCGAGGTGTGATTCAAGAAACCTAGACTCAACTGCTCAAACTCCTCGCATAACTCCTGAGTTGGTCAAGGATTATGACCTGGAGATTCACTATCACCCGGGCAAAATGAGGTGCCTTGCCAATCTTGAGCAATTCACGGATCTCCTGCAGCTTCTTATCATCTTTCTGATGCTGCCGGATCTCTATCTCTAGAGTGGGTTCTGCCTCGAATGACGCACTCGAGGTGTGATTCAAGAAACCTAGACTCAACTGCTCAAACTCCTCGCATAACTCCTGAGGCATCTGAAAAGCCACGGCCATGTTAACATAACCCTTCCTGCTCAGAGCATCTGCTACAACATTGGCCTTGCCCGGGTGATAGTGAATCTCCAGGTCATAATCCTTGACCAACTCTAGCCATCTTCTCTGCCGCATATTCAGCTCACTCTGAGTGAAAATGTACTTGAGGCTCTTGTGATCAGTGTAAATATCACACCTTTGCCCAAACAAGTAATGCCTCCATATCTTCAGAGCATGCACAACTGCGGCTAACTCCAGATCATGAGTGGGATAATTCAGCTCGTGCCGGCGCAACTGCCGCGAAGCATAAGCTATCACTCTGCCTTCCTGCATCAGGACGCAACCAAGACCATCCCTCGAAGCATCACAATATACTGTGAACTTCTTGCTCTGGTCTGGCAAAGTAAGGACTGGCGCCGTAGTTAACCTCTTCTTCAGCTCCTCGAAGGCCTTCTGACGCTCATCCGTCCAAGAGAAATCCACACCCTTCTCTAGCAAGGAAGTCAAAGGCTTCGCAATCTTGGAGAAATTCTCAATGAACCTCCGATAATATCCTGCTAAGCCCAGAAAAGAGCGAACTTCCTTCACTGTCTGCGGTACCACCCAGTTAAGCACATCCTTTACCTTGCCGGGGTCCACAGCAATACCTCCCTTGGAGATGACATGACCGAGGAATGGAACCTCGTCAATCCAGAATTTGCACTTGCTGAGTTTGGCATACAGCTTGTGCTCTCTGAGCCTCTGCAACACGAGCTTCAGATGCTTCTCATGCCCTACCTCTGACTTGGAATATACCAGGATGTCATCAATGAATATTACCACAAAGGTGTCCAGATAATTGTAACACCCTAAGGTAAATTTTCCCTAATTTTAATGAATTTATTTGAGTTTAAATAAATTTTCCAGTCTTTTACTTAATTTATATCGCATTTAAAGTAATTTTATAACGCAAGAAAATAAAATATATCATAGGATTAAATGGTTTGTGCATTCATGCCGCAGCATGGTTTTATTTGTGTTGAGTGTATAGATTTGAATTCAAATTGTATTTGAATTCAAATGGCTTGTTTGAATGGGTGGAGTAAAGAAAAAGAAAAGGAATAGAAGGAGCCAGCCCCAAACCATCTCCTTGGCCCAGCCCAGCTCCCCCTTCCTCTTCTCTCTCTTGGGCCCCTCTCTTTTTCCCCTCTTCCTCTCTCCCTCCCGCATGGGCCGACCAAGCCCAGCATCCTCTCCTCTTCCTTTTTCTTCCGCGTGGGCCAAGCCCCGACCCGTCTTCCCCAGCGCCCGCGCGCCCCCTCCCTCTCCTCTGTCTGCCGCACCGGGCCCACCTGCCGGCGCTCGTTTCCCTCCCCCGCTCGCGCGCGCCGTTCCCCCCCTCCTTTCCTCTCGCTGCCAGCTCGGGCCTGCGCGTCAGCGCTTCTTCTCCCCCTCCCCCCTTCTTCCCCGGCGTACCGGCCCCCTCCGATATCGCCAGCGATCCTTTCTCCTCGGGCCCGCTCGCCAGGCGTCGCGTGGCCCTATTTGACGCGCCGGCCGCCCCTAGGGTTTTCCACTTAGCCGCCTCGGTGCTCCGCCGCCCCGAAACCCTAGCCGAGCAGCGCCGCCGCCGCTCACCTCGGGCCGCCGCCGTCCCGCCTCCTCGTTGGCCGCCGCCGTCGTCCAAGCCTCGGGAGCTCATCCCGGTGGGGTAAGGAAGCCTCCCGACCTATCTTTTCCCCCGGTCTCGCCCTACCGCCGCCGCGCGCGCTCGCCGGAGCACCCGAGCCGCACGCCGCCGTCGCCCGGCCGCTACGGCCACTGCCTCCGCCCCCTTTGGCCCCAATTGGCTTCCCCGTGCCCTTCTCTCTCTCCCCGACCGGATCTCGTCGCGCATCGCTCGCGGAATTGCTCCGTAGCGTGTCCTCCGGCGAACCTCCGCCGCGCCCCGCGCCTCCCCGCCGCCGGAGCCGACCGGAGCCCCTTCAGCCGTTCGATCTGGGCCTACGGTCTGGATTAGATCCAGACCGGTACTTTCCCCGAGCCGTTAGATCTCAAGGCAACGATCTGGATTAGATCCAGATCCGCATTAAACCCCAGCCGCCCGATTTAGATCCTGTGGACCGCGTGAATGCTAGCCCTAGATCTCCCTTCGACCGTCCGATCTTGATCCAAGCGTCCAGATCCGCAGATACCCTTTCGCGAGACGGATCTAATCTGAGCCGTCCGATCTTGATCCAACGATCCAGAATAGAAGATAACGCTTCAGCCCGCTTCTTTTGCTAAAGAACCCCCGGGTTTCCCTGGAATCAACCCGCCGTCCACCCACAGTTCAAAAGTATTTACGATCAGGTCCTTTTCTTCTCGTTTAGACCCCTGAGCTTTCCAGATTTAGTACCCGCAGTCCATATCTTGGGTTTTCTCGTGCTAGCCCCTGTATCTAGGGTTTAATTAGGTTTTAGTCCTCGGTTTTTTTGTGCAGAAGCCCTGGAAGTTGGGTTTTTCTTACAAATAAGTCCCTGGATCTTGTTTTAAACGTAGTTTTCGCGTTTTAGCTCCGTTTTAGGGTTTCTTTATATCCACGCGATCGTTGTAACGCGTAGAATAGCTTTAGACTAGTTTTGTGTGCTGTTTCTATGTAATGTTGTACTGTTTTCTTATAGTTTGTTCTTGTTATGCATGTGTGTATGTGTGGGCTATGTTTGATGATCGTGAGTAGACGCGGAGCCTTTGGAGCAGTACCAGGAGCAGCCGTCTTCCGAGCAGTTTGAGCAGCAGCCGGGAGAGTACGAGGAAGGCAAGTATAACATGAACCTCCTATCACTTTTAAATACAATTTCATACTGCATTTAATTCTGTATGCCTATAAGGATTTCCTAGCCACTTTTATATCCTTTATATATATCCCTTGGGTTGCATTCTTGGTTAGTTGTGCTAGGTTGCTGCGCTATAACAAATCTGGGTCCTTTTAATTAATTTGATTAATGGTCTTATGCAACTTAATTCTGGAGCCGACCCTCTGTGCTGTGTGCTTGAGTGGTTTGTGCGTCCTTAAAAGATGTTTTTGTTAGAAACATGGTTTAGGGGGCCAGCACGGTGCTTAGTGCTTGGTTGGCCACTCTCCATAAGGACCGGTTCATAGAGCGACAACCTGGGACAACCGCGCAACCACAAGACTGGTATGGGACGGTCTTGACTTACTAATTAGGTCATTTTGGTTCGGGAGTAACTTACCTGCGTGGGCAAGAGGGGCGGTAAGCTTCAATGGTCCCTGCTCCTCCGGCTTGGTCTGTGCTGTGTGTCTTGTACCCCCGGAGGTGGGCCCCATCGTCGCTGATCCAGAATCCTTAGCGGTTACACCTTACCAACGTGATCCTTTGTAACGGTCTCGTAGTGTGCTTGCTAGCCATCTCACCTAAGGAAGTGTGATGAACCACTAGCGTAGCTCACGACTTGTGGGTAAAGTTGTGCAACCTCTCGAGAGTGTAAAACTGATATATCAGCTGTGCTCACAGTCATGAGCGGCCCAGACCCTCCGTCTGATTAGTGGGGTTATCAACCTTTGACGAGGGCGATTCCCCGGGTGGTTTTGGTTGGATGGTTCTCAGTAGTTTTTAATTAATATTGATTAATTTATTATGAAATTGGGTTTATGATAATTCATCCACTTGTAGTAATTAGCTTTAATAAAATTTGCCAAGACTAAAAGCTAATGCAGTTGAGTCAGCTAACCTTAGAGCCTCATGCTCGTGTTATACTTGTTGAGTACGAGTTTGTACTCACACTTGCCTCTCTACTCTTCTGTTCTATTTTGGGATATCTTCGACTGCTGCTCAGTGCCCGGCAACGTGGAGGACTACGTCAGCGGCTTCGACGACTTCTAGGCGTTTGTCTCCCAGTCGACGTCCCTGTGGCGCCCAGCTCTTCATGTATTCATTTTACGCTTCCGCAACTCTTGAACCGATTCTTGATTCGGTTGTAATAAAATAATTCATTTATGATTCATTTACGATTTATATTAATGTTATTCGTGACATGTGTTGTGATATCTTGATAATCTGTTGTATATATGCGTGACTTGATCCTGGCGCATATATGATTGCTCGATTTATGTTTTTATAAATCGGGTGTGACAGATTGGTATCAGAGCCGTGTCGACTGTAGGACGAAGCCCAGGTAGAATTGGCCGAGTTTAGGACTTCTGTTCTCTTGCCTTGCCTCCGCAAATCCTCAACCATCATTTTTCTGCTCCCATTCCTTGAGTCTTAAGCTTGAGTTTTCCGTAGACGTGGGCCGGAGTCGCCTAATCTTGTAAGTTATAAGTTTAAGTTGTCCCGATAAAAATACGCTAGAACGAGTGTGTTAGTCGAGTAGTGTGGAAAACTCGACTAATTTGTGAATATTGAATGTTTGTTATTGTGCAAATGTCTGATTTGGATTTTTGGTTGATTGCATAGGCTAGTAGTTAAACTTGTTCATGCAAATCGACCTAACCCCACTTGAACTAAATAATAAAATTGAGTTAGAACGTTGGGGGTAAAACCTATATTCCTTTCTTTCTGTCATATCCTTCCGAAGTTTCATTTCCGCAGCTGCACAATATCTCGTTCTCATAAATTTCATTTGTTGCAATCAGATGGTGAACACCAGGCGCACCGGTTCCGGTTCTGACCAGCAGGAGCAGAACAGCCAGGGTACTGGTCAGCCGCTGCCGATGCCGCCACCACTGACCCCGGAGCAGTTCTTCCAGCTCCAGATGCAGATGATGGCTACCCTGAACAACACCGTTCAGGCTCTGCAGCAGATCCATGCTCAGCCACCGCCTCCACCGCCGCCTCAGCCCAGTGACAGGCGTGCGGATTTCCTGAGAGGTCACCCGCCGACCTTCTCTCACGCCACGGACCCACTCCAGGCGGACGACTGGCTTCGCTCAGTGGAGCGCCAGTTGGTTGTTGCGCAGTACGACGACCGAGAGCGGGTTCTGTACGCAGCAGGGCAGCTGCGGGGCTCCGCTCTTGACTGGTGGGAGTCCTATCCAGCTCGGGATCGTGAGGCTCTCACGTGGGACCAGTTCCGTGAGCGTTTCAGGAACCATCACATTCCTGAGGGCATCATGAAGATGAAGCAGAAGGAGTTCCGTGCTCTTAAGCAGGTAAAATTTAACGGAATTCCCTACCATTCCTTTTGAGCTTGATCCATCCTTGATTTCGTTTGTAACCTAACCAATTGAGCGATTTCCATCCTTGTTATCTGTGTTCGTTATTTCAGGGATCCATGACGGTGACGGAGTATCGTGACCATTTCCTTCAGCTTGCCCGCTACGCCCCTGCTGACGTCGCTCGTGATAGCGATAAGCAGGAGTACTTCAAGGAGGGACTGGATGATCATATCCAGTATGCGCTGCTGAACCACCGCTTCGACAACTTCAACCAGCTGGTTGATGCGGCCCTCAACACCGAGCGCAAGCGCCGGGAGATTGAGGACAAGAAGAGGAAGATGGCTCCATCCTCTTCGGGCAGCAACACCCGTCCCCGCTACCAGTACCCTCCACAGCAGCAGCAGCAGAGGCCGCCCCAGCAGTACCAGCAGCGGCAGCAGTTTCCGCCTCGTCCTCAGCAGCAGCAGCAGGCGGGACAGGGTCAGAGGCTTCCGGCGCCTCCGGCTCCACCAGCTCAGAGGCAGGGAGTGCCCACTCCTCCTCCTAGGCAGCAGGCCGCTGCACTTCCTCGAGTGTGCTTCCACTGCGGCGAGCCAGGGCACTACGCCAACGTCTGCCCTCGGAAGGCGCAGGCAGGACAGCAGGGGCGTGCAGCACCGCCCAAGGCCCCAGCTCAGGGCAGGGTGAACCACGTGACGGCCGAGTCAGCGGCCGAGGCTCCCAACATGGTTATTGGTACGTTCATGGTTAATGCCCATCCTGCTACAGTGCTTTTTGATACTGGTGCTACGCATTCTTTCATCACCCAGTCTTTTGTTGAGCATCATGGTATTCCTACTAGCACATTAAAGAGGTGCATGATAGTATCTTCACCGGGAGGGCAGTTGAGGTCTCATGTCCTCTGTCCCAGAGTCAGTGTGGCTATAAGGGGGGTAGATTTCAGTGCGAATCTGATGGTGCTTGACTCCAAGGGTATTGATGTGATCCTCGGGATGGAGACTCTTGCTAAATGGGGAGTCCGGATAGATTGTGCTCAGAGGACGGTTCTTCTGTTAGCACCGGATGGTCAGGAGGTTACTGTTGGAGCTACGGAGCCTTCTGGATTTCTTCATCAGATGGAGGCTAGACCCACGGATGGTATTCGCGTGGTGTCTGAATTCCCGGATGTCTTTCCGGATGATTTGCCAGGTATGCCGCCTGATCGCGATATTGAGTTTTCTATTGATCTCTTGCCTGGCACAGCTCCTATTGCTAAGAGGCCCTATCGTATGGCTCCTGTCGAGCATGAGGAGGTTAAGAAGAGTGTCGACGAGTTGCTAGCTAAGGGTTATATCCGTCGCAGTTTCTCCCCTTGGGCTTTTCCTGTGTTGCTTGTAGAGAAGAAGGATGGCGCGAAGAGAATGTGCGTCGATTATCGGGATCTGAATGCAGTCACTATCAAGAACAAGCATCCATTGCCCCGTATTGAGGATCTCTTTGATCAGCTTCAGGGTGCTTGTGTATTCTCGAAGATTGATCTGCGTTCGGGTTATCACCAGCTGAAGATTCGTTCTGAGGATATTCCGAAGACGGCATTCACCTGCAAGTATGGGCTATATGAGTATACGGTCATGTCCTTCGGCTTGACCAATGCTCCGGCTTTCTTCATGCATCTGATGAACAAGGTTTTCATGGATTATCTGGACACCTTCGTGGTGATATTTATTGATGATATCCTGATATATTCCAAGTCAGAAGCGGAGCATGAGAAGCATCTGAGGCTTGTGTTGCAGAGGCTCAGAGAGCACAAGCTGTATGCCAAGCTCAGCAAGTGCGAGTTCTGGATTGACGAGGTTCCATTCCTCGGTCATGTTATCTCCAAGGGAGGTATTGCTGTGGACCCCGGAAAGGTGAAGGATGTGCTTGACTGGGTTGTACCGCAGACGGTGAAGGAAGTCCGCTCTTTTATGGGCTTAGCAGGCTATTATCGGAGGTTCATTGAGAATTTCTCCAAGATTGCGAAGCCTTTGACTTCCTTACTGGAGAAGGACGTGGGCTTTTCTTGGACTGATGAGCGTCAGAGTGCCTTCGAGGAGTTGAAGAAGAAGTTGACTACGGCGCCAGTCCTTACTCTGCCGGACCAGAGCAAGAGGTTCACAGTGTATTGTGATGCTTCGAGGGATGGTCTTGGTTGCGTCCTGATGCAGGAGGGCAGAGTGATAGCTTATGCCTCGCGGCAGTTGCGCCGGCACGAGCTGAATTATCCCACTCATGATCTGGAGTTAGCCGCAGTTGTGCATGCTCTGAAGATATGGAGGCATTACTTGTTTGGGCAGAGGTGTGATATTTACACCGATCACAAGAGCCTCAAGTATATTTTCACTCAGAGTGAGCTGAATATGCGGCAGAGAAGATGGCTAGAGTTGGTCAAGGATTACGACCTGGAGATTCACTATCATCCGGGCAAGGCTAATGTTGTAGCAGATGCTCTAAGCAGGAAGAGCTATGTTAACATGGCCATGGCTTTTCAGATGCCTCAGGAGTTATGCGAGGAGTTTGAGCAGTTGAGTCTGGGTTTCTTGCATCATACCTCAGGTACATCATTCGAGGCAGAACCCACTCTAGAGGCAGAGATCAGGCAGCATCAGAAGGAAGATCAGAAGCTGCAGGAGATTCGCGAGTTGCTCAAGATTGGCAAGGCTCCTCATTTCAGAGAGGATGAGCAGGGTACCTTATGGTACAAGGGTCGTATATGTGTGCCGGATGTAGCAGATCTCAGGAAGTTGATTCTGAGTGAGGCTCATGATACAGCGTATTCTATCCATCCAGGCAGCACGAAGATGTATTACGACCTGAAGGAACGATTCTGGTGGTCTGGAATGAAGCGTTCCGTTGCGGAGTACGTGGCTATCTGTGACACTTGTCAGCGTGTCAAGGCAGAGCATCAGAGGCCAGCAGGGTTATTGCAGCCGTTGAAGATTCCAGAGTGGAAATGGGAGGAAATCACTATGGACTTCATTGTTGGCTTGCCTCGTACTCAGAAAGGGTACAACTCCATATGGGTAGTAGTGGATCGGTTGACGAAGGTTGCTCACTTCATCCCGGTGAACACTACTTACTCCGGTGCTAGACTCGCAGAGTTGTACATCTCCAGGATTGTCTGTCTGCATGGTGTTCCGAAGAAGATTATATCTGATCGAGGATCTCAGTTCACTTCGCGGTTCTGGGAGCAGTTGCACGATTCGTTGGATACGAAGCTGCGCTTCAGTACTGCTTATCATCCTCAGACAGATGGACAGACAGAGAGAACCAACCAAGTGTTGGAGGATATGCTTCGAGCCTGCGCTATTCAGTATGGTACTAGCTGGGATAAATGCCTGCCATATGCAGAATTTTCGTATAACAACAGCTATCAGGCCAGTCTGAAGAAATCTCCTTTCGAGGCTCTGTATGGTCGGAAATGCAGGACTCCGCTGTATTGGGATCAGATTGGTGAGAAGCAGGTGTTTGGTCTGGATATTGTTGAGGAGGCCGAACAGCTAGTACAGCAGGTGCGAGAGAATCTGAGGGTCGCTCAGACTCGTCAGAAGAGCTATGCGGATGTTCGTCGCCGAGATTTGACCTTCGTAGTGGGGGATCATGTATATCTGAAGGTCTCGCCGATGAGAGGGATCCGCAGGTTTAATGTACGAGGGAAGCTAGCTCCTCGATACATTGGTCCGTTCAAGGTGCTGGAACGGAAAGGTGAGGTGGCATATCGTCTGGAGTTGCCACTCAATCTCTCAGGAGTGCACGATGTGTTTCACGTGTCTCAGCTGAAGAAGTGCTTGAGAGTGCCAGCAGAGCAAGCACCGATAGAAGGGTTGGATGTGCAGGAAGATCTGACCTATGTCGAGCATCCGGAGAAGATTCTGGAGACGTCTGAGAGGATTACCAGAAACAAGAAGATCAAGATGTGCCGTGTTCAGTGGAGTCACCACACGGAGGATGAGGCTACTTGGGAGCGAGAAGATGAGCTGAGGAAGACATATCCCGATCTCTTTGCTAGCTAGCCTATCCGAATCTCGGGACGAGATTCCTGTAAGGGGGGTAGGTTTGTAACACCCTAAGGTAAATTTTCCCTAATTTTAATGAATTTATTTGAGTTTAAATAAATTTTCCAGTCTTTTACTTAATTTATATCGCATTTAAAGTAATTTTATAACGCAAGAAAATAAAATATATCATAGGATTAAATGGTTTGTGCATTCATGCCGCAGCATGGTTTTATTTGTGTTGAGTGTATAGATTTGAATTCAAATTGTATTTGAATTCAAATGGCTTGTTTGAATGGGTGGAGTAAAGAAAAAGAAAAGGAATAGAAGGAGCCAGCCCCAAACCATCTCCTTGGCCCAGCCCAGCTCCCCCTTCCTCTTCTCTCTCTTGGGCCCCTCTCTTTTTCCCCTCTTCCTCTCTCCCTCCCGCATGGGCCGACCAAGCCCAGCATCCTCTCCTCTTCCTTTTTCTTCCGCGTGGGCCAAGCCCCGGCCCGTCTTCCCCAGCGCCCGCGCGCCCCCTCCCTCTCCTCTGTCTGCCGCACCGGGCCCACCTGCCGGCGCTCGTTTCCCTCCCCCGCTCGCGCGCGCCGTTCCCCCCTCCTTTCCTCTCGCTGCCAGCTCGGGCCCGCGCGTCAGCGCTTCTTCTCCCCCTCCCCCCTTCTTCCCCGGCGTACCGGCCCCCTCCGATATCGCCGGCGATCCTTTCTCCTCGGGCCCGCTCGCCAGGCGTCGCGTGGCCCTATTTGACGCGCCGGCCGCCCCTAGGGTTTTCCCCTTAGCCGCCTCGGTGCTCCGCCGCCCCGAAACCCTAGCCGAGCAGCGCCGCCGCCGCTCACCTCGGGCCGCCGCCGTCCCGCCTCCTCGTTGGCCGCCGCCGTCGTCCAAGCCTCGGGAGCTCATCCCGGTGGGGTAAGGAAGCCTCCCGACCTATCTTTTCCCCCGGTCTCGCCCTACCGCCGCCGCGCGCGCTCGCCGGAGCACCCGAGCCGCACGCCGCCGTCGCCCAGCCGCTACGGCCACTGCCTCCGCCCCCTTTGGCCCCAATTGGCTTCCCCGTGCCCTTCTCTCTCTCCCCGACCGGATCTCGTCGCGCATCGCTCGCGGAATCGCTCCGTAGCGTGTCCTTCGGCGAACCTCCGCCGCGCCCCGCGCCTCCCCGCCGCCGGAGCCGACCGGAGCCCCTTCAGCCGTTCGATCTGGGCCTACGGTCTGGATTAGATCCAGACCGGTACTTTCCCCGAGCCGTTAGATCTCAAGGCAACGATCTGGATTAGATCCAGATCCGCATTAAACCCCAGCCGCCCGATTTAGATCCTGTGGACCGTGTGAATGCTAGCCCTAGATCTCCCTTCGACCGTCCGATCTTGATCCAAGCGTCCAGATCCGCAGATACCCTTTCGCGAGACGGATCTAATCTGAGCCGTCCGATCTTGATCCAACGATCCAGAATAGAAGATAACGCTTCAGCCCGCTTCTTTTGCTAAAGAACCCCCGGGTTTCCCTGGAATCAACCCGCCGTCCACCCACAGTTCAAAAGTATTTACGATCAGGTCCTTTTCTTCTCGTTTAGACCCCTGAGCTTTCCAGATTTAGTACCCGCAGTCCATATCTTGGGTTTTCTCGTGCTAGCCCCTGTATCTAGGGTTTAATTAGGTTTTAGTCCTCGGTTTTTTTGTGCAGAAGCCCTGGAAGTTGGGTTTTTCTTACAAATAAGTCCCTGGATCTAGTTTTAAGCGTAGTTTTCGCGTTTTAGCTCCGTTTTAGGTGTTCTTTATATCCACGCGATCGTTGTAACGCGTAGAATAGCTTTAGACTAGTTTTGTGTGTTGTTTCTATGTAATGTTGTACTGTTTTCTTATAGTTTGTTCTTGTTATGCATGTGTGTATGTGTGGGCTATGTTTGATGATCGTGAGTAGACGCGGAGCCTTTGGAGCAGTACCAGGAGCAGCCGTCTTCCGAGCAGTTTGAGCAGCAGCCGGGAGAGTACGAGGAAGGCAAGTATAACATAAACCTCCTATCACTTTTAAATACAATTTCATACTGCATTTAATTCTGTATGCCTATAAGGATTTCCTAGCCACTTTTATATCCTTTATATATATCCCTTGGGTTGCATTCTTGGTTAGTTGTGCTAGGTTGCTGTGCTATAACAAATCTGGGTCCTTTTAATTAATTTGATTAATGGTCTTATGCAACTTAATTCTGGAGCCGACCCTCTGTGCTGTGTGCTTGAGTGGTTTGTGCGTCCTTAAAAGATGTTTTTGTTAGAAACATGGTTTAGGGGGCCAGCACGGTGCTTAGTGCTTGGTTGGCCACTCTCCATAAGGACCGGTTCATAGAGCGACAACCTGGGACAACCGCGCAACCACAAGACTGGTATGGGACGGTCTTGACTTACTAATTAGGTCATTTTGGTTCGGGAGTAACTTACCTGCGTGGGCAAGAGGGGCGGTAAGCTTCAATGGTCCCTGCTCCTCCGGCTTGGTCTGTGCTGTGTGTCTTGTACCCCCGGAGGTGGGCCCCATCATCGCTGATCCAGAATCCTTAGCGGTTACACCTTACCAACGTGATCCTTTGTAACGGTCTCGTAGTGTGCTTGCTAGCCATCTCACCTAAGGAAGTGTGATGAACCACTAGCGTAGCTCACGACTTGTGGGTAAAGTTGTGCAACCTCTCGAGAGTGTAAAACTGATATATCAGCTGTGCTCACAGTCATGAGCGGCCCAGACCCTCCGTCTGATTAGTGGGGTTATCAACCTTTGACGAGGGCGATTCCCCGGGTGGTTTTGGTTGGATGGTTCTCAGTAGTTTTTAATTAATATTGATTAATTTATTATGAAATTGGGTTTATGATAATTCATCCACTTGTAGTAATTAGCTTTAATAAAATTTGCCAAGACTAAAAGCTAATGCAGTTGAGTCAGCTAACCTTAGAGCCTCATGCTCGTGTTATACTTGTTGAGTACGAGTTTGTACTCACACTTGCCTCTCTACTCTTCTGTTCTATTTTGGGATATCTTCGACTGCTGCTCAGTGCCCGGCAACGTGGAGGACTACGTCAGCGGCTTCGACGACTTCTAGGCGTTTGTCTCCCAGTCGACGTCCCTGTGGCGCCCAGCTCTTCATGTATTCATTTTACGCTTCCGCAACTCTTGAACCGATTCTTGATTCGGTTGTAATAAAATAATTCATTTATGATTCATTTATGATTTATATTAATGTTATTCGTGACATGTGTTGTGATATCTTGATAATCTGTTGTATATATGCGTGACTTGATCCTGGCGCATATATGATTGCTCGATTTATGTTTTTATAAATCGGGTGTGACAATAATCCATGAAAACCTTGTTCATCAGATGCATGAAGAAAGCCAGAGCATTGGTCAAGCCAAAGGACATGACCGTATACTCGTATAGCCCATACTTGCAGGTGAATGCCGTCTTCGGAATATCCTCGGGACGAATCTTCAGCTGGTGATAACCCGATCGCAGATCAATCTTTGAGAATACACAAGCACCCTGAAGCTGATCAAAGAGATCCTCAATACGAGGCAATGGATGCTTGTTCTTGATGGTGACTGCATTTAGATCCCGATAATCGACGCACATTCTCTTTGCGCCATCCTTCTTCTCTACAAGCAATACAGGAAAAGCCCAAGGAGAGAAACTACGACGAATATAACCCTTGGCTAGCAACTTGTCGATAGTCTTCTTAACTTCCTCATGCTCAACGGGTGCCATACGATAGGGCTGCTTAGCAATAGGAGCTGTGCTAGGTAAGAGATCAATAGAAAACTCAATGTTGCGGTCAGGCGGCATACCTGGCAAATCATCCGGAAAGACGTCCGGGAATTCAGACATCACGCGAATACCATACGTGGGTCTAGCCTCCATCTGACAAAGAAGTCTAGAGGGCTCCGAAGCACTGACTGTGACTTCCTGTCCATCCGGTGCTGACAAGTGGACAGTCCTCTGAGCACAATCAATCTTGACCCCCCATCTAACAAGGGTCTCCATTCCCAAGATTACATCGATACCCTTGGTGTCTAGCAACATCAGATTAGCACTAAACTCTACCCCCTTGTGACAACACTGACTCTAGGACAGAAGATCTGAGACCTCAACTGCCCTCCCGGTGAAGATACTAACATGCCCCTCTTTAATGTGCTAGTAGGAATGCCATGATGCTCAACAAAAGACCGAGTAATGAAAGAATGCGTAGCACCGGTATCGAAAAGCACTGTAGCAGGGTGAGCATTGACCACGAACGTACCAATAACCATGTTGGGAGCCTCGGCCGCTGACTCGGCCGTCACGTGGTTCACCCTGCCCTGGGATGGTGCCTTGGGCTGAGCTGGGCGCCCCTGCTGTCCAGACTGCGCCTTCCGGGGAAAAACGTTGGCGTAGTGCCCCGGCTCGCCACAGTGAAAGCACACCCGTGGGAGTGCTGGAGCCTGCTGCCCGGCAGGAGGAGGAGGCACTCCCTGCCGTGAAGCTGGTGGGCCAGAGGGTGCCGGAGGTGCTGGAAGCCTCTGGCCCTATCCCGCCTGCTGCTGCTGCTGAGGACGAGGCGGGTACTACTGCTGTCGCTGCTGGTACTGCTGGATCTGCCTCTGCTGCTGCTGCTGCGGGTACTGGTACCGAGGTCGGGTGTTGCTGCCAGACGCAGCAGGAGCCATCTTCCTCTTTTTGTCCTCAATCTCCCGGCGTTTGCGCTCGGTGTTGAGGGCAGCGTCAACCAGCTGGTTGAAGTTGTCGAAGCGGTGGTTCATGAGCGCGTACTCCAGGTGGTCATCCAGTCCCTCCCTGAAGCGCTCCTGCTTATCGCCATCATTGGCGACCTCAGCGGGGGCGTAGCGAGCGAGCTGGAGGAAACGATCACGGTACTCGGTCACCGTCATAGCTCCCTGAAATGATAATCACCAGAAAAAGAGGATGGAATTTTACTCAGCATTTCCAATTTCATGAAGATAAACAAGGGTGGGCTTAAGCTCAAAAAGAAATTGCGGGAAGATTTTACTCCAATTTACCTGCTTAAGTGCAAGGAACTCCTTGTGCTTCATCTTCATCACTCCAGCAGGGATGTGGTGGTTCCTGAAACGCTCCCGGAACTGAACCCAAGTGAAAGCATCACGGTCCCGAGCTGGGTAGGACTCCCACCAGTCAAGAGCTGAGCCTCGCAGCTGCCCTGCTGCGTATACGACGCGCTCCCTACCGTCGCACTGAGCGACATCCAACTGGCGCTCCACTGAACGAAGCTAGTCGTCAGCCTGGAGTGGATCAGCCGTATGGGAGAATGTCGGCGGGTGACCCCTCAGAAAGTCCGCACGCCTGTCATGAGGCTGCGACGGTGGAGGAGGTGGTGGCTGAGCGTGGATTTGCTGCAGAGCCTAAATAGTGTTGTTCAGGGTAGCCATCATCTACATCTGGAGCTGGAAGAACTGCTCCGGAGTAAGAGGTGGAGGCATCGGCAGTGGCTGGTCGGCACTCTGGTTGTTCTGCCCCTGCTGGCCAGGACCGGTGCCGGTGCTCCTGGTGCTCACCATCTGTTTGCAGCAAAACGAAACTTATAAGAGACAGATGTTGTACGATTCCGGAAAGAAAACTCCAATAGGATAACGTAGAGAGTAAGGAGTGCACGGTTTTACCCCCCCCAACGGTCTATCTCAATTTTTTTTATTATTTGATTCAAGTCTGTGTTAAATTCGATTTGCATGAACAAGTTTAACTACTAGACTATGCAATCAACCAAAGATCCAAATCAAACATTTTGCACAATCACAAACACTCAATACTCAAACATTGGTCGAGTTTATCACACCACTCGACTAGAACAAACATACGCTCTAGCGTGTTTTTCTTTTACACGGCATCCTAGGCTTATGAGGATAGACAAAATTGCAGGCCAATGTCTATGGAAAATACCAGACTAATCCTCGGAAAATGCAGAGAGGATTAGCAAAATTGAGGTTTAGAGCTCAAGGAATAGAAGCAGAAACGAATGTTTGAGTTTTGCAGAAGCAAGGCAAGAGAAAGGAAATCCCTAAAGTTGACCATTTCTACCTAGGCTTCATCCTATAGTCGACATGGCTCTGATACCAATCCTGTCACACATAATTTATAAGAACATAAATCGAGCAATCATATATGCGCCAGGATCAAGTCACGCATATATACAACAGAATCATCAAGATATCACAACACGTATCTCAAAATAAATGCGTATAAATTATAAATGAATATCTTTATTACAACTGAATCAAGAATCAGTTCAAGGAATGCGGAAGCGTAAAATAAATACATCAAGAGTAGGGCGCCACAGGGATGTCAACTGGGAGACAACACCTAGAAATCGTCGAGTCCGCTGATGTAGTTCTCCACGTCACCTGGTACTGAGCAGCCGTCGAAGATGTCCCAGAAAGAACAGGAGAGTAGAGAAGGCAAGTGTGAGTACACGACTTGTACTCAACAAGTATAGCACAAACTATGAGGCTCTACGGTTAGCTGACTCAACTGCATTAGTCTTTTAATGTTGGCAAATTTTATTAAAGCCATTCACTACAGGTGGATGAATTACCATAACCCAAGTTACATAATAATTAATCAAGATTAAACACGAGACTACTGATTAACCAAGCCAAACCACCAAAGGTAAACCCCACTAAATAGACGGAGGATCTGGGCCGCTCATGACCGTGAGCACGGCTAGTATACCAGTTTTACACTCTCAAGAGGTTCCACAACTTTACCCACAAGTCGTGAGCTACGCTAGTTGTTCATCACACTTCCTTAGGTGAGATGGCTAGCAAGCACACTACGAGACCATCACAAAGGATCACATTAGTAAGGTGTAACCGCTAAGGTTTCTGATTCAGCAACGATGGGGCCCACCTCCGAGGGTACAAGACACACAGCACAGACCAAGCCGGAGGAGCAGGGACCATTGAAGCTTACCACCCCTCTTGCCCCGCAGGTAAGTTACTCCCAAACCATAATGACCTAAATAGTAAGTCAAGACCGTCCCATTCCAGTCTTGTGGTTGCGCGGTTGTCCCAGGTTGTCGCTCTATGAACCGGTCCTTACGGAGAGTGGCCAACCAAGCACTAAGCACCGTGCTGGCCCCCTAAACCATGTTTCTAACAAAAACATATTTTTAAGAAGACGTGAGCCGCTCAAGCACACAGCACAGAGGGCCACTCTCAGAATCAAGTTGCATATAACCATTAATCAAATTTAATTAAAAGGACCGAGATATGTGAGAGCGCAACACCTAGCACAACTAACCAAAATGCAACCCAAGGTATTTATATAAAGGATAAAGTGGCTAGGAAATCCTTATAGGCATACAGTATTAAAATATAGTATGAAATCATATTTAAAAGTGATAGGATATTCATGTTATACTTGCCTTCCTCAAAGTTCTCTTGCTGCTGCTCAAACTGCTTTGCAGAAAGGGGCTCCTGGTACTCGTCCAAAGGCTCAGCGTCTACTCACGATCGCAACGCCAAAACATGGTCCAACACATACACATACATGCAAACAAAGACTAAGGATAAGAAATAGTACAACATTACATAAAAACAGCACACAAAACTATGTTAGAATTGTTCTACGCGTTACAACGATCGCGTGAGCGTGAAAACCAACTAAAACGGAGCTAAGACGTGAAATCTAGAGCTAAGACAAGGTCCAGGGACCTTTCTGCGAGAAAACAGAACTTCCAGGGGGTTCTGGGCAAAAACTAGGGACCTAAACATAATTAATGGGTAGATCTAGGGTCTAACCCGTGAAAACACAGGGCTTGGACGGCGGACCCAATTTCTAGAAAGCTCAGGGGGCTCCGGCGCTAAAAACAAGACCTAGTTGGAATTTATTTTGAATAGGTATGGACTGCAGGTTGATTCCAAAGAAGCTCAGGGGCTCTTTAACAAAACTGCCATGTCTGAAGGGGTATCTTCAAGTCTGGGCCATCGGATCTGGATCGAACGGTTCGGACCCGATCTAGTTCGGACGGTCCGATCTGCATGGCGGGGGTCCGGACGGTCCGATCTGGTTGCGCTCGCGGGGACGGCGGGACGGTAGCCGGAATTTGACTCCCGCGGCGGCGCGCGGCTCGGGCTCGCTGGAGCTCCTCAAAGCCGATGCTCTGAGGGTCAAAACTACTCGAGCTCGGGTCTGGGATGGCCTACGCGACATGGGTAATCCACCTAGGGCTACTGCGGGGCTCGGGGAGGTCTCAGGCGGTGCGCATGACGACGGGGGTGGATCGGCACGGCGGCGCATCGCCGGCGTGCGGCGTTCCGGTCTAAGAGAGGCTAAAGGTCTATGACATCTAACGCAAAAGGACCAAGGTAACATGCTGAGGCTCACCGAGGGCCTGAACGGATCGGAGGAGCGGCGCAAGCTGGTCGGAGACGAGGGCCGAGCGGCGGAAATGGGTGGCGCTAGCGGAGAAAGTCGACGCAGGGGTGCTCCGGGCTTCTGGCCACCGTGGGTCGACTCGTGGAGATCCTGCGAAGGTCCTACGGGGATTAGGGAGGTCCGGGAATCACCGGCGGTGAGGAATTGCAAGGGCGGAGCAGGATAGCGGCGGCTATCTTCGGGCTCGATTCCGACGCGGCGAGGCTCGGGGTCGAGGGTGGAAGCTTCGGGAAGCTTCCTAGCGGTACGGCCAAGCTGGTGCGAGCCTTGGCCGGAGCTAGGATGCACCGGAGCAGCCGGCCCACGACGGAGCAGAGGTGCTACACGGCGGAGCAAGCGGCTGGTGGTGCTGGGGATTCGGGCGGCTGCAGTGCGGCGGTAGGGCACAAGGAGGGTTTGAGGGGAGGGTTACAGGGGCCAATTAAGGAAGAGGCCGGTGGTTTGGGCGTGCGTGCCCCGGTGGGGGTTGCGGCCATGATCCGCGTGGGAGAAGCGGATCGTGCAACCGCCCTACGCGATTCGGGCTTGGGGAGCCGGCGTGGGGAAGAAGAAGGAAAGGAAGGAGATGGTCACCGACAGGTGGGACCGGACTACCAGAAGAGAGAGCTGCGGAAATGACTGAGAAAAGCACGGGAATGACTGAGAGAAGAATGGGAATGACTGAGAAAAGAAGCAATGACTGGGAATGGAAGGAATGACTTAAGAAAAGAAGGAATGACTGGGAATGGAAGGAATGACTTGAGAAAAGAAGGAATAACTGGGAATGGAAGGAATGACTTGAGAAAAGAAGGAATGACTGACCTACTTTCTTGTTCCCTTCCTTTTCCTTTTTCGAACCAACTCAAATCTATTTGAATTCAACCTCAACTATTCCTCCAAACAAAAGAAATGCACCAGCATGAATGCACAATCATGTTGTTCTTAAATAAATTTTTATTTCTTTGTATAATTTAATTAGGTTAAATGCAAACTACGCACAATAAATCTTTATAAAAAAATAATGGAGCCAATTTAAATCCATTATAAATCTTGGAACTCTACATTAGGGTGTTACAGTTTCTAAATTTGAACCCTAAATCAAAGTTGTAGGTTTTGAAAAGTTCTACAACTTTTATTTTGACTATTTTCTCATTTGAGCTTTAGAATAGTGGAAAATTTTGTGTTACAGTGAGGTCCATGGAGTTTTTGAAGTTCACACCTCAGCCCCTGGCGCCCCCGCCCTCTTCTTCCTCTGCTCCCCCTCTGCTGCGCCGCAGTGCCGCCGCTGGACGCAGTGCCGCACCGCCCGAGGCCCCTGCGTGCTATAGCTATAGTTGCTTACTTAGAATGGATAACCAACTAGAACCTAAAAGCTAAAAGTTGAAATTAAGGATCTACTCTTTGTTGCTTTTTAGCTGAAACTATACCAAGAACTATTACAAGCCTTCATAGTCTAGCTACATGGCTAAGTATACCATAAAACAGGTAAGCCTTGCTGAGTATCAGAATACTCAGCCTTGCAATATGACTTTTATTCCAGGTAATCCCCCTGAGGACTCTGCTCTGCCTGTACCCTGGCCCTATGCTCTTTTCCGATGGTTGGTCCGTGGAGTGGGATCCGTCCCCGGCCAACACAGGTCCCTCCGAGTGATGTTGAGCTTGGGCTTAGCTCAATATCCGTTCCGTGACGTCTGGTAGCGTTGTTTTTTTATTTTCCGCTGCAGATACTCTAACTTCGAACAGTTTGTATAAATTCTTACTAGTTAGGTCTTACTACCATATATGTTTGAATACTAATGTAATATTATGCCTGTGATGTAAAATTGTCGATGATTGTATCTCTGGACTCGCCTTCATGCGAGATACCTTGTTTTGATCCTGAATTAGTTGGTTTTATCGGGACTTTACCCGACAGACCACGGGGTTACACCATTTGAAGTGCAGTTGAGTCCTTACTGCCTCCCGAGAAAGGATCAGCGCACTTGAGCCGGTGTAATTCAAGTTGGTTCTGCCACAGCTGGTATCAGAGCTAACAATTGTACATCCAGGTAGTTAGCAACCTAGAAACTAAGTTTGGATGTCTTATATATGTATGCATGCCATGATGTATATAGTTGTAAAGAGAGCTAGGGGTATATTTGTAATTTATGAATTATATAAGTACTTGAGTGTAATTGGGTAAAAGTACTCTTAAGTAGTAAACCTAAATGATTATAGAGAAGAAAAGTGCAAAAGTTAAGTAAAACCTAAGAAAAATAGACTTTTGTTGGAAACTAAGGACCTATGTGTAATTAAACAAAGGTGTAAGGGTTTACATGTGAAATGGTTGAAAGATAAATGTAAAACTCAGTTTTACTTAAGGGCTAAAGTGTAAAAAGGTTAGTCATGATTACACTGCATGCAATCTGGCAAGAAGACCCTAAACATTAAAGCATTTTGCTTAATTATAACAAAAGTTTTATAAATTGAGTTGGGTTCAAAAATTTAAAATAAAACTGTATCCTTTGAGATTTTGAACTTGAACCCTAAAGCATTATTGTAGGGTTTGAAATTCTTTACAACTTTGCTTTAGACATTTTTCTCATTAGAATTTTGTATCAATGGGAAATCTTTCTTTACAGAGGAGTCCCTGAAAATTTCTCAAATTGCAAACAGATCCTTCTGACTCCTGCCTGCTTCTTCTTCCTCTGTCACCGTCGCTTCCCCTCTGCTCTGCTTCTGCCCCGCCGCTCATCGCCGGTGCAGTGCCCGAGCTCCACCTCCAGCTACTGCACGTGCCCACGCGTCGCCTGAGGGTCTTCCCACCGCCCTAGCTCCTCTCCGTGGTCTCCTTCCCCGCGCCACATCACCCCCCCTTCTGCGGCGGGCTGCCAGCACCACCGGCCGCGGCGCTCTCCTGGTCATCAACCGCCGGGCCTTTGTAGCTGCCCCAGATTGCAATGCTGCCTCTCTTCTCACTCTTTTCCGTCTTGGTAGCCTATACAAAGCAGTCCAAGTCTCCTCCTGTGTGTGTGCCCGACGACCGCTGCCCTCCATTGTTGCCGCCCCTTGCTCCATGCCGAGCTCATCCTTCCGACCTCCCTCTCCTAGTTTTGAACCTCGGAATCGGGTCCCCTCCTCCCCCTGAAGCTTCTAGGCCACGCGCCATCCCCACTCCTCACCCGAGCTCGCCGGAATTTGGGCCGCCGCTCGCCGGAGCTACTGCTCCCGTGGGCAGACCGCCACCGCCCTTCCCCACTCCCCCCAAGTCCCTCTACAGGTAGCCCTCGATTCCCTGACGCTTCCTCTCCCCTTGCCCCTCGCCGCCGACCCCGGGGATCGCCGGATTTCGGCCGGAGCAGAGCTCTCCCCGCCGGCCATGGCAGCAGGGACTCGAGTGCAAGGATTCAAGTTTTTCTAAGGGCCTAAACGCAAGAGTTCAGTCCCTTCCTCTCTTTTAAATCAGTGAAGTTCAAAAATGTGTAGAAAAGCATAGAAAAATCAGAAAAATACCAAACTTGTTGGGTTGGAATCCTTGTGATGAGTTCTACAACTTTTATTTTATAATCATGCTACGAAAAAGCATAGTTTGTTCTGTATTTTAAATACAAGTAAAGGGATGCTTTAATTGAATCTTGTGATCTATAGCCTTGCTGCTGTTGATTTTTGGAGCATGTGTTGCATATGGTTTGAGTAGCCTTGTGTAAATTTTTGAGGCTTAGATCAGCCCTTTAGCTAGAATATTTTGCTATCTTTGTTATATGTTAATGAAACATTCACAAGTTAATTTCAAAAGCATCTGTGCATATTTAGGAATGAAATTTCTACCATAACTTGATCTTTATAAGTATGATCCATCATAAAAATTTGAGAATCAGAAACCTAAGATAACTTGAGTTATAAATTTCAAGCTTAAATTCAAAGGTAATTCATAAATAATAATTATTATGCATGAAAAATTATGAAACTTTTCTGGAATACTAGTCTTGAGTAGTTTATGATGTCCCTAAATTTTGAACCCTACTTTTAGTGTAAAACTCCAGTTATACTTGCATCTTGAAATCTCAATTTTGATCTTGTTTAAATTTGTGGCTTAGTTCCTTTTAGATTAAAATTCCAATAAAACTGCAGTAAATATATCTAATACAAATCTATGCTCAGTAAATTTTGTAGCTCCTGTTTTGATTAAGTTAACTATTGTGATTTATTTATTGCACTAAATATTCTGAAAAATCTAGGGTAATGTTATTTCAATTAAACCCACTTAGGATAATTTTCATAGTATTAATTTATTTGCCCTAACTTAAGGTTTACTTTATTAATCAAAAGTTAGTCATAATTAAATAATAACCTAAGGCTAATAACAATGTTTAGTTAATAAAATAAGTGAAGTTGCTAAGTGTGTTTAGTTATTGCTTATGGTACCCAAACATGCTACCTAATGTAGTTAGTTGGATGTTTAGGGTAACCCATCCTGTTGCTTAACGTAACTAGTTAGTTTAGTTGATACTTGATAAATGATAGCCCAGTACAGGGTAGTTAGGTTGTTTGTTGAAATGTAATATTCTTTTGTTTGGATTGCAACTTTATTGTGAAATAACATAAAAGTATATGCATTCCATAACTTGTAACTTTGCATCTCATATAGACTCGACCGTTCTTGCCGACGGTGACTACGAGCTTGTTCTGGAACGAGGAGTGGAATCCGCTGAAGATCCTGGGAACGTCGCCGAAGGTTTAACTGAAGCTCCGAACCAAAGTTCGGATAACTTTGACCCTACCGCTCCCAATCCTACGCAAGAAGGCAAGCCCCGGACATAACCCTTACTTTATTACACTGCAAACTATACTATTTATATATATATATCTTTATGCATTAAGTTATTAGGAATTGTTTGAAAAATCTAGTTGCATAATTCCAGGAACCAATATACTGAACACTAGAACTTGAGTCTGACTAGCTGCTATGCTGATAGGACCGGTAGAAGTCGAGTGATTCCCTATCACTCGCGCGATATAGGAATTGTGATGTTTACATTCCTGTTATCACTATAAGGATGACGGACGGGATTTTTGTGAGGTATCATGATTGAGATGATACCCCGTCTGTGTTGTGGAACTTGATAAGGTCGCAGTGTGTGGTAGCGGTGGTTAAGCGTTTGAAAGTACTAGCCACATGCCGTGAAATATGGTAAGCGGTAAGCCTAGTAACCAATCGGCCCGAGGAGTGGACATACCCCCCACCACATGTACTTGCTTCTTTTGGTTACTTAGTTCGACGTGTAGGAATACGTGTTGCTGGGCAACCAGGAGTACGGGTTTTGTAGTCGCGCTACAGACGTACGTCCTGCACTTTGGAAGTGCGTATGGTCCTACAGTCGCTTGTGGTGGCTCTGATCCATGAGTCGGAATGAAAGGTAAACGGTTGCTTCGGAACGACCCTGTGGTGTTCCAAGCGTGTGTGTTAGGTTTACCCTTGCAAGGTTTTGAAATTCGATTCAGGAATCGTCCGTTTCTCGTGGAGATTGAGACTGCTTAATCCCTTTGCCACATAGAGTAACAAGAGCAACTATATGATTATCAAAGATGATGTTTGATTAAAGATTCTACCATATTGGAGTAGTTATAGGTGCTTACCTAGAATGGCTAATCAACTAGAACCTGAAAACTAAAAGTTGAAGTTAAGGATCTACTCTTTGTTGCTTTTTAGCTGAAAACCCTACCCAAAACCTGAAAAGCCTGCATAAGTCTAGATACATGGCTAAGTATACCATGAGCGGATAAGTCTTGCTGAGTATTAGTATACTCAGTCTTGCTTTTGTTGATCTACTTCAGGTAATCCCCCTGATGAGCCGGCATTCATTACACCGTGGCCCTACCCCTTGCCTGATGGTTGGTCCGTGGAGTGGGATCCGTCCCCGGCCAACACAGATTCCGCCGAGTGATATCATGCCAGGGTTAGCATGATATCTGTAATAACGACGTGTACAATATTACACTTTTAAACTCCGCTGCTTTGACTTAAAACTAAAACCCGTTTTGTAATAATCTCCCTTCACTGGGAACTGATAATGCTTTGTGTACTTTTGTAATATATCTGCCTGTGATGTAAAATGTAATGGCATTTATATCTCTGGACTCACCTTCGTGTGAGGTACCTTGTTGGATCCTGCGTTCGGTGGTTTATCGGGACGTTACCCGACAGGCCAATAGGATTATACCGTTTGAAGCACGAGGTAGCCCTCCAGAGAGGACTCGCGTACTTGAGCCGGTGTAATTCAGGTTGGTTCTACCACAGCTGGTATCAGAGCTAACAAGTGTACCCTGGAGATATATTTAGCCTTAAAAATAATTTATAGTATAAAAATTGTTTAATCAAGTATTTGCGAACTACGTTGGGCTCGTTAAGGCTTATGTATAGTACGTAAAGCCCTAGGGTGATATTAAGAAGGGAATTAGAGGTGGCTGTAGTATATATATATATAACTCTAACTCCCAGCATTACTTTTCTGTTGAAACTTAAATTCCTGTACAACTCAATTTTACTTTCTGTAACGACACCTTTGATCGTGAGGTAAGAAGGTAAGGATCCTCAGCCAACTGAGGGAGCTTGGCCTTCCTGTCGGTGATGCGAACCGAACGTTGTTTCTCAAGCAGTGGCTTACTTGAGATGCTGCCAATGTACCAACTTTGGTTGCCTACATTGGGAGTAGATGGTTCGGCACAGGGTATGGCGATCGCTGTTCATACCCCCGCATTTTGCGGTACCCCCCGTGAATACGTTATTCGATAACGTATGTTAACGTTGTCTGTACGGCGGTAATTGTACAGATGCTGTTTCTATAGTGAGCAGTAATGAATGGGAATGCTTTCATGACATGCTGGCATGAAAGGTTCATTGGATATATATATATGAATTGTGGTTTTCTGCAGGTATACTAACCACGATCCCGAAACTAGGACGGATAGGGCTTATCGACTAGTTAATAGTGAGAGACGTATGTATTATGCCACCGAGATTAACTACGTAAGTCCGAAGATATTCGGCAATTATTTTTGGTTGAGAGGTCAATTAGTGCGTGCATGCATAATACATTAATCAACAAAAATCGATGCATAAATATTTGTATCTGCAAAGTAGGTACATGTTGGTTTTTCTTAGTTTGGGTAAGTAAAGATCTTTAGTCGGGTATCTTAAGTAACCATCTGATTTCCAGCCTTTGCTGTTATCAGAATTAGCTATCTTAACCTATTTACCTTGTGATTTCTCAACAGGGTAAATATATCTTACCATTTGCAATGTTGTCGCAGATGGCTGCTCCTTCCAATGCCTTTTGGGATTAGGAGGGGCACTTCCACACTAATGCCCTACACTGGGAAGGGTTTCCTCGTCTATTGTGGGAATCCTTGAGTCTGTTTCATTATATAGAGAAGCAGCAATTATCGCTGTTTCAATTGCGGGAGTGCGGATCATTTTATCCGAGATTGTCCGCGGCCCAAGAAACCTAATCCTGGGCAGAGTTTCACCCAGGGTAACCAGAACAAGGGCAAGAAACCGATGATGCAAGTCCGGCAAGGACGGATTAATTTCACTACTCTTGCAGAGCTTCCGGATGGAGCTTCCATCATGTCGGGTACATTCTCTATTTACCACCAACCAGTTGTTATATTATTTGATTCAGGAGCAACACATAGTTTCATTAGTAACAACTGTGGTACCCGGATAGGACTTGATCCTTGTTTTATTCAAGGGTCATATATGATCTCTACCCCTGGAGGAAATATCACTTCCAACCAAATGATTAGAAGTGTGCCAATTCAGTTAGGTAGTAAAGAAATCAAAACTGATTTGGTTTTATTAAGTTTGGAGGGTATTGATATTATACTTGGGACAAACTGGATGGCTAAACATCAAGTACGGCTAGATATTTCTTCCCGAGTTGTCGAAATTGATTCACCATACTATGGGATCACCACCCTTTATCTGCCTCAGCCAGAATGTCTGCATCCTTGCACTTATACCATCACCAATATCAAAGTCAAGGATATTCCTATAGTATGTGAATACCCCGATGTCATTCCAGACGACTTGCCTGGAATGCCACCAGATAGAGACATCGAGTTTATCATTGAACTTCAACCGGGCACCGCTCCTATATCAAAAGGCCGTATCGCATGCCTCCAAATGAATTAGCAGAACTGAAAATTCAGCTCCAAGATCTTCTTGATAAGGGTTATATACGCCCAAGTGCCTCACCTTGGGGTTGTTCTGCTTTCTTTGTCAAAAAGAAAGACAATAGCCTAAGGCTATGTGTCGATTACCGTCCACTCAATGCGGTTACTATCAAAAATAAGTACCCTCTTCCCCGCATTGACATTTTGTTCGATCAACTAGCTGGAGCGAAGGTCTTTTCTAAGATTGATTTACGCTCTGGTTATCATCAGATTAAAATAAGGACTAGTGACATTCCGAAAATGGCCTTCTCAACCAGATATGGACTTTATGAATATCTGGTTATGTCATTTGGACTTACTAATGCACCGGCATATTTCATGTATCTCATGAATTCCGTATTTATGCCGAAACTCGATAAATTCGTCGTGGTCTTCATCGATGACATTCTGATATACTCCAAAACCAAAGAAGACCATGTTAATCATTTACGTGTCGTTCTTCAACGACTACGTGATCATCGCCTTTATGCCAAATTCTCGAAGTGTGAATTCTGGCTGGATAGTGTGAAATTTTTAGGACATACTATTTCCAGTGAAGGCATATCGGTTGATCCAACCAAAGTTCAAGAAGTCATGGACTGGAACCCTCCCACTTCAGTCCATCAAATTTGAAGTTTTCTTGGATTGGTGGGATACTATCGCCGATTGTCGGGTTTTATCCGGCTGCCCACCGAGGGGTATACCCAAGGTGGTAGGTTTTAGGTTCGGATGTGCCGAGATCAGGAACTCGAAGGTGCAGACAACACAAGATTTAGACAGGTTCAGGCCGCAATATGCGTAATGCCCTATGTCCTGTATGATGGTTTGTATTGCCTTGATGTTGATCGGGTGATCTTATGTTTTGAGGGGGTCCCTACCCGCCCTTATATATCAGGGGGGACAGGGTTACATGAATCCTAGTCCGATACTAGCTTAGGAGTCGTACTCAAGTACAACTCGAGTAGTTTTCTTCTATATCGACTAGTCCCACTACGCATGCGGGTAGAATACAACATAAATAAGGTACAGGACACGTCCTATCACCTTAGCCCAATATGGACTCCTTGATGGATGCAGCCCCGTGGCCTCGGGTCTGACAAGCCCCCGAGCTCTTTGTAGCTGAGTACTGCAGGCTCTTCGAGTACTTCTGAAGCAATCTTCGACTTCTTTTGAAGCTCCATCTTGAAATCTCTCTTCGAGTACTCTTCTCCCTGCATCGAAGCTATGAGGTGCTCATGCCCCGAATTCTTTCTTTTGTATGGGGTGTGATGAATAATCGCACTCCATATGGAGTAGCCCCCGAGCCTTAGGTTGAATCAAAGAATCAAGTTGAGGGTCAAACTAGTCTTGAGTCTTTTCTTCTTATCCTTCGAGTACTTTCAAAAAATAAGTAATCGATGCCATGTGTTCCACAGCCCCCGAGCCTTGAATCCAAATCATTTGGAAAAAAGGATCCCAAAGGTCGTGGCAAAAATGCTCCCTTTTGATAAAATATAGTTTAAGAGGAGGTAATTGGCATAAATTGAACTCGAAACTCAAAAAACCTCTTTTTTCGGGACAATTAACCCTAAAAAAATGGTTAGTCAAGTAACGGCCCAAAAAATCCACCAAAAAACCGCCTATGTCCAATTAATCCCATTGCGCGACGCTTCACCTTTCACACAGTAAACCACTACCTGAGCGCTGGTTATTTAACCCCGCAGTCAGTTAGGGTTTTTTTCCTGTGCCTTCAGATCTAACGCCGCCGCCAGAAAAAACAAAACCTCAATTAGAGCTTGTCCTGCCTTCGCCCTTCCGCCGTCCTGCGTAGTCGAAAATATTTGATCCCGCCACCGTAGCCCCCGAGTGTTGTGCGAACAACTCGTGGCTGAAAGGATTCGAAATGGCGCCGAAGAAAACCGACCAGAAGGACTTGAAAGAAGCGCAAGTAGCAACCGGCGAATGGTCAATTAGTAAGTGTTCTTGCCATAATCTAGCAAATTTGGTGTTGGGAGGTCTGCTTCAGGAGAGGGATCCCATCAATTGGCGCCTTCCTTTTCGCGATCCATTCCCCATGGAAAGCGTCGATGAGATCATTTCTTTCTGCTCTTTTTCTGAATGGGGATTCGCCCTCCCCACTTGTTCATTCTTCCGTGGCCTTCTCTACTTCTATGGGATTGAGCTGCAACACCTCAATCCCAACTCGATCTGCCATATCTCCATTTTCATCCACTTTTGTGAAGCCTTCCTCGGAATTGAACCCCATTGGGCTCTTTTCCGCTATCTTTTCCGCGTGAAGCCCCAGCCCACCTCAAAAAATCCTTCTGCAATAGGGGGTGCTGGTATCCAGCTTAGGCAACACGCTAGTGACAAATACATATCTTACAAATTTCCTTCCAATGTCCCTGGGTGGAAACAGCAATGGTTCTACATTGCGAACCATGCCCCCCAACTCCCTATGCGGTCCGGCAGGCCCCCTGTTCAGCGTGGAGAATGGACATTGGAGCCCAATGAAGCCGAGATGGACCAAGTAAAAGAGCTGCTCGAGTTGATTGCCGCACACAGATGGGGGTAACCGGGGCATCTGTGATGTTATCATTCTTCAAACGCCGAATTCAACCCATCCAACAGCGCCATACCTTAGGATTCGAGTACATGGGTACTGAAGACCCATCCCGTATGTGCGCAGAAGAGCTCGGGGATGATGCTGCACTTGTTCGCGTCAAGCGAATTCTGCTAGATGTGGATGCCGTCCCGTATGTTCCAGCGGGATTTACAGTCCAGAATCAACCACCATCGGTAAGTGTTCGACTTCTTGACTTCTCCCTTGAACTGAAGAGTTAATACTAACTGATTGTCTTAACACAGGATTCAATAGCATTGTATCAAAGTTACCCGCCGCAACCCGATCTGCCCCGGCCTTACCACACGCTGCCCAGCGCTGCAGCTAAAGCACAGAAGGAAAAAATTGCTGGCAGCGAGTCGGCCGCGGGTAGCTAGGCAACTGGGGAGGGGGTGCAAGCAAACAACTCCTCCGGATCATCCGTGGAGTTATCTGACGACGCACCTCTAGTTCCCCGGCGGCACCGGGAGATGCGGAAACGCAAAGCCAGCACTGCTGACCTTGCCGGGTAAGTATCTGTCAAACTATAAAGTGTCGAGTTGTTTCGCTGAATATTGATAACAACTCTGTTTTGCAGTCCGTCGTCTTCTTTGCCCAGCCCCCAGCGCTAGAGGGTAGCCGAAACGCCCCCCACCGGAAATGAAGCACCAGAGGCCAGACCCACAGAAACTGATAGGGTGGACCCAGCACCGTCTCGTGCTGATGATGTAACGATTGCCATGGCGGGCCCTGCGTCGAGGCAACTCGCGCCCTCGACTGAAGCAGCCCTGCCACCATCAGTGAGGGCCGCGGCCATCGCCACGCCGGCGCTGCCAGCCTCATCGACTTGCACGCCTGCACCTTCGGCCACGAGTACAGTGGTGAAGAAACCCTTAAAGCTGGTGTGGAAGAAACCAACAATGATCCGATCCCGAGTGTAAGTGATGCTCTGGACCCTGCCCTTAGCCATGTGACGAAATCACAGTAAAAGTGTTGTGCTGTTGTCTTAAGCAGGTCAACCGCTGCGGTGACGCCAGAACTCGAGTTGGCTCCACCAGCCTCCGAGCCTTCGCCCGGGCAAGCCAACGCGCCGGAGCCAGCAGGGAGGGTAGATGTGGCCGTGCTTGACTCGCCACCACCCAAGCTCCAGCACGCGGAACTCGAAACCCCTGGCAATGAGCAAGTCGAGGCCGCCACTGCCGTACCCGTCGACATTGCAGGTAAATGATCCCACTGCCTTCTGCCACAATCGTTGCTATGTTAAAAACCCATCCTTCGCAGAGAGCCCACAGCCGCCAGCTTTGGAGGGTGCGGGTGCTTCCAGCGAAGCAACCGTGCTGCCAACCCCTGGAGGAGAGAACGCTGATACACTCCAAGAGATGCACCTCCCAGGGGACGATCTGAGCCGCCTGCGCCAAATGATCAAGGCGATCGACACGTTTGCTCTGGTAAAACTTGTCTAAACCGCTGGTAGCTGTAGGCTTAAGTCGGCTATCTCTAACGCCCGGGAACATGTAGGACATGAACCAAAAAACTTCAATGAAGCTGGAAGAGTCCACCAGGCGTATCGATGAGCTGTTGCAGGAGCGAGCCGGCTTCGAGCAGACCATCATCGAGCTCCAAGGCCGACACAAGGAGCAATGGAAAACCCATCAAGGTACGTTGAATTCAATTCTCGAAATCGTACCCGTAGTCGAAAACTTCATGGTCTGAAACCTGCTTATCATCGCAGAACTTAAACAACTCTTAAGTTATAAAGAGGGATTGCTTACTGATTTGAAGAACATGCTGTATTGCCACGCAGATGAAGTCGAAGGTCTGCGGAAGGTGATGGCCGACACGGAGAAGCAATTCGCTGACTGTCTCCAGCAGATCAAGACTTTGGGCGAGGAGAAAGAGCAGCGCCAGAAGGAACTTAATGACTTGAAGACGGTGGCTCAAGAACTCGTAGAGATGGTGGATCCTCAGGAAGACGGCGCTGAAGATGGGCCACCACTACTTGATTGACTTTGCGGGGCGCCACAAAAAATCCTCAATTTTGTCACTGAGGCGGCCACATCATACGTGGGTCATGCCCTAGGCCTTGTGAAGTCCTTCTGGCCAAAGGCTCGGCTAGAAGTGCTCGCGGAGGGTGCAGCTGCTGAGTGCACTGACGAAAACTTCCGCGAGTATTTGCTAGAGGTCCGGCCGGTGGCTGAAAAAATTGTGGGAGACATGGTCCAAGGTTGAACCGTTAGTGTACATGACTTTGTAATATAAGGAACTACCTTTGTTCTCTTGTAGCCTTGTATGAAGTTTAGGAGCTCCGTCTGCTCTGTAGTGGGAACATGCTACCTCTGAGTGCAACGACTTAGAGAGTAGTCGATTTAGCCCTTCACGTGAGCTCATCGGGTGAGCTAGATAAGATCCAGCCGAAGGGATCCACTCGTACCCGGAATGCGCGATCTGTGGCGCGACGATTAGGATGCCCATGGCAAACAGTCAAAAACTACCCTGAGGTGTAACAACCGCAGGAGTAGCCAATCATGCGGACATGTCAAACAAGTTAGATAGAGCCCGAGCCAGACGGGCCTAACCAGTTTGGAAAAAACACGATTATCATCGCGACGACCCATGTGCCACTTAGCAAGTAGTCGATTTGTAGTAAGTTAGGATGTGGCCAAAGCCGCCGCATTGTATTCAAGAATTTACATTTCGAGTCATGTGGCACAAAGCCGCCATGTTGACCCAGAAAAGAAAAAACTTGCCCTTGACGCATACAGGAATTGAAAACGAGTCTGCTTAGGGGTAGAACCATCGCAGGTGCTGGATGTTCCAGGAATTGGGTACATCTTGACCATCGGGGTGTTGAAGTCGATAAGATCCTGGTCTTGTAACCTTCTTGACGATGAATGGTCCCTCCCATCTTGAGTTAAGCTTGTGCAAACCTGACTCATCCTGAACGCGACGAAGGACCAGGTCGCCTATGCTAAACGACCGTTCCTTAATGTTGCGATCATGATATCACCGGATTCCCTGTAGGTAACGGGCTGACTGAACGAGAGCAGAACAGCGAGCCTCTTCGATAGAGTCCAGCTCCAGCTGTCGTGCTTCGTCCGCCTCGCCTTCTTTATACATCTCGACCCTTGGGGATTTCCACATGATGTCTGCTGGGAGAATTGCCTCGGAGCCATAGACAAGAAAGAACGGGGTATGCCCTGTGGCTTTTGAAGGTTGGGTCCTGAGCCCCCAGACGACATGCGGCAACTCGTGAATCCACTTCTCACCCTTCTTGCTGTTGGCGTCATAGAGTCTCTTCTTGAGCCCATCGATGATCAAGCCATTAGCACGCTCGACTTGCCCATTTGCCCTTGGGTGTGCCACCGAAACATACTTGACCTCGATGGATGAGTTTTCACAGAATTCCCAGAATTGGTTGGCCGTGAAATTTGAACCCAAATCGGTGATAATAGTGTTGGGGAAGCCGAACCGATGCAAGATGTCGGAGATGAAGTCGACCACCCTGACTGGAGTAAGCTTGGCGATCGGCTTGAACTCGATCCACTTGGTGAACTTGTCGATGGCCACCAGAACATGAGTAAAACCTCCTGGTGCCGTTGCGAAGGGCCCAATCATGTCGAGGCTCCAGCAAGCGAACGGCTAGGAAGGCGGTATAGTGATGAGGGTGTGGGCCGGAACATGAGTTTTCTTACCAAAGAACTGGCAGTTCTAACATCTTCGTACCAGATCCTCGGCATCAGACATGGCGGTGGGCCACCAGAAGCCAGCTCGAAACGATTTGCCCACTAGCGTGCGTGACGCTGCATGGTTACCGCACACGCCTTCGTGTATCTCTCGCAAAATGTCCAGACCTTCTTCTGCTGTGACGCACTTCATGAGTACTCCGGATCGTGCACCACGCCGATAAAGTTTGTCTTCGACTAGGACAAACCCCTTGCTCCGTCGCATGACGCGGGCGGCAGCAGCGCTCTTGGGGTCCGTCCCTGTTGGTAACACGAGATCTCGGATGAAGTCGATAAAGGGTCCTCTCCAGTCCTTGCCAACCAGCATAACCTCCTGTTCTGGCCATACGGAGCCAGTATTGGTGGAGACCTGTGGTGAAGGGCTGATGGATGGTTGCGTCAACTCTTGTACGAACACCCCAGCTGGGACTTGTGCTCGGGTTGATCCCAGCTTAGATAAGGCATCCGCGGTAACATTATGCTCCCGTAGCACATGAAGGACTTCTAGGCCAGAAAATTTGTTTTCTAGCTTGCGTACCTCCTGTACATAGGCTTCCATGGTCTCCTTGTTGCAGTCCCACTCCTTGTTGACCTGCTGAACGACCAGAAGTGAATCGCCGTATATGAGGAGCCACTTGATCCCTAGTGATATCGCCAAACGAAGCCCGTGAAGCAAGGCTTCATACTCGGCTTCATTGTTGGATACCTCCCAGAGAATTTGGAGGACGTACTTGAGTTGTTCACCTCTTGGGGAAATGAATAAAACTCCATCGCCACCGCCATCGAGCTTGAGAGAACCATCGAAGTACATGGTCCAATGTTCTGGCTTGTCAACTGGATTTGGAACTTGATTTTCCCTCCACTCTGCCATGAAGTCGACTAGAGCTTGGGACTTGATTGCAGTGCGTGGCTTGAAGTCGATCGACAAAGCCCCCAGTTCCACTGCCCATTTTGAAATACGACCCGTGGTGTCTTGGTTGTGTAGGATATCCGCCAACGGGTAGTCTGTGATCACGGTGATCTGGTACTCTTCAAAGTAGTGGCGTAATTTCCTTGAGGTGAGCAATATGCCATAGAGAAGCTTTTGGACCGCTAGGTACCGCACCTTAGACTCCGAGAGTACTTCACTAACAAAGTACACGGGCCGTTGCACGCGAAAAGCATGGCCTTCCTCGGAGCGTTCGACAACAATAGCACTGCTAATAACATGGGTAGTTGCCGCAATGTAAAGTAAAAGGGTCTCACCCGGCAATGGTGCTGTGAGGATCGGGGGCGACTGTAGGTGTTGCTTGAGATCCTCTAGAGCCCGCTCGGCTTCCTCTGTCCAGTGAAACTTGTCCTGGCGCTTTAAGAGTCTGAAAAAGGGTAGTCCTCTCTCCCCGAGCCGGGAGATGAATCTGTTGAGAGCTGCCATGCACCCTGTAAGTTTCTGCACATCTTTGATTGTGGCAGGTGCCTCCATATCAGTGATGGCGGTAATCTTTTCTGGATTACTGACTATGAACCCGAGCAATTTGCCTGATGGAACACCGAAAATGCACTTGGTCGGATTAAGCTTCCATCGGTACTTCCTTAGGCTGGCGAAAGTTTCCTCCAGATCCGTGATCAGGCCCTCGGGACTCCGGGTTTTCACGACCACGTCGTCCACGTAGGCCTCCACGTTCTGGTGTAACTGATCAGCAAAGCACATCTGTATTGCCCGCTGATAGGTGGCGCCAGCATTCTTCAACCCGAAGGACATCGTCTTGTAGGCATAAGTCCCAAACGGGGTGATGAACGCGGTCTTGATCTGGTCTTCTTCCTTGAGAGCAATCTGGTGGTAGCCTGAATAACAATCGAGGAAACATAACAGTACACAACCTGCGGTCGAGTCAACTACCTGATCGATGCGAGGGAGCCCAAAGTGATCCTTTGGGCAATGCTTGTTGAGATCGGTATAATCGACACACATTCTCCATTCTTTATTCTTTTTTAATACAAGGACGGGGTTAGCTACCCACTCTGGGTGGATTACTTCTTTAATGAATCCAGCCGCGAGGAGTTTGGCTATTTCCCGTTTCATAGCCTCCCGTTTATCAGGGGCAAAACGACGAAGTCGTTGCTTCTTTGGTACAGCTTGTGGGTACACATTGAGACTATGCTCGATCAGCTCCTTGGGCACCCCTGGCATATCCGATGGCTTCCATGCGAATATGTCTCGGTTAGCCCGCAGGAAACTGACGAGCGTGAGTTCCTATTTGTCACCCAAGCCCGCGCTAATGATGGCTGTCTTGGATGAGTCGCCTTCTTGGAGCTGGATCGTCTTGAGAGCCATCTCGCCCGTCGACTTGACGCCCGATTGGCTCGCCTTCTTCATCGGGATGTCTAGCTCGGCTTGAGAGAGTTGCTGGGCGGCCGCGAGTACTTCACTGGAAGCATCTGGCACGCGAGAAGTCGATGCATACTGGATGGCCTCTTGGTTGCAATCATAAGACTTCTTCAAGTCGCCTCGGAGCGTGAGCACACCGCTGCGTCCTGGCATCTTGAGAAGCAAATAGACATAATGCGGCACCGCCATGAACTTGGCGAGTGCCGGCCTCCCCAGTATAGCGTGGTAAGAAGATTCGAAGTTGGCCACCTCGAACTTGATGAACTCGGTTCGGTAGTTCTCCCTCGTCCCGAAAGTGACTGGGAGAACGACTGTTCCAAGCGGATGCGCGGCATTGCCAGGGACAATACCGTAAAAAGGAGCTTTGCTCGGAGTGAGCTTGTTGGTAAGGTCCAGACCCATCTTCTTCAGCGTACTGGCGAAGATAAGATTAAGTCCGCTCCCACCATCGATAAGAACCCGAGTAAGCTTGACTTCTGCGACCACGGGATCCAGCACCAGTGGGAACTTCCCAGGCTCGGAAAAGCTGGTCCATTGATCATCACGGGAAAATGATATGGGGACCTCCGACCATCGGAGTGGTTGCGGTACCGTCGGTTCAACTGATAGAATCTCTCGTAGCAGGAACTTCTGTTCCCGCTTGGAGCAAAAATCTTCGTCACCGCCAAAGATAACATTGACGGTCTTGGAGGCATCCTGGAACTTGGGCGTCTTAGATTTGTCTTCCTATTCCTCATCTTCGGGCTCTTTGCCCGTCGACTTGTTCTTCTTGCCGGTTCCAGGAGAGCCAAAGGTGCGCTTGAGCTGAAAGCAGTCGATCGCTGCGTGTTTGGAGTTGACACACCACGGGCACTTCTTCTGCAGGAGTTTCTCAAACTGCTCCTGCGTGGTCGACTTCTTGCCCCGCGATGGATGTTCCACAGCCGCGACGAGATCGTCTGGCTTGCGTTTTCGGGAAGAACCCGAAAAGTCCCGCTGGCCTTTGTCAGCCCGGTTGTCGTTGTTGCGCTTCTGGTTGAGGTCGGTGTGCCTTGGAAACCTCTCGCGCATCTTTTCTTCTTGTTCAGACCAGTTGTGCATCATGTCACGTAAACCTGCAACTGTCTTCGGCCTGTTACACCCAAAATCACAATATATACCTGGGTCTGTGAGGCCGTTGTAGAAGCAGTCGATGATGTCCTCCTCCGAGATGTTGGCGATGGTGGCCCGCACATCGAAGAAATGGCGGGTGTAGGACCGGAGGAGTTCATTACGCTCTTGCTTGCACTGGGCGAGGTCGTGCCGGGTTCCTGCTCGGGATATCGCCCCCTGGAAGTTGTCGATGAAAACCTTCTTGAGGCCTTCCCAGGAGTCGATGGAGTCGTTGGGGAGGCTTTCCAGCCAAGTCAACGGTGCAGGCTCCAAAGCCATCGGAAAGTAGACGACTTTGGTAGTGTTGGAGCCGCCAGCCACCTCAGTGGCAGTGGAGTAACAGCGGAGCCATTGTTGGGGGGCCTGCTTACCGTCATACTTGGTAATACCAATTGGCTTAAAACCCTCCGGGTACTTATAGTTGTTGAATCTCGCAGTGAACGCAGGAAAACGATCACTGCAGTCAGCATCGTCTCGCTCGGCTACCTCACGTTCCCGTTGCCTCCAGTCGAGGACTGACCGGGCATCGCGCCCCTTATTGATCTTCTGGCGAAGGTCTGGTTGTTGACATGGAGGGTTGGGCTGCCTCAGGTTGTTTGCCGAAGGTGGCTGCCGCCTCCCACCGGTGAACTGGCTCCCACCCACACCGTCATTGTTATTGCTGCGTTGGGGTCGCGGGCGATTACCTGTTGCTCAACTTGGGGCCTGGCTTCGGCTTTCTCCGACGTGTTCATCCCTGACGAGTGATGCCGGAGCCTGCTGGTCCAGCTGGACCCACGCCCGTTGGGCGTAAAGGAGCGCTTGTCGAACGTTGGGGTCGTTGCTTCGCTCGAGTAGTGCTGTTACCCGAGCAATGTTGGCCACAGGAGTCCTGAAGCCTCGCTCATCTGCCGCAACGAATTCAGCGTCGAGTTCGCGCATACGTTCATTAGCCCGCCTTCTACGAACCGCACGAGCTCTGTTCCGTGCACGTCGCGCTCGGCATCATTTTCGTCCACAGCTTCAGCGGTGTCTTCATCTTCTGATATCCCGTCAAGTGCGCCGATGGGGATGAGAGCATCATCATCCCCCTCTTCCACCATCAGAACTTGGCGACTTGCAAGTTCTTCAGAGGGGGCTTCGACTAGTTTAGTCGAGCCCTCGGTTATGGTAGCCAACGCCCTGCCCTCCTGAAAAGGTAAAGGCTCAAGGTGGGCTACCGAGCAGTCTTCATGTCTGAATAGATCGGACAGATTCATCCCCCTCCAATGAACAATTCGTCCTTCAGAGGTGGTGGTGATCATAAGCCCACAAGTGGCCAGGTGATCCTCAGCCCCCCGACATGCGGTGGCCTCGGAACCTCGAGCCTGGAGCGAAGAGTCCAAGTCCTTTTCCAACTCGGAAAAAGGAACAGTAGTGACAGACTCCGCCTCGGTTTCCCTGGCAGAATCAAAAAATGGCAACTCGTCGAGATTATCGACAAAGTCATCGAGCCTTGAGGCGAGTGTTTTTAGCTTGATGGTGTCGTCGACGATGTGCCGACGGAAACCCCCTGCGCCGTTAGCAACGCAGACCCATGAGCCAAAAACAAAGGTTGTGCCCTCAGGGAGCACGGGACTGGGGAACTTGAAAATTGCCATCGAGTTCTCCAGCGGATCTCTGATGCGCCCTCCTATCTGGCGCGCCAGCTGTCGGGTTTTATCCGGCTGCCCTCCGAGGGGTATACCCAAGGTGGTAGGTTTTAGGTTGGGATGCGTCGAGATCAGGAACTCGAAGGTGCAGACAACACAAGATTTAGACAGGTTCAGGCCGCAATATGCGTAATGCCCTACGTCCTGTATGATGGTTTGTATTGCCTTGATGTTGATCGGGTGATCTTATGTTTTGAGGGGGTCCCTGCCCGCCCTTATATATCCGGGGGGACAGGGTTACATGAATCCTAGTCTGATACTAGCTTAGGAGTCGTACTCAAGTACAACTCGAGTAGTTTCTTTATATATCGACTAGTCCTACTCCGCATGTGGGTAGAATACAACATAAATAAGGTACAGGACACGTCCTATCACCTTAGCCCAATATGGACTCCTTGATGGACGCAGCCCCGTGGCCCCGGGTCTGACACCGATTCATTCCAGACTTTTCCAAAATAGCTAAACCCATGACTGAGTTATTAAAGAAAGAAGTTAAATTCTGCTGGAATGACAAATGTGAGGAAGCATTCCATACCTTGAGAAAACTCCTGACAACTGCTCCAGTGCTAGCTCAGCCAGATAGCACTCAACCTTTTGATGTCTATTGCGATGCTTCCGGAATTGGCCTTGGTTGTGTCCTTATGCAAAACAATCGGGTCATTGCCTATGCATCAAGAGCACTTCAGACTCATGAGCAAAACTATCCAACGCATGATCTTGAATTGGCATCAGTTATCCATGCTCTCAAGATCTGGAGACATCATCTTATGGGCGCTAAGTGTAATATCTACACCGACCATAAGAGCCTCAAGTATATTTTCACTCAAGCTGACCTAAATATGAGGCGTTGGTTGGAATTGATTAAAGACTATGACCTTGAGGTACACTACCATCCAGGCAAAGCCAATGTGGTTGCGGATGCACTTAGCCGCAAGTCACATTGTCACTGCTTATCCATATCCACCTTTAGTGACACTCTTTGCCATCAGATGAGGAAACTCAATCTAGAAATCATTCCTCAAGGTAGTCTGAATCTACTATCCATTGAGTCTACTCTGCAGGATAGAATCATCATGTCGCAACTACATGATGAGGGTATCAAAATCATCAAATCAAAGTTATCTCTGGAAGAAGCCAAATATAAGTGTTTTCACACCGATCATCAAGGAGTCCTATGGTTCAACAACCACATTGTTGTACCTAAAGATCATCCACTACGTAAACAAATCCTTGATGAAGCCCATCTATCCAAATTCTCTATTCATCCTGGTAGCACCAAAATGTATCAAGATCTACGACAACATTTTTGGTGGACCAGAATGAAAAGAGAAATTGCCAAATATGTATCTGAATGTGACACCTGCCAGAGAGTCAAAGCTAGCCACTTAAAAGCTTCTGGTACACTTCAACCATTATCTATTCCATCATGGAAATGGGAAGACATTAGTATGGATTTCATTGTTGGTCTTCCTAACACCTTCCAAAAACATGACTCCATATGGGTAATTATCGATAGACTTACTAAAACAGCTCATTTTCTCCCTGTGCATACCACTTACTCTGCTAAGAAATATGCCGAAGTCTATCTAGATCAAATTGTTCGATTGCAAAGGGTTCCAAAAACCATCATCTCTGATCGAGGGCCCCAATTTATTGCACGATTTTGGGAGCAATTGCAATCAGCTCTAGGAACTAAATTGATTCGAAGCTCCGCATATCATCCCCAGACTGATGGACAAACTGAGCGAGTTAACCAAATTCTTGAAGACATGCTCCGAGCTTGTATTATTCACTATGGTACAAGCTGGGACAAGTGCCTTACACTAGCTGAATTCTCTTACAACAACAGTTACCAAGCTAGTCTTCAAATGGTTCCTTTTGAAGCATTATACGGTCGAAGATGTCGAACTCCTTTGAGTTGGTCTAAAACCGGTGAACGCAAAATCTTCGGACCAGACTTAGTTATCGAAGCCGAAGATAAGATCAAGGTTATTCAAGCCAATCTTAAAACTGCTCAGTCCAGACAGAAAAGCTACGTGGATAAGAGGAGGAAACCTCTACAATTCCAAGTAGGAGATTTTGTCTATCTCCGAGTATCTCCTACCAAAGGTGTCCAACGTTTCGGTATAAAAGGGAAGTTAACACCCCGATATGTCGGACCCTTCGAAATCCTCAATGTTTGTGGCCCAGTGGCTTACAAAATTGACCTTCCATCTCAATTGGCTGCTATTCACAATGTCTTCCACGTCTCTCAGTTTAAGAAATGTGTCAAAGTACCCACAGAAATCGTGGAGACCTGTGCCATTGAGATTGAACCCGATCTAACTTACATCGAGCAACCTGTTCGAATTTTGGATACTAAGGAAAGGCTCACCAGAAGAAGGACCATTAAGATGTATAAAATCTTATGGGATCATCACACTGAGGAAGAGGCAACTTGGGAGACAGAATCTTATCTTCAACGAAATTTTCTGAATTTCCTTCAAGCCAATCCTCAAGTCTAATCTTCTGATTCTATTCAGCTTCGGAATCTTGGGACGAGATTCTTTTTAGGGGGGCAGGCTTTCACATCCAGGTAGTTAGCAACCTAGACACTAAGTTTGGATGTCTTATATATGTATGCATGCCATGATGTATATAGTTGTAAAGAGAGCTAGGGGTATATTTGTAATTTATGAATTATATAAGTACTTCAGTGTAATTGGGTAAAAGTACTCTTAAGTAGTAAACCTAAATGATTATAGAGAAGAAAAGTGCAAAAGTTAAGTAAAACCTAAGAAAAATAGACTTTTGTTGGAAACTAAGGACCTATGTGTAATTAAACAAAGGTGTAAGGGTTTACATGTGAAATGGTTGAAAGATAAATGTAAAACTCAGTTTTACTTAAGGGCTAAAGTGTAAAAAGGTTAGTCATGATTACACTGCATGCAATCTGGCAAAAAGACCCTAAACATTAAAGCATTTTGCTTAATTATAACAAAAGTTTTATAAATTGAGTTGGGTTCAAAAAATTAAAATAAAACTATATCCTTTGAGATTTTGAACTTGAACCCTAAAGCATTATTGTAGGGTTTGAAATTCTTTACAACTTTGCTTTAGACATTTTTCTCATTAGAATTTTGTATCAATGGGAAATCTTTCTTTACAAAGGAGTCCCTAGAAATTTCTCAAATTGCAAACAGATCCTTCTGACTCCTGCCTGCTTCTTCTTCCTCTGTCACCCTCGCTTCCCCTCTGCTCTGCTTCTGCCCCGCCGCTCACCTCCGGTGCAGTGCCCGAGCTCCACCTCCAGCTATTGCACGTGCCCACGCGTCGCCTGAGGGTCTTCCCACCGCCCTAGCTCCTCTCCGTGGTCTCCTTCCCCGCACGCCACATCGCCCCCCCCTTCTGCCGCGGGATGCCAGCACCAACGGCCGCGGCGCTCTCCTGGTCATCAACCGCCGGGCCTTTGTAGCTGCCCCAGATTGCAATGCTGCCTCTCTTCTCACTCTTTTCCGTCCTGGTAGCCTATACAAAGCAGTCCAAGTCTCTTCCTGTGTGTGTGCCCGACGACCGCCGCCCTCAATTGTTGCCGCCCCCTACTCCACGCCGAGCTCATCCTTCCGACCTCCCTCTCCTAGTTTTGAACCTCAGAATCGGGTCCCCTCCTCCCCCTGAAGCTTCTAGGCCACGCGCCATCCCCACTCCTCACCCGAGCTCGCCGGAATTTGGGCCGCCGCTCGCCGGAGCTACTGCTCCCGTGGGCAGACCGCCACCGCCCTTCCCCACTCCCCCCAAGTCCCTCTACAGGTAGCCCTCGATTCCCTGACGCTTCCTCTCCCCTTGCCCCTCGCCGCCGACCCCGGGGATCGCCGGATTTCGGCCGGAGCAGAGCTCTCCCCGCCGGCCATGGCAGCAGGGACTCGAGTGCAAGGATTCAAGTTTTTCTAAGGGCCTAAACGCAAGAGTTCAGTCCCTTCCTCTCTTTTAAATCAGTGAAGTTCAAAAATGTGTAGAAAAGCATAGAAAAATCAGAAAAATACCAAACTTGTTGGGTTGGAATCCTTGTGATGAGTTCTACAACTTTTATTTTATAATCATGCTACGAAAAAGCATAGTTTGTTCTGTATTTTAAATACAAGTAAAGGGATGCTTTAATTGAATCTTGTGATCTATAGCCTTGCTGCTGTTGATTTTTGGAGCATGTGTTGCATATGGTTTGAGTAGCCTTGTGTAAATTTTTGAGGCTTAGATCAGCCCTTTAGCTAGAATATTTTGCTATCTTTGTTATATGTTAATGAAACATTCACAAGTTAATTTCAAAAGCATCTGTGCATATTTAGGAATGAAATTTCTACCATAACTTGATCTTTATAAGTATGATCCATCATAAAAATTTGAGAATCAGAAACCTAAGATAACTTGAGTTATAAATTTCAAGCTTAAATTCAAAGGTAATTCATAAATAATAATTATTATGCATGAAAAATTATGAAACTTTTCTGGAATACTAGTCTTGAGTAGTTTATGATGTCCCTAAATTTTGAACCCTACTTTTAGTGTAAAACTCCAGTTATACTTGCATCTTGAAATCTCAATTTTGATCTTGTTTAAATTTGTGGCTTAGTTCCTTTTAGATTAAAATTCCAATAAAACTGCAGTAAATATATCTAATACAAATCTATGCTCAGTAAATTTTGTAGCTCCTGTTTTGAAGTATCTTGCTCTATAAAATTCATTCAAATTATCTATGTAGTTTAATTAAGTTAACTATTGTGATTTATTTATTGCACTAAATATTCTGAAAAATCTAGGGTAATGTTATTTCAATTAAACCCACTTAGGATAATTTTCATAGTATTAATTTATTTGCCCTAACTTAAGGTTTACTTTATTAATCAAAAGTTAGTCATAATTAAATAATAACCTAAGGCTAATAACAATATTTAGTTAATAAAATAAGTGAAGTTGCTAAGTGTGTTTAGTTATTGCTTATGGTACCCAAACATGCTACCTAATGTAGTTAGTTGGATGTTTAGGGTAACCCACCCTGTTGCTTAACGTAACTAGTTAGTTTAGTTGATACTTGATAAATGACTGCCCAGTACAGGATAGTTAGGTTGTTTGTTGAAATGTAATGTTCTTTTGTTTGGATTGCAACTTTATTGTGAAATAATATAAAAGTATATGCATTCCATAACTTGTAACTTTGCATCTCATATAGACTCGACCGCTCTTGCCGACGGTGACTACGAGCTCGTTCTGGAACGAGGAGTGGAATCCGCTGAAGATCCTGGGAACGTCGCCGAAGGTTTAACTGAAGCTCCGAACCAAAGTTCGGGTAACTTTGACCCTACCGCTCCCAATCCTACGCAAGAAGGCAAGCCCCGGACATAATCCTTACTTTATTACACTGCAAACTATACTATTTATATATATATATATATCTTTATGCATTAAGTTATTAGGAATTGTTTGAAAAATCTAGTTGCATAATTCCCGGAACCAATATACTGAACACTAGAACTTGAGTCCGACTAGCTGCTATGCTGATAGGACCGGTAGAAGTCGAGTGATTCCCTGTCACTCGCGCGATATAGGAATTGTGATGTTTACATTCCTGTTATCACTATAAGGATGACGGACGGGATTTTTGTGAGGTATCATGATTGAGATGATACCCCGTCTGTGTTGTGGAACTTGATAAGGTTGCAGTGTGTGGTAGCGGTGGTTAAGCGTTTGAAAGTACTAGCCACATGCCGTGAAATATGGTAAGCGGTAAGCCTAGTAACCAATCGGCCCGAGGAGTGGACATACCCCCCACCACATGTATTTGCTTCTTTTGGTTACTTAGTTCGACGTATAGGAATACGTGTTGCTGGGCAACCAGGAGTACGGGTTTTGTAGTCGCGCTACAGATGTACGTCCTGCACTTTGGAAGTGCATATGGTCCTACGGTCGCTTGTAGTGGCTCTGATCCACGAGTCGGAATGAAAGGTAAACGGTTGCTTCAGAACGACCCTGTGGTGTTCCAAGCGTGTGTGTTAGGTTTACCCTTGCAAGGTTTTGAAATTCGATTCAGGAATCGTCCGTTTCTCGTGGAGATTGAGACTGCTTAATCCCTTTGCCACATAGAGTAACAAGAGCAACTATGTGATTATCAAAGATGATGTTTGATTAAAGATTCTACCATATTGGAGTAGTTATAGGTGCTTACCTAGAATGGCTAATCAACTAGAACCTGAAAACTAAAATTTGAAATTAAGGATCTACTCTTTGTTGCTTTTTAGCTGAAAACCCTACCCAAAACCTGAAAAGCCTGCATAAGTCTAGATACATGGCTAAGTATACCATGAGCGGGTAAGTCTTGCTGAGTATTAGTATACTCAGTCTTGCTTTTGTTGATCTACTTCAGGTAATCCCCCTGATGAGCCGGCATTCATTACACCGTGGCCCTACCCCTTGCCTGATGGTTGGTCCGTGGAGTGGGATCCGTCCCCAGCCAACACAGATTCCGCCGAGTGATATCATGCCAGGGCTAGCATGACATCTGTAATAACGACATGTACAATATTACGCTTTTAAACTCCGCTGCTTTGACTTAAAACTAAAACCCATTTTGTAATAATCTCCCTTCACTGGGAACTGATGATGCTTTGTGTACTTTTGTAATATATCTGCCTGTGATGTAAAATGTAATGGCATTTATATCTCTGGACTCACCTTCGTGTGAGGTACCTTGTTGGATCCTGCGTTCGGTGGTTTATCGGGACGTTACCCGACAGGCCAATAGGATTATACCGTTTGAAGCACGAGGTAGCTCTCCAGAGAGGACTCGCGTACTTGAGCCGGTGTAATTCAGGTTGGTTCTGCCACACCGCCGCAGCTCACCGTCGCTGCAGCTCTGCCGGCGCCAGCTCCTGCTCTGGCAGCTTGCATGTGGCGCCCTCTGGCTGGCCGCCGCCCTAGCTCTTCTCCTCTGGCCTTCTCCCGCGCGCTCCACGTTGCACCGCCTCTGCCCGAGAACCGCCCGGCCGCCACCTCGCCGTCGTCGTGGCTGGCGCCCGTGTGTGCTTCCCCCACCCTTCTTTGTTGGTCTAAGACCTTCAGTAGCTCCCCCTCCCTCCATTTTGCTCTCTCTTGCATTCACATTTCACCCCGAGCTTCGAATCCACCATCACCGCCCGTTCTTCGTCTCCGGCGAGCTCTGCTCACCATGGGCAGACCACCACAGTCCCTCTGGATCCACGACAGCCCCTCCCATAGCTTCGCCGTGATCCCGTGAAGCTCGCCAGCCCCTCCATCGCCGCCCTTGAGCACCCCATCCACCTTGCCGACGAGCTCCCCCTCGCCGCCGTCCCGAGTCGCCGTGGGAACCCGCTCTTCCGGCCGTCCTAGCTCGCACCAAGTAGCTCAAGTGAATTGCCTTGACCCCCTGGAGCTATTCCCCCACCTCTGATCCACCATCGGTGAGCCATCACGCCGGAACACCGCCGCCGTAGTCAAGCTCCATCGCCGCCGCCTCGGGTCGTCGCCGTTCCACCCCCTCAGGTTGACCCCGACCTGCACATCACCCCCAGCAAGGTTCCCCCTAGCCCCCTGGTCCTTCCTGGCCGGTTTTCCCTCACCGCCGGTGACCACCGTCGTTGGAATTTGGCCGGCGAGTCTCGGCTCTCTTCCCGGATGAGTCAAGGACTTGATTGCATTGATTTAAATCTTCTTGAGGGCCTGGCTGCAAGATTCCAGTCCCTCCCTTCAATTCAAAATTAGTGATCTTTAGAAATTTGTAGGAATTCATAGGAAATTTAGAAAAATTGTCAAACCAGTTTTGTTTGAATCCTTGAGGTGAACTCTACAACTTTTGTGTTATAACCTTGAGCTGAATAAGTGAATATTTTGAATTAGAATAAATATTAGGAAATAGGTGTACTAATTAGATCTCTTGATCCATAGCTATGCTATTGATGAAATTTGAAATATAGGATATGTGTCTCATGTCTAGCTTTATGTAAAATTGGTAGCTACGATGAAAGCTAGGATGTAAAATTGGTAGCTATGATGAAAGCTAGGATATGTGTCTCAAGTCTAGCTTTATGTAAAACTGTTTCCTAGCTATGATGTTTAAGTCTCTTTGTTTCATATTGATGAAAGCTTTAGGATTTATTCAAGGGTGAATCTGTTAGTGTTTGTAGCTGAAAATTTTACTCTAATTTTCTTTCAACATGTGTAATCCACGATAAAATTTTGAATATCAGTAGCATAAAGTAGCTTGAGTTAAGAATTTAGGCTTAGATTAAAAGATAATCCATGAATAATAGTTCTGGTTTATGAAAATTTATGAAACTAAATTAGAGTATTACTTTTGAGTAGTGTAATATGTTCACAAAATTTCAGCACAAGATCTTGTGTAGAACTTCTGATATGAATAGATCTTAATATCGCAATGCTATTTTTGTTTATTTTATAGCATAATTGCTATAAGGATAAAAATCTTGATAAAATCATAGTAGCTTAGATACAGATCAACTTGCCCTTAGTAAAAATTTCAACTTCATTGCTGCAGTAGTTAAATCTATAAAAATAATTCATGTTTTATGTATGTGTTAGTTACAACATTGTTATGAATTATCTACTAAACAAAATATTCTGAAAATTTTGAGATAAAATTATTTCAATTAGAACTATTTATACTAATTTTTATAGCATTAGTAATCACTCCAAACTTAGGGTTTGAATATTGGATCAAAAATAGAGGTTTTTAATAATAATAACCCTTTTTCTTAAAAAGACCGTTAGTTTAATTGATAAAGTAAACTAAAAATGTTTAAGGGAATTTGTTAGATAAATTAGGATCTTTTCTAATGCTACTTAGTGTAATTAGCTTAGTTGCTTAGAGTAACTCAACATGTCATCTAATGTAATTAGGTAATTATGTTAATACTCGATAAATGACTGCCCGTAGAAGAAGTTTGAGTAACTTGTTGGATTGCAACTTTATCGTGAAATGAAATGGAAGTGTATGCAGTTTCCTCAACTGTGATGTTTGCATATCATATAGACTCGATAACTCTCGCTGACGAAGATTACCAGCTGATCCCGGAACCAGAAGGGAATATTTCTGAAGACCCCGGGAACGTCATCGGAGATATAACTGAAGCCCCGAACCCTGGTTTGAAAACTTTTAGTATTGATATCTCTGACCCCAGCCCCACCAGCGAAGGCAAGCCCCGGACATAAACCGCTATTTTTACTACGCTGCAATTTATTTATTCATATATATATATATATTCGTGCATTTATATTTCCAGGAATTGTATTGAAACCTAAGCTTCATATTCCTAGGAACCTATGTATTGAATACTAGAACCTGAGTCCGACTAGCTGCTAAGCTAATAGGACCGGTAGAAGTTGAGTGATTCCTTGTCACTCGCGAGCTTTATAGGAGTTGCAATATTTACATTCCTGCAACCACTATAAGGATGACAGATGGGGTTGTGATTATGATTCATGACCTTAGCAAACACCCCATCTGTGTTGATGAAAATTTGATAAGGTTGCAGTGTGTGGTAGCGGTGGTTAAGCGTTTGAAAGTACTAGCTACATGCCCCGAAATATGGTAAGCGGTAAGCCTAGTAACTGATCAGCCCAAGGCATGGACATACCCCCCACCACTCGTAATTTGGTTTTTCGCACACGCACCAACGTGCGGGAGTATGTTCCGCACAGCGGATAGGAGTACGATCATGTAGTCGTGCTACAGGCGTACGTCCTGCACATTGGATATGCATATGGTCCTACAGTCGCTTGTGGTGGCACTGTTCCACGAGTCGGAATGAAAGGCAAACGGTTGCTTCAGAACTATCGTTGGATGTTCGAAGCGTGTGAGTTAGGTTTACCCTTGCAAGGTCTTGCTACCATATATGTTTGAATACTAATGTAATATTATGCCTGTGATGTAAAATTGTCGGTGATTGTATCTTTGGACTCGCCTTCGTGTGAGGTACCTTGTTTTGATCCTGAATTAGGTGGTTTTATCGGGACTTTACCCGACAGACCACGGGGTTACACCGTTTGAAGTGCAGTTGAGTCCTTACTGCCTCCAGAGAAAGGATTAGCGCACTTGAGCCGGTGCAATTCAGGTTGGTTCTACCACAATCGTGTCGGAATTTTTCGCACCGAACGCAACCGATCAACCCCATTGGACTCCAAAATCATATTTTGGGGCGTTTTGGACCATTTCGTTACTGCATGAACTTCGGTGCAAAACTAGCCGAATAGGTGCAATTAATGCACAAGTTCATGCAACGAAGTCACGTTGGAATTTTTCGCAACGAACGCACCCGATCCACCCTCTTGGACACCAAATTCATATTTTGGCCCATTTGTGACCATTCAGTTAATGAACGAACTTCGGTGCAAAATGGCTAAAATGGTGCCTTTAATGCAAACTTCAAACAACTTAGTGGTGTCAGAATTATTTGCAACGAACGCACCCGATGCACCCCATTAGATGCCAAACTCATGTTTTGGGATATTTCAGACCATTTCGTTACTGCATGAACTTCGGTTCAAAATGGGCCGAACTGGAGCAATTAATGCACAAGTTCCTACCACGAAGTCGTGTCGGAATTTTTCGCACCAGACGGAACCGATCAACCCCATTGGACTCAAAATCATGTTTTGGGGCGATTCGGACCGTTTCGTTACTGCATGAACTTTGATGCAAAACTGGCCGAACTGGTGCCTTTAATGCCCAAGTTCGAGCAACGAATTCATGTTGGAATTTTTCACAATGAACGCACGCAATCCATCCCACTGGACCCCAAACTCATATTTTGGGGCATTTCAGGCTGTTTCGTTACTGGATGAACTTTTGTGCAAAATGGGCCGAACTGGAGCAATTAATGCACAAGTACATGCAACAAAGTCGCATCAAAATTTTTCAAAATGAATGCACGTGATCCACCCCATTGGACCGCCAAATTCATATTTTGGGCATTTAGGACCATTTGATAACTGCACAAACTTCGATACAAAATGGGTCGAATTGGTGCAATTAATGCACAAGTTCTGCAATGAAGTCGTGTCAGAATTTTCTGCAACGAACGCCCCCGATCAATCCCATATGACTCCAAACTCATGTTTTGGGGCATTTCAGACCATTCTGTTAATGCACTAACCTCAGTGCAAAATGGGTCGAACTGGAGTTATTAATGCACAAGTTCATGCAATGCAGTCGCGTCAGAAATTTTCACAACAAACGCACCTGATCAACCCCATTGGACCCCAAACTCATGTTTTGGGGCATTTCAGACCGATTCGTTACTCCACGAACCTTGATGCAAAATGGGCCGAACTGGAGCAATTAATGCACAAGTTCGAGCAACGAAGTTGCATCGGAAATCTTTGCAATGAACGCACCCAATCCACCCCATTGGACCCCAAACTCATGTTTTGGGGCGATTTGGACCGTTTTGTTACTGCACGAACTTCGGTGCATAATGGGCCCAACTGGTAACATTAATGCCCAAGTTCGAGCAACAAAGTCACATCCGAATTTTCTGCAACGAACACACCCGATCCACCCTGTTGAACCCCAAACTCATGTTTTGGGGCATTTTGGACCGTTTCATTAGTGCACGAACTTCGATGCAAAATGGACCGAACGGGTGCCTTTAAGGCCCAAGTTTGAGCAACGAAGTTGTGTTGGAATTTTTTAAATGAATGCACCCGATCCACTCCATTGGACCCCAAACTCATGTTTTGGGCCGTTTCTGACTGTTCCGTTACTGCACGAACTTCGGTGCAAAATGGCTGAAATGGTGCCCTTAACGCAAACTTCGCACAGCTAAGTGGCGTCGGAAATTTTTCCAACGAACGCACCCGCTCCACCCTATTGGACCCCAAACTCATGTTTTGGGGCATTTCGGACCATTTCGTTACTGCACAAACTTTAGTGCAAAATGGGCCGAACAGGAGCAGTTAATGCACATGTTCGTGCCACGAAATCGTGTCGGAATTTTTCGCACCGAACGTAACCGATCAATCCCATTGGAACTCCAAAATCATGTTTTAGGGCGTTTCGCATTGTTTCTTTTTGGATGAACTTTGGTGCAAAACTGGCCAAACAGGTGCAATTAATGAACAAGTTCATGCAATGAAATCAGGTTGGAATTTTTCACAGAGAACGCACCGATCCACCCCATTGGACCCTAAACTCATGTTTTGGGCCATTTCTGACCGTTCCGTTACTGCACGAAATTTGGTGCAAAATGGTTGGAATGGTGCCTTTAATGCAAACTTCATACAACAAATATGTGTCGGAATTTTTTCCAACGAACGCTACCGATCCACTCCATTGGACCCCAAACTCATATTTTGGGGCATTTCAGACCATTTTGTTACTACACGAAATTTGGTACAAAATGGGCTGAACTGGAGCAATTAATGCACAAGTTCGTGCCACGAAGTCATGTCGGAATTTTTCGCACTGAACGCAACGGATCAACCCCATTGGACTACAAATCATGTTTTGGGGTTTTTCAGACCATTTTGTTACTGCACAAATTTCAATGCAAAATGGGCCAAACTGGTAACTTTAATGCCCAAGTTTGAGCAACGAAGTCGCTTCCAAATTTTTTGCAAGGAACGCACCCGATCCACCTCGTTGGACCCCGAACTCATGTTTTGGGGTGTTTCTGACCGTTTCATTATAGCACGAACTACAGTGCAAAAAGGGCTGAAGTGGAGCAATTAATGCACAAGTTCGTGCCACGAAGTCATGATGGAATTTTTCGCAACGAACGCAACCGATCTACCCCATTGGACCCCCAAACTCATGTTTTAGGGTGTTTCGGACCATTTCGTTACTGCATGAACTTCGGTGCAAAATGGGCTGAACTGGTAATTTTAATGCCCAAGTTTTTGCAACGAACGCACCCGATCCACCCCGTTGGACCCGAAACTCATGTGTTGGGGCGTTTCAGAATGTTTCATTATTGCACGAACTTCGGTGCAAAACAGGCCGAACGGGTGCCTTTAATGCCCAAGTTCGAGCAACGAAGTTGCGTTGGAATTTTTCTCAATGAATGCAACCGATCCACTCCATTGGACCCCCAAACTCTTATTTTGGGCCGTTTCTGACTGTTTCATTAGTGCACGAACTTTGGTGCAAAATGGTTGAAATGGTGCCTTTAATGCCAACTTCGTACAACTAAGTGGCGTCGGATTTTTTTGCTACGAACGCACCCGATCCACCCCATTGGACCCCAAACTCATGTTTAGGGCATTTCGGACCATTTCGTTTGTCACACCCGATTTATAAGAACATAAATTGAGCAATCATATATGCGCCAGGATCAAGTCACGCATATATACAACAGAATCATCAAGATATCACAACACGTATCTCGAAATAAAAGCATATAAATTATAAATGAATATCTTTATTACAACTGAATCAAGAATCAGTTCAAGGAATACGGAAGCGTAAAATAAATACATAAAGAATAGGGCGCCACAGGGACGTCAACTGGGAGACAACGCCTAGAAATCGTCAAGTCTGCTGATGTAGTTCTCCACGTCGCCTGGTACTGAGCAGCAGTCGAAGATATCCCAGAAAGAACAGAAGAGTAGAGAAGGCAAGTGTGAGTACACAACTTGTACTCAACAAGTATAACACAAACTATGAGGCTCTACGGTTAGCTGACTCAACTGCATTAGCTTTTAATCTTGGCAAATTTTATTAAAGCTATTTACTACAAGTGGATGAATTACCATAACCCAAGTTACATAATAATTAATCAAAATTAATCATGAGACTACTGAAAACCAAGCCAAACCACCAAGGTAAACCCCCCTAATTAGACGGAGGATCTGGGCCGCTCATGACCGTGAGCACGGCTAGTATACCAGTTTTACACTCTCGAGAGGTTGCACAACTTTACCCACAAGTCGTGAGCTACGCTAGTTGTTCATCACACTTCCTTAGGTTAGATGGCTAGCAAGCACACTACGAGACCGTTACAAAGGATCACGTTAATAAGGTGTAACCGCTAAGGTTTCTGGATCAGCGACGATGGGGCCCACCTCCGGGGGTACAAGACACACAGCACAGACCAAGCCGGAGGAGCAGGGACCATTGAAGCTTACCACCCCTCTTGCCCCGCAGGTAAGTTAGTCCCAAACCAAAATGACCTAATTAGTAAGTCAAGACCGTCCCATTCCAGTCTTGTGGTTGCGCGGTTGTCCCAGGTTGTCGCTCTATGAACCGGTCCTTATGGAGAGTGGCCAACCAAGCACTAAGCACCGTGCTGGCCCCCTAAACCATGTTTCTAATAAAAACATCTTTTAACGAGACGTGAGCTGCTCAAGCACACAGCACAGAGGGCCACTCTCAGAATCCAGTTTCATATAATCATTAATCAAATTTAATTAAAAAGAGAGCGCAGCACCTAGCACAACTAATCAAAATGCAACCCAAGGTATTTATATAAAGGATAAAGTGGCTAGGAAATCCTTATAGGCATACAGTATTAAAATGCAGTTTGAAATTGTATTTAAAAGTGATAGGATATTCATGTTATACTTGCCTTCCTCAAAGTTCTCCTGCTGCTGCTCAAATTGCTCTGCGGAAAGGGGCTCCTGGTACTCGTCCAAAGGCTCAGCGTCTACTCACGATCGCAACGCCAAAACATGGTCCAGCACATACACATACATGCAAACAAAAATAAAAGATAAGAAACAGAACAACATTACATAAAAATAGCACACAAAACTATGGTAGAACTGTTCTACTCGTTACAACAATCGCGTGAGCGCAAAAAATCACCTAAAACGGAGCTAAGACGCGAAATCTAGAGCTAAAACAAGGTCCAGGGACCTTTCTGTAAGAAAATAGGAAGTTCTAAGGAGTTCTGTGCAAAAACTGAGGGTCTAAACGTAATTAAACTATAGACCTCCGGACAGTCTGGACAGTCTGGACACTTCTCGCCCGAATCGGACAGTCCGGTTCCTCAACCCGAACAGTCCGGCACCCCCGGACAGTCCGGTTCCACAATCCGGACAGTCCGGTGTGTGACCTGTGCCGGCGAGGGGCGGCGGACTCACCGGCGTGCACACGTTCTAGGCGCTATAGGCTGCCAAAAGCTACGATATCCGGCACAAAAGGACCAGGGAAAGGAGGGAAAGCTCACCAAGGGCTCATGGTGGCCGGAGCTGCAGCGGAAGATGGTCGTCGATGATGGCCGTGCGGCGGAGGCGGGGCGGCGCTCACGGACCGGCGGCTACAGACGGGCTCCGAGGTTCTGGTCGCACTAGATCACTTCGGGAAGCTCCTGTGAAGGTGGAAAAGGGGTTAAGAGTGTCGGGTTTTATCCGGCTGCCCACCGAGGGGTATACCCAAGGTGGTAGGTTTTAGGTTGGGATGCGCCGAGATCAGGAACTCGAAGGTGCAAACAACACAAGATTTAGACAGGTTCAGGCTGCAATATGCGTAATGCCCTACGTCCTGTATGATGGTTTGTATTGCCTTGATGTTGATCTGGTGATCTTCTGTTTTGAGGGGGTCCCTGCCCACCCTTAAATATCCGGGGGGACAGGGTTACATGAATCCTAGCCTCATACTAGCTCAAGAATCGTACTCAAGTACAACTCGAGTAGTTTCATTCTGTATCGACTAGTTCTACTCTGCATGCGGGTAGAATACAATATAAATAAGGTACAGGACACGTCCTATCCCCTAGCCCAATACGGACTCCTTGATGTACACAGCCCCGTGGCCCCGGGTCTGACAAGCCCCCGAGCTCTTCGTAGCTGAGTACTGCAGGCTCTTCGAGTACTTCTGAAGCAGTCTTCGACTTCTTTCGAAGCTCCATCTTGAAATTTCCCTTCGAGTACTCTTCTGACTACATTGAAGCTATGAGGTGCTCATGCCCCGAATTCTTTCTTTTGTATGGGGTGCGATGAATAATCGCACTTTATATGGAGTAGCCCTCGAGCCTTAGGTTGAATCAAAGAATCAAGCTGAGGGTCAAACTAGCCTTGAGTCTTTTCTTCTTATCCTTCGAGTACTTTCGAAAAATAAGTAGTCGATGCCACGTGTCTCACAGCACCCGAGGTTTGAATCCAAATTTCTCAAATTTTGGAAAAAGGATCCCAAAGGTCATGGCAAAAATGTTCCCTATTGAGAAAATATAGTTCAAGATGATGTAATTGGTAGAAATTGAACTCGAAATTCAAAAAACCTCTTTTTTCGGGACAATTAACCCTAAAAAATGGTTAATCAAATAACTGCCCAACAAATCCACCAAAAAACCGCTCGTATTCCAAGTATTCCCCTTGTGCGACGCTTCATCTTTTGCATAGTAAACTACCGCCTGACTGCTGGTTATTTAACCTCGCAGTCAGTTAGGGTTCTTCCCATACCTTTAGATCTTTCGCCGCCGCCGGAGAAAAAACAAAAACCTCCACTAAACCTCACCCTGCTGCCACTCCTCTGCCACCCTGCATAGTCAAAAATCCTTCAAGCCATCAACTGTAGCCCCCGAGCGTCTTGCGAACAACAACTCGTGACTTAAAATCCGAAATGGCGCCGAAGAAAATCAACTAGAAGGAACTAAAAGAGGTGCAAGTGGCAACCAGCGAGTGGTTGATTAGTAAGTGTTCTCGCCACCATCTCTCAAATTTAGTGCTGGGGGTCTGCTTCAGGAGAGAAATCTCATCAATTGGCGCCTTGCCCTTCGCGATCTTTTCCCAATGGAAAATGTCGATGAGATCGTATCCTTTTGCTCTTTTTCTGAACGGGGTCTGGCCCTCCCCACTTGTTTGTTCTTTCGTGGCCTTCTTTATTTCTATGGGATTGAGCTGCAACACCTCAACCCTAACTCAATTTGCCACATCTCCATTTTCATCCACTTCTGTGAAGCCTTCCTTGGAATTGAGCCCCATTGGGCTCTTTTCCGCTATCTTTTCCGCATGAAGCCCCAGCCAACTGCCAAAAATCCATCTGTGATAGGAGGTGCTGGTATCCAACTGAGGCAACATGCCAGTGATAAATACATCTCTTACAAATTTCCTTCCAATATCCCCGGGTGGAAACAGCAATGGTTCTACATTGCGAACCACGCCCCCCAACTCCCTGTGCATTCAGGCAAACCTCCCGTTCAGTGCCTCGAATGGACACTGGAGCCCGCTGCAGCAGATATGGACCAGGTGAATGAGCTGCTAGAGTTGATCGCCGCACACAAAGAGACGGGGGTAACCGGGGCATCCGTGATGTTGTCATTCTTCAAACGCCGAATTCAACCCATCCAACAGCGCCATACATTAGGATTCGAGTACCTGGGTACTGAAGACCCATCTCGTATGTGCGCAGAGGAACTTGAAGATGACGCCGCGCTTGTTCGCGTCAAGCGAATTCTGCTGGATGTGGAAACCGTCCCTTATGTTCCAGCAGGATCACAGCCCAGAATCGACCGGTAAGTGTTCGACTTCTTGACTTCTTCTTTGATATGGATAGCTAAGACTGATTGATGAACTTGACACAGGATTAAATGGCGTTGTATCGGAGTTACCCACCGCAACCTGATTTGCCTCGACCCTATCACACGTTGCCCAGCGCCGCGGCCGAAGCAAAGAGAGCAAGAACCGCTGGCAACGAGTCAGCCGAGGGTGGCCGGGCAACTGGGGAGAGGGTGCAAGCAAACAACTCCTTCGGATCATCCATGGAGTTATCCAACGACGCGCCTCTAATCCCCCGTAGGCGCCGGAAGATGCGGAAACGCAAAGCCAGCACCACCGACCTCGCCGGGTAAGTGTTTGTCAAATTATAAAGGTATCGAGTTGTTCTGCTGAATACTGATGACAACTCTGTTTTGTAGTCCTTCGTCTTCTTTGCCCAGCCCCCAGCGACAGAGGGTGGTCGAAACACCCCCAACCGGGAATGATGCACCAGAAGCCAGATCCACAGAGGCTGATGGGGCGGACCCATCGTCTTCTCCCACAAATGTTGTAACAATCGCCGTGGCGGGCGCTGTATCGGGGCAGCTCGCGCCCTCGGCTGAGGCAGTGTCACCGCTAGTGGTGGGTTCCGTGGCCATCGCCACAATGAGCGCCACGCCCGGGCCACTAGCGCCCTCGGTTGGTACGCCTGCCCCTCCGGCCGCAAGCGCCGTGGTGAAGAGGCCGTTGAAACTGATGTTGAGAAAACCAATGATAATCTGATCCCAAGTGTAAGTAATACTCTGGATCTTGCCCTTAGCCATGTATGGTAATCATAGTAATGATGCTTTACTATTGTCTTAAACAGATCGGCAGCGGCGGTGATGCTGGACGAGCCAGAACTCGAGTTGGCTGCTCCAGCCCCCGAGCCCTCGCCCGAGCAAGCCGATGCACCGGAACCAGCGGGGGCAGATGTGGCCTTGCCTGACTCACTGCCGCCTGAGCCCCAGCATGCGGAACTTGAAGCTAGTGGCGATGAGCAAGTCGAGGCCGCCGTTACCGTGCCCGCCGAGGTTGTAGGTAAATGATCCAGCTGCCTTCTGCCGTAATCGTCGCTGTGTTAAACACTTGTCCTTTGCAGAGACCACATAGCCATCAGTCTGGGAGGATGCGGGTACTTCTGGCGAAGCAACCATGCTGCCAACCCCTGGAGGAGAGATCGACGATGCACTCCAAGTGATGCACCTCCCAAGGGATGACCTAAGCCGCATGCGGCAAATGATCAAGGCGATCGATAAGTTTGCCCTGGTAAATCTTGACTAAATTGCTGGTAGCTGTATGCTCGAGTTGTCTGTCTCTGACATCCGGAAATGTGCAGGATATGAGCCGAAAAGCCGATGAGCAGGCTGTGAAGCTGGAAGAGTCCGCCAAGCGAATTAACGAGCTAATGCAGGAGCGGGCCGGCTTCGAGCGGACCATCACTGAGCTCCAAGGCCGACTCAAGGAGCAGCAAAAAACCCATCAAGGTACGTTGAATTCCATTCTCGAAATCATACCCGTAGTTGATAACTCCTTGGTCTGAAACCTGCTCATCACCGCAGAACTTAAGAAACTCTTAAATTATAAAGAGGGGTTGCTTACTGACTTGAAGAACATGCTCAATCGCCACGCAGATGAAGTCGAGAGTCTGCAGAAGGTGATGGCCGACACGGAGAAGCAGTTCATCGACTGCCTCCAGCAGATCAAGACTCTGGGCGAAGAGAAGGAGAAACGCCAAAAAGAACTCGATGATTTAAAAGCAGCAGCCCAGGAACTCGTAGAGATGGTGGACCCTCGGGAAGACGGCGCTGAAGATGTGCCACCACTGCTGGATCAACTTCGCGGGGCACCGCAAAAGATCCTCAACTTCGTCACCGAGGCCGCCACAACATACGTGGGTCATGCTTTAGGCCTTGTAAAATCCTTCTGGCCAAAGGCTCGGCTAGAAGTGCTCGCAGGGGGCACAGCTGCTGATTGTACTGATGAAAACTTCCGTGAGTACTTGCTAGAGGTCCGGCCAGTAGCTGAAAAAATTGTAGAAAACATGGTCCAGGATTGAACCCTTAGTGTTTATGACTTTTTGTAACACCCTAATGTAATTTTCCCAAATTTTAATGAATTTATTTGGGCTCAAACAAAATTTCTAAGGTTTTTCCTGATTTATCTTGCGTTTAAATTAATTTTTATTCCACAAGTAATTAAAATTTATTTAGGAGTCAACATGTTTGTGCATTCATGCCGGTGCATCTCTTTTGGTTGTTGGAATGGTTTAGTTTGAATTCAAAATTTAATTGAATTCAAATGGAGTTTAGTTTGGAAATCAGGGATTAGAAAAGAAAAGGAAAGGAGGAATGGAGGAGCAAACCTAGATCACAGCCAGCCCAACCCAGCAGCCCAAACTCTCCCTCTCTCTCTCTCCCTCGGGCCCCCCTCTCCTCTCTCCTCTTCCACGCGCGGCCCCGCAGCCACGCCAGCCCAGCTTTCCCCTGTCCCTCAGCCCAAGCCGCGCCCCCTCTTCTCTCTCACTGGCCGCCCGACCCCACCTGTCGGCGCTTCCCCTTTCTTCTTCCTTCCAGCACCCGACCCCCCCTCCTCTGTTTCCTTCCTCTCCGGCCCGGCCGCTCGATCGCTGGCCGTGGCCCCGCTCCGCCACGCCCTAGGCCCTCTCCCCCGAGCCGTACGTTGGTCCCATCCCGCACCTAGGATCTTCTAGAAGCGTGTTCGGATGAGGGCGAGCTGCAACAGCCCGCTGGAGGCGCGGGGTCCGTTGCACGGCCGACCCGCACGCCGAGGCTGCCCGCCCTCCTTTCTTATCCGCGGTCGCCCTTGGGGCCACCCTACGCCGCCACAACTCTCCAGTGCACCTCGAGCTCCCGCACCGCCTCTCCGCCGCTCGGGTTGGAGTAGCCGCCGGCGTTGCCCGTCCCCTACGCCGCCGCAATTCGCCCTTGCCGGCACATCTTCGGGCCCTTTAACCCCGGCACGACCTTTACCGCCCGTGTGCGCCGTCGACCGAGGCACCCGGAGCCCTGCAGTGCTGTGACACTCAGGTATTTAGCTTGGTCACACATTAGAGTTTTGGTATGCTTGTATGTTCAAAGTATGGCAAATGTGTGTTTTATGTATGCAATGTTATGGAAGAAGTAATGTTTATGTAATTAATATTAACTAAAGGTCCTTTTATGCAAAATAGGTGGAAATAGAGGGAAAAGTTTAAAAGTAAGAGGGTTGTTTTTGCAAAAAGTGGTATCTGTGGTTAAATGGCAAAAATAAGTGAAATTACCCTTGGGTATATATGTAAAAGTAGTTTTACCCATGGGATTTACATAAAAGGTGAAAATATTACTAAGTCTACAATATTTTCAAAACTGTTGCTCAAATGCAGATGAACCTTAAAGAGAAGTTGTAGAGATTGAAAAACCATGCACTTTTTCTTTTTGGACCATCTTCATTTGAGCACTGGTTTAAAAGTTGCAAGCCCTTTACAATAAGGTCCCTGCTTTTCCCTGAATTCACAGATCAGTCCTTGGTTCAGTTCTTCCCCTTCTTCCTCCTGGCGCCACTGTCTCCTCTGCTCTGTTTCTGGCTCCTCCTGCCGCCGGCGCAGCACACCGCCCTTGGCCGCCGTCGTCCATCCCCCTGCTCTCCCCTGCCCACGCGTCACTCCCCCGCTCCCCCACCGTTCTAGCTTTCCCCTGCTGGCGCCCTGCCCGTGCGCCACGGCGCCTGCGCACTGCCAGTACCGCACGCCGGAGTTACTGCCGCCGCCGCAAAACCCCCGTGGGCAAGCCTTATCTCCCCCTCTCTTCTGCTCTATGGCGCCAGCGGCTCGCCATCACTCCGTTTGCCTATAAAAAGACGCCCCAGGCCTCCCCCGCGCGCGTACAGACCTCGCCGCCGCCCCATTAGCGCCGCCAAGCTTCGGTCGCCGTGGAGCTCGTCCCTCCGCTCATTTCCTTCCCAAATCAACTGCACCAGCAACTCCCCCGTGCCCCACTGCAGCCTCCCAGCCCGGCCCTTCCCTCCTTCGCCCGCCGGAACCTCCCCGCCGCCGTGCGCCTCCGGCCGCCGGCCCGGCCCTCCGTGGGCAGCTCGTCTCCGACCATCCCGAGCCTCCCCAAGACCACCCACAGGTAACCCGAGACCTCCTCGTGCTCCCCCTCCTTTTCCCCCTCACCGCCGGCGACTTCCCCGGCCGGAATTTGGCCGGACCCGTGCCCCCACCGCCAGCCATAGCTCCTGGACTTGATTGCAAAGATTGAAATTGTTCCAAGGGGTTTTCTGCTTAAGCCAGGGGCTAGTTTGTAATGAAGTGGCTGTTATTTCATGTGAAAGCATTTTCTGCCTTGTAAAATTCGTAGTAATTCACAGAAAAATCCAAAAATGGCAAAACTAGTTTTGTTAGAAACTAGATTTCAAATTCTATAACTTTGGTTAATAAAGTTTAGTGTGAAACAATGTACTTTTATCTTTATTTTAAACCTAAGATTAAGGAATAACTTATGCATAACTTTGATATTCAATGCTTGGTTACTTATGAAGTTTGACATAAATATTCCATGAGCTCTAGATAACTTTGTGCAAAGTTACAAACTTAATTTTGATTTAAACTTAACTTCTTTTATTTTGAAACTTTCAAATTTGAAATAAACCTAATGTATGGCCTTCTCTAATTGGAATCTTTTATCATTCACTAATGTGATATTTTATAATGTTTAATATATAATCAAATTTCTATAATCTTTTATTTAAAAATTTTGAATTCAAATTTTGGTTCATTTCAAATTTAATTTAAATGTTTTAGTTCTTATTGCAATAAACTCCACCATATCTTTATAAATAGTGTTTTAGATCTAAACCCTCTTTATTTTATGCATGTTTGTATGTTAATTGGATGGGTTATAATATTTGAAATGTGAAATCTTAAATTTAAATTTCACCTTATTTAATTTATTGCATCTCATATAGAATCAACGACGCTCGACGACGGGGACTATGAACTGGTCTTAGGACAAGACCAAGGCTTCCCAGAAGAGCCAGCACAAGTCGTCGAGGGACTAACTGAAGCTCCGAACCTGAGTTCGGAAACCTCTGACACTCCTGCCCCCACCCCCACTCCAGATGGCAAGCCCCGGACATATCCCACTACTTTATTTACACTGCAATCTATGTCTATCTACATTATATCTTGCATTAAGTCTAGGAATTAAAGTGAAACCCTAGATGCATGAATCCTAGGAATCCAATGTAATGCTCCCAAGTCCTTATCGGTTAGATGCTTCGCTAATAGGACCGGTAGAAGTCGGGTGATTTCCTGTCACTCGCGCGATATAGGAGTTGCATGTTTACATTTCTGCAACCACTATAAGGATGACGGACAGGGTCATGTGCTGTATCATGACCTGGAAGTTTACCCTGTCTGTTTTGATAAAAGCTTTAAGGTCGAAATGTGTGGTAGTGGTGGCTAAGTTTTTGAAAGTACTAGCCACATGCCGCGAAATATGGTAAGCGGTAAGCCTAGTAACCAATCGGCCCGGCAAGTGGACATACCTCCCACCACTCGATTTTATGTTATGTTTACACGCATCGACGTGCGGGAGTACGTTCTGCAAGGCAGACAGGAATACGGGTTTTGTAGTCGCGCTACAAACGTATGTCCTGTACACATTGGGTGTGCGTACGGTCCTGCAGTCGCTTGTGGTGGACCTGATCCACGACCCAGAATGAAAGGCAAACGGTTGCTTCAGAATGCCCTGTTGGTATTCCAAGCATGTGTGTTAGGTTTACCTTGCAAGGTTAAATTCGATTCGAATCGTCCGCCTCTCACGAGGATTGAGACTGCTTATCCCTTCTGCCACATTGAGTAAGAAATGGAACTAATGATGGATAATTTTGATGGATGATAATCACTACCTTGCTTGCTTAGTGTAGGTGCTAATCTAGAATAAACACTCAACTAGAAGATGAAAGCTAAACTTAAAAGTAGTTCATACTCTTTGTTGCTTTTCAGCTGAAAATAAACCCAGAGCCTTTACAATGCCTTCATGAGTCTAGTTATGGGCTAAACTATACCCAGCCCCGGGTAAGCCTTGCTGAGTATTAGAATACTCAGCCTTGCCTATAATTGTTTCAGGTATGACCTTCGGAAACCCCACGGACAACCTTGTGTGGCCAACGTCCGTTCCGTATGGCTGGTTCGTGGAGTGGGACCCGTCCCCGGCCGGCACTGACCCTCCGGAGTGACACCAGGCCCTGGGCTAAGCTTGGTGTTCGCCTTCGCGATGAAAGTAGTCGCGTAAAACTTTTTCTTCCGCTGTGAGTTGGACAAGCTGTTATGCTTGTCAGTTGAACATGGTTTTGCATAAGTTTACTTATCTTTGAGACTCGGTTTGTAATAAAGTATGTATGGCTGTAAATTTAAAAGTTGATGAGCTATTCTGTGATGTGAACTCGCCATCGTGCGAGGTAAACCTGCTTCGATCCTGCTGAACCGTGGTTGTATCGGGCGGAGACCCGACAGACCAAAGGATTGTTCCGTTTGAAGTGCGTTAAGCTGATTGCAGTTGTACGGCAATCAATAGCGCACTTGAGCCGGAATAATTCGAGCGGTTCTGCCACAGCTGGTATCAGAGCTGTAGCTTTACCTTTACATCCGGAAAAGCCCTTAAAAAGTGTTTTCTGGATAAAAGTTTGCCAACAAATGAATTTACAAAGTACGTTGGATCCGTTAAGGTTGGTGATTAGAACGTAAAGCCCTAGGGGTTTATATGGGAAAGTATCAAGTGGCTATTAGTATCTATATATATATAAATCTGACTTGCAGCACTACTTTCTGTCAAAACTTAAATTCTTGCACAATCCAATTTTATTTCCTGTAACGACACCTACGTACGGAGGTAACAAGGTAAGGATCCTCAGCCAACTGAGGGAGCTTGGCCTTCCCGTCGGTGATGCGAACCGAACGCTGTTTCTCAAGCAGTGGCCTACTTGAGATGCTGCCAATATACCAACTTAGGTTGATTATATTGGGAGTATGTGGTTCGGCGCAGGGTATGACGATCGCTGTTCATACCCCCGCATTTTGCGGTACCCCCCGTGAATACGTTGTTTCGATAACGTATGTTAACGTTGTCTGTACGGCGGTAATTGTACAGATGCTGTTTCTATAGTGAACAGTAATGTTTGGTGACGCTTTCATGTCGTGCTGCCATGAAAGGTTCATGAGATATACATATATATCTGTGTATTCTTCTGCAGGTACACTAACTACGTTTACGCTATTAGGATGCGTAGGGTTTATCGACTAGTTATATATAGTGAGAGACGTATGGTTATGCCCCCGGAATTAATTACGTAAGTCCGAACATATTCGGCAGTTGTTTTGGTTGTGAGGACGAGTAGTGCGTGCATGCATCATTTGATAACAAAAGGATTTTCATATATAAAGATTATGTTGATTGTATTTGGAGTGGGCTAATGAAGTGTTAAGGATAGCTTTAGGTTGGGTATTATATATAGAATCTTAGTTTTCTATCTGTTTTCCAGCCTTTGCTGTTACCAGAATCGGTTATCTCAAGTATAGTTATCTTGCGAGTCTTCTGTAAAATAATTGCATTTCAGCCATTCAATGCAATTGTGTCCTCAACCCTTTGGGCTCCTGTTCGGTGTTGCTGTATCTCTGTATCTTACCATTCGAAATCTTGCTTCAGATGACTGAGACTCCAAACATTCGCTGGGATCGCGAAGGACATGCTCATACCAATGCCTTGCATTGGGAGGGTTTTCCCCGTCTCTTGTGGGAGTCACTTCAGATTTTCGGCTATGATGTATCCCCACTCTATGATGGATATGAGTTTGTTGAAGCAGGCATTCCTCGGTGTAGGGTGAAGATGACCATTCCGCAGCATCCTTCTCGCTACTTGTGGCAACCTGTCACAATTTGCACGGTTGGCCACCGCCTTGTGGATACCTTTGAGTCTGCAGCACTTGAAGCTATTCACATTTTCTGTGACAAGCACCCTGAAGAAGTGGCTGCCTATCCGATTTGTTTATTCCCAGCCACAGATCCTCGTGACTCCGAGTGGACCTTCAGGATCTCTTATTACAGTCATCTATTGGGAGATCTGTCTCATGAGACACTGCAAGCTCTAATCCGATTCATGAACGTGCAGCATCAATATCAGTTGCTGCAACGTTGAAGCGTGAATCAGTTGTCTAACTTAGCTCAAGCTCACCATGGAACTATCACCCAGCAGCTTGATGAGCTGAATGAGCTTCACACTGTCACAAATGCCCAAGTTGACTTATTAGCCCAGCGCGATGTGATTATCAACAATCAAGAAAACCAAATCCAAGAAAGGGAGACAGTTATTGCCCAGCGCAATACCATTATTGAGTTCCTCCAAGATCAGGTTCAAGATCTCACCATTGAGCTTGATGATGCTGTCAACCATATCAACGATCTCCATGAGCAACCCGCACCATTTCTAGAGCCAGAAGAAAGTGAGAGTGAAGAAGAAGAAGAAGAAGAAGAAGAAGAAGAAGAAGAAGAAGAAGAGCCAGAAGAAATAGAAGGAGAATCGGGTCTTGACTCCGAACACGGTGATCCTGCCCCAAAATCCCCAATCTAACCACTCTTCTTCTGGAAGAGTATTGTCAGTGGGAAACCTTGACGACTTTTAGCCTGTCGTTCTCCTCGCTGTACTGGATGTATCTTAGGTGGTGTGTAGTTTACCTAGTTATAGAGCCACTGGTTGTATATGTGGCATGCGTTGTTAGGTAAAAGTTTGTAATAGTGCGAGTGTATCTATATAAGGTGTAAGGATATTAGTATCTATGTAGTAATCCAAATCCTGAGTTTTGGTTATCTTGTTCAATATCGGTGTATCTATTATAAGTGGTTTGAATGGAGTTTATGCATTACTTTTCAGTTTGATAATTGCATACTATCTGAAATTGGAGCAAGATTATGGTTGATAATGGATGTCTCCTTTATTTCAGATGGTTGGAGCTACTCGTGGAACCCCGGAAGGATTCCGGGCAGAACAACCTGGTAGTTCTCAACAACCACCACCGCCACCTCCAAATCTTGCCGAGGTTATGGCCCGGCAAACTAAGCTTCTAAATCAACTTGTGCAAGCTCAGATGGGCCACTTCCAGCAGCAACCTCGAGGCTGAGGAGAACTCTTGTCAGCCAACTATCAGGACTTTCTCAGCACCCAACCCCCTTTATTCCATAAGGCCGATGAGCCTCTGGACGCAGATGCCTGGTTGCGGACTATCGAGTCTAAGTTCGCTTTACTGCCAGCCCCATGTTCAGAGGAGAACAAAGTGCTTTTCGCCGCCCAACAACTCCGAGGCCATGCTCATCTTTGGTGGGACCAGTTTCATGCAATGCAACCCGCCGAACACGTGGTCATTTGGGATGAGTTTCGGACTGCCTTCCGCGCACATCATATACCAGCAGGACTCATTGAGCGGAAGCTCAATGAATTTCTAAGCCTGACCCAAGGTACCCGTACGGTTACACAGTATGCACAGGTTTTCAATCACTTGTGCCAGTATGCAGGATCACATGCGGACACGGATGCCCGCAAATGTGATCGTTTTCGTCGAGGCCTAAACACCAAGCTCAAAAAATGGCTGAATTTGGTGAAGACTGAAAATTTCAATGAGTTGGTCAACATGGCCATAACTCAAGAAGACTGCATTGCCGCCCACAGAGCGGAAAAGAAACGGAAGGCACCTACAGGACCTGCAACTTCACAGATGCCAAGGTATCGGTTGGTCCCGAGTAATGCCCCTCGAGCTCCGCCTTGAGGCAATTTATCTGGCAGATGGGTAGCCCGACCTCCCCAGCAAGCACAATTCAACCGACCACCCCTGCCCCAAAATCAACAACAACCCCAACAAGGTTTGTGGCCAAGCTTTCCGCCAGCTACTCCAGGAAACAACAATAATCGTTGTTTCAATTGCGGAAGCCCGTCCCACTTCATTAAGGATTGCCCTCAACCTAGGAAATCATTCCAAGGGCAAACATCTAATCCAAACTACAAGGGCAAGGGTAAGAGACAAGTGGTGCAGGTCCGACAAGGGAGGGTGAACCTTACCACACTCTCCGAACTTCCTGAAGGGGCACCGATAATGACGGGTACATTTTCTATTAACCATCATCCCGTTATTGTTCTTTTTGATTCCGGTGCTACCCATAGTTTTATCAGCAAAGAATGTGGAAGTAAAGTAGGTTTAGATATGCATCCTACTAAAGAAGATTATAGGATAATCACTCCTGGTGGGAAAACTTTATCAAATCGAATTTGTATGAAAGTGCCACTTCTCTTGGGTAGTCAGGTGATAAAAACCGACTTACTCCTGTTAGACCTGAAGGGAATGGATGTTCTTTTGGGAATGAACTGGATGACGCAGCACCATGTGTCTTTAGATATCTCTTCTCGCACTGTGGAAATAGGTTCACCGGAGAATGAACCTACCATTCTTTATCTTCCACAATCAAAGTCTTTTAACTCTTGCACTTATGCTGCATCTAAGGTCAAACTTGAGGATATTCCAGTCGTCTGTGAATATCCAGATGTTTTTCTAGACAACTTACCTGGAATGCCCCCAGACAGAGATATTGAGTTCATCATCGAATTCCAACCTGGTACAGCTCCTATTTCTAAGAGACCTTACCGTATGCCTCCTAATGAGTTGGCTGAATTGAAAATCCAACTCCAAGATCTCTTAGATAAAGGTTTCATTTGTCCAAGTGCATCACCATGGGGTTGTCCAGCCCTATTTGTGAAAAAGAAAGACAATAGCTTGAGGCTATGTATGGATTACTGTCCTCTCAATGCGGTGACTATCAAAAATAAATATCCTCTACCCCGCATTGATATCCTCTTTGATCAGTTAGCCGGAGCCAAGGTGTTTTCTAAAATAGATCTTCGTTCCGGCTACCACCAAATTAAAATTCGGCCCAGTGATATTCCAAAAACAGCCTTTTCCACTCGGTATGGTCTATACGAGTATCTTGTCATGTCCTTTGGTCTTACTAATGCTCCAGCCTATTTCATGTACCTTATGAATTCTGTCTTCATGCAAGAACTCGACAAGTTTGTTGTGGTCTTCATTGATGACATCCTGATCTATTCTAAAACTCCAGAAGATCATGCTAAGCATCTTCATGTCATTCTTCAACGATTAAGAGACCACCATCTGTATGCCAAATTCTCTAAATGTGAGTTTTGGCTAGATACAGTCAAATTCCTGGGCCATACCATTTCTGGTGACGGAATATCTGTCGATCCCAGTAAAGTACAAGAAGTGATGGATTGGAAACCCCCGACCTCCATCCATCAAATTCGTAGTTTTCTCGGTCTAGCCGGCTATTATCGCCGTTTCATTCCTGACTTTTCCAGAATAGCCAAACCTATGACCGAACTACTAAAGAAAGGTGTGAAATTCTTCTGGGATCAAAAATGCGAAGATGCATTTCATCTTCTCAGAAATCATCTTACGACGGCTCCAGTCTTAGCTCAACCAGATATCTCAAAACCTTTTGACATCTACTGTGATGCATCAGGAACTGGACTTGGATGTGTACTTATGCAAGACAACCGGGTAATTGCATATGCATCACGGGCACTCCGGGTTCATGAACAAAATTACCCCACTCATGATCTCGAACTTGCAGCTGTTATTCATGCCCTGAAGATCTGGAGACACCATCTGATGGGTACGAAATGTCATATTTACACTGATCATAAAAGCCTCAAGTATATTTTTACCCAGGCAGATTTGAATATGAGGCAAAGACGCTGGCTAGAACTTATCAAAGATTATGATTTGGAAGTCCATTATCATCCAGGCAAGGCCAATGTCATTGCAGATGCCCTTAGTCGCAAAGCGCATTGTTCTTGCCTATCTATTGAAGCATTCGACGAAACTCTCTGTTGGGAAATGAGTAAGCTCAACCTAGAGATCATTTCCCAAGGTGACTTAAACCATCTTTCGGTTGAAGCCACACTCAGAGATAGCATTGTTCTAGCACAACAGCATAATAAAGGGATCAGAATCATTAAACAGAAGATAATACGAGGAGAAGGGAAGTATAAATGCTTCCGAGTAGATCCTGAAGGAGTATTATGGTTCAACGAGCGTATTGTTATATCGAAGGACCATAAACTCCGTAAACAAATAATGGATGAGGCCCATCTATCTAAATTCTCTATACACCCTGGCAGTACGAAGATGTATCAGGATCTGAAACAGAATTTTTGGTGGACTCGTATGAGACGAGAAATTGCTAAATATGTGTCGGAATGTGATGTCTGCCAAAGAGTCAAAGCCAGTCATTTGAAGACTGCCGGTATCCTTCAACCTCTACCTATTCCCTCGTGGAAGTGGGAGGATATCAGTATGGACTTTATTGTTGGCCTGCCCAACACTTCTCGCAGGCATGACTCTATTTGGGTAATCGTTGATCGATTAACCAAAACTGCACATTTTCTTCCCGTGCATACCACATATAATGCCAAAAGGTATGCCGAGATTTATCTGGATCAAATTATTCGACTCCATGGAGTACCTAAAACGATCATTTCTGATCATGGAGCACAATTTGTTGCTCGGTTCTGGGAGCAGCTCCATGATGCTCTTGGGACTAAATTAATTCGAAGCTCTGCCTATCATCCTCAGACAGATGGACAAACTGAGCGAATAAACCAGATTCTGGAAGATATGCTCAGAGCTTGTGTACTCCAATTTGACAAAAACTGGGATAAATACTTGTCATTAGCAGAATTCTCTTACAATAACAGCTATCAGACAAGTATTAAGATGGCCCCATTTGAAGCTTTATACGGTCGCCGATGTCGAACTCCTTTGAATTGGTCACAAACCGGCGAGCGTAAAAATTTTGGACCCGATCTAGTTATAGAAGCAGAGGATAAAGTCAGGCTTATTCAGAACAATCTGAAGGCCGCCCAATCTCGACAGAAAAGCTACGCTGATATAAGAAGAAGACCATTACAGTTTCAAGTCGGAGACTTCGTATATCTTCGAGTATCTCGTACCCGAGGAGTTCAAAGATTCGGTGTAAAAGGAAAACTTGCTCCTCGATACATCGGACCCTTTGAAATCCTTGAAATCTGTGGACCTGTAGCTTACCGTCTCCAACTTCCTCCTCAACTAGCGGCCATCCATAATATCTTCCATGTATCCCAACTCAATTCTCAAGCTATCGAAATCGAACCAGATCTGACCTATACAGAGCATCCAATCAGAATCCTCGACACTAAAGAGAGAAGCACCAGAAGAGAAACTATCAAAATGTACAAAGTTCAGTGGAACCATCATACAGAAGAAGAAGCAACATGGGAAACTGAATCTTATCTCCAGCATAACTTTCCTGACTTCTTCCGAGCCAACCTCTGAACTTGATCATTCCATTCTATCCTGTTCCGGAATCTCAGGACGAGATTCTTTTTAGGGGGGAAGGCTGTGACACTCAGGTATTTAGCTTGGTCACACATTAGAGTTTTGGTATGCTTGTATGTTCAAAGTATGGCAAATGTGTGTTTTATGTATGCAATGTTATGGAAGAAGTAATGTTTATGTAATTAATATTAACTAAAGGTCCTTTTATGCAAAATGGGTGGAAATAGAGGGAAAAGTTTAAAAGTAAGAGGGTTGTTTTTGCAAAAAGTGGTATCTGTGGTTAAATGGCAAAAATAAGTGAAATTACCCTTGGGTATATATGTAAAAGTAGTTTTACCCATGGGATTTACATAAAAGGTGAAAATATTACTAAGTCTACAATATTTTCAAAACTGTTGCTCAAATGTAGATGAACCTTAAAGAGAAGTTGTAGAGTTTGAAAAACCATGCACTTTTTCTTTTTGGACCATCTTCATTTGAGCACTGGTTTAAAAGTTGCAAGCCCTTTACAGTAAGGTCCCTGCTTTTCCCTGAATTCACAGATCAGTCCTTGGTTCAGTTCTTCCCCTTCTTCCTCCTGGCGCCACTGTCTCCTCTACTCTGTTTCTAGCTCCTCCTGTCGCCGGCGCAGCACACTGCCCTTGGCCGCCGTCGTCCATCCCCCTGCTCTCCCCTGCCCACGCGTCACTCCCCCGCTCCCCCACCGTTCTAGCTTTCCCTTGCTGGCGCCCTGCCCGTGCGCCACGGCGCCTGCGCACTGCCAGTACCGCACGCCGGAGTTACTGCCGCTGCCGCAAAACCCCCGTGGGCAAGCCTTATCTCCCCCTCTCTTCTGCTCTATGGCGCCAGCGGCTCGCCATCACTCCGTTTGCCTATAAAAAGACGCCCCAGGCCTCCCCCGCGCGCGTACAGACCTCGCCGCCGCCCCATTAGCGCCGCCAAGCTTCGGTCGCCGTGGAGCTCGTCCCTCCGCTCATTTCCTTCCCAAATCAACTGCACCAGCAGCTCCCCCGTGCCCCACTGCAGCCTCCCAGCCCGGCCCTTCCCTCCTTCGCCCGCCGGAACCTCCCCGCCGCCGTGCGCCTCCGGCCGCCGGCCCGGCCCTCCGTGGGCAGCTCGTCTCTGACCATCCCGAGCCTCCCAAAGACCACCCACAGGTAACCCGAGACCTCCTCGTGCTCCCCCTCCTTTTCCCCCTCACCGCCGGCGACTTCCCCGGCCGGAATTTGGCCGGACCCGTGCCCCCACCGCCGGCCATAGCTCCTGGACTTGATTGCAAAGATTGAAATTGTTCCAAGGGGTTTTCTGCTTAAGCCAGGGGCTAGTTTGTAATGAAGTGGCTGTTATTTCATGTGAAAGCATTTTCTGCCTTGTAAAATTCGTAGTAATTCACAGAAAAATCCAAAAATGGCAGAACTAGTTTTGTTAGAAACTAGATTTCAAATTCTATAACTTTGGTTAATAAAGTTTAGTGTGAAACAATGTACTTTTATCTTTATTTTAAACCTAAGATTAAGGAATAACTTATGCATAACTTTGATATTCAATGCTTGGTTACTTATGAAGTTTGACATAAATATTCCATGAGCTCTAGATAACTTTGTGCAAAGTTACAAACTTAATTTTGATTTAAACTTAACTTCTTTTATTTTGAAACTTTCAAATTTGAAATAAACCTAATGTATGGCCTTCTCTAATTGGAATCTTTTATCATTCACTAATGTGATATTTTATAATGTTTAATATATAATCAAATTTCTATAATCTTTTATTTAAAAATTTTGAATTCAAATTTTGGTTCATTTCAAATTTAATTTAAATGTTTTAGTTCTTATTGCAATAAACTCCACCATATCTTTATAAATAGTGTTTCAGATCTAAACCCTCTTTATTTTATGCATGTTTGTGTGTTAATTGGATGGGTTATAATATTTGAAATGTGAAATCTTAAATTTAAATTTCACCTTATTTAATTTATTGCATCTCATATAGAATCAACGACGCTCGACGACGGGGACTACGAACTGGTCTTAGGACAAGACCAAGGCTTCCCAGAAGAGCCAGCGCAAGTCGTCGAGGGACTAACTGAAGCCCCGAACCTGAGTTCGGAAACCTCTGACACTCCTGCCCCCACCCCCACTCCAGAAGGCAAGCCCCGGACATATCCCACTACTTTATTTACACTGCAATCTATGTCTATCTACATTATATCTTGCATTAAGTCTAGGAATTGAAGTGAAACCCTAGATGCATGAATCCTAGGAATCCAATGTAATGCTCCCAAGTCCTTATCGGTTAGATGCTTCGCTAATAGGATCGGTAGAAGTCGGGTGATTTCCTGTCACTCGCGCGATATAGGAGTTGCATGTTTACATTTCTGCAACCACTATAAGGATGACGGACAGGGTCATGTGCTGTATCATGACCTGGAAGTTTACCCTGTCTGTTTTGATAAAAGCTTTAAGGTCGAAATGTGTGGTAGTGGTGGCTAAGTTTTTGAAAGTACTAGCCACATACCGCGAAATATGGTAAGCGGTAAGCCTAGTAACCAATCGGCCCGGCAAGTGGACATACCTCCCACCACTCGATTTTATGTTATGTTTACACGCACCGACATGCGGGAGTACGTTCTGCAAGGCAGACAGGAATACGGGTTTTGTAGTCGCGCTACAGACGTATGTCCTGTACACATTGGGTGTGCGTACGGTCCTGCAGTCGCTTGTGGTGGACCTGATCCACGACCCGGAATGAAAGGCAAACGGTTGCTTCAGAATGCCCTGTTGGTATTCCAAGCATGTGTGTTAGGTTTACCTTGCAAGGTTAAATTCGATTCGAATCGTCCGCCTCTCACGAGGATTGAGACTGCTTATCCCTTCTGCCACATTGAGTAAGAAATCGAACTAATGATGGATAATTTTGATGGATGATAATCACTACCTTGCTTGCTTAGTGTAGGTGATAATCTAGAATAAACACTCAACTAGAAGATGAAAGCTAAAACTTAAAAGTAGTTCATACTCTTTGTTGCTTTTCAGCTGAAAATAAACCCAGAGCCTTTACAATGCCTTCATGAGTCTAGTTATGGGCTAAACTATACCCAGCCCAGGGTAAGCCTTGCTGAGTATTAGAATACTCAGCCTTTCCTATAATTGTTTCAGGTATGACCTTCGGAAACCCCACGGACAACCTTGTGTGGCCAACGTCCGTTCCGTATGGCTGGTCCGTGGAGTGGGACCCGTCCCCGACCGGCACTGACCCTCCGGAGTGACACCAGGCCCTGGGCTAAGCTTGGTGTTCGCCTTCGCGATGAAAGTAGTCGCGTAAAACTTTTTCTTCCGCTATGAGTTGGACAAGCTGTTATGCTTGTCAGTTGAACATGGTTTTGCATAAGTTTACTTATCTTTGAGACTCGGTTTGTAATAAAGTATGTATGGCTGTAAATTTAAAAGTTGATGAGCTATTCTGTGATGTGAACTCGCCATCGTGCGAGGTAAACCTGCTTCGATCCTGCTGAACCGTGGTTGTATCGGGCGGAGACCCGACAGACCAAAGGATTGTTCCGTTTGAAGTGCGTTAAGCTGATTGCAGTTGTACGGCAATCAATAGCGCACTTGAGCCAGAATAATTCGAGCGGTTCTGCCACAAGCGCACCCCAAGGCTTCCCCCCACGAGCGCCGGTCTCCCCTCACCGCTGGGCTTCGCCGAGGGCACGCCTCCGCCATGCTGCAATCATCCCGAGCCCACGGTGAGCTTTCTCCTCTCTCTTCTTGGTGTAGACACGGTTAGCACGACAGCAACCCGAATCCGAGGGCATTACGCCATCCCCGGCGAGCCCCGCTGTGAGTAAGAGCCCCTTTCCGCCGACCGCCCCCTCCTGTGCCTTATGCCCCGTGCCAAGACCCTCAGTAGGTTCCTGGGGTCGCGCTGGTGCGGAACCGTGCGGGGGCTCAGCCCAATCTCAAGCCAGAACCACATCCGTGCCGTTCGCCGGCGACCCCGTGCCGCACTCCGCCGTGGGGAGCTCTGACCCAAGCCATAATTAGATTCCGTGGGTGCCTAGGAGTGTTTGCCGTGCCGTGCTTTGCCTCCTGGGCCGGAGCTCGTCCAACATGGGGCTCGGATGGCCGAGACTGATCATCTCCGGCGAGCCTCCGCCACGGGAGTGGCCTCTAGTGAGCAATCGCCGCCGCCGGACCCCCTACCCCCGATCCCCTTTGTTTCGTACCGCTGGATCCAGATCCAACGGCCCTAATTAGAGCATACCGTTTCAGCCTGATCTTTTTGCTAAAGAGCCCCTGCGTTTTTCAAAAATCAACCCGCAGTCCTATCCTAGTAGTTTTGCTTGTTAGACCCTACGTCTAGCCTTTAATTATGTTTAGGTCCCTGGTTTTTGCCAGAAACCCCTGGTTTTTCTGTTTTCTCGCAGAAAAGCCCCCGGACCTTGTTTTAACCCTAGATTTTGCGTCTTAGCTCCGTTTTAAGTTGATTCTTGCGCTCACACGATCGTTGTAACGTGTAGAACAGTTCTATCATAGTTTTGTGTGCTGTTTTTATGTATTGTTGTACTGTTTCTTATCTTTTGTCTTTGTTTGTATGTATGTGTATGTGCTGGATCATGTTTTGGCATTGCGATCGTGAGTAGATGCTGAGCCTTTGGACGAGTACCAGGAGCCTCTTTCTGCAGAGCAATTTGAGCAGCAGCCGGAGAACTTTGAGGAAGGCAAGTATAACATGAATACCCTATCACTTTTAAATACAATTTCATACTGCATTTAAATATTGTATGCCTATAAGGATTTCCTAGCCACCTGTTATCCTTTATATAATACCTTGGGTTGCATTTTGGTTAGTTGTGCTAGGTGCTGCGCTCTCACACACCTCGGTCCTTTTTAATTAATTTGATTAATGGTTATATGCAACTTAATTCTGAGAGTGGCCCTCTGTGCTGTGTGCTTGAGTGGCTCACGTCTCCTTAAAATATGTTTTGTTAGAAACATGGTTTAGGGGCCAGCACGGTGCTTAGTGCTTGGTTGGCCACTCTCCATAAGGACCGGTTCATAGAGCGACAACCTGGGACAACCGCGCAACCACAAGACTGGAATGGGACGGTCTTGACTTACCAATTAGGTCATTTTGGTTTGGGAGTAACTTACCTAAATGGGCAAGAGGGGTGGTAAGCTTCAATGATCCCTGCTCCTCCGGCTTGGTCTGTGCTGTGTGCTTGTACCCCCGTGAGGTGTGCCCCATCATCGCTGATCCAGAAACCTTAGCGGTTACACCTTACTAACGTGATCCTTTGTAACGGTCTTGTAGTGCGCTTGCTAGTCATCTCACCTAAGGAAGTGTGATGAACAACTAGCGTAGCTCACGACTTGTGGATAGAGTTGTGCAACCTCTCGAGAGTGTAAAACTGATATATCAGCTGTGCTCACAGTCATGAGCGGCCCAGATCCTCCGTCTGATTAGTGGGTTGTACCTTTGGTGGTTTGGCTTGGTTTCTCAATAGTCTTATGCTTAATCTTGATTAATTATTATGTAACTTGGGTTATGATAATTCATCCACTTGTAGTAAATAGCTTAATAAAATTTGCCAAGATTAAAAGCTAATGCAGTTGAGTCAGCTAACCTTAGAGCCTCATAATTCGTGTTATACTTGTTGAGTACAAGTTGTGTACTCACACTTGCCTTCTCTACTCTTCTGTTCTCTCGGGGACATCTTCGACTGTTGCTCAGTACCCGGCGACATGGAGGACTACATCAGCGGACTCGACGATTTCTAGGCGTTGTCTCCCAGCCGATGTCCCTGTGGCGCCCTGCTTTTCATGTATTTATTTTTACGCTTCCGCATTCCCTGAACTGATTCTTGATTCAGTTGTAATAAAGATATTCATTTATAATTTATACGCTTTTATTTCGAGATACGTGTTGTGATATCTTGATGATTCTATTGTATATATGCGTGACTTGATCCTGGCGCATATATGATTGCTCGATTTATGTTCTTATAAATCGGGTGTGACACTTTTGTAATATAAGAAACCACATTTGTCCTCCTGTAGCCTTATATAAAGTCTGAGAGCCCCGTCTGCTCTGTAGTGGGGACATGCTACCTCTGAGTGCAGCGACTCAGAAGGTAGTCGATATAGCTCTTCACGTGAGCTCATTGGGCAAGCTAGCTAAAATCCAACCAAGGGGATCGAACGTGCCCGGAACGCGCGGGCTGTGGCGCGACGACTAGGATGCCCGTAGCAAACAGTCGAAAACTACCCTGAGTGCAACGACTTCAGGAGTAGTTGATATAGCCCATCATGTGGACATGTCAAACAAGTTAGATAGAACCTGAGCCAGACGGGCCTAACCAGTTTGAAAAAACACGATTGTCATCGCGACGACCCATATGCTTGTAGCAAGTAGTCGATTTGTATAAAATTTGAGCATGGCCAAAGCCTCTGCATTGTATTCAAGAATTTACATTTCGGGTCATGTGGCACAAAGCCGCCATATTGACCCAGAAAAGAAAAATGTGCCCTTGGCGCGTACAGGAATTGAAAACGAGTCTGCTTAGGGGTAGAACCGTCACAGGTGTTGGATATTCTATGAATTGGGTACATCCTGACCGTCGGGGTGTTGTAGTCGATAAGATCCTGGTCTTGTAACCCTCTTGACGATGAACGATCCCTCCCATCTTGAATTAAGCTTGTGCAAGCCCGACTCATCCTGAGCGCGATGAAGGACGAGGTCGCCTATGCTAAATGACCGTTCCTTAATGTTGCGATCATGATATCGCCGGATCCCCTGTAGGTAATGGGCTGACTGAACGAGAGCAGAGCAGCGAGCCTCTTCAACAGAATCCAGCTCGAGCTGTCGTGCTTCGTCCGTCTCGCCTTCTTTGTACATCTCGACCCTTGGGGATTTCCACATGATGTCCGCTGGGAGAATCGCCTCGGAGCCGTAAACCAGAAAGAATGGAGTCTGCCCTGTGGCTTTGGACGGCTGAGTCCTGAGCCCCCAGATAACGTGTGGCAACTCGTGTATCCACTTCTCGCCCTTTTTGGTATTGGCGTCATAAAGTCTTTTCTTGAGACCGTCAATGATCAAGCCGTTTGCCCGCTCGACTTGCCTATTTGCCCTTGGGTGTGCCACCGAAACATACTTGACCTCGATGGATGAATTTTCACAGAATTCCTAGAATTGGCTAGCCATGAAATTTGAACCCAAATCAGTGATAATAGTGTTGGGGAAGCTGAAATGATGCAAGATATCAGAGATGAAGTCGACCACCCTGTCTGGAGTAAGCTTGGTGATCGGTTTGAACTCGATCCACTTGGTAAACTTGTCGATAGCCACAAGGACGTGAGTAAACCCCCCTGGGGCCGTTGTGAAGGGCCCAATCATGTCAAGGCTCCAGCATGCAAACGGCCAGGAAGGTGGTATGGTAATGAGGTTGTGAGCCGGGACATGTGATTGCTTGCCAAAGAACTGACAATTCTGACATCGTCGCACCAGGTCCTCAGCATCAGACACCACGGTGGGCCACCAGAAGCCAGCTCGATACGCTTTGCCAACTAGCGTGCGTGACGCTGCATGGTTACCGCATACTCCCTCATGTATCTCTCGCAAAATGTCCTGGCCCTCCTCTGTTGTGACGCACTTCATAAGCACGCCAGACCGTGCACCACGTCGATACAGCCTGTCTGCGACCAAGACGAACCCCTTGCTCCGTCGCATGACGCGGGCGGCGTCAGTGCTCTTGGGATCCATCCCTGCCGGTAATACGAGATCTTGGATGAAGTTGATAAAGGGTCCTCTCCAGTCCTCGCCAACCAGCATAACCTCCCGTTCTGGCTGTACAGAGCCAGTGCCGGTGGAGACCTGTGGTGAAGGGCTGATGGACGGTTGCTTCAACTCTTGTATGAATACCCCTGCTGGGACTTATGCTCAGGTTGAACCTAGCTTAGACAAGGCATCAGCGGTGACATTGTGCTCCCGTAGCACATGATGAACTTCTAAGCCAGAGAATTTGTTCTCTAGTTTGCGGACCTCTTGTACATAGGCCTCCATGGTCTCTTTGTTGCAGTCCCACTCTTTGTGGACCTGCTGGACGACCAAAAGAGAATCACTGTAGACAAGTAGCCGCTTGATCCCCAGTGATATCGCCAAACGAAGCCCATGAAGCAAGGCCTCATACTCGGCTTCATTGTTGGATACCTCCTAGAGGATTTGGAGGATGTACTTGAGTTGTTCGCCTCTTGGGGATATGAACAATACGCCAGCGCCACCGCCATCGAGCTTGAGAGAACCATCGAAATACATGGTCCAATGCTCTGGCTTGTCGACTGGAATTGATACTTGATTTTCCCTCCACTCTGCCATGAAGTCGACTAGAGCTTGGGACTTGATCGCAGTGCGTCGCTTGAAGTCGATCGACAAAGTCCCTAGTTCCACTGCCCATTTTGAAATACGGCCCGTGGCATCCTGATTGTGTAGGATATCCGCCAACGGGAAGTACGTGATCACGTTGATCTGATATTCTTTGAAGTAGTGGCGTAATTTCCGTGAAGTAATCAGTATGCCATAAAGAAGCTTCTGGACTGCCGGGTACCGCACCTTAGATTCTGAGAGAACTTCACTGACGAAGTAAACAGGCCTCTGCACACCAAACGCATGGCCTTCCTCGGAGCGCTCGACAACAATGGCACTGCTAATAACATGGGTAGTTGCCGCAATGTAAAGTAAGAGGGTCTCACCCGGCAATGGTGCTGTGAGGATCGGGGGCGACTGTAGGTGCTGCTTGAGGTCCTACAGGGCCTGCTCGGCTTCCTCTGTCTAGTGAAATTTATCTTGGTGCTTCAAGAGCTTGAAAAAGGGAAGTCCTCTCTCCCCGAGTCGGGAGATGAACCTGTTAAGGGCTGCCATGCACCCTGTAAGTTTTTGCACATCTTTGATTGTGGCAGGTGCCTCCATATCAGTGATGGCTGTGATCTTTTTGGGGTTGGCCTTGATGCCCCGGTTACTCACGATGAACCCGAGCAATTTACCCGAAGGAACGCCGAAAACACACTTGGTCGGATTGAGCTTCCATCGGTATTTCCGTAGGCTGGCGAAAGTTTCCTCCAGATCCGCGATCAGGCCCTCGGGACTTCTGGTCTTCACAACCACGTCGTCCACGTAGGCTTCCACATTCTGGTGTAACTAATCAGCGAAGCACATCTGGATTGCACGCTGATAGGTGGCACCTACGTTTTTCAACCCGAAGACATCGTCTTGTAGGCATAAATCCCAAACGGGGTGATGAACGCGGTCTTGATTTGGTCTTCCTCCTTGAGAGCAATCTGATGGTACCCTGAATAACAATCAAGGAAACATAGTAGTACACACCCTGCAGTTGAGTCGACTACCTGATCGATGCGAGGGAGCCCAAAGTGATCCTTCGGGCAATGCTTGTTGAGATCGGTATAATTGACACATATTCTCCATTTTTTATTCTTTTTCAATACAAGAACAGGGTTAGCTACCCACTCTGGGTGGATTACTTCTTTAATGAATCCAGCCGTGAGGAGTTTAGCTATTTCTCGTTTGATAGCCTCCCGTTTATCAGGGGCAAAACGACGAAGTCGTTGCTTCTTTGGTACAGCTTGTGGATACACATTAAGACTATGCTCGATCAGCTCCTTGGGCACCCCTGGCATATCCGATGGTTTCCATACGAATATGTCTCGGTTAGCCTGCAGGAAACTGATGAGCGCGAGTTCCTATTTGTCACCCAAGCCCGCGCCGATGATGGCTGTCTTGGATGAGTCACCTTCTTGGAGCTGGATCAACTTGAGAGCCACATCGCCTGTCGACTTGATGCCTGATTGGCTTGCCTTCTTCGTCGGAATGTCCAGCTCAGCTTGGGAAAGTTGCTATGCGGCCGCGAGTACTTCGCCGGAAGCATCTGGCATGCGGGAAGTCGATGCATACTGGATGGCCTCTTGGTTGCAATCATAGGACTTCTTCAAGTCGCCTCGGAGCGTGAGCACGCCACGGCGTCCTGGCATCTTGAGAAGTAAGTAGATGTAATGTGGCACCGCCATGAACTTAGCGAGCGCCGGCCTCCCCAGTATAGCGTGGTAGGAAGATTCGAAGTTGGCCACCTCGAACTTGATGAACTCGGTTCGGTAATTCTCCCTCATCCCGAAAGTGACTGGGAGAACGACCGTTCCAAGCGGGTGCGCGGCATTGCCAGGGACAATACCGTAAAAAGGAGCCTTGCTCGGAACAAGCTTGTTGGTCAGGTCCAGACCCATCTTCTTCAACGTACTGGCGAAGATAAGATTAAGTCCGCTCCCGCCATCGATGAGAACCCGAGTGAGCTTGACTTCTGCGACCACGGGATCCAGCACCAGTGGAAACTTCCTAGGCTCGGAAAAGCTGGTCCACTGGTCAGTACGGGAAAATGATATGGGGACCTCCGACCATCGGAGTGGTCGAGGTACCGCCGGCTCGATGGATAGGATTTCCCGTAGCAGCAACTTCTATTCGCGCTTGGAACAAAAATCTTCATCACCGCCAAAGATAACATTGATGGTCTTGGAGGCATCCTGGAACTTGGCTGTCTCAGATTTATCTTCTTGGTCCTCGTCTTCGGGCTCTTTGCCCGTCGACTTGTTCTTCTTGCCGTTTCCAGGGGAGCCAAAGGTGCGTTTGAGCTGAAAGCAGTCGATCGCTGCGTGTTTGGAGTTGACGCACCATGGGCACTTCTTCTGTAGGAGCTTTTCAAACTGCTCCTGCGTGGTCGACTTCTTGCCCCACGAAGAACGTTCCACAGCTGTGACGAGATCATCTGGCTTGCATTTTCGGGAGGAACCCGAAAAGTCCTGCTGGCCTTTGTCAGCCCGGTTGTCGTTGTTGCGCTTCTGGTTGAGGTCGGTGCATCCTGGAAACCTCTCGCGCATCTTTTCTTCTTGTTCGGACCAGTCGTGCATCATGTCACATAGTCCTGCAACCGTCTTCGGCCTGTTACGCCCAAAATCACGATATATACCTGGGTCTGTTAGGCCGTTGTAGAAGCAGTCGATGATGTCCTCCTCCGTGATGTTGGCGATGGTAGCCCGCACGTCGAAGAAACGGCGGGTGTAGGACCGGAGGAGTTCGTTATGCTCCTGCTTGCACTGGGCGAGGTCATGCCGGGTTCCTGCACGGGCTATCGCCCCTTGGAAGTTGTCGATGAAAACCTTCTTGAGGCCCTCCCAGGAGTCGATGGAGTCGTTGGGGAGGCTTTCCAGCCAAGTCAGCGGTGCAGGCTCCAAGGCCATCGAAAAGTAGACGACTTTGGTAGTGTTGGAGCCGCCGGCCACCTCAATGGCAGTGGAGTAACAGTGGAGCCATTGTTGGGGGGCCTGCTTACCGTCATACTTGGTGATGCCGATCGGCTTGAAACCCTCCGGGTACTTGTAGCCGTTGAATTTCGTAGTGAACGCAGGAAAATGATCGTTGCAGTCAGCATCGTCCCGCTCAGCTACCTCGCGTTCCCGTCGCCTCGAGTCGAGGACTGACCGGACGTCGCGCCTCTCATTGATCTTCTGGCGAAGGTCCGATTGTTGACGTGGGCGGTTGGGCTGCCTCAGGTTGTTTGCCGGAGGTGGCTGCTGCCTCCCTCCAGTGACCTGGCTCCCACCTGCACCATCGTTGTTATTGCTGCGTTGAGGTCGCGGGCGACCGCCTGTTGATCGACTTGGGGCCTGGCTCCGGCTGTCTCCAACGCGCTCGTCCCCGACGAGTGATGCCGGGGCCTGCTGGTCCAGCTGGATCCATGCCCGTTGGGCATGGCGGAGCGCTTGTAGAACAATGGGATCGTTACTTCGCTCGAGTAGCGCTGTTACCCGAGCGATGTTGGCCACAGGAGTCCTGAAGCCTCATTCATCTATGGTGGCAAATTCAACGTTGAGTTCGCGCTGTGCAGAACGTATGCGCTCGTTGGCCCGCCTTCTACGAACCGCACGAGCTCTATTCCTGGCATGCCGCGCGTCACGCTCGGCGTGGTTCTCATCGACAGCATCGGCAGTGTCTTCATCTTCTGATATCCCGTCAAGTGCGCTGATGGGGATGAGGGCATTGTCGTCCCCCTCCTCCGCCATCAGCACCTAGCGGGTTGTGAGTTCTTCAGAGGAGGCTTCGACTAGTTCAGTCGAGCCCTCGGTGATGGTAGCCAATGCCCTGCCCTCCTGAAAAAGCAAAGGTTCAAGGTGGGCTACCAAGCGGTCTTCATGTCCGAGTAGATCGGATAGATCCATCCCCTTCCAATGAACGATTGGTCCTTCGGAGGTGGTAGTGATCATCAGCCCACAAGTGGCAAGGTGATCCTCAGCCCCCCGACATGCGGTGGCATCGGAACCCCCAGCCTGGAGCAGAGAGTCCAAGTCCTCCTCCAACGCGGAGAAAGGAACAGTAGTGACAGATTCTGCCTCGGTTTCCCTAGCAGAATCAAAAATCGGCAACTCGTCGAGATTATCGACAAAGTCATTGAGCCTTGTGGCGAATGTTTTTAGCTTGATGGTGTCATCGACGATGTGCCGACGGAATCCGCCTGCGCTGTTGGCAACGCAGACCCACGAGCCAAAAACAAAAGTTGTGCCCTCAGGGAGCACGGGACTGGGGAACTTGAAAAGCGCCATCGAGTTCTCCAGCGGATCTCTGATGCGCCCCCCTACCTGGCGCGCCAGCTGTCGGGTTTTATCCGGCTGCCCACCGAGGGGTATACCCAAAGTGGTAGGTTTTAGGTTGGGATGCGCCGAGATCAGGAACTCGAAGGTGTAGACAACACAAGATTTAGACAGGTTCAGGCCGCAATATGCGTAATGCCCTACGTCCTATATGATGGTTTGTATTGCCTTGATGTTGATCTGGTGATCTTCTGTTTTGAGGGGGTCCTTGCCCACCCTTATATATCTGGGGGGACAGGGTTACATGAATCCTAGCCTGATACTAGCTCAGGAATCGTACTCGAGTACAACTCGAGTAGTTTCCTTCTGTATCGACTAGTTCTACTCCGCATGCGGGTAGAATACAATATAAATAAGGTACATGACACGTCCTATCCCCTAGCCCAATACGGACTCCTTGATGTACACAGCCCCGTGGCCCCGGGTCTAACAAAGAGGGATCGGGAAACGTCGGCGGCGATGAATTGGCTCGGCGGGGCAGATCATCGGCGGCGGCCTCATGGCAAAATCCCGGCGATGCAGAAGCGTAGGGCCCAAATTGCCGGCTCGGAGAGCTTCTATGCGACGAGGCAGAGCTGTTGCGAGAGTCGTCGGGTCGAGGGCGCGGCGGAGCGGCCTAACCACGGCAAGGCCGAGGAGGCTGGCGCGGCGGATGAAAGGGGGCGGCGGCGCTGAGGGTCTCCGGTGGATGCTGCGGCTAGGGTTAGGGTTCTAGGGCGCAGGGGTTTCCTTTTTGTAGGGCGGCGGGGTCAATCTCAGCGTGCGGGCCCGGGAGAATAGCTCGCCAGAGATCTCGCGGCCGGTTGAAGCTCGGGGAGGAAGAAAAGGAAAGGAGGGCGCTGACGCGTGGGGCCGAAGAAACAGAGAGAGGGAAAGGAGCGTGGGCCGCTGTGCGCTGGAGAGATGGAGGTGGGCCGAGCGAAGGGGATCGGCCCGCAAGGAGAGGAAGCCGGGTGTGAGGGGGGGAAGGAAGAAGTGGGCTGTGGGGAAAGGAACCAGCCCAAGATGGAGAAGGGGAGAAGGGCAGGCCGGGCTGGTGGTTTGGGCTGGCTTCATCTCTCTCTTTCCTTTCCCTTTTCTATTTCTTTTCCTGATTTCCAAACTAAAATTCACTTGAATTCAAATGGAATTTGAATTCAACCTCAACTATTCAAGCAAACAAAAGAAATGCACCAGCATGAATGCACAAACATGTTGTTCCTAGAATAAATTTTAATTACTTGTGGTATAAATTTAATTTAAATGCAAGATAAATCAAGTAAAACCTTAGAAATTTTATTTGAGCCAAAATAAATTCATTAAAAATTTGGGAAATTTACATTAGGGTGTTACAAACCTACCCCCCTTACAGGAATCTCGTCCCGAGATTCGAATAGGCTAGCTAGCAAAGAGATTAGGATATGTCTTCCTCAGCTCATCTTCTCGCTCCCAAGTAGCCTCATCCTCCGTGTGATGACTCCACTGAACACGGCACATCCTAATTTTCTTCTAATTTTCTTGTTCCTGGTAACTCTCTCGGATGTCTCCAGAATCTTTACCGGATGCTCGGTGTAGGTCAGATCCTCCTGCACCTCTAACCCTTCTAGCGGTGCTTGTTCTTCTGGCACCCTCAAGCACTTCTTCAGCTGAGACACATGGAACACGTCATGCACTCCCGAGAGGTTGGGAGGCAAGTCCAAGCGGTATGCAACCTCACCTTTCCGCTCCAACACCTTGAATGGACCGATGTATCGAGGGGCTAGCTTCCCGCTCACATTAAACCTGCGGATTCCTCTCATTGGCGAGACCTTCAGGTACACATGATCACCCACTGCAAAGGTCAGATCTCGACGACGAACATCCGCGTAGCTCTTCTGACGAGTCTGTGCGATCCTCAGGTTCTCTCGCACCTGCTGTACCAGTTGTTCTGCCTCTTCAATGATATCCAGACCAAATACCTGCCTCTCGCCAATCTAATCCCAATACAGCGGAGTCCTGCACTTCCGACCATACAGGGCCTCGAAAGGAGATTTCTTCAGACTGGCCTGATAGCTGTTGTTGTATGAAAACTCTGCATATGGCAGGCATTTATCCCAGCTGGTACCATACTGAATAGCGCAAGCTCGAAGCATATCCTCCAACACTTGGTTGGTTCTCTCTATCTGCCCATCTGTCTGAGGATGATAGGCGGTACTGAAGCGTAGCTTCGTATCCAACAAATCATGCAACTGCTCCCAGAACCGTGAAGTGAACTGAGATACTCGGTCTGATATGATCTTCTTCGGAACACCATGTAGACAGATGATCCTGGAGATGTACAACTCTGCGAGTCTGGCACCAGAGTAAGTAGTGTTCACCGGGATAAAGTGAGCAACCTTCATCAACCGATCCACTACTACCCATATAGAGTTGTACCCTTTCTGAGTACGAGGCAATCCCATTTCCACTCTGGAATCTTCAATGGCTGCAATAGACCTACTGGTCTATGATGTTCTGTCTTGACACGTTGACAAGTGTTGCAGATAGCCACGTACTCCGCAACGGAACGCTTCATTCCATACCACCAGAATCATTCCTTGAGGTCATAATACATCTTCGTGCTATCCGGATGAATGGAATATGCTGTATCATGAGCCTCACTCAAGATCAGCTTCCTGAGATCCTTCACATCTGGCACGCATATCCGGCCCTTGTACCACAAGGTACCCTGATCATCTTCTCTGAAATGAGGTGCCTTGCCAATCTTGAGCAATTCACAGATCTCCTGCAGCTTCTTATCTTCCTTCTGATGCTGCCTGATCTCTGCCTCTAGAGTGGGTTCTGCCTCGAATGATGCACTCAAGGTGTGATGCAAGAAACCCAGACTTAACTGCTCAAACTCCTCGCATAACTCCTGAGGCATCTGAAAAGCCACGGCCATGTTGACATAGCTCTTCCTGCTCAGAGCATCTGCTACAACATTGGCCTTGCCCGGATGATAATGAATCTCCAGGTCATAATCCTTGACCAACTCTAGCCATCTTCTTTGCCGCATGTTCAGCTCATTCTGAGTGAAAATGTACTTGAGGCTCTTGTGATCAGTGTAAATGTCACACCTCTGCCCAAACAAGTAATGCCTCCATATCTTCAGAGCATGTACGACTGCGGCTAACTCCAGATCATGAGTGGGATAATTTAGCTCGTGCTGGCGCAACTGCCGTGAAGCATAAGCTATCACCCTGCCTTCCTGCATCAGGACGCAACCAAGACCATCCCTCGAAGCATCACAATATACTGTGAACCTCTTGCTCTGGTCTGGCAGAGTAAGGACGGGCGCCGTAGTCAACCTCTTCTTCAGCTCCTCGAAGGCCTTCTGACGCTCATCCGTCCAAGAGAAATCCACACCCTTCTCTAGCAAAGAAGTCAAAGGCTTCGTAATCTTGGAGAAATTCTCAATGAACCTCCGATAGTATCCTGCTAAGCCCAGAAAAGAGCGGACTTCCTTCACTGTCTGCAGTACCACCCAGTTAAGCACATCCTTTACCTTTTCGGGGTCCACAGCAATACCTACCTTGGAGATGACATGACCGAGGAATGGAACCTCGTCAATCCAGAATTCGCACTTGCTGAGCTTGGCATACAGCTTGTGCTCTCTGAGCCTCTGCAACACAAGCCTCAGATGTTTCTCATGCTCTGCCTCTGACTTGGAATATATCAGGATATCATCAATGAATATCACCACAAAGGTGTCCGGATAATCCATGAAAACCTTGTTCATCAGATGCATGAAGAAAGCCGGTGCATTGGTCAAGCCAAAGGACATGACCGTATACTTGTATAGCCCATACTTGCAGGTGAATGCCATCTTCGGAATATCCTCGGGACGAATCTTCAGCTGGTGATAACCCAAACGCAGATCAATCTTCGAGAATACACAAGCACCCTGAAGCTGATCAAAGAGATCCTCAATACGAGGCAATGGATGCTTGTTCTTGATGGTGACTGCATTCAGATCCCGATAATCGACGCACATTCTCTTCGCTCCATCCTTCTTCTCTACAAGCAACACAGGAAAAGCCTAAGGAGAGAAACTGCGATGAATAGAGCCCTTGTCTAGCAATTCGTCGATGGTCTTCTTAACTTCCTCATGCTCAACGGGTGTCATACGATAGGACCGCTTAGCAATAGGAGCTGTGCCAGGCAAAAGATCAATAGAAAACTCGATGTCGCGATCAGGCGGCATACCTGGCAAATCATCTGGAAAGACATCCGGGAATTCAGACACCACGCGAATACCATTCGTGGGTCTAGCCTCCATCTGACAAAGAATCTCAGATGGCTCCGAAGCACTGACTGTGACCTCCTGTCCATCCGGTGCTGACAAGTGGATAGACCACTGAGCACAATCAATCCTAAAACCCCATCTAATAAGGGTCTCCATTCCCAAGATTACATCGATACCCTTGGTGTCTAGCACCACGAGATTAGCACTGAACTCTACCCCCTTTATGACAACACTGACTCTGGGATAGAAGATATGAGACCTCAACTGCCCTCCCGGTGAAGATACTAACATGCCCCTCTTTAATATGCTAGTATGAATGCCATGATGCTCAACAAAAGACCAAGTAATGAAAGAATGTGTAGCACCAGTATCGAAAAGCACTGTAGCAGGGTGAGCATTGACCATGAACATACCAATAACCACGTTGGTAGCCTCGGCCGCTGACTCGGCCGTCACGTGGTTCACCCTGCCTTGGGATGGCGCCTTGGGATGAGCTGGGCGCCCCTGCTGTCCAGATTGCGCCTTTTGGGGACAAACGTTGGCGTAGTGTCCCGGCTCGCCACAGTGAAAGCACACCCGTGGGAGCGCTGGAGCCTGCTGCCTGGCCGGAGGAGGAGGCACTCCCTGCCGCGGAGCTGGTGGAGCTGGTGAAGCAGAGCGTGCCGGAGGCGCTGGAAGCCTCTGGCCCTGTCCCGCCTGCTGCTGCTCTTGAGGACGAGGCGGGTACTGCTGCTGTCGCTGCTGGTACTGCTGGATCTGGCTCTGCTGCTGCTGCTGGTACTGGTACCGAGGCCGAGTGTTGCTGCCAGACGCAGCAGGAGCCATCTTCCTCTTCTTGTCCTCAATCTCCCGGCGTTTGCGCTCGATGTTGAGGGCAGCGTCAACCAGATGGTTGAAGTTGTCGAAGCGGTGGTTCATGAGCGCGTACTCCAGGTGATCGACCTCAGTGGGGGCGTAGCGAGCGAGCTGGAGGAAATGATCATGGTACTCGGTCACCGTCATAGCTCCTTGAAACGATAATCACCAGAAAAAGGGGATGGAAATTACTCAGCATTTCCAATTTCATGAAGATAAACAAGGGTGGGCTTGAGCTCAAAAAGGAATTGCAGAAAGATTTTTACTCCAATTTACCTGCTTAAGCGCAAGGAACTCCTTGTGCTTCATCTTCATCACTCCAGCAGGAATGTGGTGGTTCCTGAAACGCTCCCGGAACTGGACCCAAGTGAAAGCGTCACGGTCCCGAGCTGGGTAGGACTCCCACCAGTCAAGAGCTGAGCCTCGCAGCTGCCCTGCTGCGTATACGACTCGCTCCCTATCATCGCACTGAGCGACATCCAACTGGCGCTCCACTGAACGAAGCCAGTCGTCAGCCTGGAGTGGATCAGCTGCATGGGAGAATGTCGACGGGTGTCCTCTCAGGAAGTCCGCACACCTGTCGCGGGGCTGCGGCGGTGAAGGAGGTGGTGGCTGAGCATGGATCTGCTGCAGAGCCTGAACAGTGTTGTTCAAGGTGGCCATCATCTACATCTGGAGCTGGAAAAACTGCTCCGGAGTCAAAGGTGGAGGCATCGGCAGCGGCTGGTCGGCACTCTGGTTGTTCTACCCCTGCTGGCCAGGACCGGTGCCGGTGCTCCTGGTGTTCACCATCTGTTTGCAGCAAAATGAAATTTATAAGAGATAGATATTGTACAACTTCTGGAAGGAAACTCTGACAGGATAAAGTAGGGAGTAAAGAGTGTACGGTTTTAACCCCCACGATCTATCTCAATTTTATTTCTTAATTCAAGTTTGCCTTAAAATTGATTTGCATATGCAAGTTTAACTTCTAAACTATGCAATCAACCAAAAATCCAAATCAAACATTTGGCACAATCACAAACATTCAATATTCAAACATTAGCCGAGTTTATCACACCACTCGACTAAAACAAACATACGCTGTAGCGTATTTTTCTTTTGCAAGCGCATCCTAGGCTTATGAGGACAGACAAAATTGCAGGCCAACGTCTACAGAAGGGATCAGACTAGTTCTCGGAAAATGCAAGAGAGAATTAGCAAATCGAGGTTTAGAGCTCAAGGAATAGAAGCAGAAATGAGTGTGTGAGTTTTGCGGAAGCAAGGCAAGAGAAAGGATATCCCTAAACTCGACCATTTCTATCTAGGCTTCGTCCTACAGTTGACACGGCTCTGATACCAATTCTATCACACCCGATTTATAAGAACATAAATTGAGAAATCATATATGCGCCAGGATCAAGTCACGCATATATACAACAGAATCATCAAGATATCACAACACGTATCTCGAAATAAAAGCATATAAACTATAAATGAATATCTTTATTACAACTGAATCAAGAATCAGTTCAAGGAATGCGGAAGCGTAAAATAAATACATGAAGAATAGGGCGCCACAGGGACGTCAACTGGGAGACAACGCCTAGAAATCGTCGAGTCCGCTGATGTAGTTCTCCATGTCGCCTGGTACTGAGCAGCAGTCGAAGATATCCCAGAAAGAACAGAAGAGTAGAGAAGGTAAGTGTGAGTACACAACTTGTACACAACAAGTATAACACAAACTATGAGGCTCTACGGTTAGCTGACTCAACTGCATTAGCTTTTAATCTTGGCAAATTTTATTAAAGCTATTTACTACAAGTGGATGAATTACCATAACCCAAGTTACATAATAATTAATCAAAATTAATCATGAGACTACTGGAAACCAAGCCAAACCACCAAGGTAAACCCCCCTAATCAGACGGAGGATCTGGGCCGCTCATGACCGTGAGCACGGCTAGTATACCAACTTTACACTCTCGAGAGGTTGCACAACTTTACCCACAAGTCGTGAGCTACGCTAGTTGTTCATCACACTTCCTTAGGTGAGATGGCTAGCAAGCACACTACGAGACCGTTACAAAGGATCACGTTAATAAGGTGTAACCGCTAAGGTTTCTGGATCAGCGACGATGGAGCCCACCTCCGGGGGTACAAGACACACAGCACAGACCAAGCCGGAGGAGCAGGGACCATTGAAGCTTACCACCCCTCTTGCCCCGCAGGTAAGTTACTCCCAAACCAAAATGACCTAATTAGTAAGTCAAGACCGTCCCATTCCAGTCTTGTGGTTGCGCGGTTGTCCCAGGTTGTCGCTCTATGAACCGGTCCTTATGGAGAGTGGCCAACCAAGCACTATGCACCGTGCTGGCCCCCTTAACCATGTTTCTAACAAAAACATCTTTTAACGAGACGTGAGCCGCTCAAGCACAAAGCACAGAGGGCCACTCTCAGAATCCAGTTTCATATAATCATTAATCAAATTTAATTAAAAAGAGAGCGCAGCACCTAGCACAACTAACCAAAATGCAACCCAAGGTATTTATATAAAGGATAAAGTGGCTAGGAAATCCTTATAGGCATACAGTATTAAAATGCAGTATGAAATTGTATTTAAAAGTGATAGGATATTCATGTTATACTTGCCTTCCTCAAAGTTCTCCTGCTGCTGCTCAAATTGCTCTGCGGAAAGGGGCTCCTGGTACTCGTCCAAAGGCTCAGCGTCTACTCACGATCGCAACGCCAAAACATCCAGCACATACACATACATGCAAACAAAAAAAAAGATAAGAAATAGTACAACATTACATAAAAACAGCACACAAAACTATGGTAGAACTATTCTACTCGTTACAATGATCGCGTGAGCGCAAAAAATCACCTAAAACGGAGTTAAGACGCGAAATCTAGAGCTAAAACAAGGTCCAGGGACCTTTCCGTAAGAAAACAGGAAGTTCTAAGGGGTTCTGTGCAAAAACCGAGGGTCTAAACATAATTAAACTATAGACCTCCGGACAGTCCGGACAGTCCGGACACTTCTCGCCTGAATCGGACAGTCCGGTTCCTCAACCCGGATAGTCCGGTGTGGCAGAACCAACCTGAATTATACCGGCTCAAGTACGCGAGTCCACACCTGAGGGCTCCAACGTGCTTCAAACGGAATAATCCCTTGGCCTGTCGGGTAACGTCCCGATAAACCACCGATACACAGGATCAAATAAGGTTACCTCACACGAAGGTGAGTCCAGAGATACAATCACCATCACATTTTTACATCGCAGGGAATTACATTATAAGGGTTTTTAAAAGCCATACATTACCAATTGTGAAAGTTATGGTTTTTGGCAGCGGAAAACATACACGATGATTACAACACATCATCAAGACGGATGTCATGCTAAGCCCAGGCACGACATCACTCGGGGTCATCAATGTTGGTCGGGGACGGATCCCACTCCGCGGACCAACCATCTGGAGAGCACAGGGCCATGACAGGGAAAGAGTAGGATCTTCAAGGGCTTTACCTGAAAAACATAAAACTAGCAAGGCTGAGTATACTAATACTCAGCAAGGCTTACCCGGGATTGGGTATACTTTAGCCCATAACTAGACTCATGGAGGCATTGTAAAGGCTCTGGGTTTATTTTCAGCTGAAAAGCAACAGAGAGTATAAACTACTTTCAAGTTTTAGCTTTCAGATTCTAGCTTGATTAGCCATTCTAGGTAAGCACCTATACTAAACAAGCAAGGTATAGATTATCATCCATCAAGTTTGTTCCATCAGCAATTACACTTTTTACTCGATGTGGCAGAAGGGATAAGCAGTCTCAATCCTCGTGAGAGGCGGACGATTCGAATCGAATTTAACCTTGCAAGGTAAACCTAACACACACGCTTGGAATACCAACAGGGCGTTCCGAAGCAACCGTTTCCCTCATATTTCGGGTTATGGATCAGGGCCACCACAAGCGACTGCAAGACCGTACGCACATCACTCGTGCAGGACATACGTCTGTAGCGCGACTACAAAACCCGTATTCCTGTCTGCCATGCAGAATGTACTCCCACATGTCGGTGCGTGTGAACATAAAATAAAGGTCGAGTGGTGGAGACAAGTCCATTTGCCGGGCCATTCGGGTACTAGGCTTACCGCTTACCATATTTCGCGGCATGTGTCTAGTACTTTCAAAAACTTAGCCACCACTACCACACATTTCGACCTTAAAGCTTTTATCAAAACAGACAGGGTAAACTTTCAGGTCATGACACGGTACATGACCCTGTCCGTCATCCTTATAGTGGTTGCAGAATAGTAAACATGCAACTCCTATATCACGCGAGTGATAGGAAATCACCCGACTTCTACCGGTCCTATTTAGCGAAGCATCTAAGCGATAAGGACTCAGGTTCAATACATTGGATTCCTAAGAGATCATGCAACTAGGTTTTCATCTCAACTCCTAGACTTAATGCATAAGTATAGATAAATAGATATAGATTGCAGTGTAAACAAAGTAGTGGGTTATGTCCGGGGCTTGCCTTTACTGGTGGGACTGAAATCAGAAATGTCAATATCTTCCGAACTTTGGTTCGGGGCTTCAGTTAATTCCTTGGTGACGTTTATTTGGTCTTCAGGAACATCCTCCGTAGACTCCAGGGAGATCTCGTAGGTACCGTTGCCGAAGTGATCGTATCTACATGCAATGCAACATTACATTCAAGCGTGCACACAAAACTATTTCATTTCACAGCAAAGTTGCAACCCAGCACTCATATAACACATTATTCACATAACAACCAAAAAGATCTGAACTAAACCTAGACAGAGCCTTAGGGGAACAACTAACTAGAATCAGCTACTCGTTGAAGATTACCACAGAGCCGATTGGAAACAACACAGGTTTAGCCGATTGATGAGTGCATCGGGTTTCTAGACGATCGATGAAAACATCGATTACTTCAACAGAGGGGTGATTCCTAAAGCAGTTGTGTCTTAACTGAGATGTGTTTAAGTGTTATTCTAGGTTAACTAGGTGTGGTTGTATCGGCTTGATTACGTCAGCACATCAATTGAGTGATGTACAACCGATTGGAGTGTGGTTTAGGGTATGTGACCGATAAGTATAAAGCCGACCTCTCTGTCGATAAATCGACTGATAGAAGTGTGTGGACAAGGATGGGGAAAACTAAGGATTGATCGGCCGTGTTTGACCGATATGGAAAAGCAACCAAAATCGGCTTGGGTCGGCTGATGGCAAAAACCCTAAGATCGTGTGTGTCTCTCCGATACATTGACTCTGTGTAGTCGACGTAGGATAGAATAAAAGAATTGTATCAGCAGTAGCCGATACTAGAAAGGTAACAACCGTATCAGCTAACCAGCCGATGGTAAAAGTATCGACTGACAGCTGTTACACAGAAACATCCTAGACTCAAGGGAAGCGGATGCTTAGCAGCTGAACTGATAGCCAACGCTAAAGCATAGCCGCAGAGATGTTTCGGCTAAGCAGCAGACACACAAGAACTAACGGGGATCCTTATACGACAAGGAACTTAAAGAAACAGCAATCAAGACGAGGACAATGTCTTGATGGTAGGGATATGAGCTCTAGGGTGATAGGATTAACTAACTGTTACACTTCTCCACTTAAAACATACACCTTATAATTTATCTTCTAGCTATAACACATGCATACAATATAAGGTACAAACAAGGCATTCATTCCCTAACATTTAACCTAGACCACAATTCAAGACTTTCAATTCAAGAGTATAACATAAAACTTGTAAATGTTCACTGATTTAAAATAAGGAAAGCTTTGAAAATCTTATAGAAAACACCCTAGAACTTTTTAGGTTAAAGCAATTGAGTCCCTGGTCCGAAAAAACAGATAACAGGAAGTTAACGGCGATATTTCGGCAAAGGAATCGCCGGCATTAAGAAGATTAATGAAACGGGGCAAACCTTGGTTGCGGAGAAGAACAAACGGAAAGTGAAATTCCGTGGCGATAGGATCGGCGAAGAGAAAAGCTCAACGATGACGAGATCCCGTGGATGACGAAGGGGTCTGCCGAGCATGGTTGCCATGGATGGAAAATGGCCGAAGGAGTAGTCTCCGTGGTGACTCGTAGTCTTGCTCGGTGATCGACGAGGAATAGGAGCTGCTGGAAGTCGTGAATCCCTGGAACAAAATGATGGAGCCGAATGGGTTTGCTATGCCATCTCCTCCGCGAACCTCAGGGTTTCCTTGTCCACGGACTGAACTTCCTCTGTTCACATACTCTTAGCTCTTGCTCTGCTCGCGCGTGGCCTGTCATCTTGTACGCGCTCACGCTTACGGAATCGAGCCGAGCCGGTCACCGGTAGAACACTCTCGCTCGCATCCGCGGACGTGCTAGTCCAATTCCTTTTGGACTTTCATCTTCGCTCCACAATTCCTCCCTCCGACTTGCCTCATCAAATTCGTAGCCGCATCACTTCCAGTGGCCTCCGTCGCCCCATGCTGAGCACTTGACGTGGTCAAACCCTCGTGCTGCTGCTCCTCTTCTTCCTCATCTGCTGGACCTGCGTTGCCTCGGCCTTGTCGCACCGCATCTGCACATGTCCGAGCTGCGTGCATCCTTGACCTGCTCTCACTTTGCAGGCTCAGCTTCACTTCTCCCGCGGTTAGCATTTCATCGAACACCTTGGCTGCGTCCTCGATACGGCTACCGCGTTCCTGCATCTCGCACACAGCTTTCCTCCGCTACTCCTCCTGCGCGTGCCATTGCTCGGCACGTCGTACTCCAGCATCGCCTGCTCATGTCCATGGGTCCGCTCTGCTCCGGCCGCCCATCACCTGCATACACCGCCAACTCCCACGCGCCACCACGCGCATGCTTGCGCCATTCGCTCGGCACCGCCCAAGAACCGCTCCTGTGCCGCCGCCGCGCACGCCTGCTGCCTCACCCGCGTGCCTGGGCCACTCCGCCCGGGTCTCGCACCTGCTGCGCTCGCACGTGTCCTGCACGCCATTGCTCGCTCGGGGCCACTCGCATCCAGCGCATCCGTGCCGCAACCGCACGCTGCCACACCGGTTCTCTTCTGCTCACGTGCCGCCACGCCGCGAGCTTTGCCCCAGCGCCGCTTGGTTCGCGTGCCGCTCACGCATTTGCTCCACGCCTCCCACACGCCCGCGCAGCGCTCGCACCAACCGCAGCGAGCCCCTGTGCCGCCAGTCCTTTGCCATTCTCCTCCGTCCAAGCTCGGCGCCGTCCCCTGGTACTGTCTCCGTGCTCCAACGCCACCATACGCCGTTGCTTGGCTCTGTTGGCGCCCGTGTGCTGTGGCAGAACCAACTTGAATTATACCGGCTCAAGTACGTGAGTCCATTCCAGAGGGCTCCGACGTACTTCAAACGGTATAATCCCTTGGCCTGTCGGGTAACGTCCCGATAAACCACCGATACACAGGATCAAATAAGGTTACCTCACACGAAGGTGAGTCCAGAGATACAATCACCATTATATTTTACATCACAGGGAATCACTTTACAAGAGTTTTCACAATAGAGCAAAGTTTCAAATTTAGAGAAAACAAAACAATCTAATAAAGTTATGGTTTTTAGCAGCGGAAATCATACGTGATGATCTACAGCACGTCGTCAAGACGGATGTCATGCTAAGCCCGGGCACGACATCACTCGAAATCATCAGTATTGGTCGGGGACGGATCCCATTCCTCGGACCAATCTTCTGGAAAAGCACAGGGCCATGACAAGGAAAGAGTAGGGTCTTCAAAGGCTTTACCTGAAAAACATATAACTAGCAAGGCTGAGTATACTAATACTCAGCAAGGCTTACCCGTCTCATGGTATACTTAGCCATATAACTAGACTTATGAAGGCTTTTAGCTTTGGGTGGAGTTTTTAGCTGAAAAGCAACAAAGAGTAGATCCTTACTTTCAACTTTTAGCTTTCAGATTCTAGTGGATTAACCATTCTAGGTAAGCACCTATAACTACTCAAACATGGTAGAATCTTTAATCAAATATCATCTTTGATAATCATAAAGTTGCTCTTGTTACTCTATGTGATAAAGGGGATAAGCAGTCTCATACATCGTGAGAGGCGGACGATTCTGAATCGAGATTCAACCCTTGCAAGGTAAACCTAACACACACGCTTGGAACACCACAGGGTCATTCCGAAGCAACCGTTTGCCTTTCATTCCGACTCGTGGATCAGATCCACCACAAGCGACTGCAGGTCATACGCACTTCCAAAGTGCAGGACGTACGTCTGTAGCGCGACTACAAAACCCGTACTCCTGGTTGCCCAGCAACACGTATGCCTACACGTCGAACAAAGTAACCAAAAGAAGCAAATACATGTGGTGGGGGGTATGTCCACTCCTCGGGCCGATTGGTTACTAGGCTTACCGCTTACCATATTTCACGGCATGTGGCTAGTACTTTCAAACGCTTAACCACCGCTACCACACACTGCGACCTTATCAAATTCCACAACACAGATGGGGTATCATCTCAACCATGATACCTCACAACTCCCGTCCGTCATCCTTATAGTGATAACAGGAATGTAAACATTACAACTCCTATATCGCGCGAGTGACAGGAAATCACTCGACTTCTACCGGTCCTATCAGCATAGCAGCTAGTCGAACTCAAGTTCTAGTGTTCAACACATAGGTTCCTGGAATTATGCAACTAAAGTTTCCAAACAACTCCTAAGAACTTAATGCATACAGATAGATATAAATAATATAGGTTGCAGTGTAATAAAGTAGGGGTTATGTCCGGGGCTTGCCTTTACTGGTGGGGCTGAAGTCAGTAAAGTTAAGATCTTCTGAACTTTAGTTCAGGGCTTCAGATAATTCCGCGATGAAGTTCCCAGGGTCTTCAGAATAACTTCCTTCTGGTTCCGGGATTAGCTGGTAATCTCCGTCGGCGAGAGTGGTCGAGTCTATATGATATGCAAGATGGAGTTCAATGAATGCATACACTTTCATTTCAATTCACAATAAAGTTGCAATCCAAATAAAAGAACATTACATTACGACAAACAACCTAACTACCCTGTACTGGGCAGTCATTTATCGGGTATCAACCAAACTAACTAGTTACGTTAAGTAACAGGGTGGGTTACCCTAAACATTTATACTAACTTCATTAGGTAGTATGTTTGGTTATCTAATTGGTTGGTGTATAGGTCTTGGCCTTAACCGATGAGGATGAATCAGGTTTAGCTGACTGATGTGCTTTGGTCGTGTCTAATAGAGGCGTGTCTACTGTACAATCTTATTGATCTAGGGTTGTGTACTTTGGTCTGGGTAGCCAATTGACAGGTGCACTGGTTTTCTAATTGATCGATGAAAACATCGATCACTTTAGTAGAGGGATGTTTCCTAAAGCGGCTGTGTCCTAGCTAATCTGTGTGAGCATCGGCGTACTTAACTGATCGCGTGCGTATCAGCATAGCGGATCCATGCTTTAGCAAAACTAGTCGATCAGTGATTTGACCTTCTAGCCGATTTAGTGTATCGGCACATTCGCTGATTTATACATCGGGTAGAATTAGTCGAGTGATGTATCGGTATAGCTAGTTGATTAGTGCGAGTAACTAGCCGATAGTGTATTGGTAGACTAATCGGACTATGTATCCGTAAGGTTTGGGCCTTGGCGTGCTCAGCCGATTGGTGGGTCAGCTGTGTAGCTGGTTTTCATCCTTAATGTTCTCCTACATCTATTGGGGTACATTAGCTGTGTAGCTGATTGTCCTACTATGCACTAACTGTGCCTTATTGAGATGTGCTTAAGTGTTAATCTAGATAACTAGGTGTGGTTGCATCGACTTGATCACGTCAGTACAACAATCAATTGTCATACGGTCGATGGGGTTATCTAAGTTAGACCTATTTCAAGAATTAGGTGTAACAGAACACTAATATTAAACTAGGTTGGTGAGACCATAAGTGCAGAATTAGACTAAAGAGGATATGGTTGAGGGTATGTAACCGGTAAGCATATAGCCGATTTCTCAGCCGATAAATCGGCTGATAACAGTGTGCGGATAAGGATGGGAAAACTAAGGATTGACCGGCCATATTTGACCACTATGGGAAACAACTAGAATCGGCTTAGATCAATGGGTAACCGAACTCTAAAATCGTGTGTGCATCGACTATGTGCAGCCGATATGTTATTTAAATCGGATGGTTAGCTGATCACTGTGCGCATCGGCATAGCCGATTTGTGTTTTTAGCAAACTAGTTGATCTATGAACATCAGCATGCTAGCCAAACAGGGTTGATACTATTTGGTTGCGCATTGGTAAATTGGTCGAGAGTGTGAGCATCGACCGAGCTAAAATGTGCGCATGCGTTAGATTTGTGAGTCGGCATAAGTAGCCGATTTCCTATGCTGTACCGGTTGTGCTTAGCCGATAGATATATTCTCTATTGGATGTGCCTATCCAATTCTTGACTGGAGTGTTAACTGAAGTAATTAGTGTTTGATTGGTTCGATTTTATCAGTCAAAACAACCGATTGACGTCTAGCCGACACGGTTGTCTAGATCGGACCAGGTCGATTAGGGCACTAACAATGGATCGGACCGATAGGGTGGTTAACATCGGCCGAGGGGCTTTTGCCGGTAGAGAAGAAGTTCCGGTAGGGAAGAAGTTAAAAGGCTCATGGCCGATAGGGTTACGCCTATCAAAAATTGGCTGAACTAGTAGTCGATTGCTAAGCCTAGTTACAAAGGTGTATCAGCTAAGTAGTCGATACACGAGGTAGACTAGGACCTTTACATAGGAAGGGGCTCTGACAAGATTGTAATCAAGACTAAAGCAAAGGTATGAGCATCCATATGAACAAGGGTTAATCAATCATCACAAAAAGTCTGCCATAGGGGCAGCAAGTACATCAGGCATGTTGCACAATTTATCTTTAGTCAATCTATAGCAAGGACTTTGGCTACCAATAGCTAATTAAGTTTAGCGTCACACAAATAGTAGGCTAAATATAAATCAATCATTTCACGTTCGAATTAGACCTCTCTTTATGCTTTAAAGTTATACAACAAGTCTAATTAAGATTTAAACAAGCGGCACAGGAAACACATTGCAATAACAAGCAAACATGACTAAATATAGCTTTAAGTGGATATGCTTAGCTATTTCTTCTATAAATAAATTGAATTGATTAACTTAACAGAATTTAAGTTACGAAGCAAAATTAGGTTTAACAATTCCACATCAATTCATACTTAATCTATAAAAATTGTATACCAAAAATTATGATCTACAAAGTTAACATGTAGGAGCTATGAATATTACACTCTCTTATCTTGGATTTAACATAGATTCAAAAATGTTTAGTTTCATATCAAACTTACTTAATAGAAGTTGTAAAGCTCCAAATCTAATTTCTAACAAAACTAGTTTTGCAATTTTTAGAATTTCCTACTAATTCCTATTGAATTTATAAGCTAACAGCGCTTCTCACATGAAATAACAAACATTCTTACATATAGGTCCCCACACAGCACTATTTCTGTGAGTCTATAACTTGCAGAAAACACCCTGACCTTGTCTCAATTGTTGCACAGGGTCCTTCCCGTGAACTGGAAGCAGAGGAGACGCCGTGGGGGTTCAGTTCCAGTGGGAGGAGGTTATGCCGGGGGTCGGGAAGGTCGAGCAGTACACCGGGAACTCCTTTTGGAGATCAGGAAGCGAGGAGAAGGGCCACAAGGGAGACATCGGCGTGGGGGGAAAACTCAGAGGAGCAGGCAGCTCCGGCCGTGCGCTCCGCCGCCTGCACCTGGCCGAACCGCTCGCGCCTGAGCCGCTCGTCTGCTCGCGCCGCGCGGCGCCCACGCCAGCGCGCTGAACCGCCCCGCGCCAGCCGCACGCTCAGCTCCTGCGGCCGCCGCTCGGGCCCCCGCTGGCGCCTCCAGCCGCGTGTCTCCGGCTCCTGTGCGCGCTCCCACCTAGACCGTGCCTCTGCCCCGACCCGGCCTGCCTGCGCGGTGCCCGCTCGCCCGTGCGCTCAACCCGAGCCGCCACGGCTCGCTCCGCCTGGGCCCGCCTCCTGCGCACTCCCCGCTCCTGCGCCGGCCCACGCCCGCCTGCCGCTCGGGCCGCGGCCGTTTGCCACCTGCGCCCGCATCGGCTCGTGCCCTCAGCGGCCGCCCGCTGTCACGTGCTCGCCCAAGCGCCTGCCGAGCCGCACCGAGCGCCCGCTGCTCCGCACGCCTGCTGCGCACCCCGCCTGGGCCCGCCTGCCGCGCGCGTACGACCTGCCGCGCCGCACGCCGCTCGGGCCCCTGGCTGCCGGATCCCCAGCGTCCGTGAGTGGAAGAGGAAGCTAACGGGAAGAAGAACAGAGGAAGAAAGAAGAAGAAAAGAAACATTTTGATGCTATTGCCGCCGGTGGGAAAGAAAATAAGGCACAGCTACCTGCGGAGGAAGACGCGTGGATTTTTGGCAGCAGGAGGTGGCGAGGATGGGTCAGCACAGCGGTGGCTGCAGAGTAGAAACAGAGCAGCGCCAGAGGAGGAAGAGAAAGGGAGTTTCTCAAGGACTTGTTTGTGATTTTAGAAAATTACAGGGAGCTCTTGGTAAAAACAATTTTAACTACTGTTCTAGGGCTCAAACAAAAATGTGGCCAAAATGAAAGTTGTACAACTTTTCAAGCTCTACAACTTTGTTTTAGGGTTTGAACTCCAAAACTCAAAATATAAAGTTTTATTTTAAGACTTGGACTAAATTTGAATTTTATAAAATCTTTGTCATTGTTAGTGTAAATCACATATAACATTGGGCCTTTTTGCAAGATGCTATGTAAGTCCACTACAAGAAATGTGACTTTCTATGACATTTTTGCTAGCGACGATGTAAGATTTGTCACAAACTAACTCTGTTTATGACGAATCATTTTGGGTTGTGACGTAAAAAAGTATACGTCATTAACTATTTGATCAAAATGTCATAAACTAACTGATTTTAAAATTGTTACGTTTTTTTATGACAATTACATGTATCGTCACATTTCTTGCTGAGTTGGACTTCATTAATGCCATGTGTACACAGTGGGTCCCATTATTGCTAGGTGATTGTTGCATTGAACCTGCGTGGGTAATATGCAAAAAAAAAGTTGCGAGACGCCAGGGCCAGGAATCGAACCTGAGACCACATGTGTGGACACCACCCACTCTAACCAGTCAGCTGACTCTCTGCTTGGTTATCTTAAGAAGAATTAAGTTTATATATCAATTGCGAAAGCTAGATCAAAAGACACATTTGAAATCTGAATCGGAGCTCCGGGTGCCTGTCTTCCATACGAGCTCTGCACGCGACCTCCGCCGGCTGCGGCGCCCTCTCCCCTATCCTCCATGCTGCTGTCGTCCTCTCCACTGTCCTACAGGCTGCTGGCACTCTCTCCCCTATCCTCCGGGCTGCCAACGTCCTCTCCCCTGTCCTCCAGGCTGCCTGCGCCATCTGTCGCCGCCTTCCCTGTCCTCCAGGCTGCCGGTGGCTTATCCTCGCCTCCTCTGTCCTCCACGCCCCCGGCGCCCTCTCCCCGCCTACCCTGTCCTCCAGGCCACCGGCTCCCTCTTCGCACCTCCGCAACGACGGACCGACCGACCACTGCTACTTCTTCGCGCCTCTAGTGCTCCTACGGACTGCTAGTAAGTCATGCCTGCTATGTGTGTTTAAGTCATCACCATTAGTTTGATGTGGTGCCTTGCATTTTATCTGTTTATTTTACAATTGATTTGGTGCCTTGCAAGGAAGGGATGCATAGATGAATTATGCTACATCGATTAATCACATCCTTGTATTGTACAAAAAATTAGTTCCACAAAAGAAATAGTTTTTGAGGAAGGTGTTGCCTTTTATTTTGGAATATATTGCTGTCATGTTTATATTCTGTGCAGAAAATAGTTTGTAATCATTGTTTTATTTCAACTTGGGCAGATGGATAAATCTTGGATAAATAGTAGGCTGTTTAGCACGGCCCATCTTGATGGGGTGAAGGATTTCATGAATTTTGTTTCGGAGAAATTTCATGAGAGTGAAGAGATATTGTGTCCTTGTCGGAGGTGTTTGAATCGGATTCCTGGACATAAAGGACTAGTGGAGGATCATCTATAATTCAGGTTTAGAAGAAGATGAAACTCAACTGCAGTACATTAGTGATGATGAACATCGAACAGTTCTTGACTATGAAGATGAAGATAGCGATGCCGAGTAGTAATGCTGGTTTGAAACGTTGAAATTCTGGAATATCTGCATGCTGCCATAAGATTTCTCCTAGAATGGTATCTTTGTTGCTGTCAGCCAAGGTATGCTCTGAATTGCCATCAGGTTTGCTTGTAGTTTCAGAATCTAGAAGCAGGGTTGTATGAACTACTGTACTAGCATGGTAGGTTTGCTTGTAGTTTCTGAATCTAGAAGCAGGGTTGTATCAATTTTTAGGTGCTGGTAGGTTTGCTTGATAGGTGCGGATATAAGAGAGCATGTGCAGGCTTTGCTTAGTTTTGGTTCTACAGTGCTGGTTCATTCTGTCCTTACTTTTATGAGATTCTGTTTCATGCCTGTTAATCTTACCCCGGTCGTAAACAATGTGGTCCCTGAATCTGTGAGAATACTGGATTATTGGGTCCAGTGTTGAGAATTAAATTGTCACTGTAATCTGTGAGGCACAGTTTCATATTACTTGGAATTGCCAATTTTCTTTAGCAAAACTAGTAGCACTACAACGCGCGCAGCCAATTTGCCTTTTGCTGGTCCGATCTGAACTCAGACACTAGTCCGATCTGTGGTCCGATCTGAACTCAGGCACTGGTCCGATTTGAACTCAGTCATTTCCGATCTGAACTCAGTCATTCCTTCTGAATGACTGAACTGAACTCGTACTGGTCCGATCTGAACTCAGACACTGGTCCGATCTGTGGTCCGATCTGAACTCAGGCACTGGTCCGATCTGAACTCAGTCATTTCCGATCTGAACTCAGTCATTCCTTCTGAATGACTGAACTGAACTCGTACTGGTCCGATCTGAACTCAGTCATTTCCGATCTGAACTCAGTCATTCCTTCTGAATGACTGAACTGAACTCGTACTGGTCCGATCTGAACTCAGACACTGGTCCGATCTGTGGTCCGATCTGAACTCAGGCACTGGTCCGATCTGAACTCAGTCATTTCCGATCTGAACTCAGTCATTCCTTCTGAATGACTGAACTGAACTCATACTGGTCCGATCTGAACTCAGTCATTTCCGATCTGAACTCAGTCATTCTTTCTGAATGACTGAAGCTAAAAGATGGAATGTCTGAATGACTCAGTCATTTCCGATCTGAACTCAGTCATTCCTTCTGAGTGACTGAAGCTAAAAGATGGAATGACTGAATGACTCAGTCATTCCGATCCGAACTCAGTCATTCCTTCTGAATGACTGAACTCAGTCATTTCCAATCTCCTCTCTCTCCCGGGAAGACGAACGACGTCCAACTCTCCCGTGGACTGACCATTTGTACGGAAGTATTTTGCATCGTGGTGGGGAGCCTGCATTTTGCACTCTCTCTCTCCTCGAAGTCATTTTGCATAACCGGTATGCATGCTCGGTTGGAGTTGGATGGCTGCTGCTATAGTGCGCGAGGGAAGGCAATATGCATTTGCCTCGCCTTTTGGCTCGTGGATTGGAGTCAGTCTTATATCAGTGCATACATTGAGACGCTACGCCAGAAGCCCTAATCTGAGACGCGCCCTACGCAAAATGCTAGACGAGCAGGGGTCGCGTCCCGCATTACCGCGTCGCAGATTAAAAAGTAATCTGAGACGCGCCTCACACGTGTCTTAGATTACCAAAATGCAAGGCTCGCCTTGGCTTCACACAGGCTTCCCTGGGAGCCAAATGCGAGGCGGGTCTCGCATTAGTCTACTATTTGCTGTTTTGGCGTAGTGTTAAGAAATGTAAGCTAAATCTTCTTTTTGCGTGTAAAACTCAGTTAATAAGTCTACTTGTCCCAATGATCTTTAGCCATTTGAGAGTAACCTTCTCACGTGTATTTGACCACCATATATTTAACTCAGTTCGCACGAGACTAGACTCGATCAAACCCTCTTTAGGCAGTTTAAGACTTATACTCCCTTTGTTTCCAAATACACAACGTTTGATATTTTGAACCACAATTTTTCCTGCTCATCTAATTCAAAAAGATTTAGACATATTTATAATTTAATTTATTATGTAGTAAAGTTCAGTTGTTAATTTAAATTAACATATATAGTAAGTAAAGTGAGTAATATGCTGCAAGCAAAATGTTGGCGCCAAGGTTTCTAAATTCTGGCGCCCATAATTTTGGCGCTCATTCCTCTGTATTGGGCCCAAATTTACAGAGGATATAAAAGGCTGGACCTTGGCAAACCCTAGCTCATATCCCTTCAGCTCCACCCTCCCTCTTTTCAGCCGCCACCAAGTCCTTCTTCCTTTCCAGCCAGGGTGCAGGGGTGAGCAACTCAGGGAGAGTGCTCATGCCTCCAGGGAAGAAGCAGGCACCAGGGCGAGCACCCATGCCTCCAGGGAAGGAGCCAGCAGGGCAAGCACTCATGCCTCCAGGGAAGGAGGCACCAGGGCGGAGGGATGATGCCAATCGTGGTGAGATGCCAGACAACCCGCCCCCCCCCCCCACCAACTCCAATCCCGCGCACTCAACCCTAACCCTTGGCGAGATGGTGACCAAGAATCCACCAGGGAGGACAATAGCTGCTCGTCCAAGGCAGCCTGCAGGTGATTTCTCTAGCATCTCCCCTCCATCGACCTTTTGCTTCCTGTCGGGTCTATTAGGGAGGGTTCTCGTGTGCTCGCGTGGGTGCTGGCTGGTCAGATTGTGTACTTTCATTACCTCTTCGAGGGTTGGTCGAGCAGATTGTTGTGATGGGGTCCTGTCTTTTATGGTTGTTGATAAATAGTAGTATTACATTTTTGTTTCTAGTAAAGGCTTTTCTGAATATGAGAAGGAAAGAGCTAGCAGTAGCCAGCTGCAGTAGTAGTCAATTTTGTTTCTGCTAGCAGCAGCTCTGTGTAGCTGGTTATTACTTCTAAAACTTGTGCGTGTGTATGTGCTCATACCTGAAAAATATGTTATGTGTGTAGCTGGTTATTACTTCTAACTATTGTGCGTGTGTATGTGCTGAAACCTGAACATTATGTGATCCAAAGTGGGCAAAGTGATCTGCCCAGAATTATTGTGCGTGTGTATGTGATGTATGAGATTTGGAGAGTTAGGGAGAATATAGTATTGTTGATAGGGGCCTACATAACCTGTATTAGGACTTAATTTGATTTAAGCTTATATATTCAAATGGATTCCTCACTATTTCAGAAACAAGAAAGATTTAAAGATTCAACGCCCACTGCAATTGACCTCTTTAAGGAAATGCATTGCAGCAGGAAAAGAGATTTCAGTGAGCAAGTAAAGCAAGCTATTGTAAGTTCTGAATCTTGTGATTTTTGTAGGCTGTTTACTTCTATGTGCTTGAGATAATTGCTAGGTGCTATAACTGATTTCCTATTTATTTATTACAAGGTTGATATGGAATCAATTATTGATGAATCTATAGAAAATGGAGAGCAGCAGAAGACTTGTATTGAAGCTGTCTCTCAAGTTCTATCCAAGAATAGCACCTTTCTTGAAAATTTGGGTCTTAAGAAAGTATCTCGGAAAAAATCCAGAATTGATGTTTCTTCTCACGTTGAACGTCTTCAGTTTGAACTAGATGCTAAGACACAAGAATCAGCAGGACTCCGTCAAGTAGTTGACGCTTTGACATCAAAAACAGATGAACAGTCGCAAGAAATTGACGACTTGAAGAAGTCATCAGCTGAGACAAATGCTTTGCTTCGTCAACTAATTTCCTTTAGTGTTGGTATATTCATATTCTTTGCTCTTTCTTATAGCTAGATGGTTTCAAGTGTGCGCTCATTTCATCACGTGTTCCATTCCTTGATTGTACAGGTGGGTTCAATGGAACAAACTAAAGCTATGATGCATAGAGCAAAGGCAAATTGGTATGTAAGATTTGTTACCTCCTTACAATTGTGTATGACTCTTAGCTGTTTATGAAGTGGTTGAGAATGATGATTTCCTTAGATGTTGTCTTATAATTTTCTTTGTGTTGAATTTGATCGGTTTGTTACATGCTGTTTGTGTGAGTTTGGGAAGGGGGTACAACTCTACATACATGCATGATGAGTGTGATCTGTTGGTTATGCACTTAATGATTTGTGGGGAAATGAATGGCGTCACTTGTCAATTCCTGGCCACTTATAGCTGGCATTTCATTACCTCCTTTTCTCTGTCCAGCTCTATAAGGTTCAGCTTAAACTTGTCGATTTTGTGTGTCCAGCTCTATAATGCAATGCTGAACTATTCGTTGATATTATCGTGATGATACCTGTGGCACTATTAAGGACAGCCGCAATATATAGTACTATCTTGATTGATAATGCATGCCGAGTGTAGAAATAAGCTGCAGTTTTATACAATGAGTATGGACCTGAGTGGAACATTTTTCTCCTATAGCTTCGGACTGATATATACAATTCACTTGATACTTATTTTATTCTGATTAATACATGTGTTTTCAGGTTGCATAGAAGCAATCATTTTGCAGCACCATGGGGCTTCTTTTGGACACGATTCAAGTAGTTTGCGTGGCAACATGAAGTCGTCGTTGTGACATGGAATTGAGTCAGTTTTTGAGATATATTTGGCTGTTGGCAATGAATTTGTAATCCTTAAGTCAACTTTTGAATGAATACTTGTAATGCTTAGCTGTTGAGCACCATGGATGTTTATTGCTGTAAAAGTTTGAATTGCATAATATTTGAACCAGTTTGCTAATGTATTACAATGGATTGATTATTACAAATTGGTCTCATTTGTGATGGTATGATGATTGTGTTTTCTTTCAATACGTTGAATTAAATTAGCTTATTAATGGGCTATATTAAAGTAGATCTTGACTCAACTTATAGTGGGCCTTTAATGGGCTGAAATATAAAAATATGTGTACTAACTAATCCATATATACAAAGCCCACTAGTAATTATGACGATTAAATTTGTCACAATTTTGTTGCCACATCAGCTGCCACATAAGCTGCCACCTCAACTGTGACATGTCATGCGCCATATGGCAACACCATATTCATTTAATTATGACATTCTGATTACATATTATGACGTTTTAAATCGTTACAAATGTTATGACGTATTACGGATCGTCACTAAAGTTTATGACGTTTCTTTACGAAAACATCACTGAAAGTGCTTAGTGACGCACCTTCTGTGACATATTATTTTTCGTCACCGTAGCGTCATAGAAGCTAACTTGTGACATAAAAATGACTTTCTGTGACATATATATAGCGTCATACAATGTCACATTTCTTGTAGTGGTCATGATTGCTTACATTATTACCTTTTTACTTCTAGTAATTTTGGAAAGTTACTTTTGTAAATCACCTATTTTGCATAAAAGGACTTCTTTTATAAAATTACATAAATACCCTTATTATCACCATTTTACCCAAAATTTTTACATACTTCAACACACGCATTTCTAATGAAACTTTTGGATAAATATATATTTTTACAAGACATAAAGTAAGAAAAATATATTTCCTTTATTTTGAAATTTCCTCCTATTCAAATACATTTTACAGAAACAACCCTAGGTTTTTCTGTAATTACAAAAATGCCCTTTTTACTTGCACTTTAAATTTTCAAAAATTTCACACAAACACACAAAAGTTTAACCCTTAACAAGCGTACACTTCACACTATCAAATTATAAGCCTAGCTTACAAACACATGAACTGTCACAGCCTTCCCCCCTAAAAAGAATCTCGTCCCGAGATTCGGACGAAAGACTCTTAAGGGAAGAGAAGCAAATCACCCATCAAATGCGGTAGGAAGCAAACACACCGGAGAAGTAAAAGCCGTTGGAGTATGATGAGATAAGTGTAACGAGAGCATGGATAGATCGTATACGGATGAGTTTGACAAGAGAAGAGAGCAAAAGATGATTGAGTTCTCGCAGAGCTAAGATCATCACATGACGATGATAAATGTCGGCAATATTCATCACAAAGCTCATGGATAGCAAGTGAGGATAATACGAGAGATTGATAAGTGATGTTTGAAACATTTCTGCTCAGAGTTTATTATCTGAGTAAGTTGAATGATGTTGATTGCAAAACATGCCTATTTATACCGATGCAATCAAGGAATAATGATAAAATACTCCATTCAGAAGGCAATGCTCGATATATGACCATGAACATGATGCACTGCTGAGATGTATGATTGAAATAATGGTGCAACACGAGAATGGAAGATTCCATGTACTACTGAAATGGTGCATATGACATAATGCAATTACCATGATGCTGACCATATAATGCATACACCATGATGCAAGAATAACGACGCTTGCAATGTATGCACATAGGAAATGCATAAAACATGATGCATAGCCGCATGAATTAGTGACGCACATGACTTGCACCCTGCAACCGTTCGCTCGTAACTAACACCTGGTTAGCTCTATATCCTTAAGCGAGGATCAAAAGTTAGGACACTAGTAAGGTTGCACAAGAAGAGATTGCAGTGGAGTTACATCACATATACCTAGTCGCCAGTGCGCTCCTAATGGCTTAATCATATGGCTGCAGCACACATGAGGCCTTAGGTTCCGACATGGCAACATGGTCATGTGATTAAACACCACCACAAAAGAAGAATAGCAACCTTGTAGTGCCAACAACAACAAGATAGACTTAGGAAACCGAAGTCAACCTAAAGCTGTACTAAAAGCACACCCGTTAGTTAGTCTATGGATCTTTCGATGATGATGCAACACCATGCACTGACCAAGATGGTATGTGTTATGATGCATAACTTCTGCCGGGAGGATTGTATTCAAAAATTAATTATGGTCATACATCTTTTTAATTTATCCAAAATCATCTGAGCAAAAATTTGAAGGTGCAACCTTCAGATGTTGCAACTGGAATAGCCAACAAGATACGGTACAACATCAGGAGAGGATAGATAGATCACTAGATGATGGATTGAAGGGTTCGATGATAGTTATCAAGGTTTAACCATCAAAGGAGAAGTTCAATGGTTCTGCCGAAACAGATTTAAAGCAAAATCAAGGATTTGATTTGGCTGTCAAGCTAAGATTGGTGATAGGGTTCAAACATAACCCAATCCACTTGATTCACCAAAGACGGTTTTAACTCTAAATTAGTCTAGCATATTACGTTAACTCCTACAACACAAAGTCAAACAGGCATTCAGATACAAGCACATATTTTAGTACAACAACGTAACAAACAAGACAATCAAGTCAATCCAAGATGTCAGGATGCATGCACGTTCTACATGTCCTCACAAACCAAAACAACTGCCGAATATCTTCGGACTTACGTGGTCAGTTTCGGTGGCATAATATAAATACGTCTCTCACTATTAACTAGTCGATAAACCCTATCCGTCCTAGTTTCGGAATTGTGGTTAGTGTACCTGCAGAAAACCACAAGATGTATATATTGAACCTTTCATGCCAGCATGTCATGAAAGCGTCCCCAAACATTACTGTTCACTATAGAAACAGCATCTGTACAATTACCGCCGTACAGACAACGTTAGCATATGTTATCGAGATAACGTATTCACGGGATACCGCAAAAATGCGGGGGTGTCGCTGTTCATACCCCATACCTAACTATATACTCCCAATGTAGTCAACCGAAGTTGGTACGTTGGCAGCATCTCAAGTAGGCCACTGCTTGAGAAATAGTGTTCGGCTTGCATCACCGACGGGAAGGCCAAGCTCCCTCAGTTGGCTGAGGATCCTTACCTTCTTACCTCACCGTCGAAGGTGTCGTTACAGAAAGTAAAGTTGGGTTGTGCATGAATTTAAGTTTTGACAGAAAAGTAATGCTGGTAGTTAGAGTTATATATATATATTATAGCCACCTCTATTTCCCTTATAAGCATTACCCTAGGGCTTTACGTACTAAGCATAATCCTTAAGGGATCCAACGCGGCTTTATCAAACATTTTGTTGGTCAAACTTTTATACTGAAAGCATTTTTAAGGTAAAATGTATCTCCAGGGTAACCTTATAGCTCTGATACCAGCTGTGGCAGAACCAACCTGAATTATACCGGCTCAAGTACGCGAGTCCATTCCAGAGGGCTCCGACGTACTTCAAACGGTATAATCCCTTGGCCTGTCGGGTAACGTCCCGATAAACCACCGATACACAGGATCAAATAAGGTTACCTCACATGAAGGTGAGTCCAGAGATACAATCACCATTATATTTTACATCACAGGGAATCACTTTACAAGAGTTTTCACAATAGAGCAAAGTTTCAAATTTAGAGAAAACAAAACAATCTGATAAAGTTATGGTTTTTAGCAGCGGAAATCATACGTGATGATCTACAGCACGTCGTCAAGACGGATGTCATGCTAAGCCCGGGCACGACATCACTCGAAATCATCAGTATTGGTCGGGGACGGATCCCATTCCTCGGACCAATCTTCTGGAAAAGCACAGGGCCATGACAAGGAAAGAGTAGGGTCTTCAAAGGCTTTACCTGAAAAACATATAACTAGCAAGGCTGAGTATACTAATACTCAGCAAGGCTTACCCGTCTCATAGTATACTTAGCCATATAACTAGACTTATGAAGGCTTTTAGCTTTGGGTGGAGTTTTCAGCTGAAAAGCAACAAAGCGTAGATCCTTACTTTCAACTTTTAGCTTTCAGATTCTCGTGGATTAACCATTCTAGGTAAGCACCTATAACTACTCAAACATGGTAGAATCTTTAATCAAATATCATCTTTGATAATCATAAAGTTGCTCTTCTTACTCTATGTGATAAAGGGGATAAGCAGTCTCATACATCGTGAGAGGCGGACGATTCTGAATCGAGATTCAACCCTTGCAAGGTAAACCTAACACACACGCTTGGAACACCACAGGGTCATTCTGAAGCAACCGTTTGCCTTTCATTCCGACTCGTGGATCAGATCCACCACAAGCGACTGCAGGTCATACGCACTTCCAAAGTGCAGGACGTACGTCTGTAGCGCGACTACAAAACCCGTACTCCTGGTTGCCCAGCAACACGTATGCCTACACGTCGAACAAAGTAACCAAAAGAAGCAAATACATGTGGTGGGGGGTATGTCCACTCCTCGGGCCGATTGGTTACTAGGCTTACCGCTTACCATATTTCACGGCATGTGGCTAGTACTTTCAAACGCTTAACCACCGCTACCACACACTGCGACCTTATCAAATTCCACAACACAGACGGGGTATCATCTCAACCATGATACCTCACAACTCCCGTCCGTCATCCTTATAGTGATAACAGGAATGTAAACATTACAACTCCTATATCGCGCGAGTGACAGGAAATCACTCGACTTCTACCGGTCCTATCAGCATAGCAGCTAGTCGAACTCAAGTTCTAGTGTTCAACACATAGGTTCCTGGAATTATGCAACTAAAGTTTCCAAACAACTCCTAAGAACTTAATGCATACAGATAGATATAAATAATATAGGTTGCAGTGTAATAAAGTAGGGGTTATGTCCGGGGCTTGCCTTTACTGGTGGGGCTGAAGTCAGTAAAGTTAAGATCTTCTGAACTTTAGTTCAGGGCTTCAGATAATTCCGCGACGAAGTTCCCAGGGTCTTCAGAATAACTTCCTTCTGGTTCCGGGATTAGCTGGTAATCTCCGTCGGCGAGAGTGGTTGAGTCTATATGATATGCAAGATGGAGTTCAATGAATGCATACACTTTCATTTCAATTCACAATAAAGTTGCAATCCAAATAAAAGAACATTACATTACGACAAACAACCTAACTACCCTGTACTGGGCAATCATTTATCGGGTATCAACCAAACTAACTAGTTACGTTAAGCAATAGGGTGGGTTACCCTAAACATTTATACTAACTTCATTAGGTAGTATGTTTGGTTATCTAATTGGTTGGTGTATAGGTCTTGGCCTTAACCGATGAGGATGAATCAGGATTAGCTGACTGATGTGCTTTGGTCGTGTCTAATAGAGGCATGTCTACTGTACAATCTTATTGATCTAGGGTTGTGTACTTTGGTCTGGGTAGCCGATTGACAGGTGCACTGGTTTTCTAATTGATCGATGAAAACATCGATCACTTTAGTAGAGGGATGTTTCCTAAAGCGGCTGTGTCCTAGCTAATCTGTGTGAGCATCGGCGTACTTAACTGATCGCGTGCGTATCAGCATAGCGGATCCATGCTTTAGCAAAACTAGTCGATCAGTGATTTGACCTTCTAGCCGATTTAGTGTATCGGCACATTCGCCGATTTATACATCGGGTAGAATTAGTCGAGTGATGTATCAGTATAGCTAGTTGATTAGTGCGAGTAACTAGCCGATAGTGTATTGGTAGACTAATCGGACTATGTATCCGTAAGGTTTGGGCCTCGGCGTGCTCAGCCGATTGGTGGGTCGGCTGTGTAGCTGGTTTTCATCCTTAATGTTCTCCTACATCTATTGGGGTACATTAGCTGTGTAGCTGATTGTCCTACTATGCACTAACTGTGCCTTATTGAGATGTGCTTAAGTGTTAATCTAGATAACTAGGTGTGGTTGCATCGACTTGATCACGTCAGTACAACAATCAATTGTCATACGACCGATGGGGTTATCTAAGTTAGACCTATTTCAAGAATTAGGTGTAACAGAACAAAAAATTTTAAACTAGGTTGGTGAGACCATAAGTGCAGAATTAGACTAAAGAGGATATGGTTGAGGGTATGTAACCGGTAAGCATATAGCCGATTTCTCAGCCGATAAATCGGCTGATAACAGTGTGCGGATAAGGATGGGAAAACTAAGGATTGACCGGCCATATTTGACCACTATGGGAAACAACTAGAATCGGCTTAGATCAATGGGTAACCGAACTCTAAAATCGTGTGTGCATCGACTATGTGCAGCCGATACGTTATTTAAATCGGATGGTTAGCTGATCACTGTGCGCATCGGCATAGCCGATTTGTGTTTTTAGCAAACTAGTTGATCTATGAACATCAGCATGCTAGCCAAACAGGGTTGATACTATTTGGTTGCGCATTGGTAAATTGGTCGAGAGTGTGAGCATCGACCGAGCTAAAATGTGCGCATGCGTTAGATTTGTGAGTCGGCATAAGTAGCCGATTCCCTATGCTGTACTGGCTGTGCTTAGCCGATAGATATATTCTCTATTGGATGTGCCTATCCAATTCTTGACTGGAGTGTTAACTGAAGTAATTAGTGTTTGATTGGTTCGATTTTATCAGTCAAAACAACCGATTGACGTCTAGCCGACACGGTTGTCTAGATCGGACCAGGTCGATTAGGGCACTAACAATGGATCGGACCGATAGGGTGGTTAACATCGGCCGAGGGGCTTTTGCCGGTAGAGAAGAAGTTCCGGTAGGGAAGAAGTTAAAAGGCTCATGGCCGATAGGGTTACGCCTATCAAAAATTGGCTGAACTAGTAGTCGATTGCTAAGCCTAGTTACAAAGGTGTATCAGCTAAGTAGTCGATACACGAGGTAGACTAGGACCTTTACACAGGAAGGGGCTCTGACAAGATTGTAATCAAGACTAAAGCAAAGGTATGAGCATCCATATGAACAAGGGTTAATCAATCATCACAAAAAGTCTGCCATAGGGGCAGCAAGTACATCAGGCATGTTGCACAATTTATCTTTAGTCAATCTATAGCAAGGACTTTGGCTACCAATAGCTAATTAAGTTTAGCATCACACAAATAGTAGGCTAAATATAAATCAATCATTTCACGTTCGAATTAGACCTCTCTTTATGCTTTAAAGTTATACAACAAGTCTAATTAAGATTTAAACAAGCGGCACAGGAAAGACATTGCAATAACAAGCAAACATGACTAAATATAGCTTTAAGTGGATATGCTTAGCTATTTCTTCTATAAATAAATTGAATTGATTAACTTAACAGAATTTAAGTTATGAAGCAAAATTAGGTTTAACAATTCCACATCAATTCATACTTAATCTGTAAAAATTGTATACCAAAAATTATGATCTACAAAGTTAACATGTAGGAGCTATGAATATTACACTCTCTTATCTTGGATTTAACATAGATTCAAAAATGTTTAGTTTCATATCAAACTTACTTAATAGAAGTTGTAAAGCTCCAAATCTAATTTCTAACAAAACTGGTTTTGCAATTTTTAGAATTTCCTACTATTTCCTATTAAATTTATAAGCTAACAGCGCTTCTCACATGAAATAACAAACATTCTTACATATAGGTCCCCACATAGCACTATTTCTGTGAGTCTATAACTTGCAGAAAACACCCTGACCTTGTCTCAATTGTTGCACAGGGTCCTTCCCGTGAACTGGAAGCAGAGGAGACGCCGTGGGGGTTCAGTTCCAGTGGGAGGAGGTTATGCCGGGGGTCGGGAAGGTCGAGCAGTACACCGGGAACTCCTTTTGGTGATCAGGAAGCGAGGAGAAGGGCCACGAGTGTAATATCCAGGTAGTTAGACAACTAGATACTAAGTTGGGTGTATTATATGTAAGCATGTTATAGTGTATACAAGTTGTACAAAACATTAGGGGTATAGTTGTAATTTAGGAATTGTGTGATTATTTGAGTATAAGTGTGTGAAAGTACTCTTAAGTGGTAAACCTAAATCATTGTACAGAAGAACAGTGCAAAAGTCAAATAAAACCTAAGAGAAATAGACTTGGAAAGAAACTAAGGACCTATATGTAATTAACACAAATATAAGGGACTTACATGTGAAATGGTAAAAAGATAAAAGTAAAACTTAGTTTTACCTAAGGGCTAAAGTGTAAAAAGAGCTAGTCATGATTACTGCAGAAAAACTTACAAAGAGACCCCAAACATTAGAGTATTTTGTTTAAATTGTAAAATAAAGTTTATAATTTGAGTTGTGATCAAAAGTTCAAAATAAAACAGTGCCCTCTGAGATTTTGAACTCGAGCTCTAAAGCATTCTTGTAGTATTTGAAATTCTCTACAACTTTGCTTTAGACATTTTCCTCATTAGGATTTTGTAGCAGTGGGAAATTTTAGTTTACAGAGGAGTCCCTGAACTTTTTAGAAATCACAAACTAGTCCTTCTGACTCCTGCCTGCTTCGTCTTCCTCTGACCACCGCCGCTTCCCCCTTCTGCTCCGCTCTGCCACCGCCGTTCACCGCCGGTGCAGACCTCCCGAGCTCCACCTCCAGCTGCTACACCATCCACGCGTCATCTCCTCTCGATTCCGGCCGCTTTCCTCTCCTTTCCTGGCCGTACACGCGCGTGCCACGACACCCCGAGCCATCTCCGGCCGCCACCTCCTCGCCGTCGTGGACAGCTCACTGCAGCGCCTTAACCTCCTCCCTCTCGCGTGCAGCAGCACCACTTCAACACCTACGTGCTGTTCTGCTACTCCCAGCGCCCATTTCCCAGCATCCGAGCCGCATTTCCTCACCGTCGTCTTCCTCCGCTCCGGCCGCGCACGGCACGCCCGTGGGCAGCCCTCACCAACTCACCCCCGCCCCAATCAACACTTGCACAAGCTTCCCCGTGACTTGCTCGTGCTCGACGACCAACTGTTCTTCCCCAATTTCCACCGGAGCTTCGTTTCCGACGAAGCGCCGCCGCCGCCACTTTCGGCCTCGCCGTGGACAGCCCGCTCTGAGCCTCCCCAAGCCACCACGATACCCTAGCCAGCACCACATCATCACCCTGAAGCTGCCCGACCCATTCGTTGGCTCTCTAGACCACCACAGTGCCTCCCCGACGCTCGCCGGCGTTCTTCCTCGTCGCCGCCGCCTCTGTCTCCGTCGGTCTCCTTTAGTCCAGCACGTCTTCTTCAAATTGATGGTACCTACACATTCCCCGTGTCTCACTGAAGCTTTTGCACAGGTTGGTTGCCAACGTTCACCACCGGAGCTCCGCCGTCGACAGTGATCCCTCCACCGTCACCTCGGGCTCAAGTCGAACTCCACCATTCCGGCCATCCCCGTCCACGACAAGTAGAGCAACTAAACCACAGTAAGACCCTGAGCCTTTCCCTGCCCTTGGACCTCACCGCCGGTGACCGCCATCGCCGGAACACGGTCGCCTCCGCCTTGCTCTACTTCGGTTCCCAGTCTAAGGACTTCGGGTTAGAAGGAAAAGAAATCCAGGGGGTTTTCTGTAAGGCTATAGACTCAGTTGAATAGTGCCGAGGGACCTCCTTATGTAAATATTGCTGCCAACTTAGAAATGCTATATCTCTTCGAGGAAAAATCATAAAATTGTAAACTAAATTTTGTTGGAATCTTTAGATAAAGATCTGCAACTTTGCTTAAAGGGTCGACTTCAGTTTTTAGATGTTTGATGACCTAATTTAAATATCAAAGTTAGTTGCTTGTAGGCTTTGAAAGTGCATAGTAATTCATAGAAAAATAATAAAATGGTAAAACCAGTGATGATAATTTTCTTTTAACATGTAGAATTGAAGAAAAATAATTAACCTTGTACTCTAGTATTATTTTCTTAATGTACAAGTTTTATTAGAAATAATGTGTAGTTTCCTTAGTATAATTAATAAACACACTTTTAAATGTTCAAAAATCATGAAAAATATATTAAGGTTCTGTTTTGTATTATTGCAACATATTATTAAGTTTTCAACTAAAGATTAGGTGTTAAATAATTTGGACATAATATAATTGATTTATAATGTAATGGTAACTTAAAGTTCATATAAATTAGTAAAGTCAATATATAAAGCTTTTTAATATAAATGTTAGGAACCACCCCACTTGTTGCTTCATGCTACTAATTAAATAATCAATGTAATCAACCCCGTTGTCTAAAGGGTTTGGATCAAATAACTAATACTCGATAAATGACTGCCCAGTGCAGGGTAGTTAAATTATCATCGTAATGTAATCTTTCTTAAGTTAGATTGCAACTTTATTGTGAATTAGTATAAAAATATCTATACAATTTCATGACTTGTAACTTTGCATCTCATATAGACTCGACCACTCTCGCTGACGGGGATTATCAGCTGATCCCGGAACAAGAAGAAGTTTATTCTGAAGACCCCGGGAATCTTGTCGCGGATTTCTCTGAAGCCCCGAACCAAGGTTCGGAAGAAAATAATTTGACTAACCCCAACCTTACCAGCGAAGGCAAGCCCCGGACATAACCCCTACTTTATTACACTGCAACCTATACTATTTATGTATATCTTTATGCATTAAGTTCTTAGGAGTTGTTTGTAAACCTTAGTTGCATAATTCTAGGAACCTATGTATTGAACACTAGAACTTGAGTCCGAATAGCTGCTCTGCTTATAGGACCGGTAGAAGACGAGTGATTCCCTGTCACTCGCGCGATATAGGAATTGTAATGTTTACATTCCTGCTATCACTATAAGGATGCCGGACGGGAGTTGTGAGGTATCATGGTTGAGATGATACCCCGTCTGTGTTGGGGAATTTGATAAGGTCGCAGTGTGTGGTAGCGGTGGTTAAGCGTTTGAAAGTACTAGCCACATGCCGTGAAATATGGTAAGCGGTAAGCCTAGTAACCAATCGGCCCGAGGAGTGGACATACCCCCCACCACATGTATTTGCTTCTTTTGGTTACTTTGTTCGACGTGTAGGCATACGTGTTGCTGGGCAACCAGGAGTACGGGTTTTGTAGTCGCGCTACAGACGTACGTCCTGCACTTTGGATGTGCGTATGACCTGCAGTCGCTTGTGGTGGCACTGATCCACGAGTCGGAATGAAAGGCAAACGGTTGCTTCGGAACAACCCTGTGGTGTTCCAAGCGTGTGTGTTAGGTTTACCTTGCAAGGGTTGAATCTCGATTCAGAATCGTCCGCCTCTCACGATGTATGAGACTGCTTATCCCCTTTATCACATAGAGTAACAAGAGCAATTATGTGAATATCAAAGATGATGTTTGAATAAAAATTCTACCATGTTTGAATAGTTATAGGTGCTTACCTAGAATGGTTAATCAACTAGAACCTGAAAGCTAAAAGTTGAAATTAAGGATCTACTCTCTGTTGCTTTTCAGCTGAAAACTCTTCCCAAAGCTAAAAGCCATCATGAGTCTAGTTATGGGCTAAGGTATACCCAATTCCGGGTAAGTCTTGCTGAGTATTAGTATACTCAGCCTTGCTTTTGTTGATTTACTTCAGGTAATCCTTCTGATGAGCCAGCGTTCATTACACCGTGGCCCTACCCCTTACCTGATGGTTGGTCCGTGGAATGGGATCCGTCCCCGGCCAACACGGACTCCGCCGAGTGATATTATGCCAGGGCTAGCATAATATCTGTATGATGACGTGTATAATGACTACGCTTTTCAAACTCCGCTGCTTTGACTAGAAACTTAAACTTGTTTCGTAATAATCTCTCCTCAGCGGGAGCTAATGTTACTTTATATATTTTTGTAATATAACTGCCTGTGGTGTAAATTATTTTGACATTATATCTCTGGACTCACCTTCGTGTGAGGTACCTTGTTGGATCCTGAGTTCGGTGGTTTATCGGGACGTTACCCGACAGACCAATAGTATTATACCGTTTGAAGTACGAGGTAGCCCTCCAGTGAGGACTCGCGTACTTGAGTCGGTATAATTCAGGTTGATTCTGCCACAGCTGGTATCAGAGCTAACAAGTGTACCCTGAAGATATAATTAGCCTTAAAAAGTAATTTTTAGTATAAAAATTTGATTAATCAAGTATATGCCAACTACGATGATTCGTTAAGGATGATGAATAGTACGTAAGCCCTAGGGTAATGTTATTATGGGAATTAGAGGTGGCTATAATATATAAATATATGACTAACTCCCAGCATTACTTTCTGTTGAAACTTAATTTCTTGCACAATTCAACTTTACTTTCTGTAACGACATCTTCGATCGTAAGGTAAGAAGGTAAGGATCCTCAGCCAACTGAGGGAGCTTGGCCTTCCTGTCGGTGATGCGAACCGAACGCTGTTTCTCAAGCAGTGGCCTACTTGAGATGCTGCCGATGTATCAATTTCGATTGATTACATTGGGAGTATATGGTTCGGCGCAGGGTATGGCGATCGCTGTTCATACCCCCGTATTTTGCGGTACCCCCGTGAATACGTTATCCAATAACGTATGTTAACGTTGTCTGTACGGCGGTAATTGTACAGATGTTGTTTCTATAGTGAGCAGTAATGAATGGGGACGCTTTCATGACATGCTGGCATGAAAGGTTCATTGGATATATATATATGCATTGTGGTTTTCTACAGGTACACTAACCACGGTCTCAAAACTAGGACGGATAGGATTTATCGACTAGTTAATAGAGAGAGACGTATTTATATTGTGCCACCGTAACTAACTACGTAAGACCAAGATTACTTGGCAGTTATTTTTGATTGTGAGATCGATTAGTACGTGCATGCATAATTCATTAATCAACCAAAATGAATGCTTAATTGTGATGCTTCCTGAAAAATAGGTACATAATGATTTTTCTTAATTTGGGTAAGTAAGAATCTTTAGTGGGGTATCTTAGGCATCCATCTGATTTCCAGCCTTTGTTGTTATTAGAATTAGCTATCTTAATCCATTTTACCTTGTGAATTTTCTCAACAGGGTAAAAATATCTTACCATTTGCATTGTTGTCGCAGATGGCTGCTCCTACTAATACCTTTTGGGATCAGGAGGGGCACTTTTACACCAATGGTTTACATTGGGAAGGGTTTCCTCGTCTTTTGTGGGAATCCTTGAGTATGTTTCATTATACAGAGCCTCCTCTGTATGATGGGGTAGAGTATCGTGAAGAAGGAGTTCCCCGCTGCAGGGTTAAGATGATAATTCCTCAACACCCTTTCCGCTCCTTATGGCCTCCCATAGAAGTGGAAGTGGTTGGATATCGTCTAGTGGATACTCTTGAAACTGCTGCTGTGGCAGAACCAACCTGAATTATACCGGCTCAAGTACGCGAGTCCATTCCCGAGGGTTCCAACGTGCTTCAAACGGTATAATCCCTTGGCCTGTCGGGTAACGTCCCGATAAACCACCAAACACAGGATCAAATAAGGTTACCTCACGCGAAGGTGAGTCCAGAGATACAATCACCATCACATTTTATATTACAGGCACTTATATTACAAGAGTTTGCAGAGTAGCATAAGTACTAGAGTGTTAAAAGTTTATTACAACTAATTAAAACAGTTGAGTTCTTAGCAGCGGAATTTAAAGTACGATAATTATACACGTCGCCAGTTTTAACATCATGCTAAGCCCGAGCATGACATTACTCGTTAGGGTCGGTGTTGGCCGGGGACGGGTCCCACTCCACGGACCAACCATCAGGCACAACAGAAGGCCAAGGCATAGGGTAAATAGGTTCTTCAAAGACATTACCTGAAACAACATTATATAGCAAGGCTAAGTATACTAATACTCAGCAAGGCTTACCCGGGGTTGGGTATACTTAGCCCATAACTAGACCATGCAGGCGTTGTAAAAGTTCGGGTTTAGTTTTTGCTGAAAAGCAATAAAGAGTAGGTCCTTAATTTATATTTTAGCTTTCAGATTCTAATTCTTTTAACCATTCTAGGTAAGCACCTATAACTACTTCAAGCATGGTACAATTCTTTAATCAAACATCATCTTTGATAATCAAAACATTGCTCTTCTTACTCTATGTGGTAAAAGAGATAAGCAGTCTCAATCTTCGTGAGAGGCGGACGATTCTGAATCGAATTTTAACCCTTGCAAGGTAAACCTAACTCACACGCTTGGAACACCAATAGGTCGTTCCGAAGCAACCGTTTGCCTTTCATTCCGGGTCGTGGAACAAAGCCACCACAAGCGACTGCTGGACTATACGCACATCCAATGTGCAGGACATACGTCTGTAGCGCGACTACATGACCGTATTCCTGTCTGCTATGCAGAACGTACTCTCACAGTCGGTGCGTGTAAACATAAATAAAAGTCGAGTGGTGGGGGACGAGTCCACTTGCCGGGCCGATTGGTTACTAGGCTTACCGCTTACCATATTTCGCGGCATGTGGCTAGTACTTTCAAACGCTTAACTGCCACTACCACACACTACGACCTTAACCAAATTCATCAACACAGACGGGGTACCACTTCTTTCCATGAAACTGCAAATAACCCCGTCCGTCGTCCTTATAGTGATTGCAGGAATGAAGGTAATCAATTCCTATATCGCGCGAGTGACAGGAAATCACTCGACTTCTACCGGTCCTATTAGCATAGCACTAGTCGGATTCAGGTTCTAATGTTCAGTACATTGGTTCCTAGAAATATGCATCTAGGGTTCCATTACAACTCCTAGACTTAATGCATAAATATAGATAAATAAGCATAGGTTGCAATATAAAGAAAATAATGGGATATGTCCGGGGCTTGCCTTCACTGGCAGGGTTGGGGTCAGAGGTATTAATAAATTCTTCCGAACTCGGGTTCGGAGCTTCAGTTAATTCTTCAGTGAGGTTCCCGGCGGCTTCAGAGATATCCACTTCAGGCTCAGGGAGTATCTGATAGTCACCGTCAGCGAGGAATGTCGAGTCTACATGTAATCAAAAGGATGCAGCTTAGGAAATGCATGAATCTATATTCTATTTCACGATAAAGTTGCAATCCACCAAATTTGCACACAAGAATTCATAAAATAAAGAGAGTTTAGGTTTGAAACACGATTTATAAAGGAATTATAAAGATATTGCTAAATTGTTGTAAACAAGAACTAAAATATTTAAATTTAGATTTGAAGTTAAACCCAAATTTAATTTCAAACTTTAAGCAAAAGATCATAAAGTTTTAGAAATTTATTTACTCATCAAACATTAACATATTAGAGAATAATAAGAGATCTTAATTAGAAAGGTTATACAACATGATTAATTAATATTTCGAATTTGAAATGCCCAAATTAAACGAAGCTAAGTTTAAAACAAATCTAGGTTTGAAATTTCAACACAAGGTTACTTATAGCTCACAGAATATACATGCCAAAAATTATGAGAAACAAAGTTAGAATATAGAAGCTATATATCAAATACCTTTTACCCTTAGATTTAAAATAAGTACAAGAGTATTGGGTTTCATATCAAACTTCATAAACAAAAGTTGTAGTACTTGAAATCTAGTTTCTAACAAAACTAATTTTGCAATTTTTGGAATTTTTTACAATTTTCTATTGAATTAACAAGTCAGAAATACTACTCACATGAAATAACAAGCACTCACTTACTTCTATTTTAAATACAGCACAAACCAGCTATTTTCATGACATGGTCATAAAACAGAAGTGATAAGAGTTTGAAATAGAGATTCAAGTCCAACTGGTTTTACATTTATTTGAATTTTCTACGATTTTCTAGGAATTTTCAAAGTTCAGCACATTGGAAAGGAAGAGAAGATTGAAAACTTTCATATAGGCCCTCGGAAAGATTTCAGACCTCGCAATGTGGTCCCTATGGCCGGAAACAGAGCACCGGCGGCGGGTTACGGCCAAATTCCGGCGAGGTGAGGCATCAAGGGTGGAGAGGTGTTGGCCTATGGGCACTAGGAGTTTGAGGCGCACCGATTGGCGTATTTGGGAGGAGAGGGGATGGCCGGAGGAGGTCCGCCGGCGTGGAGGCCGAAGTGCGGCGGCGGGGTGGTGCTGGGGGCAATGCTCCGGCGAGGGGAAGGTACAAGGGAATGGGAAATAGCTTCAAGAGGTCTTGGGGGCGCTATTTATAGAGAAGAGGAGGGAGGGGAGCGGCGCATGGCCGGGCGCCACGACGGCGTGGAGGTGGCCGAGCCGGCGGCGGCGCTGAGCGCGTGGGGCGCGAGGAGAGGCCACGAGAGCGGGCTAGGGCGGTGAGGGGACGGTGGGGAGGCACGTAGGCGAGGGAGGAGCAGGAGGTGGCGAGGGGCGGCCGGGAAAAACGGGCGGCGGCGCAGCAGTAGAGGAGCAGGGGAGACGCCCGAGGAGGAAGAAGGAAGAAAGAGATCCGAGGGACTCAACTGAAATTTGCAGAAACTTCAGGGACTGCACTGTAATTATAAATTTCCCGCTAATCCAGAGCTCAAATGAGAAGGTAGCAAAAATGAAAGTTGTAGAACTTTTCAAAACCTATAACTTTGTTTTAGGGCTCAAGCTCAGAAACCTAAAGTACAAAGTTTTATTTCACCATTTTGCACTCAAATTAAACTTTTCATGGGTTGTGTCTTACTAAAGCAAATTTTATAACTTTGTGGTCTTATTTGCAAGCATTTAATGCTGATCATGATGACAACCACTTTTTCACTTTGACCCTTGGTAAAATTTGAAAAGTTACTTTATACTTCAATTAAATTTCATAAAAGGGTTTGTATTTTTATAAATTTACACAAATACCCATATTTTCATAATTTTGCTAGAGTTTCACACAATTTCACACATACCACATATTATTTCAAAAGGTTCAACCTAATTGACACCTAGGGTGTCACAACCTTCCCCCCTAAAAGGAATCTCGTCCCGAGATTACAGGGATGAGGTGATAAGAGCATAGATACCTAAGAATTCTTGAGAAAGTCTGGGAAGTTCTTCTGAAGATAGTCTTCGGTTTCCCAGGTAGCTTCTTCCTCTGTATGATGATCCCATTGGATTTTAAACATTTTGACCGTTGCTCTTCTAGTACTTCTTTCCTTGGTATCTAAGACTTTGATTGGAAGTTCCTTATAAGAAAGATCTGACTCGATGTTGATACTTTGTGCATCAACGATTTCGGTAGGAACACGAATACATTTCTTAAGCTGCGATACATGGAAGATGTTATGAATGGCTGCTAGCTGAGAAGGAAGTTGAAGTCGGTAGGCTACAGGTCCACAAATTTCAAGAATTTCAAAAGGACCAATGTAGCGAGGAGCGAGTTTGCCCTTGATACCAAAGCGTTGAACACCTCGAGTAGGAGATACTCGCAGGTATACAAAATCACCCACTTCAAACTGTATGGGTTTTCTTCTTTTATCTGCGTAGCTCTTCTGTCTTGATTGAGCTGCTTTAAGATTATTCCGTATGATCTTTACCTTTTCTTCTGCTTCATTAACAAGATCAGGTCCAAAAATTTCACGTTCACCAGTCTGAGACCAATTCAAAGGGGTTCTGCATTGACGACCATATAGGGCTTCAAAAGGAGCCATTTTGATACTTGACTGATAGCTGTTATTATAAGAGAATTCTGCCAGAGCTAAGCATTTGTCCCAATGCTTATCATACTGAATCACACAAGCTCGAAGCATATCTTCTAAAATTTGGTTGATTCTTTCTGTCTGCCCATCTGTTTGCGGATGATATGCGGAGCTTCGGATTAACTTGGTTCCAAGAGTTCGTTGAAACTGTTCCCAGAAACGAGCAACAAATTGTGCTCCACGATCAGAGATGATCGTTTTAGGTATCCCATGGAGACGAACGATTTGGTCCAGATAGATTTCTGCATACTTCTTAGCAGTGTAAGTGGTATGTACTGGAAGAAAATGAGTGGTCTTGGTTAACCTATCCACAATTACCCAAATAGAATCATGCTTTTGAGAAGTATTGGGTAAACCTACGATAAAATCCATACTGATATCTTCCCATTTCCAAAAAGGAATAGATAGAGGCTGCAGTGTACCAGTAGTTCTTAAATGATTGGCCTTAACTCTCTGGCAAACATCACACTCAGAAACATATTTTGCTATCTCCCTTCTCATACGAGTCCACCAAAAATTCCGTTTCAAGTCTTGGTACATTTTCGTACTGCCCGGATGCATAGCAAATTTAGATAGATGAGCTTCATCCATTATTTGCTTGCGAAGCTGATGTTTCTTGGGTACAACCATACGTCCCTTAAACCATAGAATTCCTTCAGAATCTTCTTGGAAACATTTATACTTCTCTTCTCCTTGGGCTAACTGTTGCTTGATCATTTTAACTCCTTTATCGTGTTGTTGTGCCATCACAATACTGTCTTGGAGTATAGGCTCAATGGCTACATGATTTAAACTACCTTGAGGAACAATTTCTAGATTAAGCTTGCTCATTTCCCAGCAAAGAGTTTTGTTAAAAACTTCTACTGACAAGCAATGACAATGTGACTTGCGGCTAAGTGCATCCGCAACCACATTGGCTTTACCCGGATGGTAGTGGACTTCAAGATCATAATCCTTTATAAGTTCCAACCAACGTCTCTGCCTCATGTTCAAATCTGCTTGTGTAAAGATGTACTTTAAGCTCTTATGATCCGTATAAATATTGCACTTGGTACCCATAAGATGGTGTCTCCAAAGTTTAAGTGCATGTATGACGGCTGCAAGCTCAAGGTCATGAGTAGGATAATTCTGCTCATGCGTCCGAAGTGCTCTAGAGGCATATGCAATTACGCGGTTGTTTTGCATAAGTACACATCCTAGTCCGGTGCCTGATGCATCACAATAAACATCAAACGATTGAGATGGGTCTGGTTGAGCCAAAACTAGAGCGGTGGTAAGATGTGCTCTTAAAGTGTGGAAAGCTTCTTCACATTTTTCATTCTAGGAGAATTTCACTCCTTTCTTTAACAACTCTGTTATGGGCTTGGCTATTCGAGAGAAGTCTGGAATAAAATGACGATAATAGCCAGCAAGACCGAGAAAACTGCGGATTTGATGGACCGAAGTAGGAGGTTTCCAATCCATCACTTCTTGAACCTTACTAGGGTCAACAGATATACCGTCCTTAGAGATGGTATGACCTAAGAATTTGACGGTGTCAAGCCAAAATTCACATTTAGAGAACTTGGCATACAAGCGATGATCTCGCAGACGTTGGAGAACAACATGAAGATGTTTAGCATGATCTTCAAGAGTTTTGGAATAGATTAGAATATCGTCGATAAAAACTACGACGAATTTGTCCAGTTCCGGCATGAAAACAGAGTTCATGAGATACATGAAATATGCCGGTGCATTGGTAAGACCAAAGGACATAACCAGATATTCATAAAGTCCATATCTGGTGGAGAAAGCTGTTTTCGGAATATCACTTGGTTTAATCTTTATCTGATGATACCCGGAGCGAAGGTCAATTTTAGAAAATATCTTAGCTCCGGCTAATTGATCAAACAGAATATCAATGCGGGGAAGAGGATACTTATTCTTGATAGTAACCGCATTGAGGGGACGATAGTCAACACATAGTCTAAGACTATTATCCTTCTTTTTGACAAACAAGGCAGGGCATCCCCAAGGTGAAGCACTTGGGCGAATATAACCCTTATCAAGAAGTTCCTGAAGTTGTAGTTTTAACTCTGCCAATTCATTGGGTGGCATCCGATAAGGTCTCTTAGAAATAGGGGCGGTGCCAGGTTGTAGTTCTATAACAAACTCAACCTCTCTATCTGGGGGCATTCCTGGTAACTCATCTGGAAAAACATCTGGATATTCGCATACAACAGGAATATCCTCTAACTTGACTCCCATTGTATTATACACACAAAATTTGCTATATTCTGGTGATGGAAGATGAAGGAGGGTATGTCCATATTCTGGGGAATTTAGTTCAACCACTCGAGAAAAGATATCTAAAGATACTTGATGTCTAGTCATCCAATCCATACCTAGAAGAATATCCATTCCTTCTAGGTCTAATGTAATTAAGGCTGTTCTTATTAAAGTGCTACCCATCTGGATTGGTACATCTCTACAGATTTGATTTGATGCAATTCTACCTCCTGGAGTGGTTATCATATAAGTTCCATTAGTGGGGTAGAAATCCAAACCTATTTTGGTCCCAAACCTTGTACTGATAAAACTATGGGTTGCACCAGAATCAAAAAGTATAATAGCAGGGTGATGGTGTAGAGTGAATGTACCCGTCATCACTGGTGCACCTTCTGGAAGTTCCGATAGAGTGGTGAAATTCACCCTTCCTTGACGGACTTGCATAACCTGCCTCTTGCCTTTATTCTTGGAGTTGGAGTTGGAAGCCTGTCCAGGGAATGTCCTCTTGGGTTGGGGGCAGTCTTTAACAAAATGTGCTGGACTACCGCAGTTGAAACATCGGTTGATGTTATTCCCTTGATTAGACTGTGGAGGGTTCGGCCTTGGACCAACTGGTCGTTGCTGCTGCTGAGGTTGAGGCACTGGTGGCCTGTTGAATCGGGGCTGCTGAGGAGGTCTAACTACCCATCTGCCTGTGGGAGCATTTCTGGGCGGAGCTCGGAAAGTCGGGTTTTGGACTAACCGATACCTCGAAGGTTGTACATTCGAGGGTCCAGTAGATACTTTCTGCTTCTTCTCAGCATGATGTGCCGAGATACAGTCCTCTTGGGTAATGGCCATATTGACCAGCTCATTGAAATGATTAGCCTTGACCAAATTCAAGCGCTCTTTTAGCTTAGTGTTTAATCCGCGACGGAAGCGATCTCTTTTCTTGGTGTCCGTGTCAGCATGATAACCTGCGTATTGGCACAGGTGATTGAAGGCCTGTGCATATTGAAGTACCGTGCGGTTCCCTTGAGTCAGTGCCAAAAATTCATTGAGCTTCCGCTCAATGAGTCCTTCCGGAATATGGTGCGCTCTAAAGGCTGTCCTAAATTCTTCCCAATTGACAACATGTCCATCTGGCTGCATTGCATAGTAATTGTCCCACCAAATGCGAGCGTTACCACGAAGCTGTTGGGCTGTGAAAAGAGTTTTGTTTGCTTCGGAGCACTGAACCGGGAGTAATGCAAACTTAGACTCGATGGTTCGGAGCCATGCATCTGCATCCAGGGGTTCTTCAGTCTTATGAAAAAGTGGGGGTTGGGTGCTGAAGAAATCCTGATAACCATCTGAGGGATGCTCCTCACGTCCACGTTGAGGAGGACGGAACTGATGTTGCTGGGCCTGCACTAGCATGTTTAGGAGTTCAGTCTGACGGGCCATCACTTCCGCTAGATTTGGTGGTGGCGGAGGTGGTTGTTGTGAACCACTAGCTTGTTCCTATCTGAATCCCTCCGGGGTTCCGCGTGTAGCACCAACCATCTGAAATATAGAAGTCATCCATAAGCATTCGCCAATACTTGCTTCTAATTTCAGAATCATAACATATACTAGCACAGTGCAAAGTAATAACTCCAAATCTCAAGTATTACTCCAGTAACTCAAATTTACATATCCAACTAAAACTTATTCCATATTACATCTCATTGTTCCAAGCTAAACCGTACATAAGTTTGCCACATATTCTACAACAAGTGGCTCGCACATCATTCAACTACTCACTCCTATGTCTTACTATAACACACTTTCTACATCTAAGAGGTCATCAACTCAAACGAGTCTAGAGGTCATCGAGGTTGCCCACGGATGACTGACTACCAGAGGAGGAATGGTAAGGACTAAGAACAGGATCTCCATGTTCAGAGTCAATCCCAGAGACTCCTTCAACTTCTTCAGGGTCTTCTTCTTCATCATCCTCCGGTTCATTGGCAGCAGGTTGCTCTGGTTGCTCATGAAGCATGTTGATATGGTCAATAGCTTGGCCCAAATTAAGGTTGAGCTCATGAACTTGCTCTTGGAGGAAGTCAATAACAGTATCACGCTGAGTAATGAGGGCATCACTCTCAACGATCTGTTCTTCTCGATGCTGTATAGTTTCTTCGCGCTGAGTAATATCTTCTTCCTTGGCAGTGATAGTAGCTTGGAGTGCCTCAATCTGCGTGTTCTGTCGGCCAACCTGATTACGATACCTTTGAGCTATGTTGGTCAAGCGATAGATACCGTGTTGCTGAAGCGTCTGATAACAGTACTGTGCACTGATGAATCGAACGGCAGTACGTAGGGTTTCTCCAGCCAGAGTTCCCAGTAAATGGTCACAGTATGCCACTCTAAAAGTCCATTCTGGGTCTCGAGAATCCATTGCAGGAAACAAGCCGATAGGATATCCTGCAACTTCCTCAGGATGTTGATCACAAAAGGTATGGATAGCTTCTATAGCTGCCGCTTCAAAAGTATCGGCAAGGCGATGACCAACCACATTTACTTCAATCGGTGACCACAAAGATAAGGTAGGATGCGGAGGAATAGTCATTTTCACCCGGCAACGAGGAACATCTTCTTCATCATATTCTACCCCATCATAAGGTGGAGGCTCAGTGTAGCCAAACACCTGGAGAGATTCCCACAAAAGACGAGGAAAACCCTCCCAATGCAAGGCATTGGTATGAGCGTGTCCTGCGGAATCCCAAAAGAATCTGGGAAACTCAGCCATCTGAAACAAGGACTCAAATGGTGAAATTCTAACTTTTCAACCATACTCCTTGAGAAGACTGCGGAAAAATGTGAGTTAGCTTGATAGATTGATTGGAATGTAGCTATCCTTACAGGATAAAGGAAACAAGATGACTTACCCTAATAACAGCAGAATCTGAAGATCGAAAGATTATTCTAGATCTTTGGGAATAAAGTGATAAAGGTAGAAACATTAACCTTAAAATTGGCAAACTAATCATTTCCAAAACTATACTGTTTACTAACACACTCCAACTATCCCCAAATCATCAAACCATGTCATTCAATCAAATCAAGGAATATGCATGCACGTGCTACACGTCCTCACATTCAAAATAACTTCCAAAATACTTGGACTTACACGAATAGTTCCGGTGGTACAATATATTCGTCTCTCCCTATAATAGCTAGTCGGATATCCTTACTCGTCTTAACCTATTTAATCGTGGTTAGTGTACCTGCAGAAAACCACATTTATAGATGAACCTTCCATGCCAGCACTCATGAAAGCGTCCTCAAACATTACTGTTCACTATAGAAACAGCATCTGTACAATTACCGCCGTACAGACAACGTTATCATACGTCATCGAAACAACGTATTCACGGAATACCGCAAAATGCGGGGGTATTGCTGTTCATACCCTGCTACTAACCATATACTCCCAATATCATCAACCTAAGTTGATATATTGGCAGCATCTCAAGTAGGCCACTGCTTGAGAAACAGCGTTCGGTTCGCATCACCGACGGGAAGGCTAACTCCCCAGTTAGCTGAGGATCCTTACCTTCTTACCTCACCATCGAAGATGTCGTTACAGAAATTAGAGTTGGGTTGTGCAGAAATTTAAGTCTAACAAAAATGTAGTGCTGGAAGTTAGAGTGATAAACATATACTATAGCCACCTATAATTCCCATATTACTTTACCTTACCCTAGGGCTTTACATACTAAGCACAATCCTTAACGAATCCAACGTAGTTTTTGCCAAACATTTTGTTGGTCAAACTTTTGTACTGAAGACATTTTTAAGGTAAAATGTATCTCCGGAGTAACCCCTTTGCTCTGATACCAGCTGTGGCAGAACCAACCTGAATTATACCGGCTCAAGTACGCGAGTCCATTCCCGAGGGTTCCAACGTGCTTCAAACGGTATAATCCCTTGGCCTGTCGGGTAACGTCCCGATAAACCACCAAACACAGGATCAAATAAGGTTACCTCACGCGAAGGTGAGTCCAGAGATACAATCACCATCACATTTTATATTACAGGCACTTATATTACAAGAGTTTGCAGAGTAGCATAAGTACTAGAGTGTTAAAAGTTTATTACAACTGATTAAAATAGTTGAGTTCTTAGCAGCGGAATTTAAAGTACGATAATTATACACGTCGCCAGTTTTAACATCATGCTAAGCCCGAGCATGACATTACTCGTTAGGGTCGGTGTTGGCCGGGGACGGGTCCCACTCCACGGACCAACCATCAGGCACAGCAGAAGGCCAAGGCATAGGGTAAATAGGTTCTTCAAAGACATTACCTGAAACAACATTATATAGCAAGGCTAAGTATACTAATACTTAGCAAGGCTTACCGGGGTTGGGTATACTTAGCCCATAACTAGACCATGCAGGCGTTGTAAAAGTTCGGGTTTAGTTTTTGCTGAAAAGCAATAAAGAGTAGATCCTTAATTTATATTTTAGCTTTCAGATTCTAATTCTTTTAACCATTCTAGGTAAGCACCTATAACTACTTCAAGCATGGTACAATTCTTTAATCAAACATCATCTTTGATAATCAAAACATTGCTCTTCTTACTCTATGTGGTAAAAGAGATAAGCAGTCTCAATCTTCGTGAGAGGCGGACGATTCTGAATCGAATTTTAACCCTTGCAAGGTAAACCTAACTCACACGCTTGGAACACCAATAGGTCGTTCCGAAGCAACCGTTGCCTTTCATTCCGGGTCGTGGAACAAAGCCACCACAAGCGACTGCTGGACTATACGCACATCCAATGTGCAGGACATACGTCTGTAGCGCGACTACATGACCGTATTCCTGTCTGCTATGCAGAACGTACTCTCACAGTCGGTGCGTGTAAACATAAATAAAAGTCGAGTGGTGGGGGACGAGTCCACTTGCCGGGCCGATTGGTTACTAGGCTTACCGCTTACCATATTTCGCGGCATGTGGCTAGTACTTTCAAACGCTTAACTGCCACTACCACACACTACGACCTTAACCAAATTCATCAACACAGACGGGGTACCACTTCTTTCCATGAAACTGCAAATAACCCCGTCCGTCGTCCTTATAGTGATTGCAGGAATGAAGGTAATCAATTCCTATATCGCGCGAGTGACAGGAAATCACTCGACTTCTACCGGTCCTATTAGCATAGCACTAGTCGGATTCAGGTTCTAATGTTCAGTACATTGGTTCCTAGAAATATGCATCTAGGGTTCCATTACAACTCCTAGACTTAATGCATAAATATAGATAAATAAGCATAGGTTGCAATATAAAGAAAATAATGGGATATGTCCGGGGCTTGCCTTCACTGGCAGGGTTGGGGTCAGAGGTATTAATAAATTCTTCCGAACTCGGGTTCGGAGCTTCAGTTAATTCTTCAGTGAGGTTCCCGGCGGCTTCAGAGATATCCACTTCAGGCTCGGGGAGTATCTGATAGTCACCGTCAGCGAGGAATGTCGAGTCTACATGTAATCAAAAGGATGCAGCTTAGGAAATGCATGAATCTATATTCTATTTCACGATAAAGTTGCAATCCACCAAATTTGCACACAAGAATTCATAAAATAAAGAGAGTTTAGGTTTGAAACACGATTTATAAAGGAATTATAAAGATATTGCTAAATTGTTGTAAACAAGAACTAAAATATTTAAATTTAGATTTGAAGTTAAACCCAAATTTAATTTCAAACTTTAAGCAAAAGATCATAAAGTTTTAGAAATTTATTTACTCATCAAACATTAACATATTAGAGAATAATAAGAGATCTTAATTAGAAAGGTTATACAACATGATTAATTAATATTTCGAATTTGAAATGCCCAAATTAAACGAAGCTAAGTTTAAAACAAATCTAGGTTTGAAATTTCAACACAAGGTTACTTATAGCTCACAGAATATACATGCCAAAAATTATGAGAAACAAAGTTAGAATATAGAAGCTATATATCAAATACCTTTTACCCTTAGATTTAAAATAAGTACAAGAGTATTGGGTTTCATATCAAACTTCATAAACAAAAGTTGTAGTACTTGAAATCTAGTTTCTAACAAAACTAATTTTGCAATTTTTGGAATTTTCTACAATTTTCTATTGAATTAACAAGTCAGAAATACTACTCACATGAAATAACAAGCACTCACTTACTTCTATTTTAAATACAGCACAAACCAGCTATTTTCATGACATGGTCATAAAACAGAAGTGATAGAGTTTGAAATAGAGATTCAAGTCCAACTGGTTTTACATTTATTTGAATTTTCTACGATTTTCTAGGAATTGTCAAAGTTCAGCACATTGGAAAGGAAGAGAAGATTGAAAACTTTCATATAGGCCCACGGAAAGATTTCAGACCTCGCAATGTGGTCCCTATGGCCGGAAACAGAGCACCGGTGGCGGGTTACGGCCAAATTCCGGCGAGGTGAGGCGTCAAGGGTGGAGAGGTGTTGGCCTATGGGCACTAGGAGTTTGAGGCGCACCGATTGGCGTATTTGGGAGGAGAGGGGATGGCCGGAGGAGGTCCGCCGGCGTGGAGGCCGAAGTGCGGCGGCGGGGTGGTGCTGGGGGCAATGCTCCGGCGAGGGGAAGGTACAAGGGAATGGGAAATAGCTTCAAGAGGTCTTGGGGGCGCTATTTATAGAGAAGAGGAGGGAGGGGAGCGGCGCATGGCCGGGCGCCACGACGGCGTGGAGGTGGCCGAGCCGGCGGCGGCGCTGAGCGCGTGGGGCGCGAGGAGAGGCCACGAGAGCGGGCTAGGGCGGTGAGGGGACGGTGGGGAGGCACGTAGGCAAGGGAGGAGCAGGAGGTGGCGAGGGGCGGCCGGGAAAAACGGGCGGCGGCGCAGCAGTAGAGGAGCAGGGGAGACGCCCGAGGAGGAAGAAGGAAGAAAGAGATCCGAGGGACTCAACTGGAATTTGCAGAAACTTCAGGGACTGCACTGTAATTATAAATTTCCCGCTAATCCAGAGCTCAAATGAGAAGGTAGCAAAAATGAAAGTTGTAGAACTTTTCAAAACCTATAACTTTGTTTTAGGGCTCAAGCTCAGAAACCTAAAGTACAAAGTTTTATTTCACCATTTTGCACTCAAATTAAACTTTTCATGGGTTGTGTCTTACTAAAGCAAATTTTATAACTTTGTGGTCTTATTTGCAAGCATTTAATGCTGATCATGATGACAACCACTTTTTCACTTTGACCCTTGGTAAAATTTGAAAAGTTACTTTATACTTCAATTAAATTTCATAAAAGGGTTTGTATTTTTATAAATTTACACAAATACCCATATTTTCATAATTTTGCTGGAGTTTCACACAATTTCACACATACCACATATTATTTCAAAAGGTTCAACCTAATTGACACCTAGGGTGTCACAGCTGCTTTAGAAGCTATCAAACTTTTCTGCAATCAGCATCCGATTGAAGTTGCTGCATATCCTATTGGGTTATTTCCTACCATAGACCCGGGTAATTCGGACTAGGATTTTCGGACAGACCATCATGGTCATCTGCTAGGAGATCTGGCTGAAGAAACCGTCCGTATCGTTACCAGGTTCATGGATGTGCAATATCATTATCAAATGCTACTGCGTCATGGGGTAAGTCAGATAACTGGTGTGGCTCAAAGCCACTATCGGAATTCTGACCATCAGGTAACCCAAATAGAAGAATTACAAGCTTTGGTAACACAAAAGGATGAAATTATTGCAGCAAGAGATGAAACAATTCTTCATCGCGAAGATCAGATCAATGAAAGTGATCATATTATCACTCAACGCGACGCTGTTATAGAATTTCTACAAGAGCAAATTCATGATCTGATACTTGAAGCGGATGATGCTCAGGCTCACATTGAAGAATTGCAGCAGCAACCGATACTTCCTGCTATACCCATAGTACCTGAAGAAGAAGAAGAAGATCCAGAGGAGATTGAGGGTGTTTCAGAGATTGATTCTGAGCATGGGGATCCTGTTCTTAGTCCCTATCATTCTCCTTCTGGCAGTCAGTCGTCTGTAGGAAATTTTGACAATTTTTAGTAAATCGTCGACTTTCGAGATGTAATCTAAGGGAATGTAATAGTTTAAGTAGTTAAACCTCGCGCCATTTGGTGTAATATAGATGGCCTATGTAGTGAACTTCCGACGTGTGAAGTGGGAACTATCCGAGTCAGCAATGTAATATAATTTCCTGTTTTATCATCTTGATCACTATTTTTAAATTCTGAGATGAGATGATTGAACGGAGTGTATGCATTGTTTATCTAAAGTGTTTTGTTTTCTGAAATTGGGAGTAAGGATATATGGTTAATAATGGACATCTCCTTTATTTTAGATGGTTGGAGCTACACGGGGAACCCCGGAAGGTTTCCGGGCTGATCAGGCCAGCGGTTCTCAGCAACCGCCACCACCTCCTCCCAATCTTGCCGAAGTCATGGCTCGGCAAACGGAGTTGCTTAATTTGCTGGTTCAAGCATAGCAGAATCAGCAGCATCAATTCCGAGGAGGCCGGGATGATCACAATCCTCCTGTGGCTAGTTACCAAGATTTCCTCAGTACCCAGCCGCCTTTCTTCAGTAAGGCGGAAGAACCATTGGATGCCGATGCCTGGCTCCATATTATTGAATCGAAGTTCGCTCTCCTGACCACACCTTGTGCGGACTCTAGCAAAGCTTCCTTTGCTGCTCAACAACTTCGTGGTGCTGCTCGAATCTGGTGGGACAATTTCCATGCCATGCAACCTGCAGGTCATATCATCACATGGGATGAATTCCGGGTCGCCTTCCGAGCGCATTATATTCCCGCAGGATTATTGGAGCGAAAGCTTAATGAGTTCCTGGCTCTTACTCAAGGTGCCAATACAGTTCTGCAGTACGCACAAAATTTCAATCATCCGTGCCAGTATGCAGGGTATCATGCAGATAATGATGCCAAGAAACAAGACCGTTTTCGCCGAGGCCTTAACACCAAACTCAAGGAACGCCTGAACCTTGTGAGGGCTAATACTTTCAGTGAGTTGGTTAACATGGCCTTAACGCAGGAAGATTGCATTGTGGCGCATTATGCCGAGAAGAAGAGGAAGACTTCTACTGGATCCTCGAGTGCTCAACCACCGAGGTATCGGGTTGTTTCCAATACGCCGCCCAGAGCACCACAGCGCAATGCTCCAACGGGTAGATTGGTTTTTAGGCCGCCTCAGCAGCAAGGAAGGTACAGACCTCCTGTGCCCCCGCAACAAGCACAACAATCTGGCCAACGGCCAAATATTCAACAAGTGCCACAGAAAGGCAGCAACTATCGCTGCTACAATTGCGGAAGTGCGGATCATTTCATCCGAGATTGCCCGCGGCCTAAGAAACCTAATCAAGGGCAGACCCAGGGAAACCAGAATAAGGGCAAGAAACCGGTGATGCAAGTCCGGCAAGGACGAATTAACTTCACCACTCTTGCAGAACTTCCAGATGGAGCTCCCGTCATGTCGGGTACATTTTCTATTTACCATAAACCAGTTGTTACTTTATTTGATTCCGGAGCAACACATAGCTTTATTAGTAACAACTATGGTACCCGACTAGGACTTGATTTTTGTCCTATCCAGGGGTCATATATGATCTCTACCCCTGGAGGAAATGTTACCTCCAACCAAGTGAGTAGATATGTGCCAATCCAATTAGGTAGTATAGAAATCAAAACTGATTTGGTTTTAATAAGTTTGGAGGGTATTGATATTATACTTGGGACAGACTGGATGACTAAACATCGAGTCCAGTTAGATATTTCTTCCCGAGTTGTTGAAGTTGATTCACCATACTATGGGGTTACTACCCTTTATCTGCCTCAGCCAGAGTGTCTGCACCCCTGCACTTATGCTATCACAGATATCAAAGTCAAGGATATTCCTATAGTATGTGAATACCCCGATGTCTTTCCAGACGATTTGCCTGGAATGCCACCAGATAGAGACATCGAGTTTATCATTGAACTTCAACCTGGCACTGCTCCTATTTCAAAAAGGCCGTATCGCATGCCTCCAAATGAATTAGCAGAATTGAAAATTCAGCTCCAAGATCTTCTTGATAAGGGTTATATACGCCCCAGTGCTTCACCTTGGGGTTGTTCTGCTCTCTTTGTCAAGAAGAAAGATGATAGCCTAAGGCTATGTGTCGATTACCGTCCACTCAATGCGGTTACTATCAAAAATAAGTATCCTCTTCCCCGCATTGATATTTTGTTTGATCAACTAGCTAGAGCAAAGGTCTTTTCTAAGATTGATTTACGCTCCGGTTATCATCAGATCAAGATCAGGCCTAGTGACATTCCAAAAACGGTCTTCTCAACCAGATATGGACTTTATGAATATCTGGTTATATCATTTGGACTTACTAATGCACCGGCATATTTTATGTATCTCATGAATTCCGTATTTATGCCGGAATTTGATAAATTCGTCGTGGTCTTCATCGATGATATTCTGATATACTCCAGAACCAAAGAAGACCATGCTAATCATTTACGTGTCGTTCTTCAACGACTACGTGATCATTGCCTTTATGCCAAATTCTCGAAATGTGAATTTTGGCTGGATAGTGTGAAATTTTTGGGACATACTATCTCTAGTCAAGGCATATCGGTTGATCCAACTAAAGTCCAGGAAGTTATGGACTGGAACCCTCCCACTTCAGTCCATCAAATACGAAGTTTCCTTGGATTGGCAGGATATTATCGTCGATTCATTCCAGACTTCTCCAAGATAGCTAAACCCATGACTGAACTACTTAAGAAGTTAAGTTCCGTTGGGATGATAGGTGTGAGGAAGCATTTCACGCCTTGAGAAAACTTCTGACGACTGCTCCAGTACTAGCTCAGCCAGATAGTACGCAGCCTTTTGATGTCTATTGCGATGCTTCTGGAATTGACCTTGGTTGTGTTCTTATGCAAAACAACCGGGTTATTGCTTATGCATCCCAAGCACTTCGGACTCATGAGCAAAATTATCCAACACATGATCTTGAATTGGCAGCAGTTATCCATGCTCTCAAGATCTGGAGACATCATCTTATGGGTGCTAAGTGTAACATTTACACTGACCATAAGAGCCTCAAGTATATTTTCACTCAAGCTGATCTAAATATGAGGCAAAGGCGTTGGTTGGAGTTAATCAAAGATTATGACCTTGAGGTACACTATCATCCGGGCAAAGCTAATGTGGTTGCGGATGCACTTAGCCGCAAGTCACATTGTCACTGCTTAACCATATCCACTTTTAATGACACTCTTTGCCATCAAATGAGGAGACTCAATCTTGAGATTATCCCCCAAGGTAGTTTAAACTTGATCTCCGTTGAGTCTACTCTGTGGGATAAAATCATCATGTCGCAGCTACATGATGAGGGTGTCAAAATTGTCAAATCCAAGCTATCCCAAGGAGAAGCTAAATATCGGTGCTTTCACACTGATCATCAAGGAGTCCTATGGTTCAACGATCGAATTGTTGTGCCTAAGGATCATCAACTTCGTAAGCAAATCCTCGACGAAGCACATTTGTCCAAATTCTCTATTCATCCTGGTAGCACCAAGATGTATCAAGATCTTCGGCAACATTTTTGGTGGACCAGAATGAAGAGAGAAATTGCCAAATATGTATCCGAGTGTGATACGTGCCAGAGAGTGAAAGCTAGCCACTTAAAAGCCTCTGGTACACTTGAACCACTACCCATTCCGTCATGGAAATGGGAAGATATTAGCATGGATTTCATTGTCGGTCTTCCCAACACATCTCAAAAGCATGACTCCATATGGGTAATTATTGATAGACTCACAAAAATAGCTCATTTTCTTCCGGTGCATACCACTTACTCTGCTAAGAAGTATGCCGAGGTCTATCTAGAACAAATTGTTCGATTGCATGGGGTTCCAAAAACCATCATCTCTGATCGAGGGCCCCAATTTATCGCACGGTTCTGGGAGCAATTGCAATCAGCTCTAGGAACCAAATTGATTCGAAGCTCTGCATATCATCCCCAGACTGATGGACAGACTGAGCGAATTAACCAAATCCTTGAAGACATGCTCCGAGCTTGTATTATTCACTATGGTACAAGTTGGGACAAGTGCCTTGCTCTAGCTGAATTTGCTTACAACAACAGTTATCAAGCTAGTCTTCAAATGGCTCCTTTCGAAGCATTATATGGTCGCAGATGTCGAACTCCTTTGAGTTGGTCAGAGACCGGTGAACGTAAAATCTTCAGACCAGACCTAGTCATTGAAGCCGAAGATAAGGTTAAGGTTATTCAATCTAATCTTAAAACCGCTCAGTCTAGACAGAAGAGCTATGCAGATAAGAGGAGAAAACCTCTACAATTTCAAATAGGAGATTTTGTCTATCTCCGAGTGTCTCCAACCAAAGGTGTCCAACGTTTTGGCATAAAGGGGAAGTTAGCACCTCGATATGTCGGACCCTTTGAAATTCTAAATGTTTGTGGCCCAGTGGCTTACAAACTTCGTCTTCCATCTCAATGGACGGCTATTCATGATGTCTTCCATGTCTCTCAACTAAAGAAGTGTGTCAAAGTACCCACGGAAATCATTGAGACATGTGCCATTGAGATTGAACCTGATTTATCGTACATCGAACAACCTCTTCGAATCCTGGATACTAAGGAAAGATTCACCAGAAGAAGGGCAGTTAAGATGTACAAGATCTTATGGGATCATCACACCGAAGAAGAAGCGACTTGGGAAACTGAGTCTTATCTTCAACGGAATTTTCCAGACTTCCTTCAAGCCAATCCCCAAATCTAATTATTCGGTTTTACTCAGCTTCGGAATCTCGGGATGAGATTCTTTTTAAGGGGGGAAGGCTGTAATATCCAGGTAGTTAGACAACTAGATACTAAGTTGGGTGTATTATATGTAAGCATGTTATAGTGTATACAAGTTGTACAAAACATTAGGGGTATAGTTGTAATTTAGGAATTGTGTGATTATTTGAGTATAAGTGTGTGAAAGTACTCTTAAGTGGTAAACCTAAATCATTGTACAGAAGAACAGTGCAAAAGTCAAATAAAACCTAAGAGAAATAGACTTGGAAAGAAACTAAGGACCTATATGTAATTAACACAAATATAAGGGACTTACATGTGAAATGGTAAAAAGATAAAAGTAAAACTTAGTTTTACCTAAGGGCTAAAGTGTAAAAAGAGCTAGTCATGATTACTGCAGAAAAACTTACAAAGAGACCCCAAACATTAGAGCATTTTGTTTAAATTGTAAAATAAATTTATAATTTGAGTTGTGATCAAAAGTTCAAAATAAAACAGTACCCTTTGAGATTTTGAACTCGAGCTCTAAAGCATTCTTGTAGTATTTGAAATTCTCTACAACTTTGCTTTAGACATTTTCCTTATTAGGATTTTGTAGCAGTGGGAAATTTTAGTTTACAGAGGAGTCCCTGAACTTTTTAGAAATCACAAACTAGTCCTTCTGACTCCTGCCTGCTTCGTCTTCCTCTGACCACCGCCGCTTCCCCCTTCTGCTCCGCTCTGCCACCGCCGTTCACCGCCAGTGCAGACCTCCCGAGCTCCACCTCCAGCTACTACACCATCCACGCATCATCTCCTCTCGATTCCGGCCGCTTTCCTCTCCTTTCCTGGCCGCACACGCGCGCGCCACGACACCCCGAGCCATCTCCGGCCGCCACCTCCTCGCCGTCGTGGACAGCTCACTGCAGCGCCTTAACCTCCTCCCTCTCGCGCACAGCAGCACCACTTCAACACCTACGTGCTGTTCTGCTACTCCCAGCGCCCATTTCCCAGCATCCGAGCCGCATTTCCTCGCCGTCGTCTTCCTCCGCTCCGGCCGCGCACGGCACGCCCGTGGGCAGCCCTCACCAACTCACCCCCGCCCCAATCAACACTTGCACAAGCTTCCCCGTGACTTGCTCATGCTCGACGACCAACTGTTCTTCCCCAATTTCCACCGGAGCTTCATTTCCGACGAAGCGCCGCCGCCGCCACTTTCGGCCTCGCTGTGGACAGCCCGCTCTGAGCCTCCCCAAGCCACCACGATACCCTAGCCAGCACCACATCATCACCCTGAAGCTGCCCGACCCATTCGTTGGCTCTCTAGACCACCACAGTGCCTCCCCGACGCTCGCCGGCGTTCTTCCTCGTCGCCGCCGCCTCTGTCTCCGTCGGTCTCCTTTAGTCCAGCACGTCTTCTTCAAATTGATGGTACCTACACGTTCCCCGTGTCTCACTGAAGCTTTTGCACAGGTTGGTTCCCAACGTTCACCACCGGAGCTCCGCCGTCGACGGTGATCCCTCCGCCATCACCTCGGGCTCAAGTCGAACTCCACCATTCCGGCCATCCCCGTCCACGACAAGTAGAGCAACTAAACCACAGTAAGACCCTGAGCCTTTCCCTGCCCTTGGACCTCACCGCCGGTGACCGCCGTCGCCGGAACACGGTCGCCTCCGCCTTGCTCTGCTTCGGTTCCCAGTCTAAGGACTTCGGGTTAGAAGGAAAAGAAATCCAGGGGGTTTTCTGTAAGGCTATAGATTCAGTTGAATAGTGCCGAGGGACCTCCTTATGTAAATATTCCTGCCAACTTAGAAATGCTATATCTCTTCGAGGAAAAATCATAAAATTATAAACTAAATTTTGTTGGAATCTTTAGATAAAGATCTGCAACTTTGCTTAAAGGGTCGACTTCAGTTTTTAGATGTTTGATGACCTAATTTAAATATCAAAGTTAGTTGCTTGTAGGCTTTGAAAGTGCATAGTAATTCATAGAAAAATAATAAAATGGTAAAACCAGTGATGATAATTTTCTTTTAACATGTAGAATTGAAGAAAAATAATTAACCTTGTACTCTAGTATTATTTTCTTAATGTACAAGTTTTATTAGAAATAATGTGTAGTTTCCTTAGTATAATTAATAAACACACTTTTAAATGTTCAAAAATCATGAAAAATATATTAAGGTTCTGTTTTGTATTATTGCAACATATTATTAAGTTTTCAACTAAAGATTAGGTGTTAAATAATTTGGACATAATATAATTGATTTATAATGTAATGGTAACTTAAAGTTCATATAAATTAGTAAAGTCAATATATAAAGCTTTTTAATATAAATGTTAGGAACCACCCCACTTGTTGCTTCATGCTACTAATTAAATAATCAATGTAATCAACCCCGTTGTCTAAAGGGTTTGGATCAAATAACTAATACTCGATAAATGACTGCCCAGTGCAGGGTAGTTAAATTATCATCGTAATGTAATCTTTCTTAAGTTAGATTGCAACTTTATTGTGAATTAGTATAAAAATATCTATACAATTTCATGACTTGTAACTTTGCATCTCATATAGACTCGACCACTCTCGCTGACGGGGATTATCAGCTGATCCCGGAACAAGAAGAAGTTTATTCTGAAGACCCCGGGAATCTTGTCGCGGATTTCTCTGAAGCCCCAAACCAAGGTTCGGAAGAAAATAATTTGACTAACCCCAACCCTACCAGCGAAGGCAAGCCCCGGACATAACCCCTACTTTATTACACTGCAACCTATACTATTTATGTATATCTTTATGCATTAAGTTCTTAGGAGTTGTTTGTAAACCTTAGTTGCATAATTCCAGGAACCTATGTATTGAACACTAGAACTTGAGTCCGAATAGCTGCTCTGCTTATAGGACCGGTAGAAGACGAGTGATTCCCTGTCACTCGCGCGATATAGGAATTGTAATGTTTACATTCCTGCTATCACTATAAGGATGCCGGACGGGAGTTGTGAGGTATCATGGTTGAGATGATACCCCGTCTGTGTTGGGGAATTTGATAAGGTCGCAGTGTGTGGTAGCGGTGGTTAAGCGTTTGAAAGTACTAGCCACATGCCGTGAAATATGGTAAGCGGTAAGCCTAGTAACCAATCGGCCCGAGGAGTGGACATACCCCCCACCACATGTATTTGCTTCTTTTGGTTACTTTGTTCGACGTGTAGGCATACGTGTTGCTGGGCAACCAGGAGTACGGGTTTTGTAGTCGCGCTACAGACGTACGTCCTGCACTTTGGATGTGCGTATGACCTGCAGTCGCTTGTGGTGGCACTGATCCACGAGTCGGAATGAAAGGCAAACGGTTGCTTCGGAACAACCCTGTGGTGTTCCAAGCGTGTGTGTTAGGTTTACCTTGCAAGGGTTGAATCTCGATTCAGAATTGTCCGCCTCTCACGATGTATGAGACTGCTTATCCCCTTTATCACATAGAGTAACAAGAGCAATTATGTGAATATCAAAGATGATGTTTGAATAAAGATTCTACCATGTTTGAATAGTTATAGGTGCTTACCTAGAATGGTTAATCAACTAGAACCTGAAAGCTAAAAGTTGAAATTAAGGATCTACTCTCTGTTGCTTTTCAGCTGAAAACTCTTCCCAAAACTAAAAGCCATCATGAGTCTAGTTATGGGCTAAGGTATACCCAATTCCGGGTAAGTCTTGCTGAGTATTAGTATACTCAGCCTTGCTTTTGTTGATTTACTTCAGGTAATCCTTCTGATGAGCCAGCGTTCATTACACCATGGCCCTACCCCTTACCTGATGGTTGGTCCGTGGAATGGGATCCGTCCCCGGCCAACACGGACTCCGCCGAGTGATATTATGCCAGGGCTAGCATAATATCTGTAATGACGACGTGTATAATGACTACGCTTTTCAAACTCCGCTGCTTTGACTAGAAACTTAAACTTGTTTTGTAATAATCTCTCCTCAGCGGGAGCTAATGTTACTTTATATATTTTTGTAATATAACTGCCTGTGGTGTAAATTATTTTGGCATTATATCTCTGGACTCACCTTCGTGTGAGGTACCTTGTTGGATCCTGAGTTCGGTGGTTTATCGGGACGTTACCCGACAGACCAATAGTATTATACCGTTTGAAGTACAAGGTAGCCCTCCAGTGAGGACTCGCGTACTTGAGTCGGTATAATTCAGGTTGGTTCTGCCACAACGAGGGAGACATCGGCGTGGGGGGAAAACTCAGAGGAGCAGGCAGCTTCGGCCGTGCGCTCCGCCGCCTGCACCTGGCCGAACCGCTCGCGCCTGAGCCGCTTGTCTGCTCGCGCCACGCGGCGCCCACGCCAGCGCGCTGAACCGCACCGCGCCAGCCGCACGCTCAGCTCCTACAGCCGCCGCTCGGGCCCCCGCTGGCGCCTCCAGCCGTGCGCCTCTGGCTCCTGTGCGCGCTCCCGCCTAGACCGTGCCTCCGCCCCGACCCGGCCTGCCTGCGCGGTGCCCGCTCGCCCGTGCGCTCAACCCGAGCCGCCGCGGCTCGCTCCGCCTAGGCCCGCCTCCTGCGCACTCCCCGCTCCTGCGCCGGCCCACGCCCGCCTGCCGCTCGGGCCGCGGCCGTCTGCCACCTGCGCCCACATCGGCTCATGCCCTCAGCGGCCGCCCGCTCTCACGCGCTCGCCCAAGCGCCTGCCGAGCCGCACCGAGCGCCCGCTGCTTCGCACGCCTGCTGCGCACCCCGCCTGGGCCCGCCTGCCGCGCGCGTACGACCTGCCGCGCCGCACGCCGCTCGGGCCCCTGGCTGCCGGATCCCCAGCGTCCGTGAGTGGAAGAGGAAGCTAACGAGAAGAAGAACAGAGGAAGAAAGAAAGAAGAAAAGAAACGTTTTGATGCTGTTGCCGCCGGTGGGAAAGAAAATAAGGCACAGCTACCTGCGGAGGAAGACGCGTGGATTTTTGGTAGCAGGAGGTGGCGAGGATGGGTCGGCACAGCGGTGGCTGCAGAGCAGAAACAGAGCAGCGCCAGAGGAGGAAGAGAAAGGGAGTTTCTCAAGGACTTGTTTGTGATTTTAGAAAATTACAGGGACCTCTTGGTAAAAACAATTTTAACCACTGTTCTAGGGCTCAAACAAAAATGTGGCCAAAATGAAAGTTGTACAACTTTTCAAGCTCTACAACTTTGTTTTAGGATTTGAACTCCAAAACTCAAAATATAAAGTTTTATTTTAAGACTTGGACTAAATTTGAATTTTATAAAATCTTTGTCATTGTTAGTGTAAATCACATATAACATTGGGCCTTTTTGCAAGATGCTATGTAAGTCATGATTGCTTACATTATTACCTTTTTACTTCTAGTAATTTTGGAAAGTTACTTTTGTAAATCACCTATTTTGCATAAAAGGACTTCTTTTATAAAATTACATAAATACCCTTATTATCACCATTTTACCCAAAATTTTTACATACTTCAACACACGCATTTCTAATGAAACTTTTGGATAAATATATATTTTTACAAGACATAAAGTAAGAAAAATATATTTCCTTTATTTTGAAATTTCCTCCTATTCAAATACATTTTACAGAAACAACCCTAGGTTTTTCTGTAATTACAAAAATGCCCTTTTTACTTGCACTTTAAATTTTCAAAAATTTCACACAAACACACAAAAGTTTAACACTTAACAAGCGTACACTTCACACTATCAAATTATAAGCCTAACTTACAAACACATGAACTGTCACACGTGCTCTCGCTTGCGCTCGGCCCACACCAGCTGAGTCGCCCCCGCGCGCTGCACTTGCTCCCGCTGCGCCACCAGCCCGCTCGGGTCACCGTCAGTCTGCGCCGCTCGCCCCCCTGTGCCTTGCGCGCGCTCCGCCTGGATCCACTGCCGCTAGCCACCGTCAACGCCCTGCCGCCGCACGCGTCTGAGCCACCTATGCCGCTGGCTTCCGCGCGCTCGCCTGGGCCGGCCCCACTCCGCGCCGCCGCCGCTCGGGGCCCACGCCGGGCCGCAGCTGTGTGCCTCCGGTTCCCGCGCCTCACGCGCCTGGCCGCTAGCGCCTGCCCAACCGCCCTGCCTGGGCCGCGCGCCAAGCCGCAGCCCCGGGCCCGCTAGCCCGCGTGCCGAGCCGCCGCCTTCTCCGCGGCACGCTCCTTCGCCGCGCGCCCCGGCCTACCTCTTGGGCCTCGCCGTGCGCCGCTCCCGTGCCCGCCCAGAGCAGCAGAGGCAGAGAGGAAGAAAGGGAGTGCCATCCATGGGGAAAAGAAAAGAGACAGCAGGGAAGAGATAAGGCAAAGAGAGATTGAAGAACAGAGAAGAAAGGGAAGTAGGACTTCCCAAGGACTTAAGCGCAAAATCAGAAAATTACAGGGACTTTTTTGTAAAGCAAATTTTCCCATTGATTTAAAACCCGAATGAAGAAATGCCCAAAACGAAAGTTGGAGAGTTTTTCAAACTCTACAACATTGCTTTAGGGCTCAAGTTCAAAAATTTAAAATTTACATTTTTACACGTGAATTTTTGAATAAAAGTCGGATTTTAATTGCTTTTGTCCTAAAAGTGTAATTTTATAAAATTCAGGACTTAAATGCAAGCATTTATGACATGTCATGATGACGGGATAGAATTGTCATAATGATTGGATAGACATGTCATGATGACTTGCACTTTTACACTTTAGCCCTGAGTAAATTTGAAAGTTACTTTTGTAAATCATACATTTGCATAAAAGGACTTGTACTTTTATAAAATTACGTAAACACCCTTAATTTTTACCATTTTACCCAAAATTTTTACACAATTCAACACTTGCATTTCTAATGCAACTTTTGGATGAATATATATATATATATATATATTTTTTTACAAGACATAAAATAAGAAAAATATATTTCTCTTATTTTGAAATTACCCTAATCCAAATACATTTTGCAAAAACAACCCTAGATTTTTCTGTAATTACAAAAATACCCCTTTTTCACTTGCACTTTAAATTTTCAAATGTTTCACATATACAAACAAACACATATTTCACACTAACAAAATATTTGCCTAGCATTACAAGTACACGAACTGTCACATCCGGCACCCCCGGACAGTCCGGTTCCTCAATCCGGACAGTCCGGTGTGTGACCTGTGCCGGCGAGGGGCGGCGGACTCGCCGGCGTGCACGCGTTCTAGGCGCTATAGGCTGCCAAAAGCTATGATATCCGGCGCAAAAGGACCAGGGAAAGGAGGGAAAGCTCACCAAGGGCTCGTGGTGGCCGGAGCTGCAGCGGAAGATGGTCATCGACGATGGCCGTGCGGCGGAGGCGGGGCGGCGCTCGCGGACCGGCGGCTACAGACGGGCTTCGAGGTTCTGGTCGCACTAGATCACTTCGGGAAGCTCCAGTTAAGGTGGAAAAGAGGTTAAGAGGGATCGGGAAACATCGGCGGCGATGAATTGGCTCGGCGGGGCAGATCACCGACGGCGGCCTCGTGGCAAAATCCCGGCGATGCAGAAGCGTAGGGCCCAAATTGCCGGCTCGGAGAGCTTTTATGCGACGAGGTGGAGCTGTTACGAGAGTCGTCAGGTCGGGGGCGCGGCGGAGAGGCCTAACCATGGCAAGGCCGAGGAGGCTGGCGCGGCGGATGAAAGGGGGCGGCGGCGCTGAGGGTCTCCGGTGGATGCTGCGGCTAGGGTTAGGTTTCTAGGGCACAGGGGTTTCCTTTTTGTAGGGCGGCGGGGTCAATCTCAGCGTGCGGGCCCGGGAGAATAGCTCGCCGGAGATCTCGCGGCCGGTTGAAGCTCGGGGAGGAAGAAAAGGAAAGGAGGGCGCTGACGCGTGGGGCCGAAGAAACAGAGAGAGAGGGAAAGGAGCGCGGGCCGCTGTGCGCTGGAGAGATGGAGGTGGGCCGAGTGAAGGGGATCGGCCCGCAAGGAGAGGAAGCCGGGTGTGAGGGGGAGAAGGAAGAAGTGGGCCGTGGGGAAAGGAACCGGCCCAAGAGGGAGAAGGGGAGAAGGGCAGGCCGGGCTGGTGGTTTGGGCTGGCTTCTTCTCTCTCTTTCCTTTCCCTTTTCTATTTCTTTTCCTGATTTCCAAACTAAAATTCATTTGAATTCAAATGGAATTTGAATTCAACCTCAACTATTCAAGCAAACAAAAAAAATGCACCAGCATGAATGCACAAACATGTTGTTCCTAGAATAAATTTTAATTACTTGTGGTATAAATTTAATTTAAATGCAAGATAAATCAAGTAAAACCTTAGAAATTTTATTTGAGCCAAAATAAATTCATTAAAAATTTGGGAAATTTACATTAGGGTGTTACATCGCTACTCCACGAACTTCGGTGCAAAATGGGCCGAATTGGAGCAATTAATGCACAAGTTCGTGCCACAAAATCGTGTTAGAATTTTTCGCACCGAACGTAACCGATCAACCCCATTGGACTCTAAAATCATGTTTTGGGGCATTTCGGACCGTTTCGTTACTGCATGAACTTTGGTGCAAAACTAGGTGAATAAGTGCAATTAATGCACAAGTTCATGCAACGATGTCGCGCTGGAATTTTTCGCAACGAACGCACCCAATCCACCCCATTGGACCCCAAACTCATGTTTTGGTCAGTTTCTGACTGTTTGGTTATTGCACGAACTTCGGTGCAAAATGGCTGAAATGGTGCCTTTAATGCAAACTTTGTCCAACAAAGTTGCATTGGAATTTTTTGCAACAAACGCACCCAATCCACCCCATTGGACCCCAAACTCATGTTTAGGGGCATTTCGGGCTGTTTCATTACTGCACGAACTTCAGTGCAAAATGGGCCGAACTAGAGCAATTAATGCCCATGTTCGTGCAACGAAGTCCCGTTGAAATTTTTCAAAATGAATGCACCCGTTCCACCCTATTGGACCCCCAACTCGTGTTTTGGGGCATTTAGGACCATTTCGTAACTACACAAACTTCAATGCAAAACGGGTCAAACCGGTGCAATTAATGCACAAGTTCGTACAACAAAGTTGCGTCGAAATTTTGCAAAATGAATGCAGCCGATCCACCCTATTGGAACCCCAAAGTCATGTTTTCGGGTATTTAGCACTGTTTCGTAACTGCTTAAACTTCAATGCAAAATAGGTCGAACTAGTGCCATTAATGCACAAGTTCGTGCAACGAAGTCATGTTGGAACTTTTCGCAAATAACGCACCCAATCCACCCCATTGGACTCAAAACTCATATTTTGGAACATTTCGGGCCATTTCGTTACTGCACGAACTTCGGTGAAAAATAGGCCAAACTAGAGCAATTAATGGACAAGTTCGTGCAACGAATCCATGCTGGATTTTTTTTGCAATAAACGCACGCAATCGACCCCATTGGATCCCAAACTCATGTTTTTGAAGCATTTAGGACCGTTCCGTAACTGCATAAACTTTGATGCAAAATGGGCCGAACTAGAGCAATTAATGCACAAGTTCGTGCTATGCAGTCGTGTCGGAATTTTTCTCACCGAACGCAACCGATCAACCCCATTGGACTCCAAAATCATGTTTTAAGGCGTTTCGAACCATTTCATTACGGCATGAACTTCTATGCAAAACTGGCCAAATGGGTGCAATTAATGCACAAGGTCATGCAGTGACGTCGCGTTGGAATTTTTCCCAACGAACGCACACAATCTACCCCATTGGACCCCAAACTCAAGTTTTGGAGCGTTTTTGACCTTTTTTTAATGCACTAACTCGGTGCAAAATGGGCCGAACTTGAGTTATTAATGCACAAGTTAATGCAACGTGTCGAAAATTTTAACAACCAACGCACCTAATCCACCCCATTGGACCCCAAACTCATATTTTGGGGCGTTTCGGACTGTTTCGTTACTGCATGAACTTCAATGCAAAACGTGCCGAAGTGGTGCCTCTAATGCACAAGTTTGTGTGACCAAGTCGCGTCAGAATTTTTCACAACGAATGCATGTGATCCACCCTATTGGACCCCAAACTCATGTTTTGGGGTGTTTCGGACCATTTTGTTACTGCACGAACTTCAATGCGAAATGGGCTAAAGTGGTGCAATTAATGCACAAGTTCGTGCAATGAAGTCGTGTCGGAATATTTTCGAAAGAAACACAGCCAATCCACCCCATTGGACCCCCAAACTCATTTTTTGGGACATTTCAGACCATTTTGATACTTCACAAATTTCGATGCAAAATAGGTCGAACTGGTGCAATTAATGCACAAGTTCATAACGAAGTCGCGTTAGAATTTTTTGCAACGAACGCACCCGATCCACCCCATTGGACACCAAACTCATGTTTTGGGGCATTTTGGACTGTTTCATTACTGCATGAACCTCGGTGCAAAATGGGCCGAGCTGGAGCAATTAGTCCACAAGTTCATGTAATTAAGTCGCGTTGGAGTTTTTTGCAGTGAACGCACCCAATCCACTCTATTGGACCCCAAACTCATATTTTGGGACGTTTTGGACCATTTTATTACTACGCAAACTTTGGTGCAAAATGGCCAAACTGGAGCAATTAATGCACAAGTTCGTGCTATGAAGTCGTGTCGGAATGTTTTGCACTGAAGGCAACCGATCACCCCATTGGACTCTAAAATCATATTTTGGGGGCGTTTCGGACCGTTTCGTTACGGCATGAACTTTGGTGCAAAACTGGCCAAACAGGTGCAATTAATGCATAAGACCGTGCAACGAAGTCGCGTTGGAATTTTTTGCAACGAACGCACCCAATCTATCCCATTGGACCCCAAACTTATGTTTTGGGGCATTTCTGACCATTTCATTACTGCACGAACTTCAGTGCAAAATGTTCCGAATTGGAGCAATTAATGCACAATTTTGTGCCACGAAGTCATGTTTGAATTTTTCTCAATGAACGCAACCAATCCACCCCATTGGACTGTAACGCCCTGAAAATTTACTCAATAAAATCATGCACTAGAGTGATTCGGTTCAACGTCAAAACCCAAACCGGAGCGTGTTCCGTTCCGCATCGCTCGCCCACGCGCGACCGTCCGCCGTAATTAACGCAGACGCGACCCCCTTCCTTTTCTCCTCTCCTCGTGCCGCGCGCATGGCCGACCGGCCGCGACCAATGCCGCAAGTAGCGCCGACGCTCCTCGTGCCGCGAGCGAACCCCCGCGCGCGCGTGGCCGCAGTCGCCGCCGCGATCGGCGCCGGCGCGTCCTTTTTTTTTCCCCTCTCTCTTTTTCTTTTTCTCCCTCCCATTTCTTCCTTTTTCTTTTCTTTTTCCAACCTCCCTCTCTCTTTTTCTTTCTCTCCTTTCCTCTCTCTCCCCTTTTCCTTTTTCTTTCCCTTTTTTCCTTCCTCCTTTCTTTTTCCCTCTTCCCTTCCCCTCCCCTCTCTTTCCCCTGACTCTGCTCCCGGGCGCCCGAGCGCCGCTGTGCGCTGGCCCCGCCCGGCCGTGCCGCACGCGCGCACGCCGTGCGCTGCCGTGCCGCGCACGCGCTCGCCCCTGGCCACGCCGTGCGCCGCGCCGTGCCCACGCCCCGCTCTGGCCCGCGCTGTGCTGCGCCATCCGCGCGACGCGCTGCGCCCCGGGCCGCGCACGCGGCCGCGCCGCTCGTCGTTCGCCGCGCCGCCCGCCGCTGTTGCACCCCGCCTTGCCGCTCGCGCCGCTCCTGTGCCGGCACAGCACCACGTACGAGCTCGGCGCCCTCCCCGCCACGCCGCGTCGCGACGACAGCGTGCGACCGAGGCGCCATTAATGGCCCCTCACCGGCCACCACCGCCCCCCGCCTTCCCCCGGCTATAAAGCGGCCCTTCGCGCCGCTCACCACCCACACAACCCTCCACCGCCGCCCAGCCCGCGCCTCCCCAAGCCCAGCGCCGCCGCCGCGCACCGCACCACCGCCGCCCGCCGGCCTCCATCGCCACACCCCCCTGCTCCACCTCAGCCCGAGGTAAGGACGGGGATGGAATCCCCTCCTTCCCCTCCCCCTTTTCCCCCACCTCCGAGCCGACATTGAGCCCTAGGCCGGCCGGACTTGGCCGCGCCGGCGCCCTGCCTTCCCCTTCCTCTGTTTGGCACGGGGGAGAGGAAGGAGAAGGGTGTTTTTGCCCAAAACCCCCTCCCCTTCCTGTTTCCTCCAAGAAAACCCCCCCTCTAGGAGCACCCCTGTCCATTCCCTTTTACAAATGAAACCCCGCATGTTTTGTTATTTCAATTTGAACCCTCCAATGCATACATCCAGATATACTTGACAACCTTTTAGCATGACTAGGGAAATTCTAGGATTCGCGAATAGACCCTTACTCTTTTTGGATAGTTACGAATAAGCCCTTGGACCCCCGTTTAAGCCCTGAAACCACCTTTAGCGCGTCATTTTATGTGCGAAACGACCTCCGATTGACCCGAAACTTTACCACGCCCTTTCTAGTATAGTTTTAGCCATGCCATTAAGAAACCACCCAGAGATATTGCCCCTAACTCCGTAACTAAATTATTTCCGATTCAAGCCTATCGGTAAAAGCTTTTAGTTCTTTCGCTTGATTGTGTGTCTGTTTGTTTGCGTCGTAGGACACGGAGTGAACGACGAGGTTCCCGACCGCGACCAAGCAACTGAGGACCAGTACTGCGGCCCCGAACCCGAAGGACAGTGCTCCGATCAGGACTTCCCGCAAGGGTTTGACGATGGCAAGTTCAATTCCGCCCTTTGATGCATATTTTTGTCCTAGTTTTTATAAACACAACCCAGTGGCCTGTTTTATGAAATTGCATGGTTTTGCGTGCCATAAACATGGTAGGATAGCCACCCTTGTTGTGATAACCATACCTTGAACACCTGATTTTATAAAGGAAATGCGTGTGTGTGTGGGAAGGGATGAAATGTGGTTTTGAAAAGTGAGTCAGACGGGATGGACGGCATTTCTGTGTGGATTGCCGCTGGTGTGCTCGTACCTGTGTGGTAGGGCAAGGGAGGGAGATGTCCGTCCTGTCACCCCTAAGGACCGAGTTGTTGTGACATCTCACCTAGCTTCCTGTCGTGCAAACCACTTGACCGTTGTATGGGCAACGGCTTGGCCTAACCCCTCTAGTTAGTCTGATAGCCATCAGGAGAGCTGGGAGCAACGGGTGATCAAGGAGATGGGATAAGCTCTGTGTGACTTATGCCCCGGTTAAACCTCGGTGTTAGGTCGAATGACCCCTTGATAGATCCCGTGGTGGCTAGTCAGGTCTAGCTACGGTGGGTAAGGGCTTCGATGGGATCTGCACCGGCACTAAGGTGTTCGTGTTGTGGTACCCCGCCTGTGGGTAAAGTTGCACACCTCTGCAGAGTTAAAATCTATTCGAATAGCCGTGCCCACGGTACTGGGCAAGTTACGGTGTGGTCACATAACTAGTGTTTCTCTCTGGGAATGGCCGAACTGTGTGAGATGCCTGGAAAGTATCCGGCGGTTGTGCCGTGTGCTATGGCGGACGGGGAGTCCGGTAGCGATCTAAAACGTGAATCCTGTGTGGATCCACATCGTACGTTCTTTGATACTCGAAAACTTATTTTGAAAATGTTTTCCAAAACGAACCCTTGCATATAACCGAGCTTTCCGTAAATAAACCCTAACTCCTTTCTTGAATATTTCCTGTGCATTTAATTCTGTTATACCCCCCCCCCCCCGTGGGTGTGATTGGACTTGCTGAGTACGTTTGTACTCACCCCGTTCTTACTTTACAGTGGAGGATCCCGACTACATCCCCGAGAACGACGAGTAGGGTCCCGTCCTGCACCCAGTCTTGCCTGTGGGTGAGGTCACCGTTGGAGCTCCGCATGGCGCAAGACTCTGATGACCCCCTGTTCGTAGTTAGTGTAGTAATATGGGTTTTTGTTGTAATCCTCGCGATAGTGGCGCTTCACTGCCCATTACCACGAAGAGTTGTACGGTGATGTACCATCTGATGTAATAAAAGTGTTATCAGCCTCCTGGGACTGATAAAGTGACACTTTTAAGTCTTCCCTGATGGGGGGGACGCTTCAGGTGGTATCAGAGCCGTAGACTGGCCGTGGGACGTAACCCTAGGAGCGAGACCCCTTTTCAGACCCTAGAACTTATCCTGGTTTAGATATTTTTCTGCATAAGCACTCACCACTGGTCTTTGCCTTGTTCCAGATGGCTGGCAATGGATGGGTTAGCGGAATCTGCCACGCAGAGCCCGGCCTCCCCAAGTTACTATTGCTCAGCCTGGAACGCGTCGGGGTCATGGAAACACCGGAGTATGCCTACCGTGAGTACATCGCCGGAGGCACCCTTCGGTGCGACATGATGGTTTTTGTAGAGAGAAGCACCCGCTACCCTGATGTGGACCCTTGGTTCATCTCCACAAAGGGCTTCCGATTCCCCGACACCTACCGAAAGGCCGCCCGTAAAGCCCTACGCCGACTGCGTGTGCTCTATAGGCACCACCTTCAGCGGACTCCTATGGGATTTTTCCCACCCACTGAAGGTAGAGGACGCACTTGGATTGCCCGGATGAGGGGACTTGGACGAGAAGAAGAAGATCTAGAAGATATGGTCTCCCACCTGTCTATTTACCTTACGGGCTTAGATGCGCTCTGCAACGAGCAGGCGGCACAACTGAAGAAATTAATCCATGGAGTTGAAAAGTTAACCCAGGAGCTGGAGGAACAACGGACAAGAGCCGCAAGCGCCGAGTATTCCTTAGCCGCTCTCCAAGCCTAGATGCAAGAATACGAGAACCGCAACGGGATAGGTGGATGGATCGAAGAAGAAGAAGAAGAACCCATGGAAACCCACTGGGATAAGGGGACTCAGACCGAAAACGAGATGGATCGGTTCCTTCCAATAAAGAAGCGCTCTATCAGGACCGAGGAAGAATCCCCATGATAGGATTAGCACCCCTAGCTAAAACCCTACCGAATGACCACGTAACCATGAAAGTTGTACCACCCTTGTTGTAATAATAAATATCATCTACTCCCGTTGCACCTATACCAGATTGTTCACCCTGTTTCTGTTTCAGATGGCTGAGGAAGGATGGACCCAGGGCGATTGCCAAGCTGCACCTGGATTCCCCAGCCTCTTGATCAACACCCTGGAAGACCTTGGCGTTACGGAGCGCCCGAGGTACTACAGCCGAGAGTACGAGCACCATGGTACCCTCCGCTGCAGGGTGATCCTGGTCATCGCCAGGAGCAGCCGCTACCCCGACATCCAGCCCTAGCGCGCGACCGCCACAGGGTTTAGGCACCGAGACACCTACCCCTTGGCCATCCGAAAAGCACTCCGTTATTTGTGCCGGATCTTCGAGGAACACCTCGCCCCCACGCCAGCGAAGTTCTTCCCGCCGGCCATCAGAACCCCAGTCTGGGAAGCACGCATGAGAAACCTGGAGCGACGACGCCACGAAGAAGGCCCCCTGTACCAAGTAGCGACTTACCTAGCCGCCCTGGACCAACTCTTTGACGAGCAAGCCAACCTTCTGAGGGAGCAGACTCACCGAGCCGAGCAAGCAGAGCTCGCGGTGAGGATACAGCAGATCCGAGCCGCCCATGCCGAGGCGAGAGCCGCGGCCGCGGTCAGTAGCGAAGCGGTCGCCCAAGAGAGCCTCAGGCAGGCCCGAGACCGGCGTATGCAAGATTGGACCCAAAGTGGGACGCCAGTCCCGGCGATAGGGGAAGACCACGTTTTACTCGGGACACCCGTCATAGGGTGGGGATCACTCTTTGGGAGCACACGAGCCCCACCCGAGAATCCTGGAAGTTCTGCTGCCACCGACGAAGGGGATGCGGCAATGCAACCCCTGACCGATGGGGACCCAAAAGACGGCGAGCGAGAACCTCTCACCCTGTCCGCCCCGGAAGAAGACACACCACGCAAGTAGAGTGACCGACGCCATCACAGTGATGCCCTCCCCAGCCTTTCTGTTTACGCCGTACCCTTAAGACAAGACCCTGGATGAGTAGCACGAGGCCTAGCCTTACCCTAAGTTGTACCCCCTCGCAGTAATAAAATGGTTCGTACTTGTTGTTTGTGATGTTGTGTACTGGTTTGTTGTGTGCTGATTATTTATACGAATACAGGCAGAAGGTAGATTCTGCCCTATATACAAATTAAACAACTTAAACGTCACATAATCGTAACCCCGATTTACCCAATCAACAGGTGACCCCCCGGAACGTTGCGAGGGCCTCCCGTGGCCGGAACCCCGTAGCCGCTAGTGTCGGAGCACACCCCGTTGAACAAGATCTTCCCCAAGGAGAGCAAGAAGTAAGCCAGAACCGAGGGGGAAGTCAAGAAGGAGAACAACCACCACCACCCCCACCCCTCGGGGACCTGGCACAAATCATCCATAACCAGACCCTCATACTGGAGACTCTGGCAAACGCCCTCATGAACCGGCAACCGCGAGGGCAGAATATGAACGACAAGCTGACGGCCTTCTTAAGGACCAAGCCACCTACCTTCGCCGGATCCTGCAACCCGTTGGATGCTGACGACTGGTTGCGAGTAATTCTGAGGAAGCTCGAACCATTCGAATGCCAGGACCGGGATAAAGTCCTACTGGCAGCCCACCAGCTCACCGGAACGGCATTATCCTGGTGGGAAAACTATTGTGCTGCAGCCGAAGATGCCTCTACCATCACCTGGGGAGAATTCGTAAGGGAGTTCCGCCGCTACCATATCCCTTCGGCCACTATGAAGCGCAAGGCGGATGAATTCCGCGCACTACAACAAGGAAGCATGTCGGTGGAAGAATACACCCACCGGTTCATAGAATTGGCCCGGTACGCGCCGGAAGAAGTGAACGACGACGATAAGAAGCAGGACATGTTCAAGAAGGGGTTAAGCCCGGAGCTACGGACCTTGCTTACTCCCCAGATCTATCCGGACTTCAACACCCTAATGAACAAGGCCATCCTCACGGAAAGGGCCAAGGCCGAAGAAAGAAAGGACAACAAACGCAAGTTCTTGGAAAGTAAGGCTCGCCAACAAGACCGTTTCCAGAAGCCGAGAAATTCCAGCTATACTGCACCAGGAACTCAGGCCCCAATGCAGTATAGAACTCAGTCCCAGGTGACAGGATCACAGGCCCCGCCTAGAAGCCAGAATACCTCGAGGGCCCCGCAAAGCAATGCAAGACAGGCCACCCCCGACAACAACAATATTAGGGCTTGCTTCAACTGCCGAGAGACAGGGCACTTCATCGCCAATTGCCCCTACGCCAAGAATAAGCCGGCAACGTCGACCTTCTCCAACACAGTGAATGGGCCCAGACCAGCCCTGACCGGTGCCAACCGAGTGCCCGTCCGCAACAACGACAACGGCCAGCAAGTGAAGCAGCAATCATTTGGACGAGCCCGCGTCAATCACATCGACGCGCAGGAGGCTCAAGAAGCTCAGGGCGTAGTGCTCGGTGAGTACTTAGTCAACTCAGCTCTGGCGACCGTATTATTTGATTCTGGAGCATCACACTCGTTTATATCCTCGAGCTATGTGGAGAGGTACAAAATACCTACAGTACTACTAAAAACACCCCTATTAACCCGGACGCCTGGAGGCGACATCAAGTGTCAACTAGGTTGTTCACGGGTAAGGATCAACTTAAGTGGGGTAGACTTTCTAGCAGATTTGGTAGTACTTAAGCCTGGGGGAATAGACGTGATCCTTGGGATGGATTGGTTAAGCCGACACAATGGTCTCATAGGCTGCACCGACAAAGTGGTACACCTAACAAACCACGAAGGAGTACAAGTGATCTGCTGAACCCGAGATAGTAAGTTTGATCCAATGGTATTTAGCATGGAAGCCAAGCCTTTAGAAGGAGTTCCGGTAGTAAACGAATACCCAGATGTGTTCCCCGAAGAGCTTCCCGGTATACCGCCAGATAGGGATATAGAGTTCGTCATAGACCTTATCCCCGGAACATCTCCGATAGCCAAGAGACCCTATAGGATGGCAGCCTCTGAATTGACAGAATTAAAGAAGCAACTAGAGGAACTGCAGAGGATTGGCTTCATCAGACCAAGCTCGTCGCCATGGGGAGCCCCAATGCTGTTTGTCAAGAAGAAAGATGGGAGTATGAGGTTGTGCGTGGACTACCGAGCACTGAATGAGGTTACCATTAAGAACAAGTACCCTCTTCCCAGGATTGATGACCTGTTCGATCAGCTAAAAGGAGCCAAGTACTTTTCCAAGATCGATCTAAGGTCAGGATACTTCCAGCTCAAGATTAGAGAAAGTGACATCCCTAAAACAGCTTTTGTCACCCGCTACGGGCAGTTTGAGTTCACCGTAATGTCCTTCGGACTAACCAATGCACCTGCTTACTTTATGAACCTCATGAACAAGGTGTTTATGGACGAGCTGGATAAGTTTGTCGTAGTCTTTATCGACGACATACTTATTTACTCCAAGAGTGTTCAAGAACATGAACAACATCTGCGGGTAGTGTTGGAAAAATTAAGGATACATAAACTATATGCAAAATTCAGCAAGTGTGAATTCTGGCTGGAGAAAGTAGCTTTCCTTGGTCACATCCTGACCGCGGAAGGGGTAGCAGTGGACCCAGAGAAGGTTGAAGCCGTATCCAATTGGCGGCAGCCAACTAACGTTAGTGAGATCAGAAGTTTTCTCGGATTAGCCGGATACTATCGGAGATTTATTGAGGGATTCTCCAAGTTAGCCCGACCCATGACGGAACTTCTTAAGAAGGAGAAAAAGTTTGCTTGGACAGAATCCTGTGAGAGGAGTTTTCAAGAATTGAAGCGAAGACTGACAACCGCCCCCGTGCTGACCCTACCGGACATTCATCGGGACTTTGTCATCTATTGTGACGCATCCCGACAAGGATTAGGGTGCGTACTGATGCAAGACGGGAAAGTCGTTGCATATGCCTCCCGCCAACTCAAGACTCATGAGCAGAACTATCCGACCCATGATTTGGAACTAGCAGCCGTAGTGCATGCCCTTAAAATTTGGAGACACTACCTGATCGGAAATAAGTGTGAGGTTTACACCGACCACAAGAGTCTAAAGTACATCTTTACTCAGCCAGATTTAAATTTAAGGCAGAGAAGATGGTTGGAGTTGGTCAAGGACTATAATTTGGAAATCCATTATCACCCCGGGAAAGCAAATGTGGTAGCCGACGCCTTAAGCCGGAAATCCTATGGACCCAAGGATGACAACCTGCGCGAGGAAATGGCACGATTAAATGTGCACATTGTTCCTCGAGGTTCCAGCCATGTGTTAAGCGTCCAATCAACCCTAGAGGATAGAATTAGAGAGGCTCAAAGCTCGGATCAGGAGTTAGTAAAGATCTGCAAGCAAACTGGGGAAAACAAAGCGCCAGGCTTATAGGTGGACGATAAGGGAACATTATGGTACGGGGATAGAATTTGTGTACCCCAGAATGGAGATTTCCGGCAATTGATCATGGACGAAGCCCATAACTCGGCCTACTCCATCCACCCGGGATCCACCAAAATGTATATGGACATAAAGCAAAAATATTGGTGGAACGGAATGAAGGCGGATATTGCAAGATTCGTGGCTCATTGTGACACTTGTCAAAGGATAAAGGCCGAGCATCAAAAGCCGGCAGGATTATTGCAACCCTTGCCTATTCCGGTGTGGAAGTGGGATGAGATAGGAATGGACTTTGTAGTGGGACTACCCCGAACTCAGAAGGGACACGATTCCATATGGGTAATTGTGGATCGACTCACTAAATCGGCACATTTCATACCCGTAAGGACCACTTATGGCGGAGAAAAGCTGGCAAAACTTTACGTGGAAAATATAGTAAAGTTACATGGAGTGCCTAGCAGGATTGTCTCGGATAGAGGGACCCAATTTACCTCTAGGTTTTGGAAAAGCCTGCACAAAGCCATGGGCACGAAGTTAGATTTTAGCTCCGCATACCACCCACAGACGGATGGTCAAACCGAAAGGGTGAATCAGATCATGGAAGATATGCTGAGAGCATGTGTCCTGACCTATGGAAACGATTGGGAACAGAGTCTGCCCTATGCAGAATTCTCGTACAACAATAGTTACCAAGCCAGCCTGGGTATGTCGCCATTCGAAGCCCTCTACGGAAGAAAGTGCAAAACTCCCTTAATGTGGTCGGAAGTCGGAGAACGTGCGCTAGTAGGGCCCGCACTTATAAAAGAGGCAGAAGAAAAAGTAGCGGAAATCCGCGAGAAATTGAAAGCAGCTCAGTCCCGACAAAAGAGCTATGCAGACAAGAAGAGGCGGGAAATGAGTTTCGATCCGGGAGAATTTGTCTATCTCAAGGTTTCACCCATTCGAGGAACACGAAGATTTCAGGTACAAGGGAAATTGGCCCCTCGATACATTGGACCGTATCGAGTTCTGAAGAAAGTCGGAGCAGTGGCTTACCAACTAGAGTTACCAGAAGAAATGTCAGATATACACCCAGTATTTCATGTTTCGCAATTGAGAAGGTGTCTGAAGATACCCGAGGGAGAACATGTGCCGGTGGAAACAATAGATCTACAGCCGGATCTGCGGTACCAGGAAGTGCCGGTCAAAATTCTGGACACAGTCATCAGAAGGACAAGAAACTCCGAGGTCCGGATATGCAGAGTCCAGTGGAGCAGACACGGAGAAGAGGAAGCCACCTGGGAACGCGAGGAGGCCCTAAAGAAAGAATTTCCCCATCTGTTTAGGAGCCAGCCGAATCTCGAGGACGAGATTCATTTAAGTGGGGTAGGTTTGTAACGCCCTGAAAATTTACTCAATAAAATCATGCACTAGAGTGATTCGGTTCAACGTCAAAACCCTAACCGGAGCGTGTTCCGTTCCGCATCGCTCGCCCACGCGCGACCGTCCGCCGTAATTAACGCAGACGCGACCCCCTTCCTTTTCTCCTCTCCTCGTGCCGCGCGCATGGCCGACCGGCCGCGACCAATGCCGCAAGTAGCGCCGACGCTCCTCGTGCCGCGAGCGAACCCCCGCGCGCGCGTGGCCGCGGTCGCCGCCGCGATCGGCGCCGGCGCGTCCTTTTTTTTTCCCCCTCTCTCTTTTTCTTTTTCTCCCTCCCATTTCTTCCTTTTTCTTTTCTTTTTCCAACCTCCCTCTCTCTTTTTCTTTCTCTCCTTTCCTCTCTCTCCCCTTTTCCTTTTTCTTTCCCTTTTTCCTTCCTCCTTTCTTTTTCCCTCTTCCCTTCCCCTCCCCTCTCTTTCCCCTGACTCTGCTCCCGGGCGCCCGAGCGCCGCTGTGCGCTGGCCCCGCCCGGCCGTGCCGCACGCGCGCACGCCGTGCGCTGCCGTGCCGCGCACGCGCTCGCCCCTGGCCACGCCGTGCGCCGCGCCGTGCCCACGCCCCGCTCTGGCCCGCGCTGTGCTGCGCCATCCGCGCGACGCGCTGCGCCCCGGGCCGCGCCACGCCACCCCGCGCGCGCACGCGGCCGCGCCGCCCGCCGTTCGCCGCGCCGCCCGCCGCTGTTGCACCCCGCCTTGCCGCTCGCGCCGCTCCTGTGCCGGCACAGCACCACGTACGAGCTCGGCGCCCTCCCCGCCATGCCGCGTCGCGACGACAGCGTGCGACCGAGGCGCCATTAATGGCCCCTCACCGGCCACCACCGCCCCCCGCCTTCCCCCGGCTATAAAGCGGCCCTTCGCGCCGCTCACCACCCACACAACCCTCCACCGCCGCCCAGCCCGCGCCTCCCCAAGCCCAGCGCCGCCGCCGCGCACCGCACCACCGCCGCCCGCCGGCCTCCATCGCCACACCCCCCTGCTCCACCTCAGCCCGAGGTAAGGACGGGGATGGAATCCCCTCCTTCCCCTCCCCCTTTTCCCCCACCTCCGAGCCGACATTGAGCCCTAGGCCGGCCGGACTTGGCCGCGCCGGCGCCCTGCCTTCCCCTTCCTCTGTTTGGCACGGGGGAGAGGAAGGAGAAGGGTGTTTTTGCCCAAAACCCCCTCCCCTTCCTGTTTCCTCCAAGAAAACCCCCCCTCTAGGAGCACCCCTGTCCATTCCCTTTTACAAATGAAACCCCGCATTTTTTGTTATTTCAATTTGAACCCTCCAATGCATACATCCAGATATACTTGACAACCTTTTAGCATGACTAGGGAAATTCTAGGATTCGCGAATAGACCCTTACTCTTTTCGGATAGTTACAAATAAGCCCTTGGACCCCCGTTTAAGCCCTGAAACCACCTTTAGCGCGTCATTTTATGTGCGAAACGACCTCCGATTGACCAGAAACTTTACCATGCCCTTTCTAGTATAGTTTTAGCCATGCCATTAAGAAACCACCCAGAGATATTGCCCCTAACTCCGTAACTAAATTATTTCCGATTCAAGCCTATCGGTAAAAGCTTTTAGTTCTTTCGCTTGATTGTGTGTCTGTTTGTTTGCGTCGTAGGACACGGAGTGAACGACGAGGTTCCCGACCGCGACCAAGCAACTGAGGACCAGTACTGCGGCCCCGAACCCGAAGGACAGTGCTCCGATCAGGACTTCCCGCAAGGGTTTGACGATGGCAAGTTCAATTCCGCCCTTTGATGCATATTTTTGTCCTAGTTTTTATAAACACAACCCAGTGGCCTGTTTTATGAAATTGCATGGTTTTGCGTGCCGTAAACATGGTAGGATAGCCACCCTTGTTGTGATAACCATACCTTGAACACCTGATTTTATAAAGGAAATGCGTGTGTGTGTGGGAAGGGATGAAATGTGGTTTTGAAAAGTGAGTCAGACGGGATGGACGGCATTTCTGTGTGGATTGCCGCTGGTGTGCTCGTACCTGTGTGGTAGGGCAAGGGAGGGAGATGTCCGTCCTGTCACCCCTAAGGACCGAGTTGTTGTGACATCTCACCTAGCTTCCTGTCGTGCAAACCACTTGACCGTTGTATGGGCAACGGCTTGGCCTAACCCCTCTAGTTAGTCTGATAGCCATCAGGAGAGCTGGGAGCAACGGGTGATCAAGGAGATGGGATAAGCTCTGTGTGACTTATGCCCCGGTTAAACCTCGGTGTTAGGTCGAATGACCCCTTGATAGATCCCGTGGTGGCTAGTCAGGTCTAGCTACGGTGGGTAAGGGCTTCGATGGGATCTGCACCGGCACTAAGGTGTTCGTGTTGTGGTACCCCGCCTGTGGGTAAAGTTGCACACCTCTGCAGAGTTAAAATCTATTCGAATAGCCGTGCCCACGGTACTGGGCAAGTTACGGTGTGGTCACATAACTAGTGTTTCTCTCTGGGAATGGCCGAACTGGTGTGAGATGCCTGGAAAGTATCCGGCGGTTGTGCCGTGTGCTACGGCGGACGGGGAGTCCGGTAGCGATCTAAAACGTGAATCCTGTGTGGATCCACATCGTACGTTCTTTGATACTCGAAAACTTATTTTGAAAATGTTTTCCAAAACGAACCCTTGCATATAACCGAGCTTTCCGTAAATAAACCCTAACTCCTTTCTTGAATATTTCCTGTGCATTTAATTCTGTTATACCCCCCCCCCGTGGGTGTGATTGGACTTGCTGAGTACGTTTGTACTCACCCCGTTCTTACTTTACAGTGGAGGATCCCGACTACATCCCCGAGAACGACGAGTAGGGTCCCGTCCTGCACCCAGTCTTGCCTGTGGGTGAGGTCACCGTTGGAGCTCCGCATGGCGCAAGACTCTGATGACCCCCTGTTCGTAGTTAGTGTAGTAATATGGGTTTTTGTTGTAATCCTCGCGATAGTGGCGCTTCACTGCCCATTACCGCGAAGAGTTGTACGGTGATGTACCATCTGATGTAATAAAAGTGTTATCAGCCTCCTGGGACTGATAAAGTGACACTTTTAAGTCTTCCCTGATGGGGGGGACGCTTCATGGACCCCCCAAACTCATGTTTATGGATGTTTCGGACCGTTTCGTCACTGCACGAACTTTGGTGCAAAACAGGCCGGTTTGGTAACTTTAATGCCCAAGTCCGAGCAACAAAGTCGCGTCCGAATTTTTGCAACGAACGCACCCGATCCACCTTGTTGGACCCCAAACTCATGTTTTGGGCCGTTTCGGACCATTTTATTACTGCACGAACTTCAGTGCAGTACGGGCCGAACTGGTGACTTTAATGCCCAAGTTGAAGCAACAAAGTCGCGTTGGAATTTTTCTCAACGAACGCACCCTATCCACCTCATTGGACCTCAAACTCATGTTTTGGGCCTTTTTTGATTGTTCCGTTACTGCATGAACTTCGGTGCAAAATGGCCGAAATGGTGCCTTTGATGCAAACTTCGTACAACTAAGTGGCATCGGAATTTTTTGCAACGAACGCACCCGTCCACCCCATTGGACCCCAAACTCATGTTTTGGGGCATTTCAGACCATTCCGTTACTGCACGAACTTCGGTGCAAAATGGGCCAAATTGGAGCAATTAATGCACAAGTTCGTGCCACGGAATCGTGTTGGAATTTTTCACACCGAACGCAACCGATCAACCCCATTGGACTCCAAAATCATATTTTGGGGTGTTTCATGTAGCAGAACCGCCCGAATTAATCTGGTTTAAGTGCACTAACCATCACCATAGAGGCAATCCAGGCTAACACGCACTTAAAACGGAGTAAAACGACAGTCTATCGGGTAACATCCCGATGCAACCACTGAAATTTCGATCGAAACAATGCATACATACAACCCACATGAAGGTGAGCCCAGAGATTATAACAATCCACAACTTTTACATTATAGCGTTCAACATAAATTATTATTACAAACCAAGTTTGAATTCATACATAAACAAGTACTTTCAAAGTTTAATAGTGTAGCAGAAAATAAATGATAGTTCTAATGATGATACAAGATATCATGATGAAGCCCGTACATGACATCATTCAACATTAACTTCATTAGTCAGGGACAGATCCCATTCCACCGAGCAACCAGGAGGAAGAGTACACGACCAAGTCAAACTAGCAACCATATCCTCAAAGGTCTCACCTGAAAACAAAGCCACAAGCAAGGTTGAGTATACTAATACTCAGAAAGGCTTACCCGACTAGTGGTATATACTTCTAAACTTATGATGAGTTTACTGTAAATTTTTCAGGTTTTAGTGTGCAAGATACATGGCATAGAAAATAAGTCAAAATACATAAGATTTGTTTCTACAGGTAATTCCACAAGGTTTCTATGTCTCAGACTTTTCAAACATGTTTATCTACTCACAAGTTGTCTCTGGTTAAAATTTCTTATGTTTCTAAGCAACAGAGCTAGTTACTTTGATTTAATCTACTTTTTCTTAACTAAAAACATATGAGCAAGTTAGATAGAAGTAAAAAGTTCCAAACTTTGGCCATAGCATTTATGCACCAAGGTTACTCTACTTTAAAAGTTTCAACCCTAAAATATCTGTAGATCAACATTAACGAATAACTCTAGCAAAATAGCACATCAAATAAAATCCCACAAAAACTACTCGTAGAGACATGTTCTGGCCTTGAAATTTTTTACACAAGTTGATAGAGTTGGAGTGCCCGATCTTTCGGTGAGTGGAGATAATTTCGATCTGGTGGAAGGTGACCCTCACGATCCGACTACGACGAGCGAACCCGAAGCGCCAATGCTATCGCTGAACCAACTCCCTGTGGTTACCGACCTTGTTGATGCAAGATCAGCCTGATCACGAAGATTGTTTCCTGTACGCAATCGAAGAACGAACAAGAAAAAGATGCGAGCAATCACAATATCACAAGAAGGTGGAGTTCTGAATCACACGAGGACAGCGCGTATTTGCGCGTGTTCGAGAGTAGCTAAAGCTAGATGTAAAACAAAACTCCAGTCTGAAAATAAAAGAGGAGTCTATCTAAATAGGGGACGCAGCCCCTGGCGGCCAGGAGGGGCGGCGCGCTACAGTACCGCGGGTACTGTTCACGCCTAGGGTTGCGAAGGTTGGGCCTCCTATTGGGCCAACTGCTATTCTTCTGGGCCTTCATTCTTCAATAGCATGATGTAGTTTAATTCCCTCGCACGGGCCCGAGTAATTGGCCCAAGTGTAGGGGATGGTGCCTGGGTCTGGAGTGGAGGTGCGCCTGGTAGTGTAGATGGCGCCTGGAATGCTTCTAGTGCTGCTGATGTGGATGTTCTTGTATTGTAGTTGATGTCCTCATCATCCTCCCCTTCTTGAACCGAAGTCGTCCTCGACGGCAACTCCTCATCTTCTCCCACGTACAGTTTCAAATCTGCTACATTAAAACTAGTGGAAATATCAAACTCCGCAGGCAGGTCAAGGATATAAGCATTATCATTAATCTTGGTTAGTACCTTGAAAGGACCAGCGGCACGAGGCATCAATTTAGAACGGCGCAAAGTAGGAAAACGATCCTTTCTCAAATACAACCAAACCATATCACCAGGTTCAAAAGTAACAAGTTTTCTACCTTTACTACCAGCAACCTGATATTTAGCATTAGCAGCAGCAATGTTCTGTTGAGTCTGTTCATGCAAATTAATCATGTGTTCAACATGGGCAACAGCATCTATGTGTGGGGCGTCCGCAGCATCAAGCGAAAACAAATCAATAGGTGCCCGAGGAATATAACCATAAATAATCTGAAAAGGGCACATCTTTGTAGAAGAATGTGTTGCATGATTATAAGCAAACTCAACATGATGCAGGCAATCTTCCCAACATTTCAAATTTTTGTCTAAAACGGCCCTAAGCATGGTTGACAAAGTTCTATTAACCACCTCAGTTTGGCCATCAGTCTGAGGGTGACAAGTTGTGCTAAACAGCAATTTAGTTCCCAATTTATTCCAAAGTGATCTCCAAAAATGACTGAGAAACTTAGCATCACGATCAGAGACTATTGTATTCGGAATACCATGCAAACGAATAATCTCTCGAAAGAACAATTCAGCAACACTGCTAGCATCACCAGTCTTATGACATGGTATAAAATGAGCCATTTTGGAGAATCTATCAACAACCACGAAAATGCTATCCCTCCCCTTCTTAGTTCTAGTCAATCCCAAAATAAAGTCCATAGAAATATCAAGCCAAGGGGAATTAGGGACAGGCAAAGGCATATACAAACCATGGTTGTTCAGTCGTGACTTAGCTTTCTGACAAGTAGTGCAGTGGGTAACAAGGCGCTCGACATCACGGCGCATCCGGGGCCAAAAGAAGTGGGCGGCCAACACCTCATGCGTCTTGTAGACGCCAAAGTGTCCCATGAGACCGCCTCCGTGTGCTTCCTGTAACAACAAAAGACGAACCGAGCTTGCTGGAACACACAGCTTGTTAGCGCAAAACAGGAACCCATCCTGCATGTGAAATTTGCCCCATGGTTTGCCATTCATACAATGAGCTAAGATATCTTTAAAATCAGCATCATCGACATATTGATCTTTCACAGTTTGCAAGCCAAAGATTTTAAAATCTAACTGGGACAGCATGGTATATCGATGAGACAAAGCATCAGCAATGACATTTTCCTTCCCATTCTTGTGTTTAATAATGTAAGGGAAAGACTCAATGAATTCTACCCAATTAGCATGACGACGGTTCAGATTTGTTTGGGTACGAATATGTTTCAAAGCCTCATGATTAGAATGGATTATAAACTCGCGATGCCAAAGATAGTGCTGCCATGTTTGCAAAGTGCAAACTAAAGCATAAAGCTCCTTATCATAAGTAGAATATCTCAGGCTAGCACTGCTTAATTTCTCACTAAAATAAGCAACCGGTTTTCCTTCTTGTAACAAAACAGCACCTAGCCCAATACCGCTAGCATCACATTCAAGCTCAAACACTTTATTAAAATCAGGCAATTGCAAGAGGGGAGCATGTGTTAACTTATCTTTCAAAGTGTTGAACGCTACCTCCTGCGAGTCGCCCCAAGCAAATGGCGCCCCGTTCTTTGTAAGCTCGTGCAAAGGGGCTGCAATAGAGCTGAAATCACGGACGAACCGACGGTAGAATCCTGCAAGTCCAAGAAAGCTCCGAATCTGTGTGACCGTCGTCGGTGTAGGCCATTCCCGAATGGCATCAATCTTGCTGTTGTCCACCTCAATGCCCTGTGGAGTCACAACATAACCAAGAAACGAAACACGTTGCGTGCAAAAGATGCATTTTTCCATGTTACCAAATAAGCGAGCCGCACGCAACGCATCAAAAACAGCACTCAAATGTTCTAAATGCTCTTCCATAGTCTTGCTGTAAATAAGGATATCATCAAAATAGACAACAACAAACAATCCTATGAAAGGCCTTAGAACTTCGTTCATCAAACGCATAAAGGTGCTGGGAGCATTAGTCAAACCAAACGGCATAACCAACCATTCATATAACCCAAATTTTGTTTTAAAAGCCGTTTTCCATTCATCACCCAGTTTCATTCTAATCTGGTGGTAACCACTACGCAAATCAATCTTAGTAAAAATAATGGCACCACTAAGCTCATCTAGCATATCATCAAGGCGTGGTATAGGATATCGATAACGAATGGTGATATTATTAATAGCACGACAGTCTACACACATACGCCATGATCCATCTTTCTTTGGAACAAGTAACACAGGAAATGAACAAGGGCTAAGAGACTCATGGATGTAACCCTTGTCAAGCAATGCCTGCACCTGGCACTGGATCTCCTTTGTCTCATCCGGATTCGTACGGTACGGGGCGCGGTTTGGAAGCTGGGCGCCGGGGATGAGGTCGATTTGGTGTTCAATGCAGCGGAGTGGAGGAAGACCCGGTGGCAAGTCTTTGGGAAAGACATCAGCGTACTCCTGCAAAAGGTTAGCAACCGCAGGAGGAATATCCAAAGACGGTGCATCATCAAGTGAAACGAGCATACTAGAGCATACAAGTGCATAGCAGGGCAAGTGAGCATCGCGGAGATCATCAAAATCAGCACGTTGAGCAAGTAAAACAGGAGCATTCAACTTGATTTCAGAATTAGAAGTCGATGGTGATGGTTCAAGTTGTTTAGCATTCCTAGCAGCTCGAGCAAGATCATCTTTAACAATTTGTTCAGGTGTCATTGGATGTATAATTATTTTCTAACCCTTAAACATGAATGAATAATGATTCGAACGGCCATGATGCAAGCTATCAGTATCATATTGCCAAGGTCTACCAAGTAACAAAGAGCATGCTTCCATGGGAATGACATCACAATCGACAAAATCAGAATAAGCACCCATGGAGAAAGGGACACGCACGGACCGTGTTACTCTAATTTTTCCACCATCATCAAGCCACTGAATGTGATATGGATTCGGATGCTTACGAGTGGGTAATGACAACTTCTCGACCAGCGTGGTACTCGCCAAGTTGTTGCAGCTGCTGCTGTCGATGATGATGCGAATCGACCGCTCCTGCACAACGCCCTTTGTATGGAACAGAGTGTGTCGCTGATTCTTCTCGGGCGGGACGACCTGTGTACTAAGAACACACTGCGCAACAAGACTTTCATACCTATCGGCGTCGCCCGGGTTGACATGTACCTCCGCCTTAGCTGCATGGTCAGTGGCAAGCATAGTATGATGAGTGTCCTCGGATCACTAGCGGACGAGTACTCACCATTGTCACGTATGAGCAAGGTGCGCTTGTTTGGGCAGTCCCGAATCATGTGCCCAAATCCTTTGCAACGATGGCACTGAATATCCTATGTACGTCCTGTGGAAGGAGCAGCGCCTGTGGACGGGGGTGCTGCAGGTTTGGCCGGCCTCTCACGCGGTGTAGTACTGGTCGTGGATGGCGCATGCAGGGCAGGCGCTGAGCTGGTTGCCGGGCTTCTTCCTGCAAAAGAGTTAGAAAATGTCTTCGAGCGGCGACCCTGCTGAAAGGATCGATGGACCAAGAGGGGGGGTGAATTGGGCCTTTTTCAATTTCTAAAACAAGATAAAGCAACCTTAACCTATGCAAATCTAGAAAGGCACCAATTCACCAACCGGGTAACTAAACTACCTACACAAGCTAGGAAAGATAAAAAGAGGTAAAGCCTAGCAAGGTAGAGCAAAGTAATGATCCCTAAATCAAGCACATGAAAATATTGCAAGAAAGATAATGCTTGAATAAGTAAAGTGGACAAGGGACAACCGGATTTTTTTTTTCCGTGGTATCGATGTGTTGGCACACACCCCTAATCCACGTTATGACACTCACAAAGAGTATTGTCACCTCCCAAGTCACCAAGACGAGGGTGCTCACTAAGAGTCTCCGTTCACCATCCCGGTGTGGTGGAGATCAAGCCACGTACAATCTTCTTTTCCGGGCTCCCACAATCCTTGGCAAGCTCCGCGAGAATCACCTCGATCACCAAGATCGCTTAGGTGATGCCAATCACCAAGAGTAACAAGCTAAGGCCTTCACTTGAGCAAGAACCGATCACCAAGAACGGATGCACACAAGCTTCTCTCTACTCAAGTCCTTAATCTTGCTTCTTGAATGATTGAATGATCAAGTATGTGAAATGATGAAGTTCAAAGTGGCTCTTGACTATAGTATGAGTGTTGGATGTTGCCTGTTGTCAAGAGTAGTAAAATGACCCATTGGAGGGGTATATATAGGCAGCTCACATGAATAGAGCCGTTGGAGAAAAAGCTGCCAGAAAACTGCGTAGCGCCGGTTAACCGACGTCGCTCCAATAGTCATCGTCGGTTTAACCGGTGAATGTAAACTACCCCTTCTGAAAACTAGCCGTTACAGCTTGGGCAGATTAACCGTCGTATCATCGGTTTAACCGGTGAATGTAGTCATGCATTGATCAACTGAAAAACCAAGTCTCTGGACAACTGCACCGATGTCCAATTTCAAATATCGTCGGTTTAACCGGTGTATTGACTTGTCCAGACTCTGCTGACCTCGTTTAACCGACGTATAGAAAAGTTGCAGCGCCGGTTAAACCGGTGTTAAGGATTTTCCTGATTTTGCCTTTTCTGACTTGAGTCTTGAATGAAATCCAATTATTCTTGAGATATGAGTTGAGAACCACTTATTTGAGCTTCTAGAAACCTGAGTGACCATTGTGTGCATCCATTTTCAAATGACCATGTCCATGCTTAAGTTACTTGGCCTAAACCCCTCTTAATAGTGCGATCACTACAAAACTATAAAACCTATACTAACCTAAGTGTCCTTCTCAACCTTATGACACTTAGGACTAGAAAGATCCTTAGTCTTGACATATTATTGAGTTGACTGCCGAGATCGCCTTTTTGAATAAAGGAAATTAGGGGCCTCTTTTGACATATGACCAAATGAGCGATAATGTTTTATTAAGCTGCACAATCTCAGTAGTCACAATAATGGTTGTCATTAATCACCGAAACATACCTTGAGGACCTAGATGCTTACAATCTCCCCCTTTTTGGTGATTGATGACAACATAACCATAAATAATCGAGAGAGCAAAAAGATAAGGCATTAATGAACACAAGCAAACTTGAAAGAAAAGAACCAAAGAGCTCAACGGCTCAAATGAAATCCATAGATATGTCTCAAAACGCAGCATACTCAAGTGACAAATGTACATATCCATGAACTAACATCAAATGAGATACAAAATATCAAAGTCCTGATAACTATGAGCTCTCTCTAACTCTACCCTCCCCCTGATTCCAACTCCCTCTCCCCCTTTGGCATCAAAGCACCCAAAAAGGCGAGCTACTGATTCGGCTGTCGCGGGACGGCGAGGAAACGATCCGGGTCATCATCGTCGTCGTCGTCGGACGGTGGATCCTCGGTGACGGACGGGAGCTGCTGATCTGAACTGCCGGCAGGCGCTGAGCTGACTGGAGGAGTAGCTATCGTGGAGGCTCGTGTGCTAGCGCTGCCTGGAGGAAGGTCCGTCGAAGTAGTAACCGGCTCAGCAGAAGATGTGTCAACATCTGAAGTGGTAAGTGCTGAAGCTGCCGGCTGTGTAGACTGCTGAAGCACGGAACCCTCTCCACCTCCCCCTGAAGGTAACGGCTGTGGTACTGCTGGGAGGGCGACTGTGTGAACGGCTGAGGGAGACTCCTGGAAAAGTGAAGTCGCTGGCAAAGGAGAGAAGAAAGGGCGACCCGCAGACCCAAGAAGTGCAGACATCGAGAACATGGTCTCCGGGGTCGCGGAAGAAGCTGGAGCAGTGGAGGCTGGAGCTGGTGTGACTGCAAGTGGTGGTGCTCCAATGCCCTGAAGGCCTGACTGTCCTAGCTGCTGCGGGGCGAGTCCGGTGTGAGAGTACAACTGTGAGATCATCCCGAACATCGCCATCATACCCTGCTGCATCTGCTGAAACTGAGCGTCAGTCCTCTGAGATACTCTATCAATGAGACCGACAAAACGCTCCTCTGTCGCAGCTCGCTCTCGGGCAGCCTCTCTCTCTATCGCTGCAAGCTGGGCCTCATGGGCTCTCCTGGCCTCCTCCTGTGCGCGATGGTCCTCTCTCTGCTGTGTGACCAGCTGCTGCAGAAGTGCGGTGAGCTCAGACGGCTGAGACACCTGTGACTCTGAAACTGTAGTGGCAGCAGCTGACACTGGAGCTGGCTCTCCGGACCCTCCTGCCTCGTGATCATGACTAGCTGGGGCTGGGGCAGGGAAGTACTCCTCATCCTCGGAGGAGTCTGACTCAAGATCGGACCAGTGAATCTCATCCTCTCCTCCGGGAAGCTGTGCCTTGGCGGCGAGCAGTGCCTCATCCTCCTGTGCAACACGGGCCCATACCTCAGGTGACAGCCGTGCCATGGCAGCTCGATCTGCCTGTCTGCCTCTCCTCCGGTCTGAGGGTGCTGTCGGACGGTAGACGGGAAACCATGGAACCTCGTCCTGTCTATAAACTGCACTGACGGGTGACTCAGCTGGCACGATCATAGAACAAATGAAGCTGATCCAGTGAGCATAAGGAAACTGTCGTACAACGCCCATCCCGTCAGTGATGACATCCTCAATCTCAGCCAAAATAAAGTCAACAATATCGAACGGCTCGTGAGTGAGAATGTGAAGAAGCAGTAGCTGCTGCAGACCTGTGAACCCCTCTGGGTAGCCACTCCTCGGGAGCAAAGTCCTCCGGAGTGCCATGTGAACTGCGTAAGCCTCTGGGGTCAGCAGGCTAGGAACTCTGGCGTAGGAAGCTGGGAAGGGCTGGCGGAAGCACTGAGAGATCGCCTCGTGTGAAGGTGCAATCCCGCCAATCATAGCCCTGCGTGGTGGATCTGCATCACCGTAGACCATCTCGTGCAGAGAGACATCAACTAGGTCAACGCCAAGAATCCCTGCAAGTGTCGCTCTGGACAGACCAAAGACCTGGCCTCCAAACATGAAATGGACTGCTCTGCGCTCTGGGGCAATCCATGCTGTGGCATAAAAGACTCTGACCCAATCTTCAATGTATCTGTTGCGCTCAATCGAAAGCAGCCTGGGCAGTCCCCTGAAATGAGCAAAGTGCTCCCTGACATCTGCTCCCCCTGCGGCTATCCTCAAAGAAATCCAGTCAAGTACCCTATGCGGGAAGATCCGGTGGCCCCGCCTCTGGTAGGTCTCGTAGAAACTGGCCTGAAGAAGTGTCCAGAATCTACGATCAACCCTGCTGTCTCGTGTCACTGGGAACCACTCCTCCTCTTGTACACTCCACCTGAGCCTCTTGACCTTCGCCGCATTGGCCTTGGTCAAGTTCTGGAGCAGCACACCTGGCTCCAGACGCACGACAGTGTCCATGCGGAACACTGCGCGCTCGGTCACTAGGGCCTCGGCTCGACGAGCTGCTGCTGCTGCGGTGGACCTGCAAGGCTCCTGTGGCTGGTGACCTCCTCGCGTCCTCGGTCCAGTGCGACGCTCGGTCGCTGCTGAAGTATCACCTACGGGGGACGTCTGCCGGGTGCGGCCAGAACGTCGTAGAGCTGGTGACTGAGTGCCCTGCCCCTGTGACTGCTCGGACTGCTCTGTCTCTGTATCTGAATCTATCTCTGTAGCTGAAGGCGACTGATCAGACTCTGCTGCTGCTGCTGTCGCGGCTCTGGTGGCCCTGGCACCTCTGACTCTGCCCATGCCTCTGCCTCTGCCTCTGGCTGGCGTGTCCCTGATGGCGAATGGACGAGCACGGCCTGATGCCTGCTCCTCGGCGGCCTTAGCCACCATCTCGGCCCTCTCGGCCTCTCTCGCTGCACGGGTCCGCTTGCGAGCGGGCTCCTCGACCACAACTTCCTTTCCCTTTCTCTTGTCACGACCCATCTCGACGCTGGGAGTAACAAGGACGCGACGATGCGGTGGCGTGTAGGCGATACAGTGATGCACGGGTGGCTCAGTGGCGGCAGTGGTGTGGCAGAACCAACCTGAATTATACCGGCTCAAGTATGCGAGTCCACTTCCGAGGGCTTCAGCGTGCTTCAAACGGTATAATCCCTTGGCCTGTCGGGTAACGTCCCGATAAACCACCGATACGCAGGATCAAATAAGGTTACCTCACACGAAGGTGAGTCCAGAGATACAATCACCATCACGATTTACATAATAGAGAATTACATTATAAGAATTTCCAAAAAGAAGTATGAAGTTTCAAATTTAGAGAAAAGATTACAAACTGTAAAGCTAGGGTTAAAAGCAGCGGAAAACATACGCGAAGATTTACAACACGTCGTCAAGGTGGATGTCATGCTAAGCCCGGGCACGACATCACTCGATATCATCAGTGTTGGCCGGGGACGGATCCCATTCCTCGGACCAATCTTCTGGAAGAGCACAGGGCCATGACAGGAAAAGAGTAGGATCTTCAAAGGCTTTGCCTGAAAAACATAAAACTAGCAAGGCTGAGTATACTAATACTCAGCAAGGCTTACCCGGGATTGGGTATACTTTAGCCCATAACTAGACTCATGAAAGCATGGTAAAGGCTCTGGGTTTATTTTCAGCTGAAAAGCAACAAAGAGTATGAACTACTTTCAAGTTTTAGCTTTCATCTTCTAGTTGAGTAATTATTCTAGATTAGCACCTACACTAAGCAAGCAAGGTAGTGATTATCATCCATCAAGATTATCCCATCAACAATTACACTTATTACTCAATGTGGTAAAAGGGATAAGCAGTCTCAAGCATCGTGAGAGGCGGACGATTCGAATCGAATTTTAACCTTGCAAGGTAAACCTAACACACACGCTTGGGATTACCGGCAGGGCTTTCCGAAGCAACCGTTTACCTTTCATTCCGACTCGTGGGCAGGCCACCTCAAGCGACTTGCAGGACCGTACGCACATCACTCGTGCAGGACATACGTCTGTAGCGCGACTACAAAACCTGTATTCCTGTCTGCCATGCAGAACGTACTCCCACAGGTCGGTGCGTGAAAAGAACCAAATAGATCGAGTGGTGGAAATATACCCACTTGCCGGGCCGATCGGTTACTAGGCTTACCGCTTTACCATATTTCGCGGCATGTGGCTAGTACTGTTCAAACGCTTAGCCACCACTACCATACATTTCGGCCTTAAAACTTTTATCAAAACAGACAGGGTAAACTTTCAGGTCATGATACAGCACATGACCCTGTCCGTTATCCTTATAGTGGTTGCAGAAATGTAAACATGAAACTCCTATATCGCGCGAGTGACAGGAAATCACCCGACTTCTACCGGTCCTATTAGCGGAGCATCTATCCGATAAGGACTCGGGAGCATTACATTGGATTCCTAGGATTCATGCATCTAGGGTTTCACCTCAATTCCTAAACCTAATGCAAGATATAATATAGATAGATATAGATTGCAGTGTAAATAAAGTAGTGGGATATGTCCGGGGCTTGCCTTTACTGATGGGACTGAAGTCAGAGATGTTAGTGTTGTTATCTTCCGAACTTGGTTCGGAGCTTCCGATATTCCCTTGATGACATCCACTTGGTCTTCAGAAACACCCTCTGCAGACTCCTGGGAGATCTCGTAGGTACCGTTTGTAGAAGTAGTCGTATCTACATGCAATGCAACATTACATTCAAATGTGCACACAAAACTATCTTACTTCACAATAAAGTTGCAATCTAACATTCATTTAACATACTACTCATATAACAACCAAAAAGATTTGAAGCTAAACTTAAACAGAGCTTTAGAGGGACAACTAACTAGAATCGGCTACTCGTTGAAGATTACCGCAGAGCCGATTGGAAACAACAGAGGTTCAGCCGATGGAAAGGTGCATCGATTTCCTAGGTGATCGATGAAAGCATCGATTATTTTGTTAGAAGGATGATTTCTAAAACAGTTGTCTTAACTGAGATGTGCTTAAGTGATATTCTAGTTAACTAGGTGTGGTTATATCGACTCGATTACGTCAGCACAACAATTGAGTGACGTATAGCCGATTGGAGTAGGGTTAAGGGTATATGGTCGATAGATATATAGCCGATCTCTCAGTCGATAAATCGGCTGATAGAGGTGTGTGGATATGGAGATGGAAAAAAAACTAAGGATCGATCGGCCATAACCGATATGGTAAACGACAAAAATCGGCCTGGATTGGCCGATGGCAAGAACTCTAAGATTGTGGGTATCTTTCTGATACATCGACTCTACGCAGTCGATGTAGGACAGAACAAAAGGATTATATCGGCAGTAGCCGATACTAGAAAGGTAACAATCGTATCAGCTAATCAGCCGGTGGTAGAAGTATCGACTGACAGCTGTTACACAGAAATATCCTAGACTCAAGGGAAAAGAATGTTTAGCGGCTGAACTGATAGCCGATGCTAAAGCATAGCCGCAAAGATGTTTTTGGCTAAGCAGCAGACACACAAGAACTAATGGGAATCCTTATACGACAAGGAACTTAAAGAAACAGTAATCAAGACAAGGATGACGCCTTGATGGCAGGGACATGAGCACTCATAAGAAAGGTTTAACGAAACATCACATATTTCTATTTAAGATCTATATTCTCTAACATTCATTCTCTAACATTTGACCTAAACCACACACCAAGGACTTTCACTCAAGATCACAACATAAAACTTGTAGGTTTTGACTTAGGGTTTCAAACAAAACTGATTTTACATTTTTATGAACTTCCTACGAAAATCTATGAAATGTAGAGGTTCATCGATTTGAAATACAGAAAGCTTTGGAAATTTTATGAAGAACACCCTAGAACTTTCTAAAACATAGCAATCAAGTCTCTGGTCCGGAAAAACAGATAACAGGAAGTTAACGGCGATATTCCGGCAAAGGAATCGCCGGCATTAAGAAGATTCAGCGAATCAGGGCAAACCTTGGGGTAGCCTTGGTTATGGAGAAGAACAGACGGAAAGTGATTTCCCGTGGCGAATAAGATTGGCGATGAGAAGTGCTCGACGGTGACGAAAAGTAGAAGTTGCTAGAGGTCGTGGATTCTGGGACGAGACGATGGAGCCAAACTGATTCGCTAGGCCAACTCCTCCTTCTGACTTGCCGCACCATAAGCGCTTCTCCGCCTCCGCTAGGATTGAGGGAGCTCACCGTGCGTGGTTCCTCTGAGCTCACCGCATCCGGTCTCCACCTCCACACATCATCGCTCTGCGCGTCGGCGCCCTGCATGATTATTCTTCTTCCTCCTGTTGTCAGGCTCGCACTCGCTTCGGCCTTGCCACGTCGCAGGTCCCTCCGCGACCGTTCTTGCCAAGGTACTGCCGTGCGCGGCCTCGTCGCCCTTCGTGCGAGTCGGTCCCGAGCCGCCACGCCTCACCTCCATCCGCGCATGCCCAAACCACGCGCTATTGGCCCGCATCGCGCTGCTGCTCACGCGTCTGCATCTGCCTTACGCGCCACTGTTCGTTCCGGGCCGTTCACCTTCGCTCGGGTCCTGCTCTTGCGGTCACATGCCTACGCCGCCTGCATCTGTATCGTGCTTGCCCCGGCCGCCTAACACCTGCACACACCGCTCTGCCCCGCACCTGCCGCGCCACCAGCACCTCCATGCTCTAACTCCACGCTGCCGGCTCACGCTGCCCCCGCTCTGGCACTTGCTACGTCGCGCCCACTTTCTGCGTCCGCGCTCATCGACTCCGCTCCAGTACTTCGGCGCCACGGCCGTTCACCCGCGTCAACGCCCTGCGCACGTTGTTGCCTATTCGCGCGCCTCCGCTCGCGAGCCGCAGCCGGCCACCGTGCTGCCGTCACTCGCCTATCCGAACCGCAACCGCTCCGCGGCTTCGCTTGCACCACCGGCTTCCGCACGCGCTCCACATTCGCGCTTGCGCCACCCCGGCCGAGCCAGCACCATCTGCGACGTTCTGCTCCTGGGCCCTCCGTGCACACACTTGCCCAGCCCCGCACGCCAGCTCGCTCCTACGCGCCTGGCGCCTGCGCGCATCCCACCTGGCTCACCAGCCCGCGCGCCTAGCCCTGCTGCTGCCTTGGCCGGCCTCCGCCCGAGCGCTCCCCGCATCCGCCTGCGCTCACCCAGCACTGCCTCCGCTCCAACTGAGCCACCTCCGCGCTCCTGGGCCGCGCCACTCCGTCTGCCCCTGCACGCCGCTGTTCCGGCTCCCGCTCCCGCTCGCGCTGGCGCCGCTCCGCGCCTGCGCTGGCTCGCCCGGCCGCTGGCCGAGCCGCGCGCGCCGCTCCAGCTTCCGCGCTGGCGCTGCCCCGCCGCCGCCAGCGCCCGTCACCTGCGCGCGCCCTGCGCGCTCGCGCTCGGGCCGTCGCCCACCCGGCCCCGAGCGCCCGCCGCCTGCGCTTGCTGCCTGCTCCGGTCGGTGGAGGAGAGAGAGGAGGAACAAAAAAGAAAGGAGCAGAGAGGTGCTGCCGGCCAAGAAACAAAGAGGCGCCAGGGAGAAGATAAGGCAGAGACGCCAGGGAAGAAAAGAAATAGAGGAGAAAGATGAACAGCTTTCCCCAAGGACCTTTGCGTAATTTCCGAAAACTGTAGGGGCCTGGTTGTAAAACAAAATTTCCCGTTGATTTAAAACCCGAATGAAGAAATGCCCAAAACGAAAGTTGGAGAGTTTTTCAAACTCTACAACATTGCTTTAGGGCTCAAGTTCAAAAACTCAAAATTTATATTTTTACATGTGAAGTTTTGAACAAAAGTTGGATTTGAATTGCTTTTGTCCTAAAGAATGAAATTTTATAAAATTCAGGACCTAAATGCAAGTATTTATGACATGTCATGATGACGGGATAAACTCGTCACAATGGTTGGATAGACATGTCATGATGACTTGCACTTTTACACTTTAACCCTGAGTAAGTTTGAAAGTTACTTCTGTAAATCAAACATTTGCATAAAAGGACTTGTACTTTTATAAAATTGCATAAATACCCTTATTTTCACCATTTTACCCAAAATTTTACACACTTCAACATACACATTTCCAATGAAACTTTTGGATAAATAAATATATGTTTTTACAAGACATAAAGTAAGAAAAAAAAATATATTTCTCTTATTTTGAAATTACCCTAATCCAAATACATTTTGCAAAAACAACCCTAGGTTTTTCTATAATTACAAAAATACCCTTTTAACTTGTACTTTTAAATTTTCACAAAAAGCTTCACGCAAACACACACAAGTTTTACACAAACAAACACATACTTCACACTAACAAAATATATGTCTAGCATAACAAACACATGAACTGTCACAAGTGGCGACGGCGCGGTTTCACGAGGGCAATGCACGGCGTGCGAACGTCGCAATACGGTGCAGGCGCGCGCGGGTGATGGCGTGAGGTGTGTGCCGGCGGCGTGGTTGAGTGTGAGCGGTGGATGGCGGTGCGCACGGGCGGCAATGCGAGGGCGGCGGCGCAACGAGCGCGGGAATGCGCGGGCGGCGGCGCAACAAGCGGCGGCGCGACGGGCGGCGGTGCGACGGCGGCCGGCGCGGGAATGCGGCGGGCGGCGGCACAAAGAGCGAAGCTGAGGAGGCGGCAAACAGCGACGGGTCGAGCTGGGAGCGAAGGCGAGTGAGGGGTCGTGAGTGGGCAAGAGAGTAATATGACATGTGGACCCCGCAGATTTTCTTATCGCCGGTTGATCCGACGCTTAGGTTTTGAACGCCGGTTGATTGCGTCGGTGTAGTTTACCAGGGACTCTGCCAAATCTGCATCTGTACGCCGGTTGAACTGATGCTTCCACAAATGAACTCATCGGTTGAACGATGCAAATAACAGTTGATTTTCAGGTCAAATTTGTGATCTGTTCACCGGTTGATCCGATGATGCAAACTTTGTATACACCGGTTGAACGCTTGAAATGTCTGAGATGGTGTTGAAACTTAGTAACGCCGGTTAAACCGATGGGTATAGATCCATTGAATGTCGGTTTAACCGGTGAAGCCAAAAACCCTCTGTTAGCTCACTCTTCTATGCTAAGTCCAATGAACTTATAAGATTCAACTAAACTCAAGTTAATGGACTTGCATAGGCGACTTTACCCCTCAAAGTAAATAGGATAGCTTAATAGCTTGAATAATTTTTATTTTCTAAATCAAGGAAAATTCGCAAGAGAGACAAAGTGCCAAATTTAAAATGTATGAGCCATGTCATAGGAATATTGAAGAAGGAAAGCTTCAAACTCACCATGACATTGCTCACTAGGCAATAACGCACCTTACACTTTACTCTTTTCACTTCTCATGAATTAAGATCTTGCACGTAAAACAAGTCTCATTTTCATCAAGTGATCTCCTTTGTGACCCTTACGCATGCAATGGTAATGCAAACTACAACCACATGCGAAAGAAAGGTAAACATGAAGTGCACAACTATATGACAAGAAATGCATAGCGAGAATTTTAAATTCTACTTGTAAAGTTTGATCCCATGGAAAGCTTCTTCATGATGAGCCTTTCTACAAGCCTAGAGGAAAACACATGGACCACCACCTCTAGCTAAACCCTTGCTCATCACTATCTTACCATGGTTAGACAAGTGTCCTATATGTATGCATTTTTCTATATGACATGGCAACTTACATGATGTTTGCCGCATCTAACACATTAAGCTCATTCCTTAGCCTAACAAAAGTACTCTCGTCTAGAGGTTTTGTGAAAATATCCGCCAATTGCTCCTCGGATCTCACACCTTGAAGGGAAATGTCCCCCTTGGCTTCGTGATCACGCAAGAAGTGATGGCGAATATCAATGTGCTTTGTGCGAGAGTGTTGTACCAGATTCTTGGCAATTTTTACGGCACTTTCATTGTCACAAAGGAGTGGTATCCTGAAGCGTCCTCCCATCAGGGAAGACTTAAAAGTGTCACTTTATCAGTCCCAGGAGGCTGATAACACTTTTATTACATCAGATGGTACATCACCGTACAACTCTACGCGGTAATGGGCAGTGAAGCGCCACTATCGCGAGGATTACAACCAGAACCCACACGACTACACTGGCTACGAACAAAGGATCATCAGAGTCTTGCGCCATGCGGAGCTCCAACGGTGACCTCACCCACAGGCAAGACTGGGTGCAGGACGGAACCCTATTCGTCGTTCTCGGGGATGTAGTCGGGATCCTCCACTGTAGAGTAAAAACGGGGTGAGTACAAACGTACTCAGCAAGTCCAATCACACCCACGGGGGGGTTATAACAGAGTTAAATGCATAGGATAATCCAAGGATAAAGTTACGGTTCTTTTGCGGAAACACAATTATATGCAAGGGTTCGTTTTAAAAGCATTTTTCAAAACAAGTTTTCAAGTGTCTAAGAACACGCGATGTCGATCTGTACGGATCCAAGTTTCAAGCCGCTACCGGACTCCCCGTCCGTTGTAGCACACGGCACCATTGCCGGATACTTTCCAAACAACTCACACTGGTTCAACCCTTCCCAGGGAGAAACACTAGTTATGTGACCACACCGTAACTTGCCCAGTACCGTGGGCACGGCTATTCGAATAGATTCTTAACTCTGCAGAGGTGTGCAACTTTACCCACAGGTGGGGTACCACAGCACGAACACCTTAGTGCCGGTGCAGATCCCATCGAAGCCCTTACCCACCGTAGCTAGACCTGACTAGCCACCACGGGATCTATCAAGGGGTCATTCGACCTAACACCGAGGTTTAACCGGGGCATAAGTCACACAGAGCTTATCCCGTCTCCTTGATCACCCGTTGCTCCCAGCTCTCCTGATGGCTATCAGACTAACTAGTGGGGTTAGGCCAAGCCGTTGCCCATACAACGGTCAAGTGGTTCGTACTACGAGAAGCTAGGTGAGATGTCACATCAACTCGGTCCTTAGGGGTGACAAGATGGATATCTCCCATCCACGCTCAACCACACAGGTACGAGCACACCAACGGCAATTCACACAGAAATGCCATCCATCTCATCTAACTCGCTTTTCAAAACCACATTTTATCCCTTCCCACACACACGCATTTTCTTTATAAATCAGGCAGTCAAAGTATGGTTATTTCAAACAAGGGTGGCTATCCTGCCGGGTTTCCAGCACGCAAAACAATGCAATTTTATAAAATAGGCCATTGGGTCGTGTTTATAAAAACTAGGACAAAAATATGCATCAAAGGGCGGAATTGAACTTGCCATCGTCAAACCCTTGCGGGAAGTCCTGGTCAAAGCACTGTCCTTCGGGTTCGGGGTCGCAGAACTGGTCCTCAGTTGCTTGGTCGCGGTCGGGAACCTCGTCGTTCACTCCGTGTCCTACGACGCAAACAAACAGACACACAATCAAGCGAAAGAACTAAAAGCTTTTATCGTTGGGCTTGAATCGGAAATAATTTAGTTACGGAGTTAGGGGTGGTATCTCTGGGCGGTTTCTTGTTGGCATGGCTAAAACTATACTATAAAAGGCGTGGTAAAGTTTCGGATCGATCGGAGGTCGTTTCGCACATAAAATGACGCGCTAAAGGTGGTTTCGGTGGTCACACAGGGCCCTAGGGGTTTATTCGTAAGTATCCGGAAAGAGCGAGGGCCTTTTTGTAAATCCTATAAATTCTCGGGGCATGCTAAAGAGTGCCAAGTGTATCTAGGTTCAAGCATTAGAGGGTTCTATTTGAATTAATGGAAAGTACGGGGTTTCTTTTGTAAAAGAGGAGTGAATAAGGGAGTGCTCATAGGAAGGAGGGGGGGTTTTTGGGGAAAACCAGAAAGGGGAGGGGGGTTTGGGTAAAAACACCCTTCTCCTTCCTCTCCCCCGTGCAAAACAGAGGAGGGGAGGCAGGGCGCCGGCGGTGGCCTGTTCCGGCCGGCCGGGGCACGGCGGTGGCCCGGGAGTGGGGGGAAAGTGGGAGGGGGGCGCGGGGAACCCATCCCCGGCCTTACCTCGGGCCGAGGTGGGGCGAGGGGACGCCCCCACGGTGGGCGGCGGGCGGCAGGGGAGGCTGTGGCGGCGGCGGCGCTGTGTGCTCGGGGAGGGGCTGCAGGTGGCGGTGGGAGGTGTGGGGGAACGAAGGGCCGCGGCCGGCCTACTTATAGGCGGTCGAGCGGCACGGGGAGGCGGCGGCCGGCGGGCGGCTCCACGGGCGGCCATTAATGGCGCCCGTGGCTTGCGGCGGGGCACGGCCGTGCGCAGCCGTGCACGTGGGGGGGGCCGGGCGGCGGTGTGCGGCACAGAGGGGGGGCGCGGGCGGCGAGGCGGCACAGGGGGGCGCGGGCGGCGAGGCGGCACAGCGGGCGACGGCGTGTGCGCCACGGCGGCCGTGCGGCCGCGCGCGTGCGCCAGCGACGGGCGGCACGGCGGGCGGCGCGGCACGTGGTGCACGCGCGGGTACGGGCGGCCGGGCACAGGCGCGCGCGAGGGGAGGGGGGGCCGTTGGCCGGCGCGGCGGGTGCGGCCGAGCACAGGCGCGGAAGCAGGGGCTCGGGAGCAGAGACAGGGAAAGGGAGGGAAGAAGAAAAGAAGAGGGAAAAGAAAAGAAAGAGGAAAAAAGAAAAGGAAAAAGGGAGAGGGGAAAGAAAGGAAAAGAGGGAGGTTGGAAAAAGAAGAGAAAAGAAAAGAGAGAATGGGGGGAAGAGAAAAGAGGGAGAGGGGGGGGGAGGGTGTGTCGGCGCCGGTCGCGGCGGCGACCGCGTCCACGCGCGCGCGGGGATTCGCGCGCGACACGAGAAGCGCCGGCGCTAATTGCGGTAGCGGTCGCGGCCGGTCGGCCACGCGCGCGGTATTCGCACGAGGAGAGGAAGAAAAGGAGGGGAGTCGCGTCTGCGTAAATCCCGGCGGACGGTCGCGCGTGGGCGGGCGATGCGGAACGGATCAGTACTTCGGTTAGGGTTAGGGTTTTGCTGTTGAACCGTTTTTACGAATCTCTCTAGCGCACGATTTTATTAAGTGAATTTTCAGGGCGTCACAAACCTACCCCACTTAAATGAATCTCGTCCTCGAGATTCGGCTGGCTCCTAAACAGATGGGGAAACTCCTTCTTTAGCGCTTCCTCGCGTTCCCAGGTTGCTTCTTCTATTCCGTGTCTGCTCCATTGAACCCTGCATATCCGCACCTCAGAGTTTCTTGTCCTCCTAGTGACAGTGTCCAGAATTTTGACCGGCACTTCCTGGTACCGCAGATCCGGTTGCAGGTCTATTGTTTCCACCGGCACGTGTTCTCCCTCGGGTACTCTCAGACACCTTCTTAATTGTGAGACATGAAATACTGGGTGTATATCCGACATTTCTTCCGGTAATTCCAATCGGTACGCCACTGCCCCAACTCTCTTTAGAACCCGATACGGTCCAATGTACCGAGGGGCTAACTTTCCTTGTACTTGAAACCTCCGCGTTCCCCGAATGGGTGAGACTTTGAGATAGGCGAAATCTCCCGGATTGAAACTTATTTCCCGCCTCTTCTTGTCTGCATAGTTCTTTTGTCGGGACTGAGCTGCTTTCAATTTCTCGCGGATTTCCGCTACCTTTTCTTCTGCTTCTTTTATAAGTGCGGGCCCTACAAGCGCACGTTCTCCAACTTCCGACCACATTAAGGGAGTTTTGCACTTTCTCCCATAGAGAGCTTCGAATGGCGACATGCCCAGGCTGGCTTGGTAACTATTGTTGTACGAGAATTCTGCATAAGGCAGACTCTGTTCCCAATCATTTCCATAGGTCAGGACACATGCTCTCAGCATATCTTCCATGATCTGATTCACCCTCTCGGTTTGACCATCCGTCTGTGGGTGGTATGCGGAGCTAAAATCTAACTTAGTGCCCATGGCTTTATGTAGGCTTTTCCAAAACCTAGATGTAAATTGGGTCCCTCTATCCGAGACGATTCTGCTGGGCACTCCATGTAACTTCACTACATTTTCCACGTAAAGTTTTGCCAGTTTTTCTCCGCCATAAGTGGTCCTTACGGGTATGAAATGTGCCGATTTAGTGAGTCGATCCACAATTACCCATATGGAATCGTGTCCCTTCTGTGTCCGGGGTAGTCCCACTACAAAGTCCATTCCTATCTCATCCCACTTCCACACCGGAATAGGCAAGGGTTGCAATAATCCCGCCGGTTTCTGGTGTTCAGCCTTGATCCTTTGACAAGTATCACAATGTGCCACAAATCGTGCAATGTCTGCTTTCATTCCGTTCCACCAATATTTTTGCTTTATGTCCATATACATTTTGGTGGATCCCGGGTGGATAGAGTAGGCCGAGTTATGGGCTTCGTCCATGATCAATTGCCGGAAACTTCCATTCTGGGGTACACAAATCCTGTCCTCATACCATAATGTTCCCTTATCGTCCACTCTGAAGCCCGGCGCTTTGTTTTCTCCAGTTTGTTTGCGAATTTTTACTAACTCTTGATCCGAGCTTTGGGCTTCTCTAATCTTATCCTCTAATGCTGATTGGACGTTTAGCACTTGGCTGGGACCTCGAGGTATAATGTGCACATTTAATCGTGCCATTTCCTCTCGCAGATGGTCATTCATGGGCCCATAGGATTTCCGACTTAAGGCATCGGCTACCACGTTCGCCTTTCCGGGGTGATACTGAATTTCCAGATTATAGTCCTTGACCAACTCCAACCATCTTCTCTGCCTTAAATTTAAATCTGGCTGAGTAAAGATGTACTTTAGACTCTTGTGGTCGGTGTAAACCTCACACTTATTTCCGATCAGGTAGTGTCTCCAAATTTTAAGGGCATGCACTACGGCTGCTAGTTCCAAATCATGGGTCGGATAGTTCTGCTCATGAGTCTTGAGTTGGCGGGAAGCATATGCAACGACTTTCCCGTCTTGCATCAGTACGCACCCTAATCCTTGTCGGGATGCGTCACAATAGATGACAAAGTCCCGATGAATGTCCGGTAGGGTCAGCACTGGGGCGGTTGTCAGTCTTCGCTTCAATTCTTGAAAACTCCTCTCACAGGATTCTGTCCAAGCAAACTTTTTCTCTTTCTTAAGAAGTTCCATCATGGGTCGGGCTAACTTAGAGAATCCCTCAATAAATCTCCGATAGTATCCGGCTAATCCGAGAAAACTTCTGATTTCACTAACGTTAGTTGGCTGCTGCCAATTGGATACGGCTTCAACCTTCTCTGGGTCCACTGCTACGCCTTCCGCGGTCAGAATGTGACCAAGGAAAGCTACTCTCTCCAGCCAGAATTCACACTTGCTGAATTTTGCATATAGTTTATGTATCCTTAATTTTTCCAACACTACCCGCAGATGTTGTTCATGTTCCTGAACACTCTTGGAGTAAATAAGTATGTCGTCGATAAAGACGACTACAAACTTATCCAGCTCGTCCATAAACACCTTGTTCATGAGGTTCATAAAGTAAGCAGGTGCATTGGTTAGTCCGAAGGACATTACGGTGAACTCAAACTGCCCATAGCGGGTGACAAAAGCTGTCTTAGGGATGTCACTTTCCCTAATCTTGAGCTGAAAATATCCTGACCTTAGGTCGATCTTGGAAAAGTACTTAGCTCCTTTTAGCTGATCGAAAAGGTCATCAATCCTAGGGAGGGGTACTTATTCTTAATGGTAACTTCATTCAGTGCCCGGTAATCTACACACATCCTCATACTCCCATCTTTCTTCTTGACAAACAGGACTGGGGCTCCCCAAGGCGACGAGCTTGGTCTGATGAAGCCAATCCTCTGCAGTTCCTCTAGTTGCTTCTTTAATTCTGTCAATTCAGAGGCTGCCATCCTATAGGGTCTCTTGGCTATCGGAGATGTTCCGGGGATAAGGTCTATGACGAACTCTATATCCCTATCTAGCGGCATACCGGGAAGCTCTTCGGGGAACACATCTGGGTATTCGTTTACTACCGGGACTCCTTCTAAGGGCTTGGCGTCCATGCTAAACACCATTGGATCAAACTTACTATCCCGGGTACGGCAGACCACTTGTACTCCCTCTTGGTTTGTTAAGTGTACCACTTTGTCGGTACAGCCTATGAGACCATTGTGTCGGCTTAACCAATCCATCCCAAGGATCACATCTATTCCCCCAGGTTTAAGTACTACCAAATCTGCTAGAAAGTCTACCCCACTTAAGTTGATCCTTACCCGTGGACAACCTAGTTGACAATTGATGTCGCCTCCAGGCGTCCGGGTTAATAGGGGTGTTTTTAGTAGTACTGTAGGTATTTTGTGTATCTCCACATAGCTCGAGGATATAAACGAGTGTGATGCTCCAGAATCAAATAATACTGTCGCCAGAGCTGATTTGACTAAGTACTCACCGAGCACTACGCCCTGAGCTTCTTGAGCCTCCTGCGCGTCGATGTGATTGACGCGGGCTCGTCCAAATGATTGCTGCTTCACCTGCTGGCTGTTGTCGTTGTTGCGGACGGGCACTCGGTTGGCATCGGTCAGGGCTGGTCTGGGCCCATTCACTGTGTTGGAGAAGGTCGACGTGGCCGGCTTATTCTTGGCGTAGGGGCAATTGGCGATGAAGTGCCCCGTCTCTCGGCAGTTGAAACAGGCCCTAACATTGTTGTTGTCGGAGGCGGCCAGACTTGTGTTGCTCTGCGGGGCCCTCATGATATTCTGACTCTTGGGCTGTGCTTCAGAGGTCGTGATCCAGTCACTTGGGACTGAGTCCTATACTGCATTGGGGCCTGGGATCTTGGTGTAGTGTAGTTGGAGTTCCTCGGCCTTTGGAAGCGGTCCTGCTGGCGAGCCTTACTTTCCAAGAATTTGCGTTTGTTGTCCTTCTTTTCTTCAGCCTTGGCCCTTTCTGTGAGGATGGCCTTGTTCATCAGGGTGTTGAAGTCCGGATAGATCTGGGGAGTAAGCAAGGTCCGGAGCTCTGGGCTTAACCCTTTCTTGAACATGTCTTGCTTTTTATCGTCGTCATTCACCTCTTCCGGCGCATATCGGGCCAATTCTATGAACCGGTGGGTGTATTCTTCCACCGTCATACTCCCCTGTTGTAGTGCGCGGAATTCATCCACCTTGCGCTTCATAGTGGCTGAGGGGATGTGGTAGCGGCGGAACTCCCTTACAAATTCTCCCCAGGTGATGGTAGAGGCGTCTTCGGCTGCAGCACAATAGTTTTCCCACCAGGATAATGCCGTTCCGGTGAGCTGGTGGGCTGCCAGAAGGACTTTATCCCGGTCCTGGCATTCGAATGGTTCGAGCTTCCTCTGAATTACTCGCAACCAGTCGTCAGCATCCAACGGGTTGCAGGATCCGCGAAGGTTGGTGGCTTGGTCCTTAGAAAGGCCGTCAGCTTGTCGTTCATATTCTGCCCTCGCGGCTGCCGGTTAATGAGGGCGTTCGCCAGAGTCTCCAGTATGAGGGTCTGGTTATGGATGATTTGTGCCAGGTCTCCGAGGGGTGGGGGTGGTGGTAGTTGTTCTCCTTCTTGACTTCCCCCCGGTTCTGGCTTACTTCTTGCTCTCCTTGGGAAGATCTTGTTCAACGGGGTGTGCTCCGACACTAGCGGCTACGGGGTTCCGGCCACGGGAGGCCCTCGCGACGTTCCGGGGGGTCACCTGTTGATTGGGTAAGTTAGGGTTACGTGATGTTTAAGTTGTTTAATTCGTATATAGGGCAGAACCTATCTTCTGCCTGTATTCATATAAATAATCAGCACACAACAAACCAGCAACAACATCACAAACAACAAATGTGAACCATTTTATTACTGCGAGGGGGTACAACTTAGGGTAAGGCTGGCCTCGTGCTACTCGGCCAGGGTCTTGGCAAAAGGTCACGTCTTAAACAGAAAGGCTGGGAAGGCATCACTGGGATGCGTCGGTCACTCTACTTGCCGTGGTGTGTCTTCTTCCGGGCGGACAGGGTGAGAGGTTCTCGCTCGCCGTCTTCTGGGTTCCCATCGGTCACGGGTTGCATCGCAGCATCCCCTTCGTCGGCGGCAGCAGAACTTTCAGGATTCTCGGGTGGGACTCGTGTGCTCCAAAGAGTGATCCCCACCCTATGACGGGTGTCCCGAGCAAAACATGGTCTTCCCCTATCGCCGGGACTGGTGTTCCACTTTGGGTCCAATCTTGCATACGCCGGTCTCGGGCCTGCTGAGGCTCTCTTGGGCGACCGCTTCGCTACTGACCGCGGCTGCGGCTCTCGCCTCGGCATGGGTGGCTCGGATCTGCTGTATCCTCACCGCGAGCTCCGCTTGCTCGGCTCGATGGGTCTGCTCCCTTAGAAGGTTGGCTTGCTCATCAAAGAGTTGGTCCAGGGCGGCTAGGTAAGTCGCTACTTGGTACAGGGGCCTTCTTCGTGGCGAACGTCGCTCCAGGTTTCTCATGCGTGCTTCCCAGACTGGGGTTCTGATGGCCGGCGGGAAGAACTTCGCTGGCGTGGGGGCGAGGTGTTCTTCGAAGATCCGGCACAAATAACGGAGCGCTTTTCCTGACGGCCAAGGGGTAGGTATCTTGGTGTCTAAACCTGTGGCGGTCGCCCGCCAGGGCTGGATGTCGGGGTAGCGGTTGCTCCTGGCGATGACCAGGATCACCCTGCAGCGGAGGTACCATGGTGCTCGTACTCTCGGCTGTAGTACCTTGGGCGCTCCGTAACGCCAAGGTCCTCCAGGGTGTTGATCAAGAGGCTGGGGAATCCAGGTGCAGCTTGGCAATCGCCCTGGGTCCATCCTTCCTCAGCCATCTGAAACAGAAGTAGGGTAAACAACATGGTACAGGTGCAAAAGCGAGTAGACGATATTTATTATTACAACAAGGGTGGTACAGTTTTCATGGATACGTGGTCATTAGGGTAGGGTTTTTGCTAGGGGTGCTAATCCTATCATGGGGATTCTTCCTCGGTCCTGATGGAGCGCTTCTTTATTGGAAGGAACCGATCCATCTCGTTTTCGTCTGTGTACCCTTATCCCAATGGGTCTCCATGGGTTCTTCTTCTTCTTCCTCTATCCATCCACCTATTCCGTTGCGGGTCTCGTATTCTTGCATCTGGGCTTGGAGGGGGCTAAGGAGTACTCGGCGGTTGCAGCTCTTGTCCGTTGTTCCTCCAGCTCCTGGGTTAACTTTTCAATCCCATGGATTAACTTCTTCAGTTGTGCCGACTGTTCGCGCAGAGTGCATCCAAGCCAGTAAGGTAGATGGATAGGTGGGAGACCGCATCTTCTAAGTCTTCTTCTTCTCGTCCCAGTCTCCTCATCCGGGCAATCCAAGTGCGTCCACTCCTTTCAGCGGGTGGGAAAAACCCCATCGGAGTCCGCTGAAGGTGGTGCCTGTAGAGCACACGTAATCGGCGCAGGGCTTTACGGGCGGCCTTTCGGTAGGCGTCAGGGAAACGGAAACCAGTTGTGGAGATAAACCAAGGTCCACATCAGGGTAGCGGGTGCTCCTCTCCACAAAAATCATTATGTCGCACCGAAGGGTGCCTCCGGCGATGTACTCACGGTAGGCATACTCCGGTGGTTCCATAACCCCGACGCGTTCCAGGCTGAGCAATAGTAACTTGGGGAGGCCGGGCTCTGCGTGCAGATTCCGCTAACCCATCATTGCAGCCATCTGGAACAAGGCAAAGATCAGTGGTGAGTGTTTGTGCAGAAAGTTTCTAAACCGGACAAGTTCTAGGGCCTAAAAAGGGTTTCTCGCTCCTAGGGTCACGTCCTACGGCCAGCCTACGGCTCTGATACCACCTGAAGCGTCCTCCATCAGGGAAGACTTAAAAGTGTCACTTTATCAGTCCCAGGAGGCTGATAACACTTTTATTACATCAGATGGTACATCACCGTACAACTCTACACGCGGTAATGGGCAGTGAAGCGCCACTATCGCGAGGATTACAACCAGAACCCACACACTACACTGGCTACGAACAAAGGATCATCAGAGTCTTGCGCCATGCGGAGCTCCAACGGTGACCTCACCCACAGGCAAGACTGGGTGCAGGACGGACCCTATCGTCGTTC